>NC_091125.1:84171620-84818495 GCF_040183065.1 Periplaneta americana | reverse complement strand
TTCAAAAAGGCATATGACTCGGTTAAGAGGGAAGTATTATATGATATTCTTATTGAATTTGGTATTCCCAAGAAACTAGTTCGATTAATTAAAATCTGTCTCAGTGAAACATACAGCAGAGTCCGTGTAGGTCAGTTTCTATCTGATGCTTTTCCAATTCACTGTGGGCTAAAGCAGGGGGATGCACTATCACTTTACTTTTTAACTTCGCGCTAGAATATGCCATTAGGAAAGTTCAGGATAACAGGCAGGGTTTGGAATTGAACGGGTTACATCAGCTTCTTGTCTATACGGATGACGTGAATATGTTAGGAGAAAATACACAAACGATTACGGAAAACACGGAAATTTTACTTGAAGCAAGTAGAGCGATCGGTTTGGAAGTAAATCCCGAAAAGACAAAGTATATGATTATGTCTCGTGACCAGAATATTGTACGAAATGGAAATATAAAAATTGGATATTTATCCTTCGAAGAGGTGGAAAAATTCAAATATCTTGGAGCAACAGTAACAAATATAAATGACACTCCGGAGGAAATTAAACGCAGAATAAATAAGGGAAATGTGTGTTATTATTCGGTTGAGAAGCTCTTATCATCCAGTCTGCTGTCCAAAAATCTGAAAGTTAGAATTTATAAAACAGTTATATTACCGGTTCTTCTGTATGGTTGTGAAACTTGGACTCTCACTCTGAGAGAGGAACATAGGTTCAGGGTGATTGAGAATAAGGTGCTTAGGAAAATATTTGGGGCTAAGCGGGATGAAGTTACAGGAGAATGGAGAAAGTTACACAACACAGAACTGCACGCATTGTATTCTTCACCTGACATAATTAGGAACATTAAATCCAGACGTTTGAGATGGGCAGGGCATGTAGCACGTATGGGCGAATCCAGAAATGCATATAGAGTGTTAGTTGGGAGACCGGAGGGAAAAAGACCTTTAGGGAGGCCGAGAATTAGATGGGAGGATAATATTAAAATGGATTTGAGGGAGGTGGGGTATGATGATAAGAGACTGGATTAATCTTGCACAGGATAGGGACCAATGGCGGGCTTATGTGAGGGCGGCAATGAACCTTCGGGTTCCTTAAAAGCCATTTGTAAGTAAGTAAGTATATTCTGTCGCTGTCACCAGGGCTTGAACACGCAAATCTCGAACCCAGTAGAAAACATGATAACCACTTGACAACAAAGCACAAATAAATAATGTGATAACGTAAAAATGAATGTGGAATCTCCAAACAACTACTGTTGCAACCGCAGCGAATTTAAGAGTTCAATGTTCGAAGACAAGCTAGAAGCAGAAAACGATATGGAGGTGGAGGTGGTGGTGGGAATTATTACGAAGAGAATATGATGATAGAATGAGTTTACAGAGGAAGTTTAACTATACTTTCATCGATTTTGTTTATTTAATTGGGTTATTTTACGACGCTGTATCAAAATCTCAGGTTATTTAGCGTCTGAATGAGATGAAGTTGATAATGTCGGTGAAATGAGTCCGGGGTCCAGCACCGAAAGTTACCCAGCATTTGCTCATATTGGGTTGAGGGAAAACCCCGGAAAAAACCTCAACCAGGTAACTTGCCCCAACCGGGAATCGAACCCGGGCCACCTGGTTTCGCGGCCAGATGCGCTAACCGTTACTCCACAGGTGTGGACTATTTTATTGTGAAATTGAAACCTGATATTAGGTGTTGCAGTCTCTTATTGTCCCTATCTGAAAGATCAATCAATACCGCCTCTTATATTATGCATTTCAATTAATGCACTTAAGTTTAAATGCTTGCAATTATGATTTATCTAAAACATAAGACACTTTCAAGGTGAGTAATTTCGAGTGAGATATCGGCTTTTGTAATCGTCAGCAGGGTTCGTATAAAAGGTGTGTGCAAGTGTTGACTCCACTGACTTGCACCTGGACTTCTTGTTAGATCTCCGACAAATCAGGAGCTTCCTTCAAACATGGAAGGTGAGTAGCGAATTACTGCAGAAATTTTATTTATTAATCATTAATCTACAATATACATGCAAGGGGTAGATCAGTGTTACAGTGAGGGCTAATCATTCCTCGGATTCAGGTTTGATTCATGGTATTGACTGTAAAAATACTTATACACTGGGTCCCAGCGAATGTTTCTGGTATGTCTGTGGACCGATCAGAGGCAGGTCTCCCCCCCATTAACTCTTCTGCTTGCATCCGCGAACTCACGGTGCTTCCGGATTAAAACTCAAGTAGTGTGTTGTACTAATAAAGTTCAATACTCACCCTCTACATAGTAGCTGCTGGAAGTGTTGTCCATCTTGTGTAACACATAATTCACATCATTAATTAAACATAGTCAGTGGGCGACCTGCGTCTAACGTTTTTCCTTCTACTGCCACATAATTTATTTTTGCATAGGCTATGTACGTTTCCAAAATGTGTACATGTTCACACAATTAATAAGCAACCACTCCAAACATAACACAACGTAATAAACTGAACTTATTATTAGCTGACTTACTGCGTGCCTTTCTGTGTCAAAGACAGACTGACAGTTAATTTTGTGAAATGGGCATTCATCAATCATACAGCATTCATGTGGTGACTTCTATCTCCATTTTCCTCATTCCTTTTCTCTTAGTACTTATATAATAAGAGATGTTGCGTGAAACATAATATAAACACCAGTCCGGTTACCGCGTCTAGCCGCGAAACCAGGTGGCCCGGGTTCGATTCCCGGTCGGGACAAGTTATCTGGTTGAGGTTTTTCCGGGGTTTTCCCTCAATCCAATATGAGCAAATTCTGGGTAACTTTCGGTGTTGGACCCCGGACTCATTTCACTGGCATTATCACCTTCATCTCATTCAGACGCAAAATAACCTAAGCTGTTGATAAAGCGTCGTAAAATAACCTACTAAAATAAAAAAATAAACACCAGTCAGAAGTTATAAAATAAGCTAAACGTTAGAGGATTCACTAGCCATGCAAATAAGGTGAGTAATTTACAATTCATTTTAATATATCAATATGCCTGGTAAATTATTAATAAGTATTTAATGAATTTCAATCTTAAGGCATATAAACTTGCAAATGTTTATTTGCTATTTAATAACAATATATGAACGTTTTCGCCGTTTAGGGCATCTTCAGATATAACAAAACATATTATCTGGACCTATAATAGTATATTATGCAAATAACAAGGAAAATAGAGAACAATATATGTGGTACATGAAATTCATGAGCTTTTTTGTAGATATAACATGATACAGGATGAATATTGAGATAATCTTTGAATTTGAACTTAGACTGGACGAATGTGTTATTTTATACATATAGCTCATGTTATAATTAATATACAATGTTTAAAATTTGTCAATGATATTAATTTTAAAATTTACAATGATGATAAAATATTTAAAGTAATCATGGCTGAAAGTTGTCGTAAGTTACAAGATAGTATGCGCAGTTAATGTTCGTGTGTTTTGTAATTATTTCACTTAGAGAGGCCGTTGGCATTTGAGTGAATGTTGTTTGACGTTGATGACTACTTTACAATTGATATACAGTGATTAAATTAGTCAATGTTAAAATTTAATTTTATAATGAAGATAATAAAATATTTAGAGTAATCATGGCTGAGAATTGTCATAAGTTCAAGATAGTTTTCGTAGTTGATGTTGTGTGTTTTGTAATTGTTTCACCTGAAAATAGAGATTAAGAGATAATAATAAATGCAAAATATATAATAACTTGTCTATATTTTGCATTTATTATTATCTCTTAATCTCTATTTTCAGGTGAAACAATTACAAAACACACAACATCAACTACGAAAACTATCTTGAACTTATGACAATTCTCAGCCATGGTTACTCTAAATATTTTATTATCTTCATTATAAAATTAAATTTTAACATTGACTAATTTAATCACTGTATATCAATTGTAAAGTAGTCATCAACGTCAAACAACATTCACTCAAATGCCAACGGCCTCTCTAAGTGAAATAATTACAAAACACACGAACATTAACTGCGCATACTATCTTGTAACTTACGACAACTTTCAGCCATGATTACTTTAAATATTTTATCATCATTGTAAATTTTAAAATTAATATCATTGACAAATTTTAAACATTGTATATTAATTATAACATGAGCTATATGTATAAAATAACACATTCGTCCAGTCTAAGTTCAAATTCAAAGATTATCTCAATATTCATCCTGTATCATGTTATATCTACATAAAGCTCATGAATTTCATGTACCACATATATTGTTCTCTATTTTCCTTGTTATTTGCATAATATACTATTATAGGTCCAGATAATATGTTTTGTTATATCTGAAGATGCCCTAAACGGCGAAAACGTTCATATATTGTTATTAAATAGCAAATAAACATTTGCAAGTTTATATGCCTTAAGATTGAAATTCATTAAATACTTATTAATAAATAAGGTGAGACTAACTCGTGAGGAAGTCGAATCGGCATCTTTAGTGATTAGTCATAAAAGAAGGGTGTCTAATTTTGACAACTTACTTACTTACTTATTGGCTTTTAAGGAACCCGGAGGTTCATTGCCGCCCTCACATAAGCCCGCCATTGGTCCCTGTCCTGAGCAAGACCAATCAGTCTCTATCATCACATCTCACTTCCCTCAAATCCAATTTAATATTATCCTCCCATCTACGTCTCGGCCTCCTCAAAGGTCTTTTTCCATCCGGCCTCCCAATTAACACCCTAATATGCATTTCTGGATTCGCCCATACGTGCTACATGCCCTGCCCATCTCAAACGTCTGGATTTAATGTTCCTAATTATGTCAGGTGGAGAATACAATACGTCTAATTTTGACAACACATTTATTAATATAACACAGTAGGCTACTTAAGTTTTAATCCGGCGAAACGCATTGAGTTCGCGGATGCAAGTTGCAACGGTGGCGGGGGGAACCTGTCGCTACTGGTCAGCCGACAGAAACACCGGGAACGTTCGCTGATACTCATTGGACAAGATCAGAGTGAGGCTTGGCTTTACGAGGGCTGGACTCGGGACAAGTTCGTGCACTTAGCATGTTTTGGGCCTTTGTGCGCCCTATATATGTGCGATGATAATACACGTCCAGCAGGTGACTTGGGTGGCATTCGTGAATCCAGTACTGAAAAGTGGGTCATTCTGCCTGAGGCCCCCGATAAAGCCAGGTCCCGTTCGCATCGGAAACCCGTACTACCACGAATAACCCACCCAGCCTATTTTTACTATTGCAGATGTTAGATAAAATGAGGGAGAGGTAGAAAATGTCGGTGGAATGATAGAGGGAAACGGGAGTACCCTGAGAAAACCCCTCTGCAACGTCTTTTTTGTCCACTACAAATTCCATCACGACTTGGCCGGGAATCGAACCCGGGACGCCTGGATGTAAGAACAGCGTGCTAGCACTTGAGTCACAGATGCAGCAGAGAGTGAGGACTTTTTTTTTAGGGCTTTTCTATTATTAAATTTATGACCTTAATTCCACCAGCAATCTCCACTTTACCTTTGATTTCTCCTCGCCATCATCATCATCATCATATCACTAAAGATAGGAATTTACCCACAGAGACTACAAGGTTATGTATGCATAGAGTGTTCGTGTTGAAAGAGAGAGCGGGCGTAGCTAGCAATGGAGGTGCATGGGTACCTGTTAGGGAACTCTGCCGTGGTATAAGCAGAGTGAGGTTGTAGCTTTATGTGATTAACCAATCAACGAATCTCAGAGCAATGTAAACAAACCAATTGTCGGGGCACAACGCTGAACACTACGCACGAGAAGCATATCCCCATTCAATTGCTGCGATACACAACACATTTCAGTTGTACCTGGCCATACCTCACGTCATTCATGGCGTAACGACAGTGTATCCACAACTAACCTAATATCCTCATGTTGTGATATGAATTCCTACCTTTACGTATCGTACATACATAGATTTCCCACTGGCTGATCCGTTTCGATCTCAATTGCAGAACAGCCGTCTTAGATATCTTTCTTGCCATCTTTTTCCTTTAGGTTGAATATTTCATTATTATTGGGACACGTTTTCGCGGCGTCCGCTGGACATATTGTGCAAACCAATTATTTTTGTATCCCTAATTTTTATCCAAAAACGGAGTGATTTTTAATTCTTTTGATAATTTCTTCATTTGTCTAATAATCGGACTAAGTAACTACATTGTGTAGTTTTCTCATATATTTCATTTCAGATGTTCTTATTCTTGTTTTATCTTTGGCGTTTAGTGTCCAGATTTAGCTACCGTGCATTACTATTGGAAAGGCCACATAATTATCGAGTACTCTTCAATGAATTTGTGAGTTTAAATGTAGCATTATTCAGAATTCCTGTTAGTAACCATAAAAACACTGAAATGTTGTTATATATGTATTTTTATTTTCATATGATAGCAAACATCCTAGATAATTAAATTATTCGGTTTGTTCAACAATATTCTTTACTATGTTTCACTCCTTATTGATCTTGTCTCTTAAAAACTAATGTTTTTTTCTCGGTTGAAATTTTTATTCCATGTTCTTATATTAGTTTATTCAAATTGTAAACTGATCTCGCTGTTCCATATACGTAAGTACCTGATCATCTGAAAATAATGTTATGTTATGATTTCGGTTAAATTTAATTGAAGCGGTGAGATCAATAACCATTCAAGTCCATTAACACAAGTTTCGAGAAAAATGCAAACAACTTTTTTTTATTTCTTACCTAATTATTATTTTTTGCACGTAATATTTCTGGTTGTTTTAGAGATCAAGATAAAGTAGTATACCAACTTTTAAAGTCGTAACACTTGTGGAAATATCCTAAATTTAATTCCAAATTTGCAAAAAATGAATGACCAGAAGTGGACTTGAATGGTTATTGATCTCACCACTTCAATTCCAGTGACTACTTGTTCCCATTTCTCAATTATTTCACTTAAATATAGAATAGTGAAAACTGTTGGTGAGAGGCTGTAACCTTGACGTACTCACTTATTGATATTAGCGAGTTCAGACAATTTTGAATTAAATTAAATTTTTAATTTGATTGTTAGTATATATATATATATATATATATATATATATATATATATATATATATATCAATGATGGTATTTAGTAGTTTAATTAGTAGCCTATATATCTTTGTATTTCTTCTTAACTTTCCCTCGTCCCCTTTACTTCAACAAACAAATATGAATGTAACACAAGCTTGTATAGGAACTTCGGTGATGCTGAAAGAACATAGCCAGATACAATTAGAAACGATCATGAGCCAATACCGCATCCAATCAGATACATGAGACCAGCTGGTTTGTGAAGTGGCTTATCTGATATGTCCAGTTGGCGAGGTCACTTGGTATTAGGGCTTGATCTAAATATGTGACTGTTATAAACTACCAGAACAGAATTCACAGTGCTGCAAAGCCACATTTAAGATCTTACAAATCCCTCCCCTGTCTCTCGAATGTAGGCATAACTGATCTACTACAGTCGTAGGTAATGTAGATTGATTTCCGTTCTCTCTCTTCATTGATCCAATAAAAAAGGGTAACAGAACTTAACAGAAAGCAATTCTGCAGCTAAATTAAAAGCATAATTCAATGGAAATATTTTGTAAATTTCAAAATGTTTCCTTGATTGTACCTGCCTACATTTCTATTCTTCGATAGGTTTATAGTTCAATACAAATGTAGCATAATAGGCTATGTGTTTTGGTTTCTTGTGTTAAACGAAGGTGATACATTTTCAGAAAGATAATTAAATTTAAAACTATTAAGCAAGCTTAATCGAAGTATCAAGCCTATAAAGTAAAATAAAACAAAGGAGTTAACGTACAAGTACTGTAGTTCTCACGCAGTCCTGTCGCAATATAACAGGGCACCAGACAACGTTATCTGCTTAGTTCCGCGTCCACAATTTCCACCTTAGAGGAGAGGAATCGCTATAGATCCAACAGTAGATATTCACAGATCAAAAGTATATAAAAATCCGTCCATAACTCCATTATGAATGTAATGAAAATCTTCAAAGCTCGAAGTTCTGAAACGTAATTAAAATCGGATAGGCCTATCAGTGTAAGGTATTTGATTTTGAAAAGAACTAAGCGCCTATTGGACTAATATAATAGGCCTCTAGGGTAAGACTGTCAATCAATATTCCGATTTTCCTTTCTGCCACCCGTTTATAATAACTTAGATAACATTTTGCAGGAAACAACCAATACACAACCTTAAAATAGCCGACCCAACAATTTTAAATTTGATCCCCTACAATTCTATATTATTCATCCTAATTTTAAACGTAGACCTACAATTTTTTAATAATTGAACTGAGATCATATGGATATTTGCAAGGAACTTTAAATAAGTTCATACTTCTTTTGAAATTTAAATGTAAGTGTGCTTTCATCAATTTCCACATCTGTGGATTTGTACTTACGTAATCTCATGCCCAGTTCGTATGTATATCGCTGCAATTATAGGCATGCCATATTTTCAGGATACGGTTTTGGATTCGCCTTGTTGCTAACGCTGCTCCTGAAGGATGCGACTTGCGTCCCCAACTACGTGACATGTCCGGATTCCGATCCGGTGGACCACGTGGTGTTCTTTCCGCATGAGAACAACTGCACCGAGTTCTATCGCTGTGACCACGGTTCTCCGCTGGTGCAACTCTGTCCCAGTGGTCTGCACTGGAACGCCAAGATGGACACGTGTGACTGGCCTTGGAGCGCCGGTTGTTCTCCTTCCACAGAAGAACCCAACGTATGCGAGGGTGGCGAAGACGACAGCTGCCCCACCGCCACGCCACCCCAGTGCCCTGCCGAAGACCCCACTTACTCCCTGTTCTTCCCTCATCCTAGCGACTGCCATTGGTTCTTCCACTGCAGTAACGGAGTAGCATACTGTAAGGCCTGTCCTTCAGGACTGCATTGGAACCCAACTCTCAACACCTGCGACTGGCCATGGCATGCCGGCTGCAAACCAAGTGATGGAAACGGTAACGGAAACGGTAATGACGGCGACGGAAACGGTAACGACGGTGACGGAAACAACAATGGGAATGAGAACCCTCCATCCGGAAGTTGTCCAGTGCCGCAGCCCCCTTATAATGTTTATTTCCCAGACCCCTACAACTGCGGCGCTTTCTACCAGTGCAGCCATGGAGTGCCGTACCACCAGAATTGCCCTGCAGGCCTTCACTTCAACCCTTCAATCAACGTTTGCGACTATCCCGAGAACGCAGGGTGTTCGGCGAGCGGCGGAAAGGTCACTACAGAAGCTCCAGCAGAGAAGTGTCCAGATGCGGAGGTTCCTGTCTGCCCTATCACTGACCCCGACGTTTCTGTGTACTTCCCGCACCCCAGTGACAGTCACTGGTTCTACCACTGTAGTCACGGTATTGCTTATTGCAAGATTTGTCCTGCAGGACTTCGTTGGAACCAGGAACAAGAGAAGTGCGACTGGTAAATTTATCTGTATGACAACTATATTGTTTACAGCCACATATGCCTACTTGACAATTGATTTTTACTACCATTATTTATATATTCCTTAATGTGAGACATTTCACGTCTTTGTTGAAATATAACTCTTATTATAATCATGTATTTTCTTGAATAAAATAAAAAATAAATATTATCAAGCAGTGTTAGGTCATTCAAAATGAAATACTCAAGCATAATAAAAGGTAATAAAGGAACCATCCATTCATCTGTTTTGGACTGCATGTCGTCAACTGACAGGAAAGACAATGGTCGCAGAAATAACAATAGTAATAGCATTAAGAATCTTTCTGCTGGCTGTTAGAAATGTGACACAACTTTCTTATAATGTTTACTTCTCAGATCTTCTCAATTTTTATGGAACAAGAGATAAAAGAAATACGACAGTAACTGAGGTATATGATAAAGACAACATCATTGCAGATCAAAGCGGCCTAAGGTGTGGAGGGAGTTTAAGAATCGTCTTTATAGACAATTGACATTAATGTCAGTATGGATGTCAGTTCTACTTACCAGACGCTTTAACCCCTAATGTAAATGTCTCTGGAACAACCCATTTCTATCTGAAGTTATATGGCAAGTATTCTGTATATCACATCTTACTGGCTTTTAAGGAACCCAGAGGTTCATTGCCGCCCTCACATAAGTCCGCCATTGGTCCCTATCCTGAGCAAAATGAATCCATTCTCTATCATCATATCCCACCTCCCTCAAATCCATTTTAATCACATCTATCATGTGATATTTACGTATCCATTAAGACATGGATTATTACAACATTAGTTTATACTGAAATGTAAGTGCGTTCATGTAGCCGTATGTAAGAACTTTTACAGAAAACAAATGCCAGTATTATGTGTGTGTCGCATTATTCTATAACTTTGTTCTATGTTTTTTCAAAGGAGATGGGCCTACAACTGAAGATCTCTCGGGAAAATTATTATGAAAAATTTAATAAAAATACCATAAAATCCCAGCCGTAAATGTGTCTTAATTCTCATAAAAAAAAGTCGTAATTATAACTTTTTTTATTAACAAAGCTAATTTTGTGAGGCTTGTAAATAAAATTTCAGCTTTCAACAGTTGCCAACTATGCGTGTGCATATGTGTTAGTAAATCAAACGGTTTCGTATTTGTTGTACGAAATTCTGAAAATGATAAGATTAAAAAAATCGAGGGTCGGTCGCTGAATTCTATACACAGCAGACTGGCTGCCGCGTGTACTGATTCCGCATGAAAGAACATCCAACCGAAGCATCACGGTCGACCGGTAGTTCTCGGTCGTTTAAAGCTTATCTTTCTTAGGTTGAAAACTGTCTTTGATCGATGTGTTTACAGTATGCGCTATGGAAATGTTAAACTGTCTGATGACCTATTACCTGATTAGTGAACCTAGTAAGTATAAAGGCTATCAGATTGTAGTCGTTATCCTCTACTTGAAAGGAACGCTTGTAATATTTTGTAACAGCGTTGTATTCGTAATGTCACAGGACAAAAGTAAATACATTAAAGAAACCAAGAAGGAAGGTATTAGTTTTAAAAACAAATGGTAATTTTTCCATTGATTCTATTATTTTTGGAACTAATTTCAGCATGTATTTTGTTTGTTCTGTACTTGACATTTCGTGATATGGTCGTTGAATGTGGAATAATAAAATCTACATCCACCTGACTATACGTAGCTGCAACGTTAATCATTGCGTACGATTAAGCATATCGTTTTATACACTAATGTAAAAATGTTAAGTCAAGTGAACATATAGATTCGGTTTGTTTTTTATTAAATACCGTGATTGAGATAGATTATGTCCAGTTTCGAAGAAATTTGGGACGTATCATAAAATCTCTGTTCTTTTTATGTAATCATATATTTACCAAGCTATATTAAATATTTTCATTACTGATATGAGTTTGAAAAGAAGGATATTGAATAACATTATTGCTAATATAAAGCATTATTTCATTTAACGAATTGTGTTACGAGTATTAAAAGATTATTCAAATGTTCAAATAATCGCACTATCTGAAATAAAAACAAAATGGTAACCTCCTTAGGTGAGTTATTTTGAGTATCAGGAATTAAAAGGTGATGAAATTGTAGTGCAACTTCGAGCGCTCACGACCGACTGACATGTGAGTAAAAGCTACAGCCGATCGGTTATAACTGCAGACATAGGATTTTCGGTCCCGATACTGAACTTTAGGTGTACGTCAGTTGCAGGGAAGTCATTGAATTCATTGCTATGGTCCCTCCGTGCGACAAGTGACATGACATCTTATCCCTGTGTAAGGACCGAAAATACGTTGTCTGGTTGTAAGTACTCGATTCCATGCTCTTGAGCGAATCATTACCCGGCTGCTTTCTTCACAACCGAAGCCTGAGGATCTTTCACACGATGCAGAAATTTCTCGAAACGAGCATTTATTCGAATCCATTTCGTACGGATACCCGTGTATAAATGGTTCGATTTTTTCGCGTAGGATATAAAACTTAAATTTCATTATGCACTGGAAAAAGTCGAACGGTATATACACTGCTGTCTGCAAGAAATCGATTCCACTAAATTCCCGTTTCGATAAATTTTTGTACCGTTGAACGGGCCCTAACTGGTGAGCTTCGGTCTGTTGTTTTCATGAGAATGCAGAGGTCTATTTCTCATCTACCTGAAGTAGAAGAAATTACAGTTCAGAAAGATTGCTCGAAGCAGTGTGACCACAACACAAAAACCCAAGACACAGCCAAAAAGAAAACTGAATCCTACATTATACAAGAAATAAGAAATTACAGAAAAGAATATTATACAAAGAAGGTGAAAATCGATATGGAAAGAACAGAAATACTGAAACAGACTTGAAAGAGAGAAGAATAAAGTGATTAGGAGTAGGCTAATACAAGAAGGAAAGGAAATTTTGAAAAACATAGACATCACCGAAATTGTTAACTAAAATTTGTTCAGTAAAACAAAATTATACCTATTTTTGAGTTAATAGGCTATATGTTTTGCACTAGTTTTATCATTATGGTTCGTTTTCGCTTTGTCTTCCTTTCTAATACTGTCTTTGTATCTCAATCCTTGACATTGTTCACATACGCTGATAAAAATTAGTTTTGGGCAATCATTCTTACAATATGATTTCTCATTTCAGTACCATACCATCTGTATCTTATAAAGAAAATACGAAAATATTGATTTTTTGGTCCCTGAAATTAAACGAGAATGTATTTACTAAATACACATAATAACGTTTCTTGTTCAATGTGCCGACTCTTACCACCACTCAAAGTAAAGGCATCCAATGCCCTTATCTTCTGTATAGGTTTGTACATGCAAACATATGGAAGATCGTCTGATAAAATTTGTTTGCTTTCCAGGAGAGACTAAAACCCCAAGCTCTCGAAATGGCTATTTCTAGACATCACCAATACTTATAATAAAGTACAGAAAATGAATATAATCAATCATGGTAAAATCCGCATCGATAAAATTACATACGAAGATCAGAATCCCAATTAAATGACGAGACTGACAAGACAGATTACTAGGTCAATATGACACCAGCCTAGCCTATTTAAATGCGAGGGAATCTCAGATTCCAGACTGTCAGCAAGAATGAAGTCTGTTGTTCGTAAGTAGTAACATTACATGAAAGTATACGTAACTCACTGGTTATATAGCCTACTTATATACTGTACATTATTATTATTATTATTATTATTATTATTATTATTATTATTATTATTATTATTATTATTATTATTATCATTATTACCCAGCGGATTTTATGTAAAATTATTATAATATTTCATACATTATTCAGTTAAAGGACATTATGGATAGTAAGATGCAGTGAAATAATATTAACACAATTATTAGTTTAACTTACTGTTAACTGTAAATAAGAAAAAAAGGACAAACTGCAACATATAATAAGTTCCAATATTTTCCGATTTCATTGAAGACTTCTTGTCTATAAGAATATCATGATCACTTAAATAAAACCTTTGGCAACGAAATGGTTTTTCAACACACATTCATACCATCACTTCATTTTGGCAACTTACTGTTAAACCTACTCAAGTACTTTAGAATGAAAGTAGTTTGCAAAGAGTCATTGCCTGGAGTACGGCACCGTTAAATTCCCTCTTTTGTGCTGAAATATACGGAGTTGACAAACACTCATTTGCCTGAAGCTTTGTTGAAATCTATTTTTTTTTTCAAAGAGATCGAAAGCAGTGTTCCCAAAGGATGGTAAAGCTATTAATTGGCAACCCAACGTACTTCCAAGTCAGTGTTAACTTTTACAAATGAGAGAAAATAAAAAAGAGTTTAAGTATGTACCAAGTATTTTCACGAGAAATTACATATCATTTTCTTTTAAAATACAGAAAAAAAAGCACACTTTTGTGTTTATCGCACAAATGAAGACTTTAGTAAGAAAACGTAAAAGTCACAAAAATTCTTGTGAAAATATTGTCATTTAACACTAAAAGCGTACGTACACATGTCTAACCATAACTAAAAATTATTTTTAAGCGTTTATTGCTAGTACGAAAAAAAAACAACTCTGATCATCATCATCATCATCATCAGCAGCATCGTCATCATCAACTTCATCATCATACCACGCCATTTCAAGCCTCAGGCAAAAATCTGTTCCACCGATGAACATGACAGGCCATTTTATATTTTTGTTGGCGTTTCTTCATTATTAACGGAGGGCACACCGTGGTAATCCAGAGATGTCAAAACGCCTGCACTACGTGCTCTCAAAAACCCCTCACAATATTTCCTTAAGAGCGATGATTGCACTTTATCTTGCTGATAAGTGAACCTTGTTGGATTTGTATTGCTTGTAGTATGAGCACGCAATTCAGGCGTTTTTATATTCCTGTGGTAATCGTTCCAGTCATTCCAGTACATCTCTTCACTTTTTCATCATTGTTGTCATCACAGTCATCTTTCCAGAACATATTAAATTTAATTTAGTACGATTAAACAGCTGCTTTAGTAGGTAGATTTGAAGAGATCGCAGGAGAAGATAGATAAATCCAAAATTAAGCAGAGTAATAAAGTCTATATTTTTTAGAGATTCAGAAAAACTTCACAAAAAAAACGTGTTTCACGGAAATAAAATACGAACTAGCAAATAAGAATAATAATAGATTTGATATGATGGTAATTTGTATCAGGTTGTGTTTTAAGTTTTCTATCATTTGTTATTTCACTTCACATGAAAATAATGTCGAATCTTTATAGTCTATATGGACCGAAATTAGTATTTCAAATGAATCTTACGTAAATCTAACAACGGTTAAAAAACCTTAAAACCTAATTCTTCGCAACTTATCACTATATGTTTAACTGTTACGTCAGTGGGCTAAGTGTTATTGTCAAGTATTGAAAATATGCAAGTCTGTTACTACGAAGATTTTCCTAAACTAAAAAATGTGAGAACATTGAAACCTTCTAAAGATATCAAAGATATTGCAAAAAATGTTAGACATTATATTTAAATTTGGGGGGAGATAAACATTTTTGAAAATATGCATATTATCTTTCTGATTCATGTATATAACTCTTGAACTAGTTATCCTATAATATTATTAAGCTAGTAGTTTGTGTACAAAAAGAAATCAAGTCTCTACCTAGTTTAAAAATTTATAAAATAGAAATCTAAAGGTTATTTTAGATCAAGTGTATTATTTATGAAATGCAAACATTGACATTTATTTTGTATTCAACGCAGTTCTGCTTGTGCCGCTGCTAGTGAGCGGTGTGGCGGGTGTCACTTGTCCCGCCAGCGATCCCGTCAACGGCAGCGTGTACTTCCCAGACGCCTGCAATTGCACCAGTTTCTACCAGTGCAGTCACGGGAAAGCGATCCTGCAAGTCTGTCCTGTTGGACTGCACTGGAATATCAAGAAGAATCAGTGCGACTGGCCAGACAAAGCTGGCTGCGTGCCGCCATCATGTCCCGGAAAGGATCCCACCGTACCTCTGTTCTTTCCGAACCCTCGCAGCTGCGAGACCTACTTCCAATGCAGCAACGGAATCCTCTATTGCAGACAGTGTCCGCCTGGCCTCCACTTCAACACTCAGCTGAACGTCTGCGACTACTCTTATAATGTTAAATGCTCCACGGAATAGCTACGTCCTGTATGTGACGGGGTATAAATGGGCGTTAAAGCGACATCAACGCAATATGTGTTAGGACCGTCTGTGGAGTACAATGAAATAAAGAAAATAAATAAAGAAAAGAACGAAAAATTGACGTATGGGTAATTTAAATATCGTCACTTCTTTCGAAGAACTTTGGCGATATTTCTATTTTCTCATAATATGATAGATATTTAAAATTCCTGCTTTAGTGATTATTATCAATCTTAACCCGACCTTGATGTACGCTAAAGATATGGCATATCTTTATAGGATAATTCAAAGATGCCACGGCATGGATATTTGGCTGTTGTCAATGTACTGTACGGTGGAGGCTCGGCACGTTGTTAACCCACATCATAATGTAGTGTCTAGAATGTACAGATGAATTTGTCTGAAAGAGTAAACTTCTGGACCCTAACAGTTGTAAATGTTTAAGAAATGAGTACGTAATTATAAAAAATAAAACAGATCGAAAATAAACTTAAAAATATATTTGAACAAATAACATTAGAACTTACTGTTGTACTGTAACATAAAATTAATAACAGGAATGAAAGAGAAAATATAATTGTTCTATAAGGAATAGGCTTAATTACAAAGCTTTTGTGTTATTGAACATGCAATTTTATAATGAAATTATATTTCTTCTGTAAGTCCGCACATGCAACCTGTCTCACTACAACAATAAAATTATTTCACTACACAAATCTGGGATATTTTCTTCTACAGATAACTTTGCATCATAATATTATGTAAAAATCTTATAATAAAAAGGTTGTATCATAACTTCCTACAAAGAATAACTTATGTCTCATTTACCTTAGAACAAAATCAGTTCATTTAATACTATCAACTGAACATAAAAAAAGGAAAACGTATTAGGCTAATTTTATATTACCTCGTTAACATGTTTCAGCCTGCTATCGGCCATCTTCAGAACTGGTTGCTGCTGGTCTTTGCGCCTTTTGTTTTGTTTCCTGTGGGGATGTGTTTGTGTAAAGTAATGCGGAGTCAAAGGATTTGTGTGTTCTGAAATTGAGTTGTGTGTTGAGAATTTTATTTTGACACACAAATGAAACTCAAATGAAACACAACTCAATTTCAAAACACACACTCTTTGACTCCACATTACACTACACAAACACACCTCCACAGGAAACAAAACAAAAGGCGCCAAGACCAGCAACAACCAGTTCTGAAGGTGGCCGATAGCAGGCTGAAACATCTTAACGAAGTAATATAAGATTTAACACAAGAAAGACAAATAATACGTTTTCCGAAATGATATAGTGTTAAAAGTTGTGTAATCAAGATGTATAAAACATTTGCTTGTTCCACTGGGTTATCAATCCTTTAATAAAATGGGAGATTCCCCAAAGTCAATTTCTTGCATGAATTACGCACATTTATATAATCGTCAAAAAAATAGTGACAACACTGCTAGTATTTAATTCTCCTAGGCAATCGTAATTGTTTGTATTACATAGAAATAAATTGATAAATAAAACGGTTACAGATATTTTATTCATCTCTGCCGTTGAGTGACCGTTGGGTTTCCAATGAACTGTCTTGATCGTGGGCGTCAGGATACTAAAATTCAAATCAAGAGATATCTGAGTGCCTTCATTCCTATGCTCTGGTCACTGCTTACCTGAGTGTCTAGACATACTTTTTCTCACAGATTAGTATAGGCCTACAACCTTTTGCTATCTCTCTTATCCTCTCGTTAACTGTGACGTTGCACAGAGGCAGAGATATAATACGAGGTCTGCAACAAGTAGCAATAGCATTTTATCTAATAACGCTACTAACCTAAGAACTGTACAAATTATTCTTCGTTGAAATGATCGACAAATTTTGTCTGGAATCCTTTATTTACGTGCAATAAATCTACGAGACGAGACACAGAGCTTCACTTCCCACCTGGAAAAGCTATCCTATGGTATTTATCTCATTTCAAAATTTACAGTCCTTGCTCTATTTGAGCCCGCGAACCTCGGATTCAACGGTCAACATGGTAATCGCCAGACCGCTGAGAACAGCTGTGTACCAAAGAAAAAATATTTTAAGCAAAACATTAATCATTATCTACAAAATAGTTTGTACCCCTCGACTCTGACATCTAGACTAAATCTGCACTTACACTCTACCGACTCCAGTACAAAAGAATCAACACAGAAGACTGCGCAACGTGTAGGCATAAACAATGAATACAGTTTTAGATACTGGAGATTAAATATGCATTTGTGATTTATAGGAAGAACTTCGAAGCTTGTCCGAAGAACATATCAGTAGTACTGAACTTCTTAGGATTTTTAAACTTTTACGCCAAATAATTTTTAGACAAATTATGTAACATTAACTATTGAAATATTTTTCTTCTTCTCCCTATCGTGTAGGCTATTAGGCCTAGTGGCCTGTTACGATTTCATTCCATGTTTCAGCGGAAGGCCAAAAGATCGTTTTCCTAAAGGAGTGTAGTTTACTATTTGGCGTGATATTCATAGTACATGAGATTTCTGTTTCTGTCCATAATTTTGAATTTTACTTAAATATAAAAATATTTTATGATTTACTGCTAATAAATCATAAATAATAAACAAATCATTTAAAACTACAACAAATCTTAAATTAATTGTGGCTATTTGCTTATTTCATAGCGCTTACAGCTTCTGAAAAGTATTAGCCATAAAAAATATTATATCTCCAAATTTTCGATCTGACAGTTAACAGACTCGAAGCATGACTTTCACAACATAAGATAAGCAAGAGGGTAGCATCAACCAACGAAATACAGTTTACGATATTGGTAAGTGACAAATACATAGACTGTAGAAAGAGAGATTCGGCATCATGATGGTGATTTCCACGTAGCATTAAAAATTAACGTTAACCATTGTGAAGCATTTATCCATTATCATTTAAACTATTACTCTGTTTTATGACTGTCTAGATAATCATTTACCTCCAAAGTCGGGGTCGTTGACAAGTTCTGTCCCCATGTTTATGAGGACTACGGACAAATAAAGAGCCAAAAATAGGGTAATTTTGCGTCATGTGATCAGCATGGCAAACAACACAGAGCAGACACAAAAGAGAATCACATATCCATTTCCTTTGGAATGTAAATAAACCACAACCTTTTCGGAATCGAATCCGGATGATGCGCGCATGAGAGAGAGAGAGAGAGAGAGAGAGAGAGAGAGAGAGAGAGACAGAGAGACTTGCCTAGGCATACTGCACTAAGTCCATGAGTGATTCTTCTGAATGGGTAATTTGTCTTTCGTTGACCATCAGATTCGTGAACACATCACAGTAGCAGTATGCCTTCCCCATTATTAATTACGAGTTTATGAATAGGGAACTCGTGGATAGACGGTAGGGGAAACGGAAGTGTCCCGAAAAAACGTGTCTAAAACCATTTTTGCCCACAATATAGTCCATTCGGATTAGTTCTGTTACGCAAACTCTCTGAGTAAGTATCGTAATGAAAAAGTATGCCATATCTACAAGACATCGTTTAAATTATTTATATTAGGCTATTTATTAACTTTTAATTTCACTCATAACAGCGATTTACCACTTTAGTAATACTGGGTGTTCATTTCAAAATGTGTCATGACGTCACTGTTGTGAGTCAGCGATTTGAAGCGATTTTCAGCTTTTATGTCAGAGAAGTTGCCTATTAATCAAGACGTTCAATCCGAACTTGAGAACGTGTATGGTATAACTTGAATGTCGTAGCAACAGATGGCGGTCTGTACGGTCTGTGTGCTACCATAACCTCTTTCGAACTTGTTTTGCGCGGGCAAGTCCTACGCAGGGTATTTGTTATCATCGGTTGCGTACGACAACATTCCACAACACAAATCAAATGCTCGGTGTCCATGTTGACCGTCGAAGTTAATGTCAACAAATACATAAGTAATCGTCTTAACCCTCTCTCCATATCCCGACAGTAAGAAAAAAACTCACCTCAGCAAGTGTTTCCAAACAGTTCACATTCCTGTCACTACAGGCGTTACCGTACGTAGCGGTAAGTACTCTTCAGAATGGACGCCGTACTTGTTAGGCAACTTCTCTGGCACATAACTAATACGCCTCTGCGTAAGTGTAGGAAGATTGAATTCTCTAGGCTCATCGGCTAGCCACATGACGGCATACAGCGAGCCATGACACACTTTGAACCGAACACGCAGTATTTTCATACTGTCGCTCTAAAGCAGCGTTGTCAGACACAGCCTAAACGGAGCGGAGCGCTCCACTATAACTCGTTGCGTACTCCGGTGCTTCCACAGACATAAGCAAGTTCACGCTCCGACTAGACGTCTCTAGCACCACAACCGGTTTCGGAGCTTACAACTCTGACACTATTGCTCTAAAGCTATATGTTAGCTGCTGTATGAAGTCATAGTGCAGTGTAGTTTCTTCATTGTTCACTCATACAAGGTGAACCGTAGGTGATGTCATTAATTTCAGGGCGTTATTCTTTGAGATATTTCAAACAAAAATGTTTAATACAATTTTACTCGTTTTTGCTTCCTTTTTAAGTTAAAAATTGTTTTATATTAAACATTTCATAGCGTATATTGGGAAAGACACTGATTTAATTCCCAATAAGCTTAGGCAATTTAAGAGAGAATTGTATTATGCTAATAAATGATTGAAATGATTGTAGGTTTGTCCTTTAAATTGTCCTTAACATATTCACATAGAAGTTCATTTTGTTTCAGATGAGAATTGTGAAACGAGATCGAGCTCCTTCAGAGACACTCAATAGGGACAGCAAACTGGCTGTGCAGCCCATAGGAAGCGTGTCTGGGTGTTGGCTTCGTATTTGGAATTTTTAAATAATGTAGAATCGTCAAGGGGTACGGCGGGAAATATTCAACTAAAAGCGGTACCAGAATTATAGAGTACGAAAATACTCAAGAAGGGGAGATGAATTGGCTGGAAACAATACAATATAGTACGAGTAACTACAGAAGAAGAAACCATTAACTCGGTGAATAGGACTGGTGAAAGCTGTACACCGAGTACTAGCAGAAGCTCCCAGGGGAGCAGAGAGCGGACAGCAGCTGAAACAATCGAAAGGAGAAAGGGACAAACTCATCAATATATTAAGTTCGGCACTGCCACTGCATCTGCGGTCACAGGCAAAATTACTGCACTTATAGATAGTGAGGGAATTCTAAATTCAAACCAGCAATGAGTAAGTGATATGATACTACTATAATTTCCAGTCCGATCTGAAGAACATAGCTATAGGAAGGCAAATATCCAAATGAAAATTATAATTTATGTTAAAGTGCTTAAATTGCATTACACCAACTTCCTTGAAGCCCACTAGTGGCTTAAGATAATGTAAAAAATGAATTGATTGATGATTTCATCCTTACCTCTTCCGGTGTAATTACTCTCTTCTTGTGAGAGGTTCTCAATATCATTCTTAATAGCTGGCAGAACAAGATGAAGCTGATTTCCTGTTAAGAGAAAGAAATTATGAAACCAGTACTCATCAAACATAAGATATTTTGTAATTAACTTTGAGAGATATTCTCCACCGGAATTGAGACATTTTTCTTACCATGGGATCACATTTGGTATCTCTGTGTCGTAGAAGTTTGCCGTCTGGTGTCGGAACCAGTATGCGACAGTCGTCTGCACCTCTCTGTTGATCCCACAGTATGACAAATTTCTCACTTTCTGTGGGAAATATGTTGAAATAGGGCTATAGCTCAACATTTGCTGTATTTGCTCCAATAAATCTTTCCATGAAATTCTGTTTTCTTTCTGTGAACGGCTCCAGGAAAACTTACTTCCTGGATGGCTCTCGCGTAATAAGGCTCGACTGGCCAAAATTTATACAAGCACTTATTTTGACATTATTAACATGGTGGAAGAAAAAAATAACTTTTTTATCTGCCCCCATGAGAATGTTTGCTTGTGAGACAATATTGGGAATGTCTCACAGCGTTCCTAAAGGCTGGTTCACGATAAACCGGGAATGGAAACGAGAACGAGAGCGGAAATATTGTTAAAATAAATGTATTTAAATGTGAACATTCACAATTAACTATTGGGAATGCTCACATTTAAATACATTTATTTTAACATTATTTTCTTTCTCGTTCTCGTTTCCATTCCCAGTTTATTGTGGACCAGCCTTAAGAGGTTTGATGGCGAACTGTGCTACGCATGCGCATGTTACTCAATTCACGCTCCCGAAACCAGCAGAATGGCAGATCCGAAGAAAGTCTTGTCTCCTTCTCTGTACTGTGCCGACTATACAACTGGTCCGGTCGTCGAATATTGTGGAAGAGCGCGGCTCCAGCAAGCAAGCTGTCTTACAATGATATCACGTTGACTGATCGATGTAACCAGTAACTTCGTAACTCCAAATATTAATATAGCTTAGAATTTTAATTATTATAAACACAGATAAATTGGGTAAACACTGTCTCAATATCTCATAGCACGCTTCGCTCCTGCAACACTCTCATCTAAATCGTGTTTCTTTAAAATGTAAAATCAATTCACTGTTCTATTAGGGATATACTGGCACGGAGAAAACGTCACCCAGTTTCGGGAATGAAACAACAGCTGTTGTGTTAGTTTGGATATTTTAGTTTTGTCTCGGTTTACACATGGAGAGTAATGGATCTACGATAAGAAAAGTAATTAATTAAGGCCGTGCAATGTAATATGTTTTCTCTATGATGGACATTCCGAAATTAGTACTAGCTCAATAAATTTTTCACTATGGTTCACTCAGCATATTGTACGTGTTTATCATCAATTTAATACTGCATTACTTGTGATTACAAATCAATTGGGTGGTGGCACAGATTTGTAGTTACTCTCGATGCCGAGATATTACTGATAGAGGCTACGTAGTACTGCAAATTCGGAGTCCTCATGCCCATAGGTAGGTGAGTTGTCGTCGTTTGGCGTGAGCATACATGTTACATTCGTTCATGGTTTTATTACTAATAACTAGGGAACGGAATTTGGAGTAGTAAAAGCTAGTATTGGCATCTACACAGTCATTTGTTTACAACCCTTTATACCAAGTCCTCCCCTCCATGACATACTCGCAGCTCTCTGCACGTCAACATCAGGTGAACGGGACAGTTGTCGCATAAGAACTTCAACATGCAGGTATGCAGTTCAGAGTAGTGAAGTGCAGGTACAATACCGAAAGTGAAACCAACTAACAATACAAAATTGAAAGACTAGCCTATATTTATAAAAGCTCCAGATCGAGTATCAAAATTCAGGAAACAATTCCCTAAATTGTCGCTTCCCCCATGTCCAGTTCTTAAGAGCTAACGAAGCTTGCAATTATTACGCACATCACCTCAAATCTGTGAAGAAAGTGGTCCAGTCTTTCGATCTCGATGACGCCGCTGCGATTCAAATACGCCAGGAACTGCTAAATGATAGAAAATCGAGAAAGAAGCCATGGATATTAAGACAAATTTTGGATATTTACCGGATGCCATTATTCCATTAGGAAGGTCAGGAGTGGAAATAATTGAGCAAATAATTATGATGAGGACTATTGTAAATAAACTGAGTGCAGTAGAAGGTGAAATAGGAAAACGTGTTGGTGAAAAAATGAACAGAGGTTTGATTAAAAATAATGGGTACGGTATTCTTAGTCGGATTTCAGATGTACTAACAAGGATGTGTCCCAATGACATCATTCAACATGTGAATTTAATTGACGTATCTTGTTTCAAGTACTTTCCAATTGTCTCTCCTAGATGTAGAGCGGAGTTTTTCCATGTTAAAAAATTTCCTTCCTTACAACAGAGCAAAGTTGTATTTTGAAAATTTGAAAATAATATTTACAATTTATTATAATAAGGCATTGCAGGAATAATTGTTTCATCAACAAAACATAGCATTAATTGAAAATGCCATTTCGTTTGGTTCTACGTTTTCTTCAACATTTAATGATACTGTATTAGGCTATATTGTAAATATTGTAGCATATTGCAAATATTGTAAATACTGTAGTATACGGTGTATACATATTATCATATTTCATGACATTGTAGATAAAGGTTTTAATTTAACACGCTCCTGACAGAAAAACACACATATTCAGAGGCGAGTTCCATACAGAAGACAACTGTCTATCAGCCATCAATATGTCCACTGACAGGCGAAGATGCAGAGGTTGATATTTGTAATGTTGTTTACTGCTGTCTTGTGCGTTGCCAAGAAAAGCACATATAGTTAAAAAATGAATGCAGATTATGTACACTATTCCATTTGTTTATTCTGAAATACGTTTATAGCACGTTGCGTGTAAGTTTGTATGAAGTGTACTGCACTAGTCCATGCTCTGTGACGCAGCTCGCTTGACAGTCGCTGAGCTACGAATATCTATACTACATTTCACCATTCTTTATATTACTCCAAATCCCTTTCCCTGCTAATAACATTAGCATTCGACTGTCGTATAGTGCTATTGCAGTAAGTATTTGAAGTTCTGCCATTTTTTTGTTTCATCAAAGATCCCGGAACGGATGACCATACTCGGTGCGAGGAAAAACGTATTGTACGCCACAACGTCTTTTTTTTTTTTTTTTTTTTTTTTTAAGACCAGCCAGAGGCTGTTTACCAAAGTTATCTATTTTGTTTTCTGTTTTCGTTTTCGTTTTCATTTGTTTCCTTTGTTTTACTTACACTAATACAAACACAACACCCATGCCCGAGGCGGGACTCGAACCCACAACCCTTCGGACCAAGCGATAGGGACATGCCGTGCCCCTACCGCTTGAGCCATCCGGGCCGGCTCTTTGAACGCCACCCTTCGTAAACTGCTGCTTCATCGCACGCGATAACTGCATGAACGAAACTATCCCACTCCTTGCGTTCATCGCTTGCTTTCGCTGCATGCTGTCATTGCATCCGACTATCGCATAAACGAAACTGCACCTTAATGCATCTTATCAACGCGTGGAGATTGAAAAGATTATGCTACTCGTACGTTAGTCGTGAAGATTGAAACTATGTCTATAGCTTTTGATGTTTACGCTGGAGGATAACATTATTGAAGATTTTGCCTGATCTAGCATACAACACACATGGCAATGCCTATCAGAATACATTGATTTAGATAACCCAGACCACATGTCGAGTTATGAGTACTCCAGATAACATCGTAACTACGATGTAGAGCAGATAGCGACATAATTAAGGGAAGTGATGTATCACAATTGCCCAGCATAGGCCTATGTCAGTAAGATTTTCGGATCCAGTGCGGAGAACATGTCTGTTAAAGGTAAGCATACAACACATTTCATCAAGTTATTTATATTCGCCAGAGACTCTTCTAAGACTATTATTATTATTATTATTATTATTATTATTATTATTATTATTATTACTCTTATTTTTCTCGACAAATAAACATATTTTATAATTACTCTGTGTGCATCGAGAATCCGGCACTCGGCAGGTCAGTAAAAAGGTAAAAGGTAAAGGTATCCCCGTAACATGCCATGAAGGCACTTGGGGGGCATGGAGGTAGAGCCCCATGCTTTCCATGACCTCGGCACTAGAATGAGATGATGTGGTCGGCACCACACTCGGCAGGTCAGTAGAGTGAAATATTTTTCTACTACATTTTCAGAAGGAAACGAGATCTCCAAATAGAATAATGTCTTATGGTTCTTACATTCTTGTCTAGTAATAATTTTAACAGGTTTTGTGGAAATCTTCGTGGTACAGATCTATATGATGATATTATTAATTTTTTTATCCTACAGAATTTCCTGTTATGGTTATTATTTATTAATATCGGAGAAAAATTCACTCCGGCATTGGAGATCGAACCCAGGACCTTCCGTTCTACGCACTGAGCGCTCTACCATTGAATTAGCCCGGGACTTCATCCACAACAAAGCTAAGAGATTCAATTAAAATTGGCACAACATAAGTTTGCTTACACTACGCTCGATTCATTTCTATTAATTGTACAGTCTTTTTAACATTTTAGTTGTTTTCATGCCCTTTAAATATCACGTTTGAATTATACAGTATGATAACATATATACAGAGTGATCCACGAGGATTTACATCCACTTACGGAGCTTATTTCCGAAGACATTCTGTGCAAAAAAAGTCATACAAACATGTGTCTTAATCTCAATATTTTAGAGTTAAATTAATTTGAAGTTGTTTGTAATATACTATTATTCTTTAGTTTTAAGGGTAAAAGATTTTTAACTACAAAATTAGGCCTACATTTTTCTTACGCATTTATTATAACAATTGTTACAAATCACGCCACTCTTGTAAATTCTTTAAGTCTGTACATTAGAACACATAATTAAACTGTAAAAAATCAAGTTCCTAAAGTCGTATGATTTATAACAATTATTGTGATAAGTGTGTAAGAATGATATCATTTTTAGTAAAAATTGAAAAACAAAATCTGTACAAATTAATTAACAACACATTTTTAGTTTCAGAACACTCGCCAATTAATTATAGAAATGATACTTCTGAATAGACTTAGTTCATTCTTTATCTGTAATATTCTTTTACCCTTAAAACTATATAAAAAAGATATTTTACTAACAACTTCCAATTAAGATTAGAACACATGTTTATATGACATTTTTGATCAGAAAGCCAAATGATTTAACCCCTAATCCTACCCTAATCGGTAGGAGCATTTGGTTACTGCGCACTATGCAATGTATGTTGCCTGGCTATACCTAGTTCAAATATACTAAATGAGATCCTTATGATGGGTTTTCTTGAGGTACTCCCGTTTCTTTTCGTTAGAAATCATATCATTCCACCCGAACTCCTTTTCATTATCATTTAATAATATTGCCCGCCTTTATAAACAGCGAATATTAGCGGAGTCAGTTAATGTCGATTGGAAATGCACCTGGTTGAGGGATTATCATAAAAGATCTACAAGGTTCAATTCAATGATTTATTTATTTAGCTAGTAGATAAAGTGAGTACAAATTAAAATTATACAACAAAAATGTTTCTAGCCACTACCGTAAGAGCCAGGTTCATGAACGGTGTGGTCTTAGCCAATTACACAACATAAAATTTACAAAGACAGTTTACTAAATACGCCAATTAACTTAATTTAAACCGATAATTAACATACAAGAGCAAAAAAAAAGAAGAAAGAGCAAAAAAAGAAGAGAAAAAAATACATTTAATATAAATTGACAATTAGACAGAAGCCAGTTACATTCAATAAAAACATGAATATAATTGACAGAAATAAAAAGGTAAAAAATACACACATTTGTTAATATTACATATCATGAATAATAATGAATGATTAATCGTTTCATACACTGCAAAAGACTGATAATCAATATGGGACTCTTTCGTTAAGGTTGGTTTGGTGTGCTCGCTGTATTGCACGCTTCCTACGGCGGATATAGTCTGCCGTCTTATGTGCAGTGTCCGTCCATGGAGAATACGGTTCAGACAACCTTCTTCCCGGATGTGTGCAACTGCTCGCAGTATTACATGTGCGACAACGGCGTGGCCCATCACATGTCGTGTCCTCCATGCCTATACTTCAACCCCCTGAATAACGTGTGCGACTGGACCTGGAATGTGGACTGTCAGGAGACAGTCTGCCCGCCCGACGACTGCACCTCCCTGCCAAACCCCAACGACTGCCGCTTTTACTATGAGTGTAGCGGAGGAGAGTTGGCGTGCAAGGAATGTCCGTCAGGTCTGTACTTCAACTCCGATCTCCGGACCTGCGACGTCGCGGCCAACGCCGGCTGCGCCAGGGAAGATTTCAGCGCGAGGGCGTATGTCGCCACCTGTCCCAGCGCCATAGCCCCCACCTGCCCACCCGATGGCTCTGCATACTTCGCTCATCCTCACGACACCCACTGGTACTACCAATGCCAGGATGGAGTCGCGTGGTGCAAGCTGTGCAGCCCCAATGAGAAATGGAACCCGGACACACAACGCTGCGAGTGGTGAAGAATCACTTGCAACATCAAAGACTGTCAAATGGTTACCGTACTTGCCATTAAATTCAAAGATAACATAGTCAAATGCGGGCAATGGTATGATTTTTCAGAACGACAAAATAAGTAGAATATTTTGTTTCGGGAAAATGAGTAATGCTGGGAGACTCATATCGTATATTTTCGTCAAGTTAATTCTGCCCCTGAATGTAAGTGTTCCAGGTGACATTTATCAGTTATTTCTCTCCTATGTCAAAATTCAGTTCTGTTAGTTATGTCATCGGAAATAAGTAGGGCTATAACGAGGGCTATAACTTACAACCGCTCTAGAGTGATCACTACACTTCGAAGTTGAGGTACTTTACTCTGAAGTTAAGTACACACACAAAAATACAATGTTTGCAAAGCAGCTGGTAAAGTAGTCCTCTCATATCATGTTAGTTGGCTGGAGTAATAAAGTATTTTACAATTCATTCTTGATTTTCAGATAAATCTATTCAAGATAATAAATTTTATTCAAATGCTCAATCATACGATTTATCAATTTTCAAATTTATTATTTGCTAATGCATCTTGAAAAAGATATCCATGAACGTTTTCGCCTGTACGGCATCATCAGATATTCAAAAATTTGACGAAATCTAGACATAAGTCCATTAAATTGTACACAGTAATATGCATAACAGTGGTTGAATGATTAATCATGAGTTTTATGTAATGAAAAACTTATCATGGAAAAGGGTTCAATTTTGAATGATTTGTCTAATATGTTGATTTGCCGAAAAATTAAATGAAATTTATGATTATGAAATGTGAATATTAATACATATAATTCATGTTACATTTTTGTTAGATGTCATTTACTGTATAAATAAAATTGTTAAAAATTGTTAAAATTGATTAGATATAAAATGTAAAATATATAAAATATGTACTTTAGGTCTATTTAAGACAAATCATATGGTGTTATGCAAATTGTTACTGATGTAGTTAAATGGTGTAATGGAGTAATAAAGGCCGAGCAAGGAGAAAATTAAAAGTTCGCCTGAAAGACAAACGTAAATGGAGGTATAAGCCATGGGCGCCTTGCATGCATGTTCTTCCCCTGAAGACGATTTCTGATGGTCTGGGTGCTTATGTTCTTCCCAGTGGCCCGAAGCAAAGCACTTCGTAGCTCTGAAGCATTGGTTTTTGGCTTCCTACGATCTAGATGCCCCAGTACTTTGTCTTCAGCTTGTGTGGTTACCTTGGGACGAATTTTTCAGGGCCTATCTGCTAATCCATTTGTGTCCAGATAATGCTTCCAGGTTTTTCCAACAGCACTCTGGCAGGACAATCTGCCTATTTGTTAGCCCTTCTTCACATAAAATGATAATGCGCACACGAGCATTTAGGCTACTGCTATGTGCATACTAACTACATACTAACCTTGTCAAAATCCCTTCAATATCCTTTATTTTAAGGGAATATTTGTTCAATATCGTGTATTGATAGAATTAAATTATGCAATATTATACATAATCCTGCAAAATAGTAATTTCTTTACTAAAATTGGTAACCATAGCAACATGATTAACTTCAATATTAGTGGGATAACATTATATAAAACCACAGTCTAATATATACAGTCACGAAGCTTGAGTTGTGAGTATGCTAGGAACAATAGACTGTGCAGATACTATTTCGAATTGTCTGTAATGAGGCGACATTAGCGATCCTAGTGGTTAGCAACTATCTATGGACGCATATTTACTACGTATTGAGCTTCGTGACTGTATATACTAGACTGTGATAAAACTCTGTTGGTTCCAAACTTTTTTGATGTGTATATTTTGAATGTAGCAAATGCTTAGGTGTATATTTCTCTCATATAGGTCAGACTTATTCAAATGAAAAAAAAAAATCTGTAAGTTCCGTGTACATTCAATTGTTTAATGAAATCAGACAGACAGACAGACAGACAGACGGACGGACGGACAGACAGACGTACAGACGTACAGACAGACAGACAGACAGACAGACAGACAGACAGACAGACAGACAGACAGATAGATAGACAGATAGATAGATAGATAGATAGATAGATAGATAGATAGATAGATAGATAGATAGATAGATAGATAGATAGATAGATAGATAGATAGATAGATAGATAGATAGATAGATAGATAGATAGATAGATAGATAGATAGACAACTTTTATTGCTTGATATATATGTATATATATATATATATATATATATATATATATCGTCAAAAAATAAGATCATACAAAAGTATTTGTCAAGTTAAAATAATCATTGATACTATACAAACTATGTTCATACTATTTTCGTTTGATTAACGATTTGAATTAATGATAATTTAAATTCCTAGTTGACCTCGGTAACCTATTATACAACTTGAGAAACATTATATTCAAAGTTATTTTGTGCAGTTTTATACCTGCATAATTCAAGTCTTACATCATTACAATTCCTTGTATTACGTTCATGAAAATTCAAGTTCAATAGAAAATTATTAATATTCAATTGAATATACAGTATAACAAATACTGCAGTATATATAGCGATGGAAGAGTGAGAATATGGCAAGTATGAAATAAAGGTTTACAATGTACTTTTGGCCCCATTGAGAATTGTGACTTTGAAAGTGGTGGGCTAATAACAATATCAGTACATTCAGGTTACCTACAATGTATGATTCACTGGTATTGGCTGAGAATGAGTGACGTCACACAGATACCCCCATACGTCGTGTGCTTCAGATACCAGGACGGATATTGTACGTTACTGCTTCCTTATTAACATTTAGCCTATGATATAGACCTACGTTGTATTTTGCTAAGGTAGCCTAATAATTAACATAACTGCGATAAATAATTATAATTAATCGATATTAATCACCTAGAATTAAGCAAGCCGAGAGTTAATATAAATATATAAAGGAAAATGATAATAATATGACGAAATGAGTTTTACCTTTACCCTCTTCATTTTCCTCTTCACTTTAGGCTCCGAACTTTTTATTCTTTACTGGCCACTGATTATTTATTCGCCATGTTTATTTAAAGACTTTATACAAGCATATGTCCTTATTTTGACGAAAGTTTTCACCAAATCACTACTCACACTAGGTTCACTTGCACATATTAAAGAAACAAAGTTCTTCATAACTCCGACCCCTCATCGAACTTCAGGTCTATGATAAGAGCAAAAGCGTTTCTCCATTTCCTTTACAATGTCTAACCATTTGGATGTCGGTTCTGTAAGTCCACCATACGACAAACTTCGAATCCAGGAGCTCAGACAGTAAAAACTATAAGCTCTTTCTTCTGTGTCCGTTCGGAGACCTAAGTCGGGATGAGTTTCACTACATTTGTTTGCTGTCCAACCAGCAATGTATCTCAAACCTTCAGCGACCATTTCAGTTTCCTTTTTCACCTACAATCGTTGAGCCTGAATCAGATGTGTTGTCTTCTTCTTGAATAAAGATGTCAGCAGAAGAATTTTCTACTAAATATCTTCACTTTACACCACATTTGCGAAGTAGATTCAGTATGTATATTTTTTGTGTGTTTCTATATTTCCGGCATTATTCCCAAGAATGATCATTCGCAGGCGATATAGAGAGCTTAATGGGTTAGGATGGTCATATAATCCACCTCGAGAACGGATCTGGGAAAATAAATTCTCAAGTGAATCTTGGTTCAGTCCATGCGTTAAAATAGGTTTTGTTTTCTTAGGTTTGGTATATCGAAGAGACGATATTTCAACGAAGATATAGATACAAGAATGGCTATCTCAAATACCACTTTTACTCGTTTACTCCTGCATGTCATGCTATTAATAGTGTCACACATACTCTTCAAACTTTTATCTTCTTCTTCTAATTTAAGCCCATAGACTATGCATTTTTGCTAGAACTTTAGAATGAGCTGGACTATAAGAATTCATGAGATCAAACCAATTTACAATTTCAATGAACTCGTGTTTTCAGCAATAGATGAATCGCCACCGAGTTTAAAATGACGTAAAGCAGTTGTAAGACTATGTGACATTAATTCTGCAGCTTTCCCTACGTTCAATTTTTCAGTTCCTTCTACAATTCAAGTGATTGGAATCGATTTTATGACATGCTTTAATTTCGTGGTTGTCATTCTCAATGAAGATTCCAAAGGTTCTTTTGGGACAATTTTTCCGTCAGAAAATATGAAGCCTGTATCGAGGAATCAGTTTCTGATTAATTTCAAAAGGTGAAGGGCATCTGCAAAGAAGTATATTTTTTCTGATGTTCTTGGGTTATAGAACCATGTTGTTGTTGAATTAACTTCATATTCTTTCCACAAACCTTGATTCGCTGCACCCATGTCACAAACACAAGCTACTACTCAGTATCCTATCTGTACAAGACGCGATACCAGATTATCTAATATATTTTTGTCATATTTTTTATAAAAATCAATATAAATTAATTGCTTCTATTTCTTGAAGAGACCTCTCACCATCACTGCCTGCAATCTTGAATGGAGACCCACAATTTCATCCTTTAGAGTCGTACTTGTATGCACATTTGACATGCATTTCGTCAAACTGAAGGACTGCAATTTTATCTGATTCTTCATATGTGATAGCAGCTTATCTTCATTATATTCAGCATATCTTTGAGGATACCAGTTCCGTTTCGCATGTCAATTTTCGAAGTCTACTTTTCCAACGTCGAGAGTCCAGGACGTGGATAATGCAATTTTTGTCCCATATAAATGTACGTTTGCTTCCCCAGGTATCTTAGAGTGAGAGCCGCAGATATTTCTTTGTCAGTCCAATTCATGCGTTTGTCTTTATTTGTCAGTACTTTTATCTGAGTTTTAGTAAAGATGCCCGAAAGACCATCGACCGATTTTCTATGGATATTATGAGCACAACGTTCTTTCTTTCTATATGCTATTAATTCCTTCCGTAAATTTATTATTTACTAGCCGTACCCGTGCGCTCCGCTGCACCTTTAGAAATAAATATAAAGTAATAACATAATTAAAATAGGACGTTTCATCCAGGGAACATTCGTGTTTGATAGAAGGATAAATCGTTTAATATGTTACTTAATTTAAATTGTATTTAAGTAATTAAAATGCGATCATTTTGGTCCAGAGAGCACTCATTTGGTGCATGACAATTCCTTTAACATGTTTCTTAATTGTTATTACATGCAACCATAGTTTAATTAACATTGACATCATTTAGATTCAATGTGTATACTTTATTTTACACTGCCGAGCAAAAAAAAAAATGCAACACTTGAATAAATGTGAAATATCAAACCATAATACAAATTATAATGTTACTGTGCGCTTCTATGGACTTTTTTGTCTTAGACAAGTGTTAATTTATGTTTTGGGAAGCTAAGTATACCTATTGGGTGATTTGTGACACCCTCTTTGTCATTTCTTGTCCCTCACTCTATATTTATTGCTGTGCCATTAAAATTTATAACCCTAAACACAAGCAGCTAAAACGAAGTTACAACACTATTGTTTACTTTTTTGTGTATAATGGAATTCTGTAATATTGAATTCAGTTTTAAACAACATGTTAAAAGAGTTCAGATGCCGTTAAGCCCCATTAACGCCGCTAGAGCAGTAGCGTTGGTAGAGGATGATTGCAGCTTACGTTATGTGGCTCATGTGTTGCATACATGACCAAGTAGCTCTTGAAGAGTATCTGAAGCATGGTGAAGGACATTCCTTCCTAAAATGTCCCACAGATGATCAATAGGGTTAAGATCCGGACTGCGTGATGGCCATTGAATGAGTTGGATCTATACTTCATTGAGGTACTGGAGGACATAACGCACCACACGAGAACGTGTATTGTCCTGCAAGGGCATGAAATTGTCACCAATAAATTATTCAAAAGGAAAACATGTTTCCAAAGGATTTCTTCAATGTAGGGATGGGCAGTACGAGACCCACTCTCCACAAAGACAAGGTCCGTTTGTGCAATCAAACTGGTGCTGCCCACACCATCACTGAAACGCCATGAAATGCTGTCCTTGATGAAAAATTGGATGGAGAATATGTTTCTCCAGTCCTCCACACTTTCTCTTTCCCATTTGGGGATCTGAGGAAGAATCGGGACTCATCTGAAAACAAAACTGTTGCCCACTGTTCGCCAGCCCATTTCTGATGTTCCTTTACGAACTGTAAGCGAGTTTGACGATGTTGTCTTGTAAGTTCTGGGCCAATAACAGGTCTTCTGGAGATCAGCTCAGCATCATGTAACCTCCTCCTCACAGTTCACTCACTGACATTCACACCTCGCACTTATTCTAGTCGATTTCTGACTTCGACCGCAGTGGTGTGGTGGTTACGCAGCACTTGAAGGAACAAGAACTGGTCGTCTATTGCAAGACGTTGACCTTTTCCTACCATATCCCGATCTTCGAGAATATGAACGAAGTTCCCTGCACCTTTACACTGTACGTGAAACCGTCGACGGAGTTGTATGCAACATAACGTAAACTGCGGTCATACTCCATCAACGCGACTGCTCTAGCGGCATTAATGAGGCTTAACGACATCTTAACTCTCTTAAATGTTGTTTAAAACTGAGTTCAATATTACAGAATTCCATTATACAAGCAAAAAAGAAAACAATAATGTTGTAACTTTTTTTAACTGCTTGTGTTTTGGGTTGTAAATTTTAATGGCAAGGAAATAAATATAGGGTTAGGAACAGGAAGTGCCAAAGCGAGTGTCACAAGTTACCCAATGGATATACTTTCCTTTCCAAAACATGAATTAACACTTGCCTAACACAAACAGACCCATAGAAGCACACAGTAATATTATAATTTGTATTATGGTTTGATATTTCAAATTTATTCAAGTGTTGCGTTTTTTTTTTTTTTTTTTTTTTTTTGCTCGGCAGTGTACTTGCTATATGTTTCCATTGAATTATGGTAATAACTTAATTTTAACCCTTGTTGTTTTCTACGTATTCAGTAAATGGCGCTTGGCCCACTATGGTTCTGAACCCTTGAAATAACTTAAATTATATTATATTATATTATATTATATTATATTATATTATATTATATTATATTATATTATATTATATTATATTATATTATATTATATTATATTATATTATATTATATTACATTACATTATTATGTCAGAAGTTACTGTAATAACATTATAAGGTATTATGTCCATCTAGAGAAACTACCCTTTCCAATGGTGAAATAATAATTAATTATACAAATCGGTTAATTTAGCTTCCGATATTACTTCATACAAACACAGAAACATTCTCTGTAAGCTATCTTTCATAGCTTTCAATTGTTGTTGTCCAACGCCCCTTATAGACCAAGTCATTTGTTTTTTATTTCGTTACACGGCCTTAGATGGCAGTTATTTTAATCTTAAAACTCATTTATCTCATTAAATATCAGTCCTATCAAAATTTTTCAAAGAATAAAACTTATCGCAAATGATTTTTAAAGAAACTTGAGTTATGTAACATTTTTCACAAAAATCAATAATACGCGAGATATTTCGATTTATTTAATTCAGGTCCCCTTATAACTCCCCTTTTAAATAATGTATTTTGAATGCCATATAGCTTAAAATCTAAGTTACAACGAACTTAATTTATATTCCAATTTTCATCGAAATCCGTTCAGCCATTATCGCGTGAAAAGGTAACAAACATACAGACAGACAAACAAAAATTTCAAAAAAGCGATTTTCGGCTTCAGGGTGGTTAATTATATAAGTTAGGACCAATTATTTTTGGAGAATCGAAAATTACCAGAAGCATTTCGGCTACAGATTTATTATTAGTATAGATTTTTGTACGGTGTTGCTGTAGCGTCCTTTTAGCATCCTCCAATTTTAATGTAGAGTTAGGCGCGTACAAATATCCGAATCTAGCAACATTTGTGTAACAACTTTCTTATGATTTCTCTTTTCGTTTCTAATTTTTCGATCATATGATAATTGTTCTTTATATGTGTCATGATCAAACCCATGTCTCAATTCCGGTGGGGAATATATTGAAAACTAGCTCAACAATTGCTGCATCTGCTCCAATAAATTTTTCCAATGAAATTGTGTTTTCTTTCTGTAAGCTTATTTTTACGGCCCTCGTAATTGCGCTCAAAAATTAGTATAAACACTTGTTTCGACATTATTAATATGGTGGAAGAAAAAAATAACATTTTTTATCTGACCTAATGACAATGTTTATTTGTAAGATGGTTCACACAACTGCAGCAGATTAATAACGAAGTAGGCTAACTATTCTCTCACCAATACAATGAAGAAACCTTAAAATAATATATACACATTAAAATTAATACAACCACTTGAAACTTAATGCATGTAACTGTATTCTCATTGTTTGTAAAATAGATTAGCAGACGACTGACCATGTGCGGGGAACCGTGTGACGTCATAATCCGAATGTAGCCGGAAACTGCCGAATACAAAACTCCTTAATGTGGACAACTGAATGGACTAATCTTGGGATAATAATGATTAATAACCTGCTTAACTTCATCAAATATTTTAAACATTAGCCTACAAATATTTCGGTGTACATTTGTCTCAAATTCTTAAGAGTTACAAAACAGATGAAGGAGCTTTTACCTAAACAGAAACGAAGACAAATGGAGTTAATTTTAGCGTTGCCATCTTACCTTGAAGAAGAAGAAGAAGAAGAAGAAGAAGAAGAAACATTGACTAGCTTGTGGTGGAAATATTATGTGATTTGTGGCATGTAAAATAACACTTCTACTGTACTTACTGTATGCCACTACTATCAGGCACTCTTTTAATATATTACTATTATTCACAGAAAATTCTTCTCACGCAAGCCACACAACACTAAACTTTCACCACGTTTACCTTCTTGGTACGGACGTACTTACATTCAGTCTGTTCCAATCGTGCACCGCTGTTTACTTGATGCTCCTGGCATCGTACTGCCTCCCCTTCCTTAACACATCCCTCTACTGAACCAGCCGATTGTAATAACTCCGTCCGTACTTACGTACCATGCCGAATACAAAACGTAGTTCTACGTCAGGAAAATACGTCTCGACCGGTATATTTACTTAGGGTGCTATGCATAGACATTTCGCTAGCCCGCGCTACGAGCGTGCCCGGCTATCGATAGATTACTTGTACAGGATTCATATCAGATCATATCGCTAAAACTGGTTTATGAATATGAAAAACTTAGTTTGCTGATCATCCACCGGAAGCCCGCGCTAAGAATGTCTATTAATATGACCCATAGTCAAGGTTCCAGCCTACTTTCAAATATTTTAAAATCCAAACATGACTGCAAGACCAAAATGAATCAAATATCCAGAATTGCTTCTGTCCTTTCGAGAGAAATACATTCCAAAAACCCCAGATTTTTTGCCCCAAAAATGAAAACACTAACTGAGTTAAACACAAGGTCTGTCTATGCTTATCTATTTGGAACAATTAACTAAAAGTTACTTGTACACATTTTTTTTAATAAATACTTCACGTTTTCGACCCGACTGAGTCATCTTCAGAAAATTAGGTCAGTGAATACATAAATATATATCTGTATAATATATAATCTAATGTGTAACCTAATGCAATGTGAAACACTGTTAAAAATGAACAAAATCCAAACATCTGTTGTAGAACAACACAAATATGAAATTTAAAATTAAGAAAAAAAAAATTAAACACCAATAAAATGAATGTATAGCTATATAACAATTTATACATGCATTTTTTCGATATCTGTCTGTCTGTCCGTCTGTCTGTTTGTTTGTTTGTTTATTTATTTATATCTATAACAGGGCAAAGCCTCAATTACAATAGACAATACAGATACTTACTTACAAATGGCGTTTAAGGAACCCGAAGGTTTATTGCCTCCCTCACATAAGCCCGCCATCGGTCCGTATCCTGTGCAAGATTAATCCAGTCTCCATCATCATACCCCACCTCCCTCAAATCCATTTTAATATTATCCTCCCATCTACGTCTCGGCCTCCCTAAAGGTCTTTTTCCCTCCGGTCTCCCAACTAACACTCTATATGCATTTCTGGATTCGCCCATACGTGCTACATAGACAATACAGATATTTGCTTAAAACTTAAAATTGAAGATAACGTGAAAAAGAAATAAAAACAGATACAAATGCAAGGTACAGATGAAAAATAAAAATGAAAAATAAAAAAAACAGGCAAATACATACCCCGTAAATGAAAAATACAAAATAAAAAAGAATGAAGAATGGATAAATATAGATGTCATAACCAAAAGATGTAAAATGTAGCTATAAATGGCAAATTACGGAGTAATAAATAGATAGCAATACCATTTAAAATCAACTACCTTCGGTATATTAATAAGAATATGTTTATATTTCATGTAAGAAATGCTGAAATCTAGATTCCATGTTTTACTATTGCATTGGATTTTGAACACATTTTTAACACTGGTGAATTTTTATGTGCTGAAGTATTTGGGTTTTTATATTATAACAATTGACGATTTCTTAAATGTGATGTTCTCGCGTTAAGCTGAATTTGTGATAATATTTCGCTGTTATCCAGTAGACAGTTGAATATGTTATACAATAAAAGTTGCTCAACAACTTGCAAGAGACATTAAATTAAATTCAGCAAGAGATTGTTGTACGAAATTTTGTTATGGAAGGCCGAATAGCATGTAGCATTAATAATACGGAAGATAAATAACTTTTTGAATGAAATAGACGAAGCGGTCATCAACTGATTTGCACTGTGCATTTCCGTAACTCGCTCGCTTGTCCCGAACAACCGAGTGTGTGGTAACGAAGCAGAAGATCCGTGCAGTGGCGGTATAGGCCTATCTGTTTCTTAATGAGCAAAACATTGGACACAATTTGAATAAATGAACTTTAGTTTTATTATTGCATTAGACTATTTATAAATTGCATATGCAAACAGAATAAGATATTAAATAGCGGAAGCACAGTTGTTACATATTACTGGCACAATTTTAATAGAAAACTTAATATTCAAATTAATAACAAACTCGTATGTATTTCTAAATTAAACACTGACTGCCACTACATATGCATTAACTAAATCATCAAAATAATGAATGGTACTATTTTAGTTTGAAAGGAAATAAATAATTGAAATGAGGAACTATAAATTGTTTATGAAATAAACTGAGTAAAAATAAATATTGCTACTATTTGTGAAACACGAATAGAAGTTTACTAAAAATGGCAGCGATTTTTCGGGATTTTTTAAATCCAAATTTCACCTACCAACCATAACAGTTCCAGCCAATGCGTTGTCCTTGGATGTACAATAGTTCCTTCACAGGTGAGTATGAGGGGGAAGCACGAAATTTTTCAATCTAATGAATTTGCAGGGCACGTTTCATTATTAAACATTCAATCTGACTCGCTACTTAGCTTCATTCACTCACATTGTTTGTTATTAATATAGCAACATGAATAAATGAAATTTAAATTGTAAGATTGTATCTATTATTATTTTCCCAAAATCATTGTCTTATTATATGCAATCAAGAAAGAAGTATACAAATTTATATAGCGTATTGTATTGTGTTGTAAAATTTGTATATGATAACATAACAGTGCAAATGTAGTCTAACTAACCTCAATGTTTATTAGCAATAAAATAATGGAGCTGACCAGCCTCGTGGTCTAGCGGTCAGAGCTTCTAACTGCAATTTATGAGGTCAGAACACAGGGATTCTTCCTTAAAGGGAATTGTTCCTGTGTTCGTCCAGGGTCTGGAAATTACGTTAAGTTTAGGTTTAAGACCTCTCCTGGCACCATACATTCGTAGTCGTCTATCATATATTATCATCGGGGGAGTGTAAAGGCTGGTTCACAATAAACCGGGAACGAGAACCAGAATGAAAACGAGAAGCAGAGGACGTGAATATGAAAATTTTTTATTCACAATAAACCGAGAACGCAGACGACTATGCATATCCATATGCATGTCAATAACGATATATATAAAGTCGATATTACGCATTCTGATGTTATTTGTGTATAATTGACCAATGGCGTTCTCTCATGAGTACAAGGCAGCCAACATAAACACAGGTTAACAAACTTCGAAATTTCAACTAAAACATTTCATTAGGTACGGTACTATAAATATGCCCATGCATCTTTATTATCACAACCTATTTTAAATCTACTATAACGTAAAATAATTATAGAAAAAACATTTGCAATAGAACAAAAATGAACACAACAGTAGTTATTGAATGGAAGCATGAATATGTAGTGTGTAATACAACCAATATAGTAATAAAATATGATTCACTTATGATCGGTGTTCAAAGATTCAGCTATTGAAAGCCACGTATTCTCCTTCATTTTCTCATCTTTATACGAGGCGCGCCGCTTATCGTAAACGTAAGGATTTTCCTCAACACTCAATATTAGAATCTCTTCAAATAAAACTTGCTCCATGATGCACAGCACAGAACAAAATAATGTATAGGTTATGTCACGGTCTTCTTGCTACAAAATATATAACGACAAAATAGCTTTTAGATGGCAATAGAATGAATCTAGTGGGCTGTGATCGGAAACGTGAACGCCAAAGTTGAAACTTGGCCAACTCTCCGTCCCAGATCCTGGGCTCCGGCAAGCTTTTCGTTAATTGTGAATGCTCACATTTAAAAGTACGCATTTTAACAATTTTACCGTTTTCGTTATCGTTACGATTCTCTTTTCCGGTTTATTGTGAACCAGCCTTAACTATGCCTTCCAGGCGACCCAACCTCAGCAGTGGGTTACAAACAAGCCACTGCCAGGAAAGGCCAGAAATATCGAATGACAACCTGGTGGTATTTGAAAAAAAGAATGAAGCTTTAAGAGAGACTAATATCACGTAGTGCTGTAGTAATTTCCTTTATTTAGCAGAAGGAATTATCAAACCATTGCGATTTTTGTGTACAAATTAATGCACTTACACTTGACTATAACAGCTGCCGTGCTTCGAATTGCATTATGGTCTAAGATTTTTTTAAAACGGGACTAGTTCCGAAACAATATAACATTTTGGTGATTATTACGTTGTCAGACACTTGCTGTTATTTTGGAACTGTTCTTTGGAACAAATACTTTCTTGGAACCGGAGAACTCGGAGAAGTTCCGGAAAGAGAACGACTTTTCCCAACACTATGCTATGAAAATCTTAAAATCTGACTCCATACGTTCAAGTCTTGAAATCGTGAATGAAATTCCTTGCGAAGGAGACGACCACCGTTGAGACATACTACTTCTATTCAACATTGCAGCTAGCTAAATACAAAATACAAAACCTGAGCAAGGAAAAATGCGAAAGAAAGAATGAGTGAGAAGAAAGGAAAAAAAAACTCTACAATTAAGTCGTCTGTGCTGTTGTTGCTAAGTAATTCGTTCTTTGCTCTGCTAACCAAGTTCCCATCTTTTATCCAGTTGGCGGAATTTGAACCGGATTCATCCAGTTGGACGAAGTGGTATTTCAGATAACTTTAGCACAAGTTGCGTGGTTTTAAACATTAACGAACTCTGTCCACATAAAAAGCACATTGTTTCAGTTACGTAATGTCTATGTTGTAGATTGTTTACCATTAGACTATATCCTGCTTCAAATTAGATTATGACCATTGTGTAATCATGTAACTACAGTCTGGATAAGTATGGAGAAGCAAATACTAAAATTCAACATATATATATATATATATATATATATATATATATATATATATATATATACATAGACACACACACACAAAATCTGCATTATAAATGTATAAAATATGTCATTCATATAATTATAATGAAATAGGCATCATTCTAAGAATTTAACTTACTCTCTACTACAGAACTATGTAATGATAATTATCTTAGATCTCTGTTTGACTATTACACTTTTACTACGTCACACTACTTTTGACCAATAAAACGGTACGAAAGGACGTCTTTCAACCAATCATGGCTGCTTATCGCACAATTCTATCGCGTCCCTAGCATTTGCTTAATTTTTTCGCGTCCCTAGCACTTGTTTATTTTTATCACTACCCTAGCATTTGTTTCTTTGTTTACCAACATTTCAAACTGCACTGGTCTGGACGTCAAAAAACAGAAAATTACAAACCACTCCAGTCGATGCACAGCACTTTCAAATATGACTCGCATTGGCATTCAAGAACAGGAATTAATAAAGATCACTGGTCATATATGAAGAGCACCATTCGGAAATCCTGAATAAGTTGAGGGATACACCATGTACATCAATGTGTTCACTTCTTTTACGCACACGTCCAATATAACATCAACTGAACCACCAACAACTAAAACATTCAAATTTGAAAATTGTACTTTCAATAATTGTTTCTTTTAAAATTATTCATGTTCATTTTTTATTTCATGATCGTTAATTAAAAAGTTTCTTGTTTATTTCATCATCCCTAATTAAAACTTTTCTAACACTTGTTTATATTATTTAGGTTATGTTTGTTATAGCTTATGCTATATGATATTATGAATAGTCACGTATCAGAGATTGTTTAATACTAAGATTTATTGAAAATCATCTGTCAAGTGACATTGATTACTGGGATCCGGATGATTGAAGTGGAATGTAAATGTTTTAATAAAAATGAAACTGAATCAACAAAGCCTTCTTGACTAGTAACCGTCCACAGAGTTCAATGATGAATCCATAGTTGGCACAACTGATAACAAGAAAACATAATCATAAAACACTACTGCCATCTAGCGTAATGTTGAGATGGTACATAATACATTTGAAGACAGTTGTATTTTCGTAGGCCAATTAATATTTTATTGTATTGGAGTACTTTATTACTTCTAATCTCTATATACTTTCTTCCAACCGTGTAATAGTCAATTAAATCTCACTCGAGTTTTGATTTTCTCTAGATAAATCAAAATCTCTAGTGAGATTACTGTTGACTGTTACACTCTTACTACGTCATACTACTTTTGATCAATAAAACGGTACGAAAGGACTCAACCAATCATGGCTGCTTATCGCGTCCCTAGCATTTGTTTAATTTTATCGCGTCCCTAGCATTGGTTTAATTTTATCGCGTCCCTAGCATCTGTTTCTTTGTTTGCCAACATTTGAAACTGCGCTGGTCTGGACGTCAAAAAAAATATATATATATATATATATATGTATATTAAAATTACAAACCACTCCAGTCGATGCACAACAGTTTCAAATATGACTCGCATTGGCATTCAAGAACAAGAATTAATAAAAATCACTGATCATACCTATGCATCTTCTGAAATCCGATTTACAAATAAATGAAGAGCACCATTCGGAAATCCTGAATAAGTTGAATACACCATGTAGGCCTAAATCAACGAGTTCCCCTTCTATTACGCACACGTACAATATAACATCAATTAAACCACCAACCACATTCAAATTTCAAAATTGTACATTCAATAATTATTCCTTTTTAAAATTATTGTGACAGCGACGTGAGAATCGAACTCACGACCAGCGTCCCGCAAGAAAGCAGATCGCACAGGCTCCACGGAACATTGAATGACGTCGCGCGGTGGAGAGAAGAGAGAGGGTGTATTACGTCACGCGACGAGTCCGCGCGCGCAGCTGCTTACGGAGGGAAGGGGGAACGGACCTTCCCGGCCCTTCCAGAAATGTCGATGTAGAGATATTGAGATAATTCTCTACACACCTGTAGAAGGTTCTCGCAACTATGATTTTGCTATAAAAGAGCAGGCGCCAGCGAACTAGAGCAGAGTTTTCAGTTATTCCGTCAGTGAGTAAGCCAGAGCAAGCAAGCCAGAGTTCGACTCGAGTGTGCGTCCGCATCTGCGTCAGCATCCGAAGGCCTGAGTTCGAGTGCAGTGGACCGCAGTTGGAGGGACCTGAGTTCGAGTGCAGTGGACCGCAGTTGGAGGGACCCGAGTTCGAGTACAGTGAACTGTCTCTGAAGGTCTGTGGTTCGAGATACTGTGAACTCGAGTGACTGAGATAGAAGAACTGTGAACTGAGAACTGGTAGTTCTGATTTGTAAATAGTGCTTTGTAAATATTAGTTCAGATTAACAGTTCATTGTTGTGCGTAATAATCCAAGTAAACTGTCATTGTCGTCGGTGGAGTGCTATAACGAATACTGTGTTGAGTGAAGATCCAATTGTTGCCGAGAGCGTTTAAGGCGAATTGTAGAAAGTAATTATTGTTGTGAGGAATAAATTACATTGTTGTTACTAATAAAATTTACACTGGTGTCAGAATCGGGACATTATCGACAATGGAGAACCTACAGCAGATCCTGCAAGCCATCGCAGAAATGAAAGCAGAAATGAACATGCACATTAGTGAAGTAAAAGATAACATGAACAAGCACATCAGTGAGGTTAAGAACGACATAAGTGATGTGAAAACGGAGATGAAAAGTGACATAAATGAAGTGAAGGGCGACATAAGTGAAGTGAAAACGGAGATGAAAAGTGACATAAGCGGAGTGAAAGGCGACATAAGCGGAGTGAAAGATGACGTCACTACGCAAATTGAAAGCGTTTCAGCCCACGTAGATGGAATTGTCGCCATCGTGAAAGACGAACTCAAAGCCGACCTTGACAACCTAAACAAGAATTTTACAACTATAAACGAGGCAGTAACCGAATTGAGGCAGGAGGTAGACCATTTCGACGGCAAAATCCGCGATCTCGAGCGCCGTCAAGAGCAGACGAGCGAATTGCTGGACAAGACGAGTGAGGTGATGGAAAAACATGCTGAAGAAAACAAGCACATCCTCGCGTTGGTGGATCGCCAGGCTAGAGAACATAAACAGATAGTTGCCGAGGAGGTTCGACGTGCCATGCAAGAAGCGGCCACAGAGTTGAGGACTCCATATAGTGCCCCTGCGGAACCATCGGCTTCAGCCAGACATCACAACGTCAAGACGCCGAAGTTCGACGGTACGACGTCTTGGGCGATATTCCGTCGCCAGTTCGAGGCCATCGCAGAGCACAATGGGTGGACGGCAGCAGAGAAAACTACTCAGCTGCTGGCCGCGCTTCAGGGACAGGCGTCGGAGATTCTTCACAGCGTTCCAGAAGATGGGACAGCCGCTGAGATAATGGCGGCCTTGGAGGGACGTTATGGTGACCATCAACTTGCGGCAGCGTTCAGGACCCAACTGAAAACGAGGGTCCAACAGTCAGGCGAGTCCCTGCAAGAATTCGCGATGGCGGTGGAACAACTGGCCCATAAGGCGCTCAGGGGCCTACCTAATGACTTCATCGCTGGAGAGGCGGCCTACACCTTCGGCAGCGGAGTTCGAGACCCGGAAATAAAGCAACAGCTACTCCTGGCAGAGCATCGCACCATCAATGCAGCTCTGGCGGCGGCCCTCAGGATGGAGGCAGCCAAGTTGACGGCGAACGTCTCGGCATCGCACCGGATTAGGAGCGTCGCGGCGGCCGACGTCGAGGAACGTCAACCGAAATCACCCGAGCGACGAAGACGAGGAGTGCCCACCTGCTGGTCCTGCGGCGAGCCTGGACACCTGAGGAGGGACTGTGACCGATCTGGTCACAAACAGGAAAACTAAAAGGGGCCGATGCGACGAGGGGCACGTCGGCGCCGTCATCACCATCCCCTCGGCTGATCTTGAAGACGGTTAACAGAAGATGCGACGATGGGCTGATTGCTGACGGATGGATAAGAGGCCGCCCATGCAGAGTACTGGTAGACACCGGGGCGTCGCTCACTATCGCCAGACCGGAAGTCGTGCGTGGCCTACCTGGGAGGACGCCGCTGCGCCGGTATGAGCTACGTACTGCCTCAGGCGAGAACCTGCATATCCAAAAGGAGGTTTTCCTGGATCTGACATTGGGAAAGAGGAGACTGGAGATGTTGGTGTTCGTCGCCAACATCACTGAAGACGTCATCCTGGGACTCGACGCCATGCGGATCTTCGATGCAACGGTGGACGTCAGGCGCCGTATCCTGCGTTTTGGTCAGGATGAAGTGTTCCTGACGGACGTCGAAGACCAACCCATGGCCAGCAGACTCACCCTGGAGAATCATGTGACAATCCCGGCAGGCTGCGAGATGGTGGTGACGGCAAGACTGGACGGACAACCTAAGAGAAACCTGCTCCTCGATTCGCAAACAACTCCGATAGATGGGGTTTATGTGGCCAGATCCCTACTCCCGAATCAGAAGGTGGTACCGGTGAGGGTCCTGAATGTCACCAATCGGGACAAGGAGGTGCCTAGTGGAACTGTACTAGGTAGCGTCGAGCCGGTGGTGTCTGTGACGTCGCTGGCAGAAAACGAGGAGTGTCACCGACCACATCCAGATCTAGACCCATCACTGAAAGAGCTGGCTCGAGAATTGCCGGCGAATTTAAGCAAAAGAGAAAGAAGACAAGTCCACGATCTACTGACAGAATTTCAGGACGTGTTCAGACTGTCTGAAAACGACTACGGGAGAACGGAGAAAGTTCAGCACCGCATTGACACCGGAAATGCTCGCCCAATCAGACAACCTCCTCGACGCGTCCCTCTAGCTAAACAGAGGGAGATTGACAGCCAACTGGAGGGCATGAAAGCAAGAGGGGTCATCGAGGAATCCGACAGCCCTTGGTCATCACCTGTGGTGCTGGTGAAGAAGAAGAATGGGGACCTGCGTTTCTGCGTGGACTACAGAAGACTGAATGACGTCACCAGGAAAGACTGCTTTCCCCTTCCACGAATTGACGACACCTTGGACACCCTGGCCGGAGCAGAGTGGTTCTCGACGTTGGATCTCAAGTCAGGATACTGGCAGGTGGCGCTACATCCGGAGGATAAGGAGAAAACGGCATTCTCTACAGGCCAGGGACTATGGCAGTTCACCGTTATGCCGTTCGGCCTCTGCAACGCCCCGGCTACATTCCAGAGACTAATGGAGTCCGTAATGAGAGGCCTGACATACGACACCTGTTTGCTGTACCTTGATGACGTCATCGTGGTGGGCAAGACTTTCAGCGAGCAGCTGATGAACCTGAGGAAAGTGTTCGAGAGACTGCGACAAGCCAGGCTGAAGTTGAACCCGAAGAAATGTCATCTATTCCAGAAGAAGGTTAACTACTTGGGACACGTAGTAGGGACCAACGGAGTGGCCACGGACCCGGAGAAGCTACAAGCCGTCAGAGGATGGCCAAGACCGAGGGACAAGCAGGAGCTGCGCCGCTTTCTCGGCCTCTGCACTTATTACAGAAGGTTCGTAGCTGGGTACGCCAACATCGCTAAGCCTCTAACCCAGCTGACCGAGGAGAAACGACAATTCCAGTGGACAGACGAGGCGGAGTCATCCTTCCAGTCGCTGAAAGAGGCGCTCTGCACTGCTCCTGTACTGGGATATCCCATCCCTGGAAGGAAGTTCACGCTCGACACTGACGCTAGCAACGTAGGCATCGGCGGAGTACTCTCTCAGGAACAGGACGGGCAAGAGAGGGTGATTGCCTACTTCAGCCGAACACTATCCAAGGCTGAGAGAAACTACTGTGTGACGCGTAGAGAACTTCTTGCCATTGTGGAAGCCCTGAAGCACTTCCACAAATATTTGTATGGCCAGGAATTCCATCTGACGACAGACCATTCTGCACTCACCTGGCTATTGGGCTTCAAGAATCTGGAGGGGCAGACCGCCCGTTGGGTTCAACGTCTGCAGGAGTACAACTTCACCTCTGAACACCGACAAGGGAAGAAACATTCCAACGCTGATGCCCTGTCACGACGTCCGTGCCCGGATGGCTGCAAACACTGCCTGAAAGTAGAAGAGCGGGATGGCGCCCACGCAATCCGAGCAATTGCCGCCCAGCCAAGCCCAGGATGGGATAACGCCGCCATAAGGAGGGAGCAGCTGGAGGACCCAAACATTGGACAGCTACTGCGTGATGTGGAGTCCGGCCAGAGACCAGTATGGGCCGATATCGCCAACCGTAGCACCACTTACAAGAGCTACTGGGCCCAGTGGGAATCCTTCACTGTCAAGGACGGTATCCTGAAGAGGATTTGGGAGTCGGCCGATGGAAGGACCCGCATAGAACAACTTGTCCTGCCCAGGAGCAAGGTGAAGGAAGTGCTGGAGGAGACTCATGCTGGAGTGACTGGAGGCCATCTGGGAGCCAACAGGACGCTGGACAAATTAAGGCAGAGGTTCTATTGGTTGCATCAGAGAACCGACACGGAACAATGGTGCCGAAGATGCGACACCTGTGCAGCCAGTCGCGGACCAAGGACCCGCAGCAGGGGAGCCATGCAGCAGTACAACGTGGGAGCTCCTTTTGAGAGGATCGCCATCGACGTTGCTGGACCGTTCCCGGTCACGGATCGCGGGAACCGCTACCTGTTAGTAGCCATGGATTACTTCACAAAATGGCCAGAGGTGTACGCGATTCCTAACCAAGAGGCTTCGACGGTGGCCGACGCGCTGCTTGACAACTTCATCTGCCGATTCGGGGTGCCCCGGGAATTGCATAGCGATCAGGGGCGCAACTTCGAATCCAACCTAATGGGAGAATTGCTCGAGCGTCTGGGGGTGCATAAAACCAGGACCACTCCCCTCCACCCACAGTCCGATGGTATGGTGGAACGCTACATCAAAACCTTGGAAGAGCATCTGCGGAAGGTGGTGTCCAACCATCAACGAGACTGGGATGCCAGAGTCCCACTGTTCCTCTTGGCCTACAGAGCTTCGGTCCACGATACAACAGGGATGACACCGGCAAACATGGTCTTCGGGAGAGAGCTGCGCCTGCCCTGTGATCTGCTGTTTGGCACGCCACCCAGCGCCGACCAGCCAGCAACTGACTATGTGGCAGAACTCACCGAGAAGTTGAATGGAGTTCACCAACTGGCCAGAGAGCACCTCAAAATGGCCAGCGACAGGATGAAGGTGCGCTACGACAGATTGGCCAACTCTGCAGGATTCCAGGAGGGCGACCTGGTGTGGCTGTATCGACCTACCAGGACCAAAGGGAAATCACCAAAGCTGCAGCGTGCCTGGGATGGACCATACCGCGTGGTGACCCGGATCAACGACGTGGTGTACCGGATCCAGCGACAACCTCGAGGGAAGATGATGGTGGTGCATCTGGACCGATTAGCAGCCTACCAAGGGACTGCCCGGGACGAGCAGCCCTAAGGAGGGGGCAATGTGACAGCGACGTGAGAATCGAACTCACGACCAGCGTCCCGCAAGAAAGCAGATCGCACAGGCTCCACGGAACATTGAATGACGTCGCGCGGTGGAGAGAAGAGAGAGGGTGTATTACGTCACGCGACGAGTCCGCGCGCGCAGCTGCTTACGGAGGGAAGGGGGAACGGACCTTCCCGGCCCTTCCAGAAATGTCGATGTAGAGATATTGAGATAATTCTCTACACACCTGTAGAAGGTTCTCGCAACTATGATTTTGCTATAAAAGAGCAGGCGCCAGCGAACTAGAGCAGAGTTTTCAGTTATTCCGTCAGTGAGTAAGCCAGAGCAAGCAAGCCAGAGTTCGACTCGAGTGTGCGTCCGCATCTGCGTCAGCATCCGAAGGCCTGAGTTCGAGTGCAGTGGACCGCAGTTGGAGGGACCTGAGTTCGAGTGCAGTGGACCGCAGTTGGAGGGACCCGAGTTCGAGTACAGTGAACTGTCTCTGAAGGTCTGTGGTTCGAGATACTGTGAACTCGAGTGACTGAGATAGAAGAACTGTGAACTGAGAACTGGTAGTTCTGATTTGTAAATAGTGCTTTGTAAATATTAGTTCAGATTAACAGTTCATTGTTGTGCGTAATAATCCAAGTAAACTGTCATTGTCGTCGGTGGAGTGCTATAACGAATACTGTGTTGAGTGAAGATCCAATTGTTGCCGAGAGCGTTTAAGGCGAATTGTAGAAAGTAATTATTGTTGTGAGGAATAAATTACATTGTTGTTACTAATAAAATTTACATTATTCATTCGGAAATCCTGAATAAGTTGAATACACCACGTAGGCCTAAATCAACGAGTTCCACTTCTATTACGCACACGTCCAATACAACATCAATTGAACCACATTCAAATTTGAAAATTGTACATTCAATAATTATTTCTTTTAAAATTATTCATGTTTATTTTTTATGTCATCGTCGTTAATTAAAACTTTTCTAACACTTGTGTATATTAGTTAGGTTATATTATAGCTTCTGCTATATGATATTATGGATAGTCACGTATCAGAGATTGTTTAATATTAAGATTTATTGAAAATCATCTGTCAAGCGACGTTGATTACTGGGATTCGGATAATTGAAGTGGAATGCAACCGTCTTAATAAAAATGAAACTGAATCAACAAAGCCTTCTTGACTAGTAACATTGCCATCGTGTATAGATCAAGAACTTCTCGACGAGAAGGCATTGCTCACTACTGCCATCTGGCATGCATCTAGCGTAATATTTGTAATGTTGAGATGGTACAATAATACATTTGAAGACAGTTGTATTTTCGTAAGTCAATTAATATTATATTGTATTGGAGTACTTCGTTACTTCTAATCTTTATATACTTTCTTCTAATCGTGTAATAGTCAATTAAATCCCACTCGAGTTTTGATTTTCTCTAGATAAATCAAAACGTCTAGTGAGATTACTGTTGATAAAACGTCTACATTTGTCAACAGTGATCTCACTAGACGCTTTGATTTATCTAGTGAAATCCTAGATCATATATGTGTGTGCGTGCGTGTGTGTGTGTGTGTGTGTGTGTGTGTGTGTGTGTGTGTGTGTGTGTGTGTGTGTGTGTGTGTGTAGGAGAAAATCAAAACTCAAATGGGATTTAATTGACTATTACATGATTAGAAGAAAGTATATAAAGGTTAGAAGAAATAAAATACTCTAATACAAAAAAACATTAATTGACTTACTAAAATTATATTTCACTAAGGTTAGCTTCACCAAAACGTTTGAATGGAGCCGCCATTTTCAGTTGACTATCCATGCGGTAAACAAATGACGATCGCAAAGCATGTTTTACAGTACCGTACAGAATTTGCAGTTTGAAATGTTGTCAAACAACGAAATAAATTGTAGGGAGATAATAAAACAGAATAAAGTATACCTATAAAGATTAGAAGAAATAAAGTACTCTAATACAATAAAATAGATATTAATTGACTTAATAAAATCCTATTTCATTAATATTAGCCTCACCAACACGTTTGAACGGAGCCACTTTCAGTCGACTATCTACGCGGGAAACAAATGACGATCGCAAAGCATATTTTATAGTACCGTAAAAATTTGTAGTTTGAAATGTTGGCAAATAAATAAAAATGCTAGGGAAGTGATAAAATTGTACGATAAGTAGTCATGATTGATTGAAAGACGTCCTTTCGTACCGTTTTACTGGGCAAAAGTAGCAAGTCAAAAGACATGTAATAGTCACTTTAAAACGTTTAATAAGGTAAAAATATCCTTTCCCAAGTCATAAGACGCAACTTTATCCGAACATTACAAAAATGGGAAATACTGTAGTATGATTGTCATGTTCACGTATGTACAGTACAAAAATTGTTACGGATTTTTCTTCCAGTAACGATTACTGTACGACAATAGCCTATGTAATTTTCTTAATAAATCTGAATTTAAGAAAAGGAAAATGTAAGTAAGTATTTTATTGTAGAAATAATATATAGAGAGTTCCCTATACTTACAGGGAGTCCCATTCCAACCCCTACCTAACAAAATCTGTTGGCGAGCGGCGAGTGGTCGTACGCACCGTGAAGACAATTCGGTGCACGCTGCCCTACACAGACGGATCTCACTCCACCCCTCACCGCCTAGCTTCCTCGGACCAGGCGCTCCTTACTACGGTCATTAAGCCGAAGAAACATTACTGCTTGGGTCCAGTTTCATAGAAACTCTCTGTATATGTGAGTGCATAAAATATTTTATTTTATCCAAATACCGGTATGCAAATAAGTATTCGTACAACTGTCGACAGCAACATAATTTCCAAAGAATAGCAGTGTTGGATAATATCCTGAATGCACAATTGTACAGGGTAGACCTCAAACTGATCGAAGAATATAGGGCTAGAACTATTCTGGAATTCTTATCCTACAAGAAATAAAGTAGGTCTAGAGCACTTTTGGGTCACAGGACAGAGTGGAAATACCAAGCGAGATGACTCAGACGGTATAAATATAACGTCAACTTGCACTCGGGAGGTCACGGGTTCTAACCCCGTGACCGTCCAATTAGACTGGGGTTTTTCATGGTTTCCTTCAATCACAGAGATAAATGCCTGATTGGAAATTTACATGCTATGATTCATCACCGCCTCTATCACCAATATCGTGAACATTAATAAAAATCTGAAATCAGTTACATAAATTCAAATCATCTATAATACACAATGAAAACGGGAACTCAACAGTAGTAAAAAAAGCCTGATGATACACCGAAGGATAGTCCAAAGTAAATATATTTCCATTTCTAATGTATTCAGATTAACTGGTAACTTAGATAAATTTCAATAACAGTATTTCACATCATCATCATCATCATCATCATCATCATCATCATCATCATCATCATCATTATTATTATTATTATTATTATTATTATTATTATTATTACTTATGCACTTGTATTAATTGTAGATATAGTTGAGTCTAAGGAAGGGCGTTAAGGCCTTAATTCTGCCAAGTAAAATAAAATAAAATAAATTATTATTATTATTATTATTATTATTATTATTATTATTATTATTATTATTATTATTATTATGTGACCACAAACGTTGAAGCGTGTATAAGTAAACTTAACAGAGTGGTGTGTACTGTAATGAACAAATCGATTTACTGACCAAGCATGGGACCATGGTGGAAATGTTTTCGCCCTGCATGGGACTACATCCAATGCTATGGCCCGGAACCTTATATCGGTATTTCTTAAGTGTATATAATCAAAGGACATCCTGATGAGGAGTTTACTGAAAGTATTGAAATCTACACCAGCCATGAGAGAATCTTAATTTGGGGAACCGGACACTGCCATTTAAATAACTTAAAAAAGTACATTATTGAGCCTCATAGATGATCCAACTTGTAGGAAATGTGGGATGAATGTTCAGTAACCAGCTCACATTCTGTTGGATCGTCCAGGTTAAGCAGCTTCAGGCATCAAAAGCTCGGAAAAAAATGTTGTCTCCTGAGGAAATTCGTAAAATGAAATCCAGCAGCATCGTGAAGCTGGCCACCGACCGCGGTCTCGTGGGATGATTTCTAATTTATGAGGCCGTACAATGTGTCATTGGTGCCTAAGTTCTCTACAGTGTGGGCGGAAAGTAACTCCCTATTGGAAATCGTAAATAAATGTATATATTAATGTATTGTTATAGAACTTACAGGTTGTTTTCTTTACAGTGGTAGAAAGTGACCCATAAGTCTGGCTTCCTTTGTACAGATTCAGAGATTAGGCAGACATTGCACTCGCCTCGTGCTGCAGTGGATCCCAAGACCATCAAGAATTGCCATTACAAAATCATGAATAGGCCTACGGGATCTATAGTGGACACTCTCAGAAGTGGTCGTCCTTCGAATCCAGGTCAGAAGAGAGTGTGCAATTGGTAAGGGATATATTCACCAGAAGCCCCAAAACGCCAAAACGATAGGCTCCCCGTGAAAATGGTCTTATTCGCTACTACGCGATCCGAAATGTTTTAAAGAAAGAATTGGAAGCCACATTAATGTCAAGAACTGTGACAATCTGGTGGAGCTTCTTGGGACTTCTGGTGAACACATCCCGTACCTATTGCACATTTTTCTCTGATCTGAAACTCTTTTCTGCAGTGTCTTGTGAGGTGCGACTGTGAGTTACTTTCTACCGCTGTAAGGAAAATATCGTTCAAGTGTCATGACAATACATTAATATATACAACATTTATTATCGATTTCCAGTAGGGGATTACTTTCCGCTCACTCTGTAGCCATCTAGTAAAGATCTATGGCATGCCCTTACCGAGCAGCAGGTTATATGCCATACGCATTTGCAGATAAATACGGACAAAGTAATGTAATTTATTATAGAAAAGTCTTTTTTGTTCAACTTTTTCTTTCTCAATGTATGAATTAGTATAAAGAATAGCTACTGTCATGCTAGAAAATATTGACTTCGAGATATATGTGGAAATACACGTTTTTAGTTGTAATTTATAGGAGGTAATGTAATGAATAATGTTGTCATGGTTTCATTTTTTTGTGTTTAAGAAATGAAATATGTAGGCCTATGTTTGACACAACATAAGTTATTAATATATTGGGTTGACACAAAGTTCGTAGTCTAGATGAATATAAGACGGAAATTAATCAGTAATATGTTCTCCTAAATTATTTATGATTCTTTTCCAAGGCTGGGGGTAGTTCTTCGATTCCACATCTGAATAACTCTGCTGGTTCGGAGTTAAAGAAGTCTCAAGTGTGTAAAACATCTTCGTTATCAAAGGAGTTCCCTTGAAATGAAAAAATGGAAATCTGAGGGCGCAAGCAGTTTGTTTACGAGTAACTAAAACAATTATTCTTCTCCATAATGTATCCAATTCTGTTACTTTAGATATAGTAAAGTATAAAGATGTTCAATGAACCGTTCTGTAATATTTTGCAAAACAGAAATAAGAATTTCTATGAGAATAGCAGTTTTCATACGCCTTATATTTAAATTTTGACGTCGATTAATGACATTAATTTAACAATATTGTTACTAAGCCATCGGCGTAGCTCAGGCGGTAGCGCATTTGCCTGCTGGTCCGGAGTTGCGCTCGGGAGTGATTTCGATTCTCTCTTCGGTTGATTACCTGATTTTTCCCAACCGTAAGGCTAACATCAGGTAATCTATGGCGAATCCTCAGCGTCATCACCACAAGTACATCTCATTATCATCATTTCCATCGACGTTAAATAACCTAGTATATGATACAGCGTCTTTAAATAACGAAGTTAAAAAACACAATTGTTACTATGATCATAATCCGTTTCCTTGAAGTTTATTTTTTTTTATAATCGGATATGAAGGGATATCTAGCATGTCTTATTCGACACTATGACGTGTTCAATGCAGTGTTAACAATTTTTTAAAATTATAATGTAACTGATTTCTTTTTGGAAATAATTCCACATGTTATTAACATTACAGAACTACAGAAGAAAATATTTATTTCACAAAAGCACTTTATTACTCAAAAAAGTACATACATAGTAGTCTGTCAAGGGCAGGTCTTTCATTGCAAACCCAGCATCCTCCAGTCTTACCTATTTTCCGCTTTTCTCTTAGTCCATAGGCCTATATCTTAATGTCGTCTATCACCAATACAGTATCGAAAATTCAGCATAACAGTTCATTATGTTTCCCATTGAAAATAACTCATTGGTAATCCTGTGATATAGGCAACCTTATTCGCACACTCTTCCTTCTGAGTTAAACCTGAGACTTACGCACACCGCCGCAACAATGGTGTCCCGTGATGACTACGGTAGAAGCAGTTTGGTTTGGGACGAGAACAGTGGGGAAAACTTCCTTATATTTCTTCGACAATGATCTGGGAAAATGCAAGGACAATCAGTTGAAATTATGGATTTAGGTGTAGTGATTCAGAAAGAAGTGTTGACTCCAGAGAAATGGTTGGCACGGGTTATTGTGTTGAAATGGATGGATTGTTTGGCACAAGTTATTATGTTGAAACGGATGGATTGGTTGGCACGGTTTATTGTGTTGACACGGATAGATTGATTGGCACGGTTTATTGTGTTGATAGGTTGGATTAGTTGGCACGGTTAGTGTGTCGACACGGATGAACTGGTTGGTACAGATTCTTGTGTAGACACGGGTGGAATGGTTGGCACAGATTCTTGTGTTGATACAGGTTCAGTAGTTGGCACAGATTCTTGTGTTAACGCGGGTGGAGTGGTTGGCACAGATTCTTGTGTTGATACAGGTTGAGTGGTTGGCACAGATTCTTGTGTTGGCACGAACGGAGTGGTTGGCACAGATTCTTCTGTTGACGTTTCTGGAGTGGTTGGCATAGACGAATTTGTAGAGGATGTAGTTGATGTCACATATTTGCACTCAAAATTCCATATATGGTCGCATGCGACGGCTTCTGGGTTCCAGTTCGTGCCTGGGGCACATGGTCTGCAGATTGGCCGCTTGCCCGCATCGCACTGTACGAAGTAGTGACAGTCGCTTGGATGTGGGAGATACAGACCCGCAGCCCAGCACAAAGGCTCGTCTGCTTCCGGGCATAAGGGATCAGAGTCCCATTGCCAGGAACGCGAACCACATACAACTGTTAACAGCAGAACTACTACACAGTCTGAAACATGTTAGATCAATTCTTTGTATACTGTCCATGTCAACTCAAATATGGCTTACAAGATCAAAGTAAACTAGAACATTTTGTTACTGAGTTTTGTGCCACCGCCTTATTTTTATGATAAGATCATGAAAGTTAGGGATGTCTGGTGAAGTATGGATTATTTTAAAGTGTATTTTGTCTTCAACCCAATATATACATACAGCAGCCTTTTGGCTTACTGTTTCCAGCCTCACATTTAATACTTTCTTTTATGCTGTGTCTGTTATATGAATTTACGGTTATACGAGACATTGCTATGCAGAGACATTAATTATGTCAATCGACGCTGTTATCACGCAGAGACATTTATCCCTAAGCAGAGGACTTCTAATACGAGAGACTTCGGCCGGTAACTTTTACCTGGAGTAATCTCAAACAGGAGATATCTGTCTCGGATATCTGGGGGGGGGGGGGACTTCTTGCTTCCTCTCTTCCACTCTTGGTCGGATGTCAGCCCGCAAACTTTTGATTCAGTAACAAGCACAGTAAAAAATCTTACCAAAGTAACAACTCTTACCAAATAGCGTGAGAAATAAAAACAAAGAGACGAGAAAAGAATAATAACTCGCAATTCCCATATTTATTCTGTGTTTAATTTTCTCCTGAGTGGCATTTATATTTGTTACTGTTGCTCCAAGACATTTGAATTCTTCCACCTGTCCAAAGGATAAATTTCCAATTTTTATATTTCCATTTCGTACTACGTTCTGGTCACGATACATAATAATGTGCTTTATCTTTTCGGGATTCACTACCAAATCTATCTCTTTACTTGTTTCAAGTAAAATTCCCTTGTTTTCCCTAATCGTTTGTGGATTTCTCCTAACATATTCACTTCATCCGCATAGACAAAAAGCTGATGCAACCCGTTCAATTCCAAACCCTCTCTGTTATCCTGGATTTGCCTAATGACATATTCTAGAGCGAAGTTAAAAAGTAAAGGTGACAGTGAATCTCCTTGCTTTAGCCCGCAGTGAATTTGAAAAACATCAAACAGAATGTGGCCTATACGGACTCTGCTGTACGTTTCACTGAAACAAATTTTAATTAATCGAACTAGTTTCTTGGGAATACCAATTCCAATAAGAATATTATATAAAACTTCTCTCTTAACCGAGTCATATGCCTTTTTTAAATCTATAAATAACTGATGTACTGTGCCCTTATACTCCCATTTTTTCTCCAACATCTGTCGAGTACAAAAAAACTGATCAATAGTTGATCTATTACGCCTAAAACCACACTGATGATCTCCAATAATTTTATCTACATATGGAGTTAATCTTCTCAAAAGAATATTGAACAAAATTTTGTACGACGTCAACAAAGTGATATTCCTCGAAAGTTACTACAGTGAGTTCTTTCCCTCTTCTTAAATGTAGGTATAAATATAGACTTCTTCCATTGTTCTGGTACAAGTTCCTTTTTCCACATAGCAAGTACAAGCTTATAAATTTCGCTAGATAATGCGCTTCCACCCTCTTGTATTAATTCTACTGGAATTTGATTGATATCTGGAGACTTGTACTTTTTCAGATTTTCTATCGCAATTTCGACTTCAGAAAGCGTGAGTTCGGGAATAAATGGCTCAGCAGTTCGTATTTGAATTTCGTCCTGATCATTTCTATTTGGTCTATGATGCCCAAAATAGTTTTTCCATCTGTTCAGGACTGAATGAGAGTCTGCAAGCAATTCGCCATTCCCATTCTTGATCACATTTATTGGGTTATTTTACGACGCTGTATCAACATCTAGGTTATTTAGCGTCTGAATGATATGAAGGTGATAATGCCGGTGAAATGAGTCCGGGGTCCAGCATCGAAAGTTACCCAGCATTTTCTCGTATTGGGTTGAGGGAAAACCCCGGAAAAAACCTCAACCAGGTAACTTGCCCCGACCGGGATTCGAACCCGGGCCACCTGGTTTCACAGCCAGACGCGCTGACCGTTACTCCACAGGTGTGGACGATCACGTTTATGTTTGCCTAATATCTATTCTTAAATTCCTTTATATCCTTATATAAATCTCTAATGTTATTATTCTTACTATTTGTTTCTATATCATTCGTTTTTTTTTTTCCTTCAAGTAATCTCTCTTTTTATACCTAAGTGCTTCCCGTCTTTCATTAAAATAATTATCTCCATTCGCCTGGACTGGATTTTGTAAGAATTTCAATTATGCCTGTTTCCTTCTTTCTACTACCATGGGACAATCTTTATCAAACACGGTTTCTTTTTCTTGGTTTCATAATAACCTATGTTCTGCTCATTATCTCTGATATTTTCCCATACGCTATTAATATCTAACTCTTCCTCAACTTCGTCGGAACGTCCTAAAGCGGCAAACCTATTTGAAAATTCGACCTGATAACGTTGCTTATTTCCCTCAATCAACCAGAGCTAATCTTACGGTAACTTACCCAAAGCAGAGATGACGATCAGCGACTAATAAATAGGTAATTAGCATATTGGTCCTCCAGCCGTTAAAGCTGTTTTGCTAGACTGGAATACGCTACTCATTGTAGCTTCCCATTTTCCGATCACGATGCTGGATGGTCTCATACATTAGCCGAAATTCATATGAATTTTCGTCCCACAAGAAGAACGGAACCGACGCGCATTCACTAACGCCAGCCCAAACCATGACGCCTTATACCACGCGTCTATGGCCGGGAACGTAAAAAATCAATCATTACTGTATATCACACTACTTACAATATTTTGTCCTATATATGTCGTCTAATAGTTTCAGTGCTTATAGTTCTAACTGAAAGTCGGTTCTGAAACTCTGTCAAGAGTGCCGAATTTTTACTTACTTACAAATGGCTTTTAAGGAACCCGCAGGTTCATTGCCGCCTTCACATAAGCCCGACATCGGTCTCTATCCTGTACGAGATTAATCCAGTCCCTATTATCATATTGTGTGTTTAAACTGCGTAATTTGTGTGTGCAATTTGTATAGGTTTTGTGTGTTTAGTTTGTGTGCGAGTTAAGACTGTGTATGTGTTCAGTTTGTATAATTTTTTGTGTGTTTAGTATGGATAGTTGTGTTCAGATTATAATTTATGTGTTTAGTTTCCATAGTTTTTTGTGAATGTTTAGTTTGTATAATTTATGTGTTTAGTCTGTATAGTTTTTCGTGTTCAGCTGGTATAGTTTGTTTATGTGTTTAGTTTGTAAGTATAGTGTAAGCTCTCTTGGGTGGCTCCCCAAGTGTAGTAGACCTTCAGCTCACCCTACACTTCTGTAGGAGGCCGTTTCCCTTACGGGATTTCAGGCTTTATGTATTTCGTATTTCGTACCGTCATATCCCACCTCCCTCAAATCCATTTTAATATTATCCTCCCATTTGCGTCTCGGCCTCCCTAAAGATCTTTTTCCCTCCGGTCTCCCAACTAACACACTATATGCCGAATTTTTAAGGCACGATAAAATTCCTTAGTATTATTGGTTCCTTCGGAAGGAAAATAAAGCGACGCGGGCCCACACGGTAGCAGGTTAAGGCTTTCGCCTTTAAAATAACCAGCATAGTAGCAGTGGAGATGTCAGTTTCATGCGTTTGCCGCCTGGAATTCATTTCTGTAGAGGTTGAGTGAACCCCCCAAACCCTAGTGTGGCGGGAGAGATTAAGTGAATGGAAAAAAATCCATGACTCCAACGTGAATCGAACCCGCAATATTCCGGCTTGTAGCACAGCGCCTTATCCACAACGCTACCGCGCGTCCTAGTATTCTACAATTACAGCATGTAAAAGAACATCAATCAGGGAAACATTAACAGTGAAATATGCCTCTCTCCGCTTTTTTATGCTTCTGAAGACTAAGATATTAAGTTCAGATTGCATATTATGTCTCTACAGGAGAACGTCTAGTGAGACTGCAGAAGTCTCCGATTGACGAAACAGGAAAGAAAGTAGAAAAATGGGACATCACGGACCTTCGAAGACCGGTACGTTGAAGAGACCTAAAAAGATCACCTTTATGAAACACTTAGCTTTAGATTTGGCCCATACTTCGCATAATTTGGAAATAGAATTGCATGAAGCGTAATGATTTGCTAACATGATTGATTTACTTTACTTATGTGAGATAAGAGAATAATATAATACTTGCATCTTATAGTCAGGTGTAGTCCTTACTGAACAGCAATTTCTAATACTTACAGGCGACGGAATTCATCTCTGCGAACAATAGGAAATGGCGCTTTTCGGTGCGTTTAAATAGGCATTTGGAGTGAGGTTTTTAATCAGTTTCGATAATCCCATCTTCATGACACGCAATAAAATTAACATAGTGACAACCCCATGTAATTGAATTTATTATCTGACATACACAAGTTGATAAAGGATACACAACTGACAGCAGACCATTAATGCAAAATTCATTTTGCAATTACACGTTGCTCAAAATTAAAGTAACGAACAATAGAAATGAGATACACGTTAATCCTTGCAATCCCGAATGTAATTGTGGAACTCAGCTCCTATAATGAACTTCTAAAGATCTATTCAGAGCCAGTGCGTTAATAATGTGTTAAGAATGGAGCAATAGAGGAATAGAACTTGGAGAAGAAACATAGTAATTTCGAGAAAACGAATCTCAATGTCAATTTGCTTATAGAAAACTTTGTAGAATATGCTAACGGTTGAATCATGGCGCCTTTGTAATATTCCTTACTACATTATTTATATAAACATCAACTATTAAATAGATTTTTTGGGGCGGAGAGAAATTCCACTTAAGTTTTCTTGATGACTTACTGCTTCATCGGCGTAGTTTAGAGGTTACTGAGCCTGACTCACGCTCTGGAGCTGCACTCGGATGTGAGTTCGATTCCCACTTAAACTTACTATTGTTTGCAAAGTGAGATTATACTGTCCTTCTTAGAGGGCATTAAAGCAGTGTTTAGATTCCTATTAATTTCTTCAACTACAGTAGGCCCACCTTAAAATATGTAAGCCTTTATTGAAAAATAAGTTGAGAATTAAATATTTATTATCTTAAGTAAACTATCAGTGATATAGGTACTTACAAACAAGAATTCCTCTATAGAAATTATTCATGTTAGGCTGGGCACACACTTACCTAGCAAAACTGCATTCAGCGGAATAGTGTTTGCTTAGAGCAGGAACATCTTTTGCTGAAACCGAAAACAATTTTGTTTTGCCCAAAAGCACTTTGCTTATAGCCAGTGCCAGCGTTTTTGACGCGTGTCCTTGAGTAAAAAGCCAGTCAGTGAGCACTTGTTGCCAGTGCAGCTGAGAACGGTACCTCCCAATACGTCACGTCAGCAATCTGCTCACTGCGTCAAAGGCAAGACACTCGCACTTCATGTTTCTGGAGTGTGTCCTTGAGTACACTGTCCAGTCAGTGGCAGCTGTTGCTACTTCGGGCTGAGAGCGGTACTATCTCCTAAACAGATGTGACGTCAGCAATCTGCCAATCACAGTTGTCAGCAACAACACTAACTTAATTTTCATTGGGGTCTTCTTTTCTGTGACAATTACTTAGTTAAATAAAAATCGTTTGGTATGCTCCTTTAAGTTTCTACGTTTTCTATGCACAGTTATAAACGAACCGTCCCCACATGGAAATTTATCTTTTCTGATAACGAAATCAGAATCAAAATGTTTTATACAAACCACTGAGTTATTTGTTTGGGTAAAATGTCCACTTATCCCTTAAATCTTTATCTTTCGAAAACAAAAACACATGTACAAACGCTCTTTATCATAATTTGATTTACAAGCTGGAACACTCCACGTGCGAAGCATGTCAAGGTTAAGTCTGGTAACAACATAAAAAATACACTTTCAAGCGTTGTTCACTACGAAAACAATTACAACAATTATAAGGTCACAATTCTGTTATTATATGCCAACTTATAAACCCCACAACGATTAGCCTATATTAGAGACAAATTATTACACAAGAAACAAATTTAACAGTCACATGAAGTAAACACGCTTTCACAATTGCATTAATCACTCTACTGTCCACCATGTTCATTCACTTTCGCTTGCTGTGTCAGGTCCGGATATTTAGAAGGTCCTGATGTTGTGGTTGTAGTTTTCTGGCATTGGATGGAAATGACTTGTGCAGAAGACCAAAACAAACGTTTGTGAATGCACCCAATAAGTGAAAATCAATGTAAGGAAAACATTTAGCAGAACTTTGATTATGTGCTAAATACGATTAGTGGCAAAATAAGAAAACATGACTCTAAGTTTCACGAAAGTATTAAAGTATTCCACGGACATAAAGACTGTTACTTTAGGGTTTGTAATGAATGGTAATTTATTATTTAGAATAAATATGTTCTAAAAATAATTCTGAAACTAATCAACACCACCTATTTCATTTCTCACTTCTTGTCAAAATTGTACAATCAGATCCTTGTTATGATGGTACGTTAATGTATAATTATATATTGAAGATCTCTGTTCCATTAGAAAAATTAACTTTTCAGCGTCTATTTCCATATTCATTCATTCACTCACTCACTCATTACGCTGCTATATCTGCTGTAATAATCTCACAAAGTTGCAAACCATGTCGACAGGAACATCTGCATATTGAATGCCCATGCGCACAACCAAATGTTTTGCCTTCAAACAATGGTCAGTGTGCTACGAGAAGTATCAGCCCTGCTCAAATTTGCTGCATTGTGCTAAATACAGCGTATTCCGAATCTCACCGGACCGGTGGACATCAATGACGTCACGCTGCAGCGAAATAGGAACAAAACTGCTATAAAGTTCAATGGCTATCATGGCGGCTGTACGAGTTGTATGCCCTATGCTAGAAAATTTTGCGAAATTTTCATACTGTCATCTAGCTCAAAGAAAAGAGAGCACAAACAATTTATTTCTTGATCCAGCAGTAATAACTGGTCTGTTGTCATGTTCGTTCATAAGCCATTAACATATATTTTTACGTTGTGCTCATTACAAACAACCAACGAGTTAGAAGAGATCTAACTCGTTACAAACAACACAGGAGAACACACCACCATGACAACAGTGCATGATGTCATTCGTCTGCCAGTTCCCGCCCTTTACAAGAACCAATCAGATACACTGATGGTGGTTGATGGACACTGTCACCACCTTTGCAAGCTGATGAAAGCTCTGCTACAGAGCTGGAGCATCAATGACATCATCGCTGAAATTCGGAACACGTGATGCCATCTAATTGCTCAGCGCTCCGATTCGGAATACGCTGATAGACAGTGTTTTTGCTTTTTTCTCAATCATGTTTAAGCTTGCTTAATCGTGCTGCACAGCGTTTATGTTTTTGTTCTACTATGCTCAAATTTGCTTAAACATTCTGTACAGCATTTCTGTAATCATGCTAGATGAATGTGCGACATTCCCATATTAATAACTGAAAAGTCATGTTTAAGCTAATTTAAATAAAAACGTTCTGCTCAAAGCAGTTTTCTTAATAAGTGTGCGACCAGCCTAAACTCTATCTCTGTCGGCTTTCATACCATAAGGTGAATAAGTTAAGACAACGTAGGTCTACTGACTTGTCGGGAAACTAACAAGAAATGAGAACGCAAGGACAATGTTTTTTTTTTTCAGTCATAATGATAAGAAGACTTTCTGTGGTTGTCAAGTTACTCGATTTCCTTGCGGTATTTCCTACTTTTGCATTTACTTCTTTTTTAAAACACTGTCTTAAATTATAAGGCTGAAAAATGAGATGATAAAAATTATATTCGTAAATTGTTGTCACTTGGTCACTACTTCCATTAAGACAGTGGTCGTCAGCACTCACTGAAATGAGTAACGGGTAAGGAGTGCATCGGAATATGCACCTCCGTGCAGAAGAGAGAGGAAGAAAGCATACCCGCCAGCAGCCACGATGCACGCTAGTTCATCTCTTATCACGAGTAAGATACACTAGCCCGAGGATGCACTGTGCTCATGACCGCTGCATTGGGTAAAAACCTCTATTGGAACTAAACCGGGTCTATATGACTATAGGATATCAGCAGTGTGTTTATGAGAATATATGTTGGCTAGATTGGAGAATGGAGTGATGTCATTTGGTCGACGTATGTGAGAAGGTTAGTGGGTTAGTTGAGGTGATATCTCAGTGACATGAGGTCAACTTATGTGAGAAGGTTAGTGGGTTAGTTGAGGTGATATCTCAGTGAGTTTTATTTAATCGTCGTGTTGGTTTACGTCGGTCATATTGTGACGTCAGAATCGTTTGCCAAACTTGACGAAAATTAAGCGATATCCTATAATAAAAGAATCCCACTAAACCTACATGTCACAAGTTGAGAACATACAAAGACATTTCTTTCTCTTTCTTCTTGCCCGGAGTCCATCAGAACCCGAAAGATAGCTGCTAACTCTTTGCACCACACCCAAGCTATACATATCCTATATTAAATAAAGTACATAAGGGAGTATAAAATACAGCCACAAAAATATTTGCCAATTACTTGCTTCAGTATATTTTAGTGTTGTTGTTACAATATTTTCAGCTAATTACTGATTAAATTAAGGAATGTTAATTTGTATTGCGAAGTCAGGAAGAGCGGCACAGTGGAGATTGCTCTATCGTGTACGTTGCAGTGCAGCAACTAGCGTGAAGAAGACATTTATTTTCTGCTTTCAGTACCTTTTAATGTGCCAATTCATATAAACAGCAATAAAAATGAAATATATACATGTCTTAGTACAGATTTTCTTAATATAGATTACAGGTATAAATTTTCAATAATAAAAATTTATCACTTGATACTGAAAGTCAATTGGTTGAACGTTTGCGAGATGGACAGTAGTATCTTCCTGTTAATTGATGGTGGAGAATGAGTAGAGGGGAAAGGCTTATCAACCAAATTGAAATGGGGAGTAGCAACAAATAGCGGATGGACGCAGAAAAATAGTATTTCATCACTTTTACTTGTCAGTTGCGTAAACCATTTCTCACGGCACAGTCAAACGGGCAGGATTGCTGACAAATCATGCCGAGACGGAAGGGCGCCAGCAGCCCATGTCAACATAAGAACATCTGAAGAGACTGAATCTGGAACGTGATAGCCTACTGGTCCGTTGCCTGTGAACACCTGGAAATCAGGTAGGTTTATCGCCTGAAGTATGTTCAACACATGGTTGTAAAACGTATTATTATTATTATTATTATTATTATTATTATTATTATTATTATTATTATTATTATTATTATTAAGCATTTACAAGCTGTGTAAGTGTCTGCTGCTGACTTTACAATGTTACACAAGCTTTGTCTATTTAAACAATAAGTCTTCCAATTGTCCATGTTTAAATTTTAAATCACTCTCCAATTCTAAAGAAATCGTAATTTCGGACGTCTCAATGATCTTATTCCTGCTGAAATTTCTTCAGTCACTATTTAATCAATTTTTCAGACGTAGATCACATGACATGTCCAATACAATATGTCTAACTTTAAGTATCGCTAATATGTCTGGCTCTTTAAACAAAACATAAATATCTGCATTTTTAGGACTCTACATTCCCCAGTCTTTCACCGTTCCAGAAATCTCAGGTAAATTTTTATCTCTAGATATTCTTAGTTTTTGTGTATCTATATTGATTAGTGTCGACGTTTCGCATGCATACGCTAAAACATGCTGTATTAAGGACATATAAACTTGCATTTTATATTTCCTGGAAATTATCTTTTTATTATTATTTTTTTAATATTCAAAAGGTTTCGTTTGCTTTCGAATTCCTATACTGATTTTCTCTTTCATGCTGTTCTTCGAGGTGAACAATTTTTCCCAGATATTTTAAGTTTCTGTTCGTTCAAATTTGCAGTAAAATATGTGCAGATCACGAAGAACCAAATTTCGCTCGTATTTTGATTGCGTTTCTATACAAAACTTACCCTGCTGCCCAATTCAATGCTTTTATTTCCTATCTTGCATTGTGAACATGATTCTCAAATAGATTGTACCGTACGATCTATTGATGTTATAGCAAATGTTACTGTGTATGTAGTTCTGCATAAATTTTCAAAATAAATATTTGTTCTTTGTTTGTAACATTTAGTTTACATGTGTTAAACTCAATACAATGGACGACTGCCGCATTTCGAAGATATTACTACAGCACAGGCCAACATGACGAAAAAATGTGGGAAGTCCGAAGAAGCGCTGAAATGACTACTTTTAGACCTCAAGAATTCCTGAGATCGTGGCAAACCAAATATGGTTCATCCGTGAGGTTGATGATGAACTTTAATATTGGTGTTAGTGAAATTCAATTGTAACTGGTAGAAAATATTTTGAATTTGCATTATATTTGTTTGTTTTTTATATTTGTGTTTGTACTTTTAATTCTTTTTCTTATTTACTTCTTCTCTTTGCATTTGTTTTCTTTTTGTATTTTTATTTCTGGTGGTGTGGTAGAAAAAATCAGATGGCCTTAACTACATCAGATTAAATAAATAAATATAATTAGGCTTATGTTCGCGTAAATATGATTGTGAGGATAGTGCCATAATATCTTCGAGAAAAACTAGAATGGCTAGTCTCGAGAATATGTTAATAATTAGGAACGTATTCCAAAAATGTGTTGGTGTCCTTGTGCTCGTTACAGCTGATATCATGAACTGATCTTGACATGCTCTACCTGCAGGATTTGGCAACGTTTACTCATTCTGTGAGCAATAAACTCTAGTTGGTCGCAGTCTGTCTTGTTTGGTACGAAGATGGTAATATTTCCGTTCAACCGCCACTTCGACTATAGCTACTGTAACAGCGTTGACCACGTTATTCACATATATTGGTTGTCGCGTTGAATTGTAGAGCGGCCGGACATCGTGTTAGGAAAGGCGTGCCATTTATGCACTGATAATAGCAGCGTGAATTTTGTGGATAATCACGAAACACGCTGGGAGCGTTGCTGCTAGAGCCACTAGGGCAAGGACGAGCTGGAGGAACAAAAGGACATTCAGGGAATTCAGATGGTATTGTTATGAAACGCGCTGTAGTCGTCACAGGTGGAAGTATTGTTACTGGTTTTGTTGTAACAGTCGGTTTCGTTTTTTGTTCACACTTGACGTTTTGCGCGAAATCGCAGATCGCGAGAGCCGAGTTCCAATTTGTACCCGGTGCGCACTCCTTGCAGATGGCCTGCTTGGCTGCGTCGCACTGCACAAAGTAGTGACAGTCAGACGGATGCGGAAGATACGATCCCACGGCTGTGCACTTGGGTGGTACAGCTTCTGGGCAAGATGGAGAGGAGCCCCATGGCCAAGAATGTCCACCGTAAACCAGCAGCGACAGTAGAACTGTTACGCAGCCTAAAACAATATTGTGTTTGTTGGAAATCACAAAATAATAGCATTTGACAAAAAAAATAAAATTAACATACTGTAACAGGTTTATTCATAGTTTTCAACTTTCTTACAAAAATTTTATTGATGAGGTTATTATAAAGCGGCAAAGCGTTTGAAAATCCCAGGAATCCCGTAATTTGACTACTGGCAAAGTGTTTTTTTCTCACTAGAGGAAGGAATTACTGACCCGGTGGACAGATGTTCCGTTAGGTTCTTGACATATAAGCTCTAATATTCAAATGACATCACTTATGGATATGTGAGCTGAAGCAATCACCTTCCGTTACGCTTTGTGTTTGTTCCCAACCTCAAAACAATTCCCCATTGTCCCATCGCCAAAGGTCGTCCAATATCTCAGTGTTCTCGATTTTGTAATCCAATATTATTTTTCAATTTTAAAGTATGTGCATACAATATTGTTTATGATATTCTATATATATATATAATGAAATTCCTTCCTTTTTAATTGAAAGTATGCATGTTGCCACAGATGCATAGAGGCTTTAAAACAAATCTAGCTGCAAAAAAAATATTGTCTTTCAAACCAGTACTTCCCCTGCTTCGTGTAGATCGCACGATCAGGGAGACCCAAAATGTGTGGTTGTCAAGTGTTGGCCATAGCTGCATAATATATACACTCCCCTTCACTCATTGGAGTGTAACAAGTAAGTCGGTAGGAAAGGAAGAGTTTAAACAGAAAGAAAGAAACTCATGCTTCTTGTTGTTTGAAGGGTAAAATTGAACAAAATCAGATAAAATGGCATAAAATTGATGTCACGACACATGTTAGTGTTCAGATATTATGGAAAAGTGAAAAAGTTTCAATTCACACTTATGACAAACTCTAAAACGCAATAATTATAATTGAAGGGGTGAGAATGAGATAGTCCAAAGCCATACTTAAAAAAAAAATAGTCTTTTGTGAGAGTTCATTTTTTGCACATATGAGGAAGCTACTGGTAAAATATTATAAAAGTTACTCAACAAATTACGTAAGTATACGCCGAAGAAATTATGATACCGCACCTAATAGCAAGAACTCTAAACCTTTAACATGCTCTTCTGTAAAATTTTATCTGTGGCTTAGAACTGTATCATTCTCACCCTTCAATTAATTACATGGAGACAATTATTACAGAATTACATTTATTGTGTTACCTTCCCAACTAACAATAATTTCAACCTACAACACCTGTTGGAGGATTGTCTGTCTTATGCAATAAGATATGGGGTATACAACTCTACGGTGACAGTAATGGTACCATAAAATGATAAACATAGTCTACTAGAATCAACCTGAAGTTTTGTTTCTTTCCCGGATAACCATTTTTTTCGTTCTGTTTGTGTATAATATACATAGGTCTATTACATATTATGTCCGTCGAGTTAGCTCTGTGGTAGAAAAAAAAGCCCGGACGAGAAGTTAATGGCACCAGCGTGAGGGACGCATTTTAGTTCGTCTACTTGGACTTATCCTCACACTGAACTGGAGGAGTGTTGGGTTAGTTGGTTACTAGCATTCCAAGTGTTCAGATCGTTCTGCTACTACCGCTATTGCTCTACTGAAAACATTGTCCTTCTGAGTGCTCTCATTATGGCATTGTCTAAGGTAGGAAATCATAGAGTAGTTCATAGTCAAGGACGTGAACTAGCATATAATGTAGAACTAGCATACAACGTATGGAAATTCATGTCAGAAGAGGCTGTAAATGGAATAGCAATTCCATTGAAAAGCGTGTGTGCAAGAGTACTGGCAGTCACTGGTATTTCAAAGCAAACCTTGGCAAAACTCACGGAAGAAGGGAAAAATATTGAGGCAGGAGCAGCAGCTTCTTTCTCCACTCCGGGAAAATCACGGCCGAAGAAGAAGATTGTTGAAGCTGTAGACAATTTTTATGAGGAAGTCATAAGGAAACTCATCTATTGTTACGCTACACATAAGCAGGGGCCGACTCTGAAATCGCTTCTTCCTATAGTTTACGAAAACAAGTTTCTGAGGAGGGAAAACATCATTAAGACAGATCCTGTTGAAGATGGGATTCAGGTACACAACATAATACACTATTTCTTTGTTACCATAAGGCTAATTGTATTTTTAATATTGTGTTGTTATTACTACTGTTTTTTTTATTTCAGGAGGTGAAAGTGGTTTTGTTCCTAATGCTCTCTTAATATTTAAGTCGGGATTAAAAACAGGGGACTACCACTAGGATATGAATTCAGAAAACCTTACAAAGTAATTTATTTGAGTACCGTATTTCAATATAATTTCATTTTAAAAATAAAATCAACAATAATTAATTTCTGAAACTAGGAAGATCTTATAATTTATTATAAATATGAGTCGCCTGGCAGAGAATATTACCAAATATAATTAGAATATTAGATTAATTGTATTATTTTATTATATTATCATTATTTTAAATGATTTTTGTGTCTTCATTCTTTAAGCTGGTTGGAAACAATACTCATTCCGAATCTCCCTCCCAACCCAGTCATTGTGTTTGACAACGCGTCTTACCACAATGTAAAGACAATAGACCACCTACTTCTAACAACAGAAAAGATTCAATTAAACAGTGGTTAGATTCTCACGGCATTCGTTACGCGGACGATGCCACAAAAATCGAATTAATTGAAGTTGTTAAACTTCACAAGGCCAGGTACAAAACTTTTCCTGTTGTTATTGTTTAGTCAACTGTCCGAAAACAGGTATGAACTTCACTAGTGATACAAAGAAGGCACCACTTATGAGGCAACTAGGCTAGGAGATAATTGGGTAGGGTGGTCAGTTCCTTTCCCCCTCCATTGCATACATCGCCGACTAGCTAGATATTACACTAGTCAGACTTGAGATGCATACAAACAATTGTTCTTCCTCTGACACATATCGTTCAAGTGAGATGTACTCCCTGATAATAGAGGTGCATTAACCTTTTTCTATTGATAGTATTTTGGCACATCATGAACATGTTACTATTCGCCTGCCTCCCAATTATCCAGAGCTAAATGCGATTGAAAAAATCTGGAGTGTTGTGAAACACTGGGTGGTGCAAAAGAATGTCACATTTAAGCTCGATGACTTCAGAAGACTAGCAGAAGAAAAACATTTCTTCTATCACGAAAGAAGGATGGATATCAGTGTGTGATCATGTGAAGAAAGTAGAGAACAATTACATTGAAAGTGAGCACGTGATGTACAATATTTTAGAAAATATTTCCATAAACATAAGGACATCTGATTTCAGTACAGATCGATCATCTGATTCGGACGGAGAAGAAGAACACGAAGATGGTATAACGAGCATACTTCCATTACTTTCGGACTCTGAATAGGAAAGTGGTGATATTACGTTAAAAAAAAGCATTGAATAGAATAGGGGGGCTACTCCCACCAACTATTCATAAATGTTTTCTTGAGAATTGGCAATTAATTAGTTCTTTTTATTAAATGAACACACTTTCATTGGTAATTAGAGCGATTTCAGGTGCTAAAATATGTTACACTTCTAAAATTACGATATACAGTATTTAATTTGTGAATAAAGGGGTAACAGCTAAATTGGTGGAATAGTCTTTCGCTTTCTTGCCAAACATCCCAACTGTGGGCTTCAACAGACAAGTAGGAGCGTTACACTTGAGGCCAAGATTTCACACTGTTAAAACACGTACAACATTGTCTACGATGCTTAGAAATATATGTATACTGCAAGTAATATGCTATAATTAGATCTCGGATTTTAGGCTAAATGCCATTTTTTTTTCTGCAGGAATAAACTAACACTGCTGAAATAGCTTCAAGTTTTACATAAAATGTTAATATTTGGTATGGGCTTTATGGTGCGTAAAATACCGCATTTTCCTCATTATGAGCTTTTTTAAAGTTTTAGAGTAAAAAAGTGCCTATTTCTGTTTTGTTAATACATGTCTTTAATTTTTCGTGTAGCAGTAATAGCCTTTATTAAACATAAATGTATACTGTACAACTATCAGCCATTTTGTATTTGTTTTGGAGGACTGACTCGGGACTCTTAGAAAGAGAGTGTTGAGGTGTATTGATGGAATATGATGAGAAGCAACGGGAGAACTCCGAGAAAAACTCCGCGCGCCCGCTTTTCCCACCACAAATTTCTTCCTGACTCAGATGGAATCGAACCCAGGACGCCACGTTGGAAGGTAGGGAGGCTAACCAATCCGGCACGGACGAGGTATTTTTAGTGCAGCAATGAAAGAGAAAGTTCTGGCTCAAGGACATTGTAATAGTCTGGTTGTAGGAATGAAAAAATTCCCGGAAAATAACAGGTTCCTTTTTGAGCACTTGAGCGGGCAATAGGAATACAAAAGAACAATGTCGCGTGGAAAGATAGAACCATTTTATAAGCGCAAAACTAAAGGTACTCCTCCACGGAGCTAGTCTTCTGTCCATTACAATGAATTTCCAGCGCAAGGTCGCTATTGCACCGTGTAAACTACACAGCGAGCTGCTAGATTGCAGAGGCTATCAGGAAAAAGAGCACAAATGACTTCTGGCTTGCAATACGATACTTGCGCCGTGTACACAGCGTTAAGGAAAGTCTGGCGCTATCTCCTTCTGGCATGGTCAGGTTAGATTATGGCAGCTGGCGCAGCAAGTCTTCTATACGGTGCTAGATTTTCCATTGTGTTTATTGAAGAAAAAGTGCAGAAGAAATAGAAAATACCGTAAATATTGATATAAATGATAATATATATTGTATCATTTATATAATGTAGGACGTAAATCTTCATACAGGCTTAAAAAAAGTGCCGCATATTTTTATAGGAGGTAGTATAGATCGAAACTAGAAACAAAGTTCCTAAAAATATGTGTCCGGAAACAAATATCTGTTGAGATATGGGCCATGCTGTATATCATAATTATGATTTACAAAATACACTCCCAGGTCCGGGCGTTTAGCCTCTCTCTGAGCGCTACTGTGCGTTTAATCCTCAATGGAAGGGACACTATTTTCTCTGAGGCAAATACGGGAGGAGGAGGAGGAGACAGGTACCTGTATGTCGCTCAAGCTAACACGAATAGCCCAGCCCTGGACTAACCCAGTAATGATAAATATTACAATAGGTGTGGATTGGAAAACCAGGAGGTTGTTCAGTAACCGGGAAAAACGTAATACGGCGAACGCAAAGCTCCGCCCACGTCCCCTTTCCACTTTTCCCCTACAAGCTCACCACACACCCTAGCGGGAAAGAGTGGAAATAGGGGTTTAGGGTGGGGTGACATCTAGTGTAGGGAAGTGGAACAAAAAGAGTAACGACATCTACTAAGCAAAAGAGGAACTTCATCCTGTCAGTCCAGTCTCTCTCTCTCTCCTTTCTCTCTCCAGCCTCTCCTCTGTTCTTGCTTCATGTCTCTCTCTCTTTTTTTTATTTTACTTACGACTTCGCAGGAGGGGAGATGCGATCCGAGAAAGTTCGTAACTAAACCTAAACGCACGCTTTTTGATCACGTATTACAATGTGGTAGGCAGTGATCCATCGAAGCGGGACAGATAGTAGAGAGAGATAGTAGAGAGAGAGAGCATGCGAGCGAGGTGCCGAGCGGCGCGGGTGGGGATAACTTCCCCTACTGGCGTTCGCCGTAATACGTTTTTGCCCAGTAACCTTTATATGAAACAACGTGTCAAAGTCAGGATAGGAGAAGAAATGTCTGAAGGAAGTGAAATAGGGACAGGAGTACGACAAGGATGTCCTTTATTACCTACCCTATTCAACATCTACTTGGAGAATTTGGTGAAGAACTATTTTCAGAACATGGGAGGGGTTAAATTAAGAGGAAGAAGAATGAAGTGTATAAGATTTGTTGATGATATGTCGTTGTTAACAGAAGAGGAAACGATACTAAGGGATAAGATTGTGCTAATGGAGCTAAATGACAGCTGTGAGCAGTATGGTATGAAGATAAATGCAAATAAGACGAAGACCATGGTTGTCGGAAGAAAAATAAAGAAAGTAAACTTGCAAATATTAAATGAGACAGTAGAGCAAGTGGACATCTTAAAATACTAGGGGTGTACTATAAACAGTAATATGAGCTGCACGCAGGATGTCAAAAAGAGGATAGCAATGGCCAAAGAAGCTTTTAATAAAAAAAAAGGAGCATCTTCTGCGGACCTCTGGAAAAAGAACTAAGGAAGAGACTAGTGAAGTGATTTGTGTGGAGTGTGGCATTGTATGGGGCAGAAACATGGACATTACGACGAAGTGAAGGAGAGCGACTAGAAGCATTTGAAATGTGGATATGGAGAAAAATGGAGCGTGTGAAATGGACAGACAGAATAAGAAAGGAAGCTGTGTTGGAAAGAATGGGTGAAGAAAGAATGATGCTGCAACTGATCAGGAAGAGGAAAAAGAATTTGTTGGGTCACTGACTGAGAAGAAACTGCCTACTGAAGGATGCACTAGAAGGAATGGTGAACGGGAGAATAATTCGGGGCAGAAGAAGATATCAGATAATAGACATTAAAATATATGGATCATAATATGCGGAGGGCAGAGAATAGGAAAGACTGGAGAAAGCTGGGTTTGCAGTGAAAGACTTGCCCTTGGGCAGAACACTTATCTATGTACGTATGTATGTATGTATGTATGTATGTATGCATGCATGCATGCATGCATGAGGTTGATACATAATGTGTAGAAATGGTTCTGATATTTGTGAACTGACATATGCCTAAGTATAATCAAGAATATTTCTTATTTTATTGAACATTTTGTCTTACATTTTCACTTTATTTATTTAAGGTCAAAATGAAAAAATAATTACAATGGATACGTGAACGAGTAAGGCTACACTGTTACTGTCAGTGCTATAAAGTCAAGTAGAACGATCTTGCGCCAGAGAATCCAGCGTAAATTTCATAGCGACATGTAAACATGTGCTGCAAGATCTTCCTGACAGCTTCTAGCGCTATACAAAAAATTGCAAATAGCGCGCTATTCTGGCCATGTGTGTAAACGTGATGTGATATGTCTGTTGCGCTATTAAAAATAGCGCGCTATAATAATTAGCATCGTGGACGAGTGCCTTAACAAAAGGTAAAGTCTCACAACAGAAAATTTAGGCTTATATTATGATCATTAAGTTCTACAAACTCAAATATGAATAATATGTTAATAAGAAATTAATTAGTTTAATTGTAATATTGAGACGTATGTATCAGCAGCCATACAGAGCAATGAGGCCAATGAATTGATTAATAATAAGTTGATTATTCATAATTTAAGACATAAAATCAAAATAATTTTTATTATCTTTATCACTAGCCTAAATAACGTAATACTTAATATTCACTAATTACTTGCATTGTTACAGTTATCTTAGTTTGAGTGGGTAAAAATATTTAGGTGTCTAAAATCGTATTTCCACCTGCCTAAAATTGTATTTTTAGGTGCCTAAACTGTACTTTAATGCCTATTTTTTTATTATTTCATAACCTTGTCCAGGTGTCTAAAAGTTGGTTCATGGCCTAAATGTCCGAAGTTTAGTTATAATGTATATAAAATTTAATGTATGTTTTTTTTTTTTCAGAAATCATTGTGACATTAATATTTTTTAATCATTTGAGCGGACTATTGTATGCGGTAAACTGTACGTGTTAGGAAGATAGTGAGACACAGATACTATACCTCACTCTTCTAACGGAGGCATCTTGCGACAACAGTGTATTAAGCAAGACCAATGCTTTTTTCTTAAAGTGGAATCTTCTAGGTAAAGGCTGGTCCACAAGAAACCGGGAACGGAAACGACAATGAGAACGATAACGGAAATATTGTTAAAATAAATGTATTTAAATGTGAACATTCACAATTAATTTTCACGTTCCCGTTCCCGGGCTCCGGTAAGCTTCTCGTTAATAATCGTGAATGCTCACATTTAAATACTTACTTACAAATGGCTTTTAAGGAACCCGAAGGCTCATTGCCGCCCTCACATAAGCCCGCCAGCGGTCCCTATCCTGTGCAAGATTAATCCAGTCTCTATCATCATAACCCACCTCCCTCAAATCCATTTTAATATTATCCTCCCATCTACGTCTCGGTCTCCCTAAAGGTCTTTTTCCCTCCGGTCTCCCAACTAACACTCTATATGCATTTCTGGATTCGCCCATACGTGCTACATGCCCTGCCCATCTCAAACGTCTGGATTTAATGTTCCTAATTATGTCAGGTGCAGAATACAATGCGTGCAGTTCTGTGTTGTGTAACTTTCTCCATTCTCCTGTAACTTCATCCCGCTTAGCCCCAAATATTTTCCTAAGCACCTTATTCTCAAACACCCTGAACCTATGTTCCTCTTACAGAGTGAGAGTCCAAGTTTCACAACCATACAGAACAACCGGTAATATAACTGTTTTATAAATTCTAACTTTCAGATTTTTGGACAGCATACTGGATGATAAGAGCTTCTCAACCGAATAATAACACGCATTTCCCATATTTATTCTGCGTTTAATTTCCTCCCGAGTGTCATTTATATTTGTTACTGTTGCTCCAAGATATTTGAATTTTTCCACCCCTTCGAAGGATAAATCTCCAATTTTTATATTTCCATTTCGTACAATATTCTGGTCACGAGACATAATCATATACTTTGTCTTTTCGGGATTTACTTCCAAACCGATTGCTCTACTTGCTTGAAGTAAAATTTCCGTGTTTTCCCTAATCGTTTGTGTATTTTCTCCTAACATATTCACGTCATCCGCGTAGACAAGAACCTGATGTAACCCGTTCAATTCCAAACCCTGCCTGTTATCCTGAACTTTCCTAATGGCATATTCTAAAGCAAAGTTAAAAAGTAAAGGTGATAGTGCATCTCCCTGCTTTAGCCCGCAGTGAATTGGAAAAGCATCAGATAGAAACTGACCTATACGGACTCTGCTGTATGTTTCACCGAGACACATTTTAATTAATCGAACTAGTTTCTTGGGAATACCAAATTCAATAACAATATCATATAATACTTCCATCTTAACCGAGTCATATGCCTTTTTGAAATCTATGAATAACTGATGTACTGTACCCTTATACTCCCATTTTTTCTCCATTATCTGTCGAATACAAAACATCTGATCAATAGTCGATCTATTACGCCGAAAACCGCACTGATGATCCCCAATAATATCATCTACGTACGGAGTTAATCTTCTCAAAAGAATATTGGACAAAATTTTGTACGACGTCAACAAAAGTGATATTCCTCGAAAGTTACCACAGTTGGTTTTGTCCCCCTTTTTAAAAATAGCTACAATTATGGACTCCTTCCATTGTTCTGGTACAATTTCCTTTTCCCAAATAGCAAGTACAAGTTTATAAATTTCGCTATATAATGCACTTCCACTCTCTTGTATTAATTCTGCTGGAATTTGATCGATACCTGGAGACTTGTACATTTTCAGATTTTCTATCGCAATTTCAACTTCTGAAAACGTGGGTTCGGGTATAAATGGCTCAGCAGTTTGTATTTCAATTTTGTCCCGATCATTTCTATTTGGCCTATGTACATTTAGTAGTTGCGCAAAACAGTTTTTCCATCTGTTTAGGATGGATGGATAGTCTGCAAGCAAGTCACCATTCTCATCCTTGATCACGTTTACCCTTGCCTGATATCCGTTCTTAAATTCCTTTATACCCTTATATAAATCTCGAATGTTTTTATTCTTACTATTTGTTTCTACCTCATTCAGTTTTTCCTTCAAGTAACCTCTCTTTTTATTCCTAAGTGTACGACTTGCTTCCCGTCTTTCATTGAAATAATTATCTCTCTTCTCCTCAACTGGATCCTGTAAGAATTTCAATTTTGCCTGCTTCCTTCTTTCTACTACCATGCAACAATCTTCATCAAACCACGGTTTCTCTTTTTTAGTTTCATAATAACCTATGCTCTGCTCAGCTGCAATTTTGATACTATCTCTGATATTTTCCCACACGCTATTAACATCTAATTCTTTCTCAACTTCGTCGGAACTTTCTAAAGTGGCAAACCTATTCGAAATTTCGACCTGATAATTTTGCTTAGCTTCCTCGTCCTTTAATTTCAAAATATTGAATTTAGTAATATTAACTTGTTGCTCTACTCGCTTGGCTACTGATAATCTTTCTCTTAATTCTCCAATCACGAAATAATGTTCAGAATTACAGTCTGCACCCCTGAAAGTTCGAATGTCTACTATACTAGTATGTCTCCGTTTATCTATCAAGATGTGATCTATTTGGTTGTGTGTCAATCCATCTGGAGAAGTCCAAGTATATTTATGTATATCCTTATGGGGGAATGTTGTACTTTTGACAATTACATTTTTCGATGTGGCAAAGTTGACTAATCTAACTCCATTGTCACTACTAATTGCGTGTAGGCTCTCTTTTCCAATAGTTGGTCTAAAAATATCCTCCCGTCCTACTTTAGCATTGAAATCCCCCAATAAAATTTTCATGTGATATCTAGGGAACTGATCAAAAGTATGTTCCAATTCCTCATAGAAGCTATTCTTTATATGGTCGTCTTTCTCTTCTGTAGGGGCGTGAGCATTTATAACTATGATGTCGCACCATCTACCCTTAAGTACTAAATATGATAACCTGTCACTGATAAATTCGACTTTTTTTACTGCTGATTTTATTCTTTTATGAACAAAGAATCCTGTTCCTAATTGGTGATTATTGTTTCCTTCCCCATAATACAACAAGTAATCTCCTATTTGTGATATGCCATTCCCATCTAACCTAACCTCTTGTACTCCCACGAAGTCTATTCTATATCTAGCTAGTTCTTTTGCTACTAATGTTACCCCTCCTGTTCTATAAAGACTAGTTACGTTCCAAGTGCCAAATCTCAAAACCTTATTCCTTTGCTGTGGTCGTGCCAGAGAATCAGTCCTATTCCGAGGCTTATTGTAGGGATTCGTAACAAGCTGTTTTTTACGGTGATGGGTTGTTAGCCCTTCGCCCAACCCCAAGCTGGAGGACCACCCTTTATGGGATGTCCACGACTGCTTATTCAATATATTCGCAGCTACCCTCCATATCTGGAGGCCGTCTCCTCTATCCGCAACCTGAGGACGCGCCATGCCGTGGTGATAGGGACCCACAATACATGGCTCACATTTAAATACATTTATTTAAATAATATCTCCGTTCTCGTTGTCGCTTCCGTTCCCGGTTTATTGTTTATTAAGACGAATGTTTTCAGAAAGAGATGAAACGAAAATGCCCGCGCACTCTGAGCTTCAGAACCAGGTCACAGACTCTATTTAGCCAACTATATATTTCAACTTGATTTTGGCTTCAGTAGAAGTATTTGCTGGTTCCATTATGTTTAAGGATACTATGGTGAAACAATGGTGAAAAATTAAGAAAATCCACTTGAAAATTTATTGCGACTCTATTTAGACTGAGCTCAAAAAGATAATTAATTTATATTCTGACGACTGTTTTCAAGCTTATGAACCAAAATGTATGAAAACTTTGTTGCTAGGAGTCTTTTTAGTGACGTCAATATAAAATATATTTTAAAATATAATTTCAAAACTATTAGCCATAATGACACCAAATTTTGTACAGATTATAATATTGTAGGCATGTCTATGTAATTTAAAATTAATAAATTTTGGATTGAAATTGTATAAGTTTTAAAACTCCACAACCGACGGACGAATTACTATCAACACTCGAGACAAATAATACAAGAAACACAATTAACAGCTATATAAAAAACACGTGCTTTCGCAACCGCATTTCCACTCAACTGGCGTCATGTTCATTCATTTATTTACACTTTTAGTGTCAGGTCCGGTAGTATTTTAAAAGATCCAGAAAAACTCAGCCATGTAATAAGCTCAAACTGGGATCGAACCCACGCCCGAGCCCAACTCCGGATCAAAAAGGCATACGCGCTACAGCCTGAGCTACGCCGGTGGTTTTCAATACTTCTGTATGTTGTGTGATCGTTTCTTTGTTGTTCTTTATAAACTACTTATGGAAGAAAATTTAAAAAACCATACAATGAGTTTCTACCCGAACCTCGAATTAAAATCCATGACTATAAAAGTTATGTACAAATAAATAAAATTACTACTCAGCTTCTCACTCTTACCTTTCATGGTGATACTCTCCACTAAGAAATCTCAGGTATAAACTAGATTCGTAGAACTAATATTCTTATGTCCTTATATTTGCGGATATTACACAGAAATGCGATGTGCCTGTGTCAAGTCTAATGTTACTATTTTTTTTTTTTGCGTTACTCCGCTTGCGAAGAAGGCAACAGGTAAAAATTGCATTAACTCCCACTGTGTTAACCATGAACGGAAAGGCCACTTGGGGCATTGTCAGATAATACAGCCGTTTATCAACATGAAATATTTACATACAATTACCTTGACAGGCATTTCTTAGAACGAAGTAAAACGTCTTTACAGAGGTATACGGTAACGAATTTCCATTAACAAGCGCTAATAGCTTTAATGCTGTGCACAGTATTAGCGGCAAATAATTTATATATTTATTTCTCTATCTACCTAGTTTCCTACCTACCTGTACATCTAACTTACTATGACAAACAAACTGAGCAAATGCTCGGTAACTTTCGGCGCTGGACCCTGGACTCATTTCGCCGGCATTGCACCTTCATCTCACTCAGACGTTAAATAACCAGAGCAGTTGATGAAGCGTCGTAAAATAACCAATAAAAAACTAACTAACTAATTATTCTTCCATCAATACATTTTATCCAATGTTGAATAAATTGCAATAATTACAATAATAAAATGCAAAATTTAAAAGTGTTATTACCAATCTTACACTTCTGCAGCAATCGATATGTTCTTGCTTTTCAATACACAAAGTATAACAAAAAAAGTACTGTGATGACTTCTTGAAAATTATTGATTTTAAAATTAGACTAACATGGAAATACGGATTTTCATTTTCTCATCATACCAACGCTTTGCTCTTTATGTGAGATCTCTCTGTCTCTAATAGGTCTATTTTGTGTAAAGTGATTTCTCGTAAACTACTTGACAGATTATGTTCATTTCAGTATCTACCACTCTGTAAATAAATTACAAATAAATTAGGAAACTTTAATATTCAGAAAGACAATTATAATTATGTGGAAAAACTGAACATGAAAATACTTGCAGACAATTTATTTGTTACAGATTTCCTTAAAATAGTGTTACCTTCAGTTACTGCTTAGAATGCACAATAAGAAAATATGAGGTTATTTATATAGTCTAATGCTGCAATTCTCCTTTGAAATAATAATAAATAAATTAACATTAAGTATATGTAATAACATGATGTACGCTACTTCTACAAGTAAAATCCATAGTAGATAAAAAATATTTCCACTCCCATAATTAATGCATCACTACATAATTGCTCCCTCTTTCAATTTCCGTCTGCTCTCCTTTATCATCACCATCATCATCATCCTCCTCCTCCTCCGCAGCATCTGTGCATAATAAAACAACGAGAAATTAATGCAACATATTCTTTCCGGTATTTGCCTTTAGCTTGCTGGCTTTTCGAGACCGGACTCGGGGGATTCATACACCTACACAGTCATGGATCCATTATGCGCCCTATACCTACAATTATTTTTCCACGTTCGTCGGATGGCCTACCATATAATACACCAGGTCGATTAATTAAGAATCTAACTTGGTTTAATCGACCTGGTGTTGCATCAGCTTTTACACCAAGGCTTGGAATTGTTCATGAGTGTAAGACATCTGCTGCTGTTACGATAATTCGAATAAATGTATTTATGGGTAGTACTGCTCGGTTATCAACAGATGGCATTCGTAAATTCGAAGTTCACGGGTGGGTCATCCTGCCTCAGAGCTGACAGTGTCAAATTCTCCCCAGAAGAATATCTGATGAGCTCTAGATTTCGAAGCCCAAAGCCCTTAAATCCTATATCAGCATCGGAAATCCGTACCACTCCCAAAACCTCACCCCAGCATACTTTTAAATGTTATAAATGATAGATGAAATGAGGGAGGGTGGGGAGTGTTGGTGATTGTAAGAGGCAAATGAGAGTGCCTCGAGAAAACCCCCTGCAAGTCTTATTTCTCCACCCAAATTTCATCATTATTAGATGGATTATCTAACCCGGGCCTCCTGTATGGAAAACCAGCAAGCTATCATTTAGCCATAGATGCGGCCTTAAGAATTGAGACTCTTACGCCAATTTCCCATTGATACAGAAGAAAATAGTAATAGTAATGATAATTATTATTTTTTGCTCTTTTAAAAATACTGCATTCATTCAGAGAGGCAGAAAAATGATAATTGTAATGGTTACTTATTGTTTTTCGTCCTTTTTCAAGTATTGGATTCATTCAGAGCGACGGGGAAATTGTAGGCCTAGTTGTAATTATTATTGTGTTTTGCCCTTTCATTGAGAGAGGTGGAAAATAGTAAAAGTAACGGCTATTATGTTTTGTTCTTTTAGAACTATTGAATTCATCCAGAGAGACGAATGAAAATGATAATAAGTAATGACTATTACTTTTTGTCCTTTACACGTACTAAATTCATCCAGAACGAAGGAAAATTATAATTTTAATGTCTATTATTTTTTGTCTTTCACAACTACTGAATTTATTCAGAAAGACGGAAAAATGATAATTATAACAGTACTAATTTCATTCAGGAAGATGGATACATGGTAACTGTAACTACTACCGGTATTTTATTTTTTATCCTTTTACAAATAACGAATTTTTCAGAGAGACGGAAAAATTATAATGTTAACAATATTGAATTCATAGAGGGAGATGAATAAATTGTAAGTTTAACGACTAACTTATTATTGTTTGTCCCTTTACAAGTACTGAAATCATTCAAAGACAGAAATGTGGTAATTGCAATGCCAATTTATTTGTTCTTTTACAAGTACCGTATTGAATTCATTCAGAGACTTATTTATTATCCTTTTACAATTTTATTACTGAATTCAATTACAGAGACGAAAAAATAGTAATTGTAATGGAATGACTATTATTTTTTGTTCTTTTATAAGTGCTGAATTTATTCAGAGAGACAGAAATATGGTAATTGTAATGACCATGGCTAGGAAGTTGGTACCGAAACTGTTAAGTTGTGTGAGGTTGAATCATATTTCTACCGAATGAAAAGTAGTAGCGCAGCTCTCAATATCAGTAAACCAGAACGACAAATATGTACAGCCGGGTGGTAACCAAACTTGTGCTTCAATCGTCCATGGCCTTCGGATAAGAAAACAATAAACGAATAAAATAAAAAACAATAATTTGTAATTATAAACTTCGTAACTCTCAATCTAAAATAGGCTAATTTACTCATAGGCTACATATAAAAAATAACTTAAAAAAGAAGACTATACATTTATAATTCTAGCCTCATTATAACAAATATCACTGAAGTTTTTCATTTTATCAAAAGAAATACTCCTTTATGTTCAGAAAAAAAAAAGCAATATTTGTACTCTGAAAATATGCGTTCTACGTCACAAGACGTTACTGGAGCAAATCTGAAATATGATACAGTATTTCTTACTATCATCAGGTTAACAACTTTGTGAATCTAATAGTGTATCTCGTATGTGGCGCATAACATTAAGCCCATAGTTCTTTTCAAGAAAATTTTTCACTTCTATTATAATGACAGGAAATTCGTATCGTAATTCTCATGTTGAATGAACTTGTACTGTAAAAGAACTGAATGCATAGTAGCACACCAGCACGAGACGTCAACAGACCAACAAAATTGACAAGCATTGACAGCTGGTAAATAAAGTTATCTTTCAACCTACATGTAACGAAGAATAATCCGAGAAAAAATAAACGTGTTACACACTCCTGTTCGCATACTTATTTAATAACAGATTAGTTTTATTTTTTGGAATAATTCATAATATTAGCATTACATAAATAATACAATATTAACAAAATAACTCACTTTGTTCAAACGGCATGGCGCGTCCTCAGGTTGCGGATAGAGGAGACGGCCTCCAGATATGGAGGGTAGCTGCGAATATATTGAATAAGCAGTCGTGGACATCCCATAAAGGGTGGTCCTCCAGCTTGGGGTTGGGCGAAGGGCTAACAACCCATCACCGTAAAAAACAGCTTGTTACGAATCCCTACAATAAGCCTCGGAATAGGACTGATTCTCTGACACGACCACAGCAAAGGAATAAGGTTTTGAGATTTGGCACTTGGAACGTAACTAGTCTTTATAGAACAGGAGGGGTAACATTAGTAGCAAAAGAACTAGCTAGATATAGAATAGACTTCGTGGGAGTACAAGAGGTTAGGTTAGATGGGAATGGCATATCACAAATAGGAGATTACTTGTTGTATTATGGGGAAGGAAACAATAATCACCAATTAGGAACAGGATTCTTTGTTCATAAAAGAATAAAATCAGCAGTAAAAAAAGTCGAATTTATCAGTGACAGGTTATCATATTTAGTACTTAAGGGTAGATGGTGCGACATCATAGTTATAAATGCTCACGCCCCTACAGAAGAGAAAGACGACCATATAAAGAATAGCTTCTATGAGGAATTGGAACATACTTTTGATCAGTTCCCTAGATATCACATGAAAATTTTATTGGGGGATTTCAATGCTAAAGTAGGACGGGAGGATATTTTTAGACCAACTATTGGAAAAGAGAGCCTACACGCAATTAGTAGTGACAATGGAGTTAGATTAGTCAACTTTGCCACATCGAAAAATGTAATTGTCAAAAGTACAACATTCCCCCATAAGGATATACATAAATATACTTGGACTTCTCCAGATGGATTGACACACAACCAAATAGATCACATCTTGATAGATAAACGGAGACATACTAGTATAGTAGACATTCGAACTTTCAGGGGTGCAGACTGTAATTCTGAACATTATTTCGTGATTGGAGAATTAAGAGAAAGATTATCAGTAGCCAAGCGAGTAGAGCAACAAGTTAATATTACTAAATTCAATATTTTGAAATTAAAGGACGAGGAAGCTAAGCAAAATTATCAGGTCGAAATTTCGAATAGGTTTGCCACTTTAGAAAGTTCCGACGAAGTTGAGAAAGAATTAGATGTTAATAGCGTGTGGGAAAATATCAGAGATAGTATCAAAATTGCAGCTGAGCAGAGCATAGGTTATTATGAAACTAAAAAAGAGAAACCGTGGTTTGATGAAGATTGTTGCATGGTAGTAGAAAGAAGGAAGCAGGCAAAATTGAAATTCTTACAGGATCCAGTTGAGGAGAAGAGAGATAATTATTTCAATGAAAGACGGGAAGCAAGTCGTACACTTAGGAATAAAAAGAGAGGTTACTTGAAGGAAAAACTGAATGAGGTAGAAACAAATAGTAAGAATAAAAACATTCGAGATTTATATAAGGGTATAAAGGAATTTAAGAACGGATATCAGGCAAGGGTAAACGTGATCAAGGATGAGAATGGTGACTTGCTTGCAGACTCTCCATCAATCCTAAACAAATGGAAAAACTTTTTTGCGCAACTACTAAATGTATATAGGCTAAATAGAAATGATCGGGACGAAATTGAAATACAAACTGCTGAGCCATTTATACCCGAACCCACGCTTTCAGAAGTTGAAATTGCGATAGAAAATCTGAAAAAGTACAAGTCTCCAGGTATCGATCAAATTCCAGCAGAATTAATACAAGAGAGTGGAAGTGCATTATATAGCGAAATTTATAAACTTGTACTTGCTATTTGGGAAAAGGAAATTGTACCAGAACAATGGAAGGAGTCCATAATTGTACCTATTTTTAAGAAGGGGGACAAAACCAACTATGGTAACTTTAGAGGAATATCACTTTTGTTGACGTCGTACAAAATTTTGTCCAATATTCTTTTGAGAAGATTAACTCCGTACGTAGATGAAATTATTGGGGATCATCAGTGCGGTTTTAGGCGTAATAGATCGATTATTGATCAGATTTTTTGTATTCGACAGATAATGGAGAAAAAATGGGAGTATAAGGGAATAGTACATCAGTTATTCATAGATTTCAAAAAGGCATATGATTCGGTTAAGAGGGAAGTATTATATGATATTCTTATTGAATTTGGTATTCCCAAGAAACTAGTTCGATTAATTAAAATGTGTCTCAGTGAAACATACAGCAAAGTCCGTATAGGTCAGTTTCTATCTGATGCTTTTCCAATTCACTGCGGGCTAAAGCAGGGAGATGCACTATCACCTTTACTTTTTAACTTTGCTTTAGAACATGCCATTAGGAAAGTTCAGGATAACAGGCAGGGTTTGGAATTGAACGGGTTACATCAGGTTCTTGTCTACGCGGATGACGTGAATATGTTAGGAGAAAATACACAAACGATTAGGGAAAACACGGAAATTTTACTTGAAGCAAGTAAAGCGATCGGTTTGGAAGTAAATCCCGAAAAGACAAAGTATATGATTATGTCTCGTGACCAGAATATTGTACGAAATGGAAATATAAAAATTGGAGATTTATCCTTCGAAGGGGTGGAAAAATTCAAATATCTTGGAGCAACAGTAACAAACATAAATGACACTCGGGAGGAAATTAAACGCAGAATAAATATGGGAAATGCGTGTTATTATTCGATTGAGAAGCTTTTATCATCTAGTCTTCTGTCAAAAAATCTGAAAGTTAGAATTTATAAAACAGTTATATTACCGGTTGTTCTGTATGGTTGTGAAACTTGGACTCTCACTCTGAGAGAATAACATAGGTTAAGGGTGTTTGAGAATAAGGTGCTTAGGAAAATATTTGGGGCTAAGCAGGATGAAGTTACAGGAGAATGGAGAATGTTACACAACGCAGAACTGCATGCATTGTATTCTTCACCTGACATAATTAGGAACATTAAATCCAGACGTTTGAGATGGGCAGGGCATGTAGCACGTATGGGCGAATCCAGAAATGCATATAGAGTGTTAGTTGGGAGACCGAAGGGAAAAAGACCTTTGGGGAGGCCGAGACGTAGATGGGAGGATAATATTAAAATGGATTTGAGGGAGGTGGGGTATGATGATAGAGACTGGATTAATCTTCCACAGAATAGGGACCGCTGGCGGGCTTATGTGAGGGCGGCAATGAACCTTCGGGTTCCTTAAAAGCCATTTGTAAGTAAGTAAGTATTAATATAAATTAAAATATTCTTCTAATTATTCACAACTGTACACATCTTCACAAAATTATAGTATGCGTTGTTTATGTGAACTGCGTATCGTCTGTAGCGAACGGGAGCAGGGTAAGGCACAGGTGACATCTATAGGCCTATTCCTCGCTGTACTCAACTGAAATCTACTGTTTTGGTGCGGACTTCCTACATATGGTAATGACTATTATTTTTGTCCTTTAACAAGTACTAAATTCATAAAAAGTTATGCATGTAAGAAAACGGCGATAATGTAGACGTGAAAAAAATTATAATGATTAGTAGAACGAAAGTATTGCATTGTATTGTATTTATTTACGTTCCATTGTATTCGTACATTGTTTCACAGCTAGAATATTGAACATATCAAATGAAAAAAAAAATCTTAATAGTATTATAAAGTCTTAATTATAGTCACAGTCTAGTTGAAATGTACACAGAAGAATTTTACTATACAGTGTACTAATACAGCACAAAGTTTTAATATCAGTACTTATATAGTCCCGTCGCTCTAATTTCCGGTAGCCAATCGCGTTGCAGGTCGGCTGCATTTAAACGTGTGCGTCTTGTGATTCGCTTATGAAGACGTTATTCATTTCTTAAGGCTCGATAAATACTTAATATAATCGCCCGCCATTTTGGCTCCTTCGATGGCGTTCGCAGAAAGCACACGAAGACGTTATTTGCCGCTCAATTATTTGCTGAATTACAGTGCGTTTGATTTATTATCATAGGAGCTGCGACATGATAATGTTTAACGGTGTGGCAAATAGATTCCTCGTATGGTAGCTCGGTAACGAAAGAATAAAAATGGCGAACGATACTACCTACCTAGACTTTATAGAACCTTCACTTCCTAAGACGTAAGCAAAGAGGAGAGTCATGCCGGGAATAACAGCGTCGCGACTATAATACAAGAAATATTCATTATTAAAAATTTTACTCTCATACAACCCACTCCTTTTTGATAGCACAATAGACTTGCCGATGGAGTCTGACAGTCATTTTTGACGCGTATTTTTTATGCTATGAACTGTTGAACCAGTTACAAAGTTTTCACGATTACATACGAAGAAGTTTATTAATGAAAAAATATACTGACAAGTCATGGACATTATTTGTAGTTTTTTTAAAAATGGTCCTACACGATTGCCAAGATTTGACACCCACTATTATCCTAATTACTCTTTTTTGTAGTAGGAATAGGGTAAATTAGGGTCTGTTGGACAGTCGGGCATGTTGGACACTTTGTACTTTAACGTGTTACCTCGCCACTTGTGGGCACCACATTGTGCTAGAAGTCAATGACGGAAGTACTCACGAGTGGGGCTACTTCCGTCATTGACTTCTAGCAGAATGTGGTGCCCACAAGTGGCGAGGTAACACGTTAAAGTACAAAGTGTCCAACATGCCCGACTGTCCAACAGACACTAATTTACCCTATACTGTTACTGTCTGTAGAATTTTTTCCAGAATATTATTCCAAAACTCTTTACCGAGTGGCAATATGCCAAGTATATTGTTTTTAGGTATTGATATTTACTATCTCTTGCATATATCTAATAACAAAACATGCTGCATTTAGTTTGGGTATACCACAAGCTCACTGTAATCACTGCAATCTTCATCGAAACTACCCAGAGTGGAATCCCGACCTTCTTAGTAAGAAACTATACCGACGGTGAATAATGAGGAAATGATGAAATAACGGCAAAGAAAACGCAAGTGCTCTGGGAGGAAGTAGACATTATAGTCTAATCGTTCGCTTAATGTGTCTAAAGCAGGCCTGCACAAGGTTTGCGCTCTCCGAGCCGGCTCACAGCTCATGAGCGGAATGCAGATATTAGCTGCGCTCTGTATAAGGGTGGACTGGAAGAAGGGGTGGATCTCGTACAAAATATATAAAAAAGGAAGTACTATTAGGAGTGCTTATGAAATGAATTCCCGTTCAGTGTTTGCAAAGCTATCTTGGACTATTATTAATTAATAAAGAAATGTTTATTTTACAGAAGTAGGCCTAATAGAAATTCTATAGCTACTTAAATGTACAATATCATTTTGTTATATTATCAGTACATCAAAACGAGGTTTTATGCTGTTGGCAGCTGAAAGGAACAGTAGCCTACTGATCATAATGAAACATAAGTTACAGATGATTGATGTCTGCCTTTATTAAAGTTGATTATAGAAAACAGTTGCTCACAAATATAAATGTTGAGCCAAACATAGCAATCATTTTCACTCAACCAGGCTAATAGTATTATTCAAACGATCTTTAGCCCTTAGGTCACATTGAAGATCAATAAGTTCGAGCTGTAAATCGTTAAATGTTAAATGTTATGTTCCGTCTTTTAGATTCTTCTATACTGTACTGTAGCAGTAGGTAAGCAACGTGAAACAGTTACTGAGAATAGGCCTACACCCTGCACTCCACCAGATAACTGAGGGTCGTTTCCCTCTCCTCTACTTATAGCAAGTCTATGTCATTCTGACGTATCTTCCTCTCCGTTTCGGCGAGCGGTAAACACCGCTCTCCCGCTCAGAAGGAGCGCGCGCGCTCGTTGAGCGCTGTTTGTGCAGGCCTGGTCTAAAGGAACTGTAGACCTCAGAAGTATCATGTCAACGAAAATCTCACCTATTATTTTAGTTATTTATTTAACCTGGTAGAGATAAGACCATCAGGCCTTCTCTTCCTCTTCACCAGGGGATTACAACTACAATATTAAGAATACAATTACAATTATAATTACAATTAATATTAAATTTACATATACAATAAAAATCAAAGTACTAAAAAATTAACTGATTAATAAAGGCTAGACAGTTTATTGTAAAAGTTAAGAAGAGAGAACATTTTTTTATTCAATGAGTAAAAATTAAACCTACTCTACGCAGTAAGAAATTGCTTAATAAGTTTGCTTTTGAACGCTACTAAATTCCGACAGTCTCTGATGTCACTGGGTAAGGTATTCCACAAGCGTGAGAGCGAGATTGTGTATGATGATGAATACGATGATGTCTTATGTGTTGGTATGGCTAGTATGCGGCTATTTTGCGTGCGAGTGAAGAGATTATGATATGATGACAGGTAACTGAAACGGGAGGCAAGGTAGGTAGGTGTAGAGGTGTGAAGGACTTGGAAAAGGAGAACAAGAGAATAAACATTTCTACGTTCGTTAAGCCGTAGCCATTTAGAGTTTGGAAGGATTATACGCTTAATAATTGCATATCAAGAACTAAATTCTTGGAATCGTCTCATCGTCTGTTCTTACTAATCTCAACGTAGATTTTTCTCATCTTTTCATCGATTCTTCTGTCATCCCTAGTCTAGGAGTCTTCCTGGAAGATAAATAAATATTAATTTTGGAAATATATAAATAATTTTCCAATTTAATTTAATTTCACGTAAGGAACCTGACACTGATCTCGAATGTCAGTAATTTTCGGATTGTGGTATCTGGTAAAGTTTAATAATGATTTCAGGAAACACATCCTCCTGCCATAAACTTCTTAAGAATATTTTAAATCAAAATTTCACTCCCATGTCGGTGTGATGATTTTGCTGTATCTAATCGTAATTTCATATCAACTGAGATTTTTTTAATACGCTATACTAAGGTCATTAATCTTCTTATACATGTATAATTTCTATATTTTATTAGACAAAATAAATGCTACATTCCACATTTTACAAGTAAGGTACTGTATTATAAAACCACTTTTTTTGAAAGTCGGGATGAGTCCCAGAAAAAAATGGACAGTGGTATTCTTGTCCTTCGCATGAAATTAGAATGTTACAGATTTTTCGTTCACAAAGTTGTTTGCGTTTGGGATAGAACTACTTGATCATGACACGAACAATGGCTTGAAGAGTCAATATTCGAATTTTGACTCGTAAAGGACAGAACTAAGCCTAAAGCCGCATATCCACGAAGCGAGGCAGCCTCGCTTGTTTGCCTAGCGATTTTGTTCTTTTGGTGGCGTGGCAAGAACGCATAGCAGCGTGAGCCACCAAATAGTGCGCGGCAATTGAGATAGTTATCATCGGATTGCGTGATGGCATCTTTACTAACGAACAGTCCAAGCAGAGCGAGTTAATCACTGCGAGGCACCTGCTCACGAGTGAGGCAGCCTCGAGGCAGCCGCGCAATATTGAGCCCTCTGGTATTCACTGAAAGAATATGCCAAGAACTGATATGCCATCACGAGACAGCCTCGCTTCGGTGAGACGTGGCTTACATTCCAAATCACTATGATTGCGAGCGACTGTGCTGCTTATCCGCCGATTATTATAGAGCAGTCTGGAGAGACGGTGTTTCGCGGGCTAATCCCCAGTGATAGTAATTCAAGTCTGTATAGTGAAGTGGCATATCCGGAAGTGACATAATGTCCCAAAGTGACACAATGGCCCGAATACAATACCATATGTCATCTGTCCCGAGAATCATTGCAACCGTGCAAACCTTTTAGATGTAGTTATTCTTTTCCCCAATTACATTTATTCTCACTAGATTACATATATTACATTACATTACATACATACACACATACATACATACATACATACATACATACATACATACATACATGCCGTACGTACATACATACATACATACATACATACATACATATATACATACATGTTCTGCTCATGGGCAGGTCTTTAACCCAGTACCGGTATTCTTCAATCTTTTCTATTTTCTGCCTTCCTCTTAGCCTCCGTCAGTAGGCAGTTTCTTCTCAGTCAGTGACCCAACCAATTCTTTTTTGTCTTTCTTATCAGTTTCAGCATCATTCTTTCTTCACCCACTCTTCACAGAGCTTCATTTATTATTCTGTCTGTCCATTTCACACGCTCCATTCTTATCCATATCCACATTTCAAATACTTCTATTCGTTTTTCTTCATTTCGTCGTAATTTCCATGTTTCTGCCCCATACAATGCCACACTCCATACAAAGCACTTCATTAGTCTCTTCTTTAGTTCTTTTTCCAGAGGTCCGCAGAAGATGCTCCTTTTTCTATTAAAAGCTTCCTTTGCCATTGCTATCCTTCTTCTGACTTCCTGGTTGCAACTCATGTTATTGCTTATAGTACATCCCAAGTATTTGAAGCTGTTCACTTTCTCCACTCCCTCATTGACTAGATTAATCGATCTTTTTTTCTAAATTAAGCATGTCTGTACCACAGATATATAAACTGATCCCCGGAGAGTTTTTGTCTAGTCTTAGTCCCATCGGTTTCGCGGAGCACAATTTTAGAAGCAGCGCTTTATTCTACAAGGAAAATTATACCTATTTGGAATAAGTAAACTTCTATTGTCTTTATGTCAGGTAAGTGTTTCTTGATGTCTTTTCTAATGGTGCATTTTATTAAGAAAGCGTAGTCTCATGCTGTGCCGACCTATATCACTAATGACTAAGCTGCGTGAAGTGGAAGACTGTAATTTATAGCATACATGTCGTCGTTGTTCCTGCAATAACTCCTATGTGACATATTTACACCTACCCTGTTCAACATCTACTTGGAGGATTTAGAGAAGAACTGTTTTCAGAACATGGGAGGAGTGATAATAGGAGGAAGGAGAATGAAGTGTATAGGATTTGCTGATAATATGGCGTTATTAGCAGAAGAGGAAATGATACTAAAGGGCATGCTACTGGAGCTAAATGACAGCTGTGAGCAGTATGGGATGAAGATAAATGCAAATAAGACGAAGAGCATGGTCATAAGAAGAAAAATACAGAGGATAAACTTGCGAATTCTAAATGGAGCAGTAGAGCAAGTTGACAGCTTCAGATACTTGGGAAGTACTATAAGCAGTAACATGAGCTCCTGCCAAGAAGTCAAAAGGATAGAATAGCAATGACCAAGGAAGCTTTTATTAGAAAAAGGAGCATCTTCTGCGGACCTCTGGAAAAGGAACTAAGAAAGAGACTAGTGAAGTGCTTTGTGTGGAGTGTGGCATCGTATGGGGGCAGAAACACGGACGTTACGACGAAGTGAAGAGAAACGCATAACATAACCATTTGAAATGTGGGTATGAAGAAGAATGGAACGTGTGAACTGCACAGGCAGAATAATAAATGAAGCTGTGTGAAGAAAGAATGATGCTGAAACTGATCAGGAAGAGGAAAAGGCATTGGCTGAGAAGAAACTGCCTAGTGAAGGATGCACTGGAAGAAATGGTGAACGGGAGAAGAGTTCGGGGTAGAAGAAGCTATCAGACGATAGACGACATTAAGATATATGGATCATATGAGGAAATAAAGAGGAAGGTAGAAAATAGGAAAGACTGCAGAAAACTGGGTTTGCAGTGAAAGACCTGCCCTTGGGCAGAACACTAAATGAATGAATGAATAACCGATTATAAAATACCATTCCAAGTCAAAATGTCTAGTTATCTGGGAAGTCAGTTATACCTAAGAGAGGAAACTGCTCAAATTATACTAATTTACGTCTTGTAAGTTGCAATAATTGCATCAGCCGTTGAATCAACTTTCCTGCTTAAATGTAACTAATGAGGATCCTCTAATTTAACAGTTATGCATTCTGACTGTGGCTTATACGGTATTCGTGGCCATTATTGAGAGCTCAGAAGAATTAAAAGCTTTAAAAAAATAAGAAGATTCATTCTTCGATATTTATTGAAGATCCGAAGTTGCTTTCCTACTATTCTCTGTCAGTGCCAGCTGTTATCAATTGCCTCAGCGTCGTGCAGTTGTACTCAAGAATGGTGTCATCAAGGTTATCGAATCAGCTCACTTCAATGGCAGAACGATGGTGCTGCAATGTCATAGGTCAGACAATCTTACACAATCTCAGACTACGTACACATAGCTTATTGTGGGCAATAGTCATGTCTGAATGTCCAAATCTTTAAAAGTAAAACTAACATTTCTACTGCAACTTGTGAGAAAATAAAACACGTTTTAATCGTACATTAATTGGAGTAATACATTTAAGACAGATTTTAGATCACATCACCTCATCAAGATTTTTAGTTGATTATTTAACGACGTTTTATCAACTACAAAGTTATTTAATGTCGACGAGATTGGTGATAGCGAGATGATATTTGGCGAGATGAGGCCGAGAATTCGCCACAGATTACCTGGCATTCACCTTACGGTTGGGGAAAATGTCTGAAAAAATCCAACCAGATAATCAGCCCAAGCGGGGATCGAACCCGCGTCCGAACGTAACTTCAGACCGGCAGGCAGGCGCCTTAACCGACTGAGCCACGCCGGTTGCCTCGTCAAGTCAATCCCATCTGCATTCTGCTCGGCTTGGAAAGCCACGCCAGACTTAAATCAGAAGATTTTTAATATCTAACTACGTAGTATCCGTTACAATGATGTACCGAAGTACTTTCCGTGCAGGAATTCTGCATTATCATATGATGAAGAATGGGTAGGACAGAGAAAAACTCTCTCCGGCACCGGGATTCGAACTCTGGTTTTCAACTCTACATGCTGACGCTTTATCCACTAAGCCACACCGGATTCCAGTTCCGATGCCGGATTGAATCCTTCTCAGTCTAAATTCTACCTCTCTTGTTCCCCTTTGGTGGCCTATCCTCAACTGCTGTGTCACAGAATTTGCGACGGTGGCACAATGTCCAATATTATGTACAGAGGTGCACTCATTACGAGTGACTAAGTGGCCGGAGTTCAACGGTTTAGATCCACTAAACTTTAGTGGATAAAGTGTCGTACATAGAGCTGAAAATCCGCGTTCGAGTCCCGGTGTCGGAGAGAAGTTTTCTCTGTTCTACCAATTTTTGACCGTATGGTAATGCAGAATTCCTGCACGGTAATATCATATGTACTTCGGTACATCATTATAAGTAAGTAATCACTTCGTGATTCAAGACAACGCTTTGTTCCGTTGGATCCCGGCCACTTTGTCATTCGTAATGAATGCACCTCTGTCACATAATTCTGACATTGTGCCACCGTCATATATTCTGTGACACAGTATATGAGGGTAGGCCACCAAACGGGAACAGAGAGGTTTTCAAACCGGCAGCGGAACCTTAATCCGATGTGGTTTAGTGAATAAAGCGTCAGCACGTAGAGCTGAAAACCCGGGTTCGAGTCCCGGTGCCGGAGAGAATTTTTCTCTGTTCTACACATTCTTCACCATATAGTATCCATTACTTATTCGAGAGAAAAAAAATAGAAGAACGTCGAAAATTAAGACGAATTTGGCAAAACAGCAGCTATATCTCTGGTAAGAAACGATTCAATAGAAATTCCCCAAAATTTCAAAGAATTAAAAATGATAATATTCAAGACTACTTCAAAAACCTAAGTCCCACGGAAGCTACTGATTATTCATTATAGACGACCTACAGAACCAGTTCAACCATTTAGAAAAGATAACAGTAGAGCTAAAAGTAATCGAGAAAAGCAAATGCATTTGCTGCCCATTTGTCTACAATATTTCAACATTTCCCATCTAGCTTCAATAAAAATGAAACTGGAATTGATAATAATTTAATGCCTCTTTTCAAATATCATTGTCAATTAAACCTGTCTCACCTATAAAGGTAAAACGAATAACACAGAAGTTAAATTCCAAAAAGATTCCAGGATATGACCTCATCACTGGACGAGTTTTAAAGGAGTTACAAAATAAAGCTATAATATGCATCACTCTTAATTAATGCTGCCGTAGTGGTAGTAGCAGTAGTACTACTCGTAACATTAGCATTCTATTTAACGATACCTTCAACTGCGGGGGTTATTCAGTTTCGAAATTCAACATGGGTGAGAATTAGTCGATAAATGTTGCATGGATCTCTTTAACAAGACAAAATTATTTTACATGCGATATATTTTTTTTAAATGTTAGTAGGTTATTTTACGACGTTTTATTAACATCTTAGATTATTTAGCGTCTGAATGAGACGAACGTGATAATGCCGGTGAAATGAGTTCGGGGTCCAGAACCGAAATTTACCCGGTATTTGCCATATTGGGTTGAGGGAAAACCCCGGAAAAACCTCAACCAGGTAACTTGTCCCGACCGGGAATCGAACTCGGACCATCTGGTTTCGCGACCAGACGCGCTAACCGTTACTCCACAGGTGTAGACCATGCGATATATCCGCGGCACAGGACCCACAACTTTACTTTCATCCCTGAGGAAGTCATGCTAGGGATTTTATCTCCCCTCAAAATTCTCCTCTCTCTAAGGGGTTTGAACTAGTGTCTTGGAATATTCGAACATGAGAGAGGCAAACAAGACAATACAAAATATGTCTTATTTCATATGAAAAATTAACCGCAAGATATGTAATAAAATCCTTACAAATCGAATAAAACATGAAGAGGTGGGGTGAAGGAGAGCGATTATTTTTATGACAAGGTAGAACAAACACGACAGGCTTCCTTCTGCAGAGCGAACATAGGTGAATATCGAACTTCGTCATACTCGACAAACTTGAACCAAATATAGTGTCTGTAATGCACGAGTTAGTTTGAACCTACGAACCTTGGATCCAACGGTAGCCACTAGATCACCGAAGTCAATTGCCTCTTACATAAGAGTATTATAAACAGACTGAACACGAGTCATTCGGAAAGGAATTTGTGATTCAAAATTACCGTGAGTGGTAAAATGTTTCTTTTATATTATTATTATTATTATTATTATTATTATTATTATTATTATTATTATTATTATTATTAACTATAGAAAATTATACACAAGACTTCGAATAATAAACCACGCACGTGTTGCAGGAGTATAATTATTTTTTTAATATGTCACTTGATTGTAGGCATTAGCATCAATTGAGATATTCCCATTATATGATGTTTTAACCTGCGATGTGTATAACGTAAATGTCTCAATACGTCATTATTTTGAATGTACAGAAGGCGTAGGCCTACTGTGCTGTTGTAGTATGTTTCTAGGAGAGCTATGCAGTAACTAATGATAATGGATTCTTGACCAAGGGAGGAACAGGACAGAAGAAATACCCTCAAAAAGATTGAGAAAGTAAGAAAATAGTAACTTACTTATTCGGGAGCGATTCTCATAGGAAATTTGTATTTCTTATGAAAAATAAATGAGAAGAATAAAAGGTATTCTTATCATTGCGACAATCACAAATACAGGATAATTTTTCTACATAGGCTATATTTTCACCTGAAGATGAAAATAGTGTGAGTTAAATACTTCATCAGAAAAATGAAATTGTAAAATACAAACTTCTCTTAGCAGCGAAAATGAAATTTATCGCCACTAAAACGAATTGCATCCCCTTCGTATTTTCCCGCTGAAAATTTAACTTGATATCATAGATACTTCAATAATTCGAGTCTCTCACGAAGACAGCAAAATCGCTCACTGTAATTCGCATATGTAAATTCCAAAGTAGCAACTGATTTATTGAAGTTATCATAAAAGTTAGATCGACATTACTTTTTAGTTTTATATGCAGTAAGTACTTTGCCATATATCATTGACTGATATCAGAACATCTTGGTAATTGTACCCTTGAACTTTAGATTCAACTCAACTCATCTTCCGACCGCAATTAGCAAATCGTGATTGGTGAAATAAGTCTTCTGAACACTCCTTTCCTGAATGGGGGAAACTTGGCACAATCCCAGAAAATCTTCTTTTTTTTTTTCACCGCAAAGAGGTATGTAAACCTTCAAGAAACGTCTGTTAAATCACACACATTTTTTAAATTAACGATCATGTTAACCAAATTACTAAAAATCTATCGTCGTGGATTCAATTCCCAACAAAATGTGAAGATTAATTTGCCTTCGGAAAAGACTGGGTGTGTTTGTCCTAAGCGATGACTTTTTTCAATATTGGTCATATGACCAGGAAGTTTCAGTACTCTCGGTACTTGTGAATATCCAATTTCGGTTAGAAATGGAACAACTTATTTACGTTGTGGTAGTAGTCTATATTCGAGAATCTACTGCAGATTGCTTACAATTCGATTGTATGTTGTTGTTTAGTCAACTGTCCGAAGACAGGTCTGAACCTTATGAGTGACACCAAGAACGCACCATTTATCAGGCAACTAGGCCAGAAGATAATGGGTAGGGTGGCCAGTTCCTTTCCCCTCCATTGCATACATCGCCCACTAGCTACATATTACACTAGTCAGACTTCAGATGCATAAATCATTATTATTATTATTATTATTATTATTATTATTATTATTATTATTATTATTATTATTACAAACAATATTGTTCTTCCTCTGACACATATCGTCAAGTGAGATGCCTACTGCCTGATAATACATATACATATTAACCAGAACCTCAGTCAGAGGATTTCGATTGTATCATGCAGTAATTTTATTTATGGTTGTATCAGCCTTGACTTCTGATCACGTGTGTTACGTGCTTCCCCCCATTCAACGTAACAGAATAGAATACTGTAGCCGCAATGCCCGCAGTCAGCATTTTATTGTACCTCTCAAGCAGAGTGCGAATTAAGGGGGGGATGGGGGGATTTCCCCCCTGTTGGAAAGTTATCCCCCTCTCATAAATTCATATTAACATCCCTGTCAGGGTAACTTCTATCCCCCCTCACAAAATATAATTGTTTTAATACGAATATACTTTATAATATTGATGTATTATCACCAGCAAGCTGACAACTTAGGAATTACACATCTTATCTTAAACATGCTCATGGATATAATTATTTTTATTTTATTGGGTTATTTTACGACGCTGTATCAACATCTAGGTTATTTAGCGTCTGAATGATATGAAGGTGATAATGCCGGTGAAATGAGTCCGGGGTCCAGCACCGAAAATTACCCAGCATTTGCTCGTATTGGGTTGAGGGAAAACCCCGGAAAAACCCAACCAGGTAACTTGCCCCGACCGGGATTCGAACCCGGGCCACCTGGTTTCGCGGCCAGACGCTCTGACCATTACTCCACAGGTGTGGACTGGATATAATTAAGTTATTATTATTATTATTATTATTATTATTATTATTATTATTATTATTATTATTATTATTATAATCAAGATGCAAGACAAGAAACTCTGTGCGACCAAGCGTTGAGCCGTATCGATGAGAATAATTGTATGTGTGGTTTTTCTATCTAGGATTCTATCCCCACTCATCAGAAAACTTAATTCGCACCCTGCTTTCAAGTGAGGACGTACAAATTCTGAAAGTAAAGTAGAATAGACAAAGCTTTTTGCGACAGTTAGTGACTGAGTTTGGTGACAATATATTTTCCACAGATGAAAGTAAGCATATACTATTTTGTAAATCGTGTGAAATTAAAGTAGCCCTAAGTGAAAATGCAGCCAGATATATGGTGAAAACGGGCACGCCAATTAAATCATTTTACACAAAAATGGTTCACGTAACATGCATGGCACATGCCCTTCATAGAGTGTGTGAAATACTGCATAAAACATTTCCGTTAGTCAACAAACTCATGTCAATGTTAAAAGAGAGAGAGAGAGAGACAGTATTTCTGAAATCTCCTTCATGAATAAGACATTTTCGTGTCGAAGAACATTTGCAACAATGTGTAGGAAAAATTGGACAAGACGTTAGAGAGAAAATGAAAAAAGTACTGGAAAACAACTGTGGTTAACAGTTAATGTGTAAAATCAAGAAAATTCTGTATGGTGAAAATTTTGACTTCAGTGCATTTGATGAAGACTCTTCACCAGGGGAACTTGGTCATTTCAAGTATGCGTCCATGACGTCAGTTGAAGTAGAGAGGAGTTCTATAATCTATACTAATAATAAATCTGTAGCCGAAATTTTTCTGGTAATTTTCGATTTTCCAAAAATAATTGGTCCTAACAACCGAAAATCGCTTTTTTGACATTTTTGTTTGTATGTCTGTCTGTCTGTCTGTCTGTCTCTCTGTCTGTCTGTATGTTTGTTACCTTTTCATGCGATAATGGATGAACAGATTTCGATGAAAATTGGAATATAAATCATGTTTGTTGTAACTTAGATTTTAGGCTATATGGCATTCAAAATACATTATTTAAAAGGGGGGTTATTAGGGGGCCTGAATTAAATAAATCGAAATATCTCGCTTATTATTGATTTTTGTGAAAAATGTTACATAACAAAAGTTTCTTTAAAAATAATTTTCGATAAGTTTTATTTCTTGAAAAAGTTTGATAGGACTGATATTTAATGAGATAAATGAGTTTTAAAATTAAAATAACTGCCATCTAAGGCCGTATAATGAAATAAAAAACAAATGACTTCGTCTACAAGGGGCCTTGGACAGCAACAATCGAAAGCTATGAAAGATAGCCTACAGATAATGTTTCTGTGTTTGTATGAAGTAATATCGGAAGCTAAATTAACCGATTTGTACAATTAATTATTATTTCACCATTGGAAAGTGTAGTTTCTCTAGATGGACATAATGCTATAATGTTATTACAGTAACTTCTGATATAATATAATATAATATAATATAATATAATATAATATAATATAATATAATATAATATAATATAATATAATATAATGTAATATAATATAATATAATATAATATAATATAATATAATATAATATAATATAATATGTAATATTATATAATATAATTTAAGTTATTTGAAGGGTTCAGAACCATAGTGGGCCAAACGTCATTTACTGAATACGTAGAAAACAAAGGGTAAAATTAAGTTATTACCACAATTAAATGGAAACCTATAACAAGTAAAATAAAGTATACACATTAAATCTAAATGATGTCAATCTTCATTAAACTATGGTTTTAATAAAAATTAGAAACATGTTAAAGGAATTGTCATTGCACCAATGAGTGGTCTCTGGACCATAATGATCGCATTTTAATTATTTGGATGCAATTTAAATTAAGTAACATATTAAACGATTTATCCTTCTATCAAACACGAATGTTCCCTGGATAAAATGTCCTATTTTAATTATGTAATTACTTTATATTTATTTCTAACGGGTGCAGCGGAGCGCACGGGTACGGCTAGTAATATTAATAACGATTGAAAGGTTCGAGACAAAACTGTCCTGTCAGAGACAGAATGTCCGATGCAGTTTGCTGCAGCCTAATAGAGACGCCTTGTCCTCTTGGATAAGAGTCATTAAGTTTCACAAGAATGTAAAGTGACCAATTTGCAGTTTTGCGTCATAGCTCTAATAATTTCAAAGTATACGGAGTGCAAGGCGTTACCACGCAGTTTTCTATTGTTTTCAATGATACGGTCAGCTCACGGACACTGTCGTGCTGTGCCGACCTCGAGCTTCAATTAATTGCTACATTACTGGCATGTAAGCCACTAGACTCTTCCCTTTACATGCAGCCGTTCTATAAAATTGAATGTATATTTAACAATTGTTGCACATGCGTTCTCCGAAACTTCTGGAGTTTTAAATCCTGAATTAATTTTCTAATTATACAAATTCTGAAATTGCTCACATCATCATGAGCCATAAAAAAACTGTTGAGATACCGTTTCAAATAACGTATGTTGTATTTTCCTGCGTTGAATATATTTTGTTCAATAGATATGAAAAAACACTAACGCCATTTTTAGCTTAACCTGTATTTTAAAATATTATAGCACATCGTGGTTTCAAAATATTATTTTTTAAACATAAAAACCTTTCCAACATTACTCAAAACTATCCCTATTAAATTAATAACGCCATCGGTGTAGCTAAGGAGGTAGCGCGTTTGCTTGCTGATTCGGGGCTACACTCTGTCGTGGATTCGATTCCCACTTGAGTTGATCACCTGGTTGGAGTTTTTCCGAGATTTTTCACAACAGTAAGGCAAAATGCCAGGTAATCCCTTGGCGAACCCTCATATCGCTATCAGCAATGCCATCGACGCTAAAAACCTAAGCGTCTTTAAATAACCAACTAAAAATAAAAATAACAAAATTAATAATTAATTTGTTGGTATTGCTTTAATAACACTTCTTAATTTAATTACATATTTAAAGCAAGAGCCTGATCGTGATAATGAACAGAAACAATATCAGCCAAAAAAAAAAAAAAAATACGAATAGTAGGACGCTCTTTAAAAATGTTACTGGTTTCGATTAATTTAGAGTCCGAAATAAGTCAATGAATGATCTATATTAGTAACGTTTAATATGCTATGATCCTGCGGTGCGACGCTGCTCGGCCGGTCTGAACCCGCCAATTCGCGTTCAACGTCCTGCTGTATCCTATGTTGACAAGAAGATCGCAACACTGTAGAAACGTGATCCGTATGGCACCATCTATCCCAGGGAGCTACAGAGATCCTTGGCCTATCTTAGTGCGCTGTAGAAACTCCTTCGAGTCCCTGGAATTATATACAGCTAGCTCCTCCAGAGAGATGACACCTGTAGGCGAATGACGGCACCACGTCTGCTGAATCTCCGGATGACCTGAAACTATTGTAGATGATATATGAAGTTGAAATTCATGAAAGTGAAATGAGTCTGAGGTCCAACGCCGAAAGTTACCCAGCAATTCTGCTTCAAGTCGTTGAGGGGAAAATCTTAACCAAGTAACTTGTCCTAACGAGGATCTGAACCCGGACCTGCTCGTTTCACAGTTAGGCATGCTAACCGTTATTCCACCGCGGTGATGTCCCTTTTAATGCCGATGTTAGTAAAAGCACGGAAAGTCTACATTTCTTTCTGTGCGCCTCGGTAAAGAATACTTCCGTTTACCCATAATTGTTACATCAAAACAATCGAAGAGGAGGTAAGAAATTTGTTGTAGAGCAGTGGTTGTCAGCACTAGCTGAAATGTGCAAACGGTAAGCGGAGCCGTCCCGTGTGCCCCGTCGTGCAGCAGAAAGAGGTAGAGAGCATACCCGCTAGCAGCTACGAGTGCACCATGGTTCACTGTGTTCTCCGCGGGTAAGAGACGCTAGCCCCAGGGTGCTCTGTGATGACGACCGCTGTTGTAGAGAATAGGCCTACATCATTTATGTTCTCCCTCTGGTTAGGAGTATTTTTTTTTTTTCGCTGAAAGAAGTGGAAATTCCCTAAAGACCTTCAGGCCAACACTTCGCAGTGAGAGTCTATCACGAAGGGCACTTTAACGAGGCAAACGTCGCGAGAGTGGGGATACGCGTGATAGCTGTGTGTTTACGTTAATGCCATGATAGTGGGTTTTCTCAGGACGTGTCGTGCCGACAGGGTTCTATCTTCACCAGCGGTATCTCTATGGAAATGTCTGTCGAAAGTTTGGTCACAATTGCGGTAAAGAATAATTTAACATCAAAATATAAATCTTCTCCCTCTTATAAATTTTATTTTTTCTGTACTACTACTACTACTACTACTACTACTACTACTACTACTACTACTACTACTACTACTACTACTACTACTACTACTGCTGCTGCTACTGCTACTACTACATAATGTCTCTACAACATTCCCAGCATGATAGAAATTTATCCCTTTTATATAAAGGACTGTTAATGTTTCACGTCTTGCATTTTTTTAGTATTATCGTAAATTTTTCAATTAATATAAGTTTTAATAAGTATAGTACATAAAGTAACAAATTCAGAAGGCTCGAATTCGATTCCTGATATTAATGGAGATTTATTTCTTTCCTAGAGGTAGGCCTACCCGATGTTCTTCATATTGTCGTAATACTATTTATGTAATATCCCTCTTTAATTGTTGCTGTTCGGCTACAAACTCAAGTTATTTTCCAGGCAGGCAGGTGGAGACTTATCTGCGTCCTACAGGAACTGGATGTTGTTCATTGTCTTAATTTTACTTTTCTTTCTCGTAATTATTTACATAGGCCTGGAGACATCCCTACAGAACCTATTGCCATATTATGAATACGTAATCGTAATGGGTGACTTTAACACAAATCTACTTGCCGCTGACTCAATATAGACGACACAATTAAAGACAATGTTCCATGTTTGTGATATGGCTATCCTTCCACTTGAACCCACTCATCATACCACCTACTCAGAAACGCTCCTTGACTTAATCATCACCAATAATCCTGCCAAAGTTCTCTCACATGGACAGCTACCTGCGTCTGGAATATCTTCCCACGATATAATATATGTAATATACGCATTGCATTGTCCCAAATTGACAACCAAACTAGCTACTTATAGAGACCTAAAACGTATTGACAATTCTGCTTTAATAGACGACGCATTGCGTATGCCCTGGGACGCAATATGGAAGTTACGAACTGTGGACGAGAAGATAGAACAGCTAAATAACTTTATTATAGACTTTTATGACCGACATGCTCCTCTAAAAACTAGACGTGTGAGAAGACTGCCTGCGCCGTGGATGGCTGCTGACATACGCAACATGATGGCTGAACGAGATTCGGCATATCGAAAATATAGACGAGACAAAAACGATTTTAACAGGTACAAGCAACTGAGAAACAGAACCAGCCAGACTGTGAGGAATGCTAAAATCCGACATGCATACAGCCTTATTGAACCAGGAACTAACCCGTCCACGCTTTGGAGACATGTGCAGACAATGGGATTAAGACAGACAAAGACCCAGGTAGACGGCAACTCAATCTCACTGGAACGACTCAATGACCACTTTACGAAAACTCACACTACAACCCTTAGCCCCATTGACAAACAACAGACAATCGATGAACTCTTAAACCTACGGACCAACCCCTCAAGGAAAAAATTTCACTTTTGGTATATTACGCAATCTGACGTAAAGAAAGCCCTGAAACGAATCACAACTAAAGCAGAAGGACCAGACCACGTCAATATTTCGTTATTAAACAAAATCATAGACGTAATACTACCGACTGTGACCCACATTTTCAATGCCTCAATTATGACTTCGACTTACCCACAGCAATGGAAACTCGCTTTTGTCCACCCAATTCCCAAGACCAAAACACCGACATCTTATAACGACTACAGACCTATCAGCATCCTACCTGCCCTATCCAAAGCATTGGAACGCATTGTACACAAGCAACTGACAATACTTAAACAAATACAAACTTCTCGACTTTTATCAATCAGGTTTCAGGGCCGGACATAACACAAGTACAGCATTACTTAAAATCACGGAAGATCTACGCGAGGCCCGGGACGAACGTAAATTGACAATAATGACTTTACTTGACTTCAGCAAAGCCTTCGATTCTGTAGACATTGACTTGTTAATATGTAAACTCAGAAGACTACACCTAGAAGAGCACGTTGTCCTGTGGTTTGCCTCTTACCTTAATGGCCGCCAACAAAGTGTGATAGCTGGAAATCGTTCTTCCTCTTGGCAGGCCGTGACGTCAGGGATCCCACAGGGATCAGTTCTTGGCCCTTTACTATTTACAATTTATATCAACGACATATCAGAATCTCTAAAGTACTGCCGACACCATCTCTATGCAGACGACCTTCAAATATACAAAAAATTCCACACTGACGAAATAAATGATGCAATAACAAAAATTAATGACGATCTGGACTCAACCTGGACATGGACACGGAAATTCCGACTTAAATTAAATCCAGAAAAATCACAGTCAATCATTGTGGGTCATTCACGTTTGTTAAGCACTATTACCATACCAAATTTGTCCCCGATTAAAATACACGGCACCGAAATTCCGTTCAGTGAATCAGTAAAGAATCTAGGTATTTATATGGATAAAAGTTTAAATTGGAACATTCAAGTTGCAGAAACCTGCAAAAAAGTATTCTCATTAATCCACTCGTTTAGACGATTGAAGAATTTTCTACCCTTTTCCATGATGCCCGTGATGCCCCACGTCGATTACTGTGATATTCTGTTTACTGACCTAAGCGTTACTTCGGCGCAGAGACTACAACGTGTTCATAATATGTGCGTCCGTTTCGTCTGCAATATTCGCCGAGCTGATCACGTAACACCATCTCTCGAAATGTTGTCCTGGCTCTGTCTAGAAGATCGTAGGAAAATCCACTGTCTTTCCCTTCTTTTTCACATATTGCATTTCTCCACTTCTGTCTATCTTGCGTCTCGTTTTCAAAATTTATCCATCCATCATAACCTAGACACACGATCACAACACTCCTCAATATTATCCATTCCCTCCCACCGAACATCCTCATATTCATCTTCTTTCACTGTGGCTGTTCCTCGACTTTGGAATTCCCTACCGAGTAATGTCAGGGACTGTCAGACATCAAACCAATTTAAGAATAGGCTAACGAGATATTTTTCTAACAATTCTTGTTAACAATAATAATTGTTTCAAGTTTCTCAATGTTTAATTGTTATATATATCACATATAAATATCTAAATTATCTCATTATTATTATTATTATTATTATTACTATTATTATTACTATTATTATTATTACTATTATTATTATTATTATTATTATTATAACTATTTCTTACCAATGTTTATTATTGTCACACTAACATTAGCTATCCAATTTTCATTATTTACTTTCATGTTGTTTTATGATCTAGATATTAATGTAATAACTATGCAAGCAAATGTATTTCATTAGAATTAAAGTCTGGCTGGGCGGAAGAGAAGGCCTACTGGCCTTAGCTCTGCCAGATTAAATAAATTATTATTATTATTATTATTATTATTATTATTATTATTATTATTATTATTATTATTATTATTATATCATTCAAGTAGCATGTCTTCATTTATTTTCACACAAATTATATATATATATATATATATATATATATATATATATATATATTCGTGCATTTATTTTTTAATTAATTATTTATTTATTTAGTTCCCTATTTACGTACTTGTTGACATTTTTTTCTTACCCATATACTTATTTACTGATGGATGGATGGATGGATGGATGGATGGATGGATAGATAGATAGATAGATAGATAGATAGATAGATAGATAGATAGATAGATAGATAGATAGATAGATAGATAGATAGATAGATAGATAGATAGATAGATAGATAGACAGATAGACAGACAGACAGACAGACAGACAGACAGACAGACAGACAGACAGACAGACAGACAGACAGACAGACAGACAGACAGACAGACAGACAGACAGACAGATAGATAGATAGATAGATAGATAGATAGATAGATAGATAGATAGATAGATAGATAGATAGATAGATAGATAGATAGATAGATAGATAGATAGATAGATAGATAGATAGATAGATAGATAGATATTAGCCTTAGGAAATACAATGATTTCATGGCATCGTCAGAGTGAATACATAATAAATATGCGGTTACATATATGTTATTCCGACATACAAGATGTTTACAATAATATACAAATAATATACAATCAACACATTCAGTAATGAAGTCAATTCTCCACAGTTTTCTTCAGACCATTACTTGTACAAGGTTCTTGGTTTCCTTATCTTCTTGGGCAGTCTCACCCCAGACATGAATCAGATAGAAAAGAAGAGCAGTAAACACAAAAGGAGATACTAACTACTGTAAGCTAAATTTGGAGTGCTAAACTAAGATACTCATTGACAGTAAAAGGCATGTGGAAAAGTAAAATATGTTTCACTGACTTTTTAAATCTAGCTTAAGGGCTTTAGTTTCAACAGGGAGTTTACGCTTAAGTATGTATGTTTATATTCGCTGTATTAGTTTATTTATTTATTTACGAACAGAGTACAGAAAAATTCGACTGACAAGCATCATGGGGTAACAGATAGATCAAAATAAGTTATTTTAAACAGAAGCTCTTGCCCTCAAATGTCACTTTCGCCTCTTTAAACAAGCTTCGGTTTTTTTCAGGTCTGACGATAACGCTATTGTCTGACAGGCTTTCATTCTGACAAATGGAAGTGCATACATGTAACATATTTAAAAACTAAACGAATTAAAAAATAATATGACTTTTATAAAACATTGCAAAATTCAAAAACACCCTTCATACTAACCGAAAACATACAGTGCACACAGGTTCAGCATGGACTGACAGACTGGCTCATACTTCGTTGACACTTTTTAATTGGGTTATTTTTCGACGCTTTATCAACGGCGATTGTTATGTAGCGTCTGAGTGACATGAAGGTAATAATGCCAGCGTCGAAATTTTTTTAATTGGGTTATTTTAAGACGCTTTATCAACTGCGATGTTTATCTAGCGTATGAGTGACATGAAGGTGACAATGCCAGCAAAATGTGTTTAGGGTTCAGCGCCAAAAGCACCCAGTATTTGCTTTCAATGTGACCCCGGAACAGCCTCAACCAGGCAGTTTGTCCCAACCTGGATTCGATTCCAGGCTCGTTAGTTTCGCAGTCAGATACGCTTGGGTCAATGTTAAGGAAAATAAATATCCGCCACTGGAATAATAATAATAATAATAATAATAATAATAATAATAATAATAATAATAATAATAATAATAATAATAATTATTATTATTATTATTATTATTATTATTATTATTATTATTATTATTATACATTTTTCATTAAAAAAGTAAATATTTTTCCTAGGAAACGAAACGTTGAAGCATATATTTTTGTGCAATTAAGTTGTTGAAACTAACAAGCAAACATTCTGCCAGGGGTAGATATTAATAATGTCAAAATTTTAGGAAGAGAATAAGATAGTTACTCACTCACTTGCACACAGTGTAGCCATGGCTAAGAAATGAGAGGGGCGAATCCCAGAAAAGTATGTATTTCATATGCTAGAAAGACGAGCTGACAAGATGGAAGTTTTCTTGAAAAATCATAAAACCTGAGAAGACTTTCGCATTGTGTTTCTGCAATCCTCATATCTCCATCTCTTTCTGAAGTATTTGTGCAAAGATTTGCCCTATGCTACCTGGTACCTGCTTTGCAGTTACAAAATAACGGTACTATTGTGCTTTGAAGTAAGCAGTTTCTGAGAGACGGATATTGTCGAAATCATTACTCCAAAAAAATAATAATTAATATCAAGTACAACCGTTTAATTTCAATCGACTCGATTATTCGACTAAATGTTTTTGATCGGTTAATCTTACAAGAGGAATTGATCGATTAATCGACTAAATCCCACAACACTACTTTCAACAACTTCAGAGATTCTGTCCTGTTGCTATTCTGTCGTGCTTCATGCCCCTCTCATGTGGTAGCTATTAGATCATGTCTATTTTCAGCTTTCCCTGTCAAAATCCTCTAAATATAGAACAATGAAAATCGGAGTGAGGTAAGTAGCCAACAGGTTGGAGCTCATATAAACACTTCTTCTCAACCCCAATTTGCCTTGCAAGGACGCGTTCTCGTGTACCTTTCAAAATAACGTTTTCCCCTCCTACTTTCCTATTTCCCCCATCCATCCATCCATCCATCTATCCATCCATTCATTCATTCCGGCCGACAAATAACGAGCTTTTCGTTGATACCAATAAGTTCACTTTGTTTCCAAAACCTCCAGAACGGCGATATTTAAGTTTTTAAGCAATTGATTCTAATTTATAAGGATTGTGAATTTATGATTGAGAGTGAAATAAATTTAATGCACTTTATGTGTTCTATTATTAATGATTATTTCTATTTTATTTATTTACTGCACTTATGTCATATATCTGTATAAGTATTTATTTGTTTATTTATTTATTTCAAGATAACTGCAATATTAATTATTTAATACAAACATTACAAATATGTACTTACAATTCATGGGAACAAAGACAATCTAATTATATAAATATAAGAAATAACACATAAAATAAAGACATAAGGGAAAAGAAGTTAAAACAACAAAGTCAAAGCGAAATAAATCCTTAAAACAAAAGTTTATGTGAATGAAATAATAATCTTAATACAAGGCAACAGAATGTAATACAAGCTATATAATTTTCAAAAATTTGCTACAGGTATGTTCAAACTGTTTATGACTCATATAAAATATATCTACTTCTCCTAAGTTATGCAATCTATTATAGGTATAAAGATATGTGTGAATAGGATAACAATAATTTTTTTTTCCAAAAGTAAATACGAATTCATACCATGAAATGTGTAAGAAGCATTGTATGAAAATAATACGATATATTATAATGTATACTAATATGATCTATTTTATTATTTATTAATTTAGACTAAAATAGTAAAACATTATAATCTCTTCTATGTGATAAGGCTGAAACGTTAAAAAATGGAATCATTAACGTATATGTTTCTTATTGTGGATAATATTTAAAAGTTTATTTGTTCAAATAAATTTGTATGTTTAATTGTCATTGAATTCCAAATAATCGAACAGTATTGTACCTTTGATCTAACTAATGAATGAAAAAGTTTTTGTAAGATATACAGAGTGAAAGAGGTATAACTACATTAATTTTAAGAACAGAATCTATAAGTTGTAAGTAACCAAAGATTGAATGTCATTTTGGTATTTGAATAGCGGTTTAGTCGAAAAAAAAATTGTGTCTAAAGTTTGACTTCCATGTATGGTAAAACTATTTACATACAGGATTTTTTTATTTACATCACAAAGCTATATACAACTTAGCATTAACAAAAACATTACGAGCAAACAATCTTAATAAAATAATGGCCCCAATGGGCACTCAAGAAAGCGATGTTGAAGATTGTCCTCTTCTTGGCAATAAGGGCAAAGTGATGTTCGGACTAATCTGATATTATATAATTTACTATTAGTTGGATATAATTACATCATTGACTACTCGAAACCATAGATCTTGCTGCTTAAAGGTCAAAACACTGTTTCCTATATTCTACCAAATGCATTTCCAATTAAACACAGGAAAACGGCACACAATTTTAGAGCCGGCAAACTTCTATTCATATAGTTACAAATATATTTAGATGTGACAGAAGCTAAGATATGTTGTGGTATATAACTGATTTCCTACGTATTTGAGAGTCGAATTTGGGGTGTATGACTTGGCAGACATCGTAAATCCAGTGGATTCTCTATCCTAGTTATGGAAACCCATTTGGAGAAGAAATTGAAGAAGAGTCATCTTCCTGTTCATGTACATGAAGAAGATTTCGGTAGATGAGACTGAGTGCTTTAGTATAAGGATCAAAAACTCCTAAACCTCCTTTAAATTTTGCCAGAGTTAACTGATCTCCTTGTACTTGAAAGATCTGTCGATTTCACAGAAACCAGCCTGTAGCAGAACGCAATTTCTTACCAATTAGACTTGGAATGGATAAAATTTGCGCCATATAGCAAGCTTTCGACAGAACATATTGTTTTGATAAATTGCGCTCGCTTCACCAAATCGACGAATCGAAATTGTGTGCCGACAATACGTGACGAATAGCATTAGTTACCGAATTCCAGTTATATCTTATTGTTTGGCTAAGATCGAACATTTTGTTAATTTATAAAAGTTTTTTTTTTACATATTTTAATGCTATAATAGCATAAAACGTTGTATGTAACAAGTGTATAATCTTCATTATGAACACTCGTGAAAATTAGGGCGCAGATTATGCACTAGCTCAGGGATGCAAAACTGTGCTACAATTTGAAGCACGCTGCATAAGCGGGAACATCTTCCCCGCAACCCTCGCGTCATTGTACCAGAGCGTTTAGAATAGAAAGTGTGGTAACTCGGCAAGGGTCTAATGGGACTTTTAAACCCCCTAGTGTCGCCTCGGCAACTGAGCGAAACATTGACGTGGCGATCGTTCTAAGATTGCAGTTTTCCTCTTAATACTGTGGACAGAGCATGTAGAACTCGTTCTGCTATGGAATTAAGAAGATATTTCTTGTAGTGTTCGGGTGATTTTTATTGTGCCGTTTATGTGAGCAAGTAGTAATAAGCCTAATTGTTTTGTTCTTGAAGTAAATCCAATTATAGATACTCTATAATCTGTTAGGAAGAGACTTTCTTTTATCCATCCATAAACTAGATTATTTTTCAGAAGTGGTGTAGAGCAATTCCACGAACACAGAAAACTGTATGCTCGTTCTTATATCTGTGATACCCATTTTTCTGCGGTTTTGATTGTGATTTTTTTAAATTATGATTTATTTAACGACGCTCGCAACTGCAGAGGTTATATCAGCTTCGCCGGTGTGTCGGAATTTTGTCCCACAGGAGTTTTTTTTTACATGCCATTAAATCTACTGACATGAGCCTGTCGCATTCAAACACACTTAAATGCCATCGATCTCGGCCGGGATCGAACCCGCAACCTCGAGCATTGAAAGCCAGCGTTATATCAACTGCGCTACCGAGGGCGACTTTTGATTGTAAGAGCCGATAAATTTATTATTGCCAGTAAAGAGATAGGACTTCCACGCAAGAACTGGCGACCAAAACCGTATGCTATAACACATATTTTCCCAAACTTGCCTCGATATCTTAAAAAAAGAAAAGAAGAGAAAATATCCAACGAAGAGGACATCAATCCGTTCTCATAACAATGTATCCTTACCAAGTACCATCTGGCTATGACCAATTCCACTGACGCTAAATAATCCAGCAGTTGATACAGCATCGTTAAATATCCGAGTAAAAAATAATTGGATGTGACACCCTAAAATCAGAAGAACACCTTAGTTGATCATGCGCTTGTATGCATTTATGTACCATTACTCCACACCTGAATGCCCAAAATTATGTCTAGTTACATTGACCGCAATTCCTTCCAGTGAATGAACTCCAGACCAGCATTTCAGCTGTTTAGTGTGAGTTTTTCAAAATCGATACATTTTTTAGAGTCATAAACTGTGATGGGTTCGATGAAAGTGAAAATACAAAAGAATTCAAAGGTGAATGAACGACCATGCAGATACGTTGAACTCAAAGACTCCCTCGTCTGTCCTGTACAAAAGATTCTAGCATTACACGATTTTAGAAAATATATGACACGTAATTGACAATATAAAGAACACGTTTGCCTAAGAAAGAACCCTTGAATTATTTAGAGTGACAATTCAGAGCACTAGCGAAATATATTAATTCTTGTGGGATAGCAGATTTAAATATATTCAGACAGAAAAAAATTAACTAGGATCCTCTAGAACGATATTTTGGAATTAGAAAATGATTATCTTGTGAGGATTACCATAGACTTTTTACATGTGAAGATTTTTCAATCTATGTGCCGGTTAAAAAATGTGCTGTATTAAAGTGCTAATTGTGAACTCCTAATTGAATCCAAGCACCTAGCTTCTACTTCGTTAAATATGCATGTTTAATTATTAATTATTTTATTTTTAATAATTGCACTTTAGTCGTAATTAACGTAAAAGTTATTTCGGTAACAAAAGTACAGTATAATTCTACTTTGCATCTAGGCTAGAACTTAATCTGGTTTACAATTTTATTACAGTTGTTTATTACGTTTCCACATCATAAGAGATTTCTAATCGAGCATATGAGAAAGTAATAGACCTCATGGAAATGTCGTTAATTTAATATTCTCCAATAAGTAGCATACAACTACTTAATACAGTGCTACCAAATTGTTTTAATTTTACAAAACACAAAATAACCTAGGTATTTCAAAAGATCAAAACTTGCATTAGCATAGATATAATATCGAAGCTTAATTTATGAGTCTAAGTTGCACGTAATATTTTTTGTTCCCCTGAATTACGTATAAACCAGATACAACTGCAACTAATGACTAAATAGTAGATAAAAACTATTGGTGAAGATAAAGTGTATCCTTTATTATATTACAATCTTTCTTGTGTATAAAAACTATAATTTCATGTCAATGCGTACTTTATAATGCCATAAAAATGTTCAGTTTTGCGATGCTGTCCTTTTTTTTTTTTGCGTATTTCTGGCTGAAGCCGGCACAATGTTCCATTTTTCGGTTAATTATTATATTTACTATTCAGGGTTGTGTTATATAACTCACAATTTGTTAATATAGTAAGAAGTAAAATATTGCAACTAAGTACTTTACAATACATTCTTATCTAATGGGTTATTTTTAAAAACCTTTTTCATTCACTTGAATAGCGATCTTGAAACTGGGCACTGAAAATAGGGCTAGCGCCACTCGGCTACGATCCACTGAACTAGAGGAAGTAACGTCTTCTACCCACTCTGGCAGTAGTAAAAAAAGTATTGGTGAAAATATAATATCCCATTTGATATATTATATTATACTTTCTTGTACATCGAAAACTATAATTTTGTGTCAAAATGTACTTACAACAACACAAAAATGTTCAGTTTTGCGAAGCTGTACTTTTTTTTTTTTTTTGCGTTCTTCTCTCTGAAGCTGACAGAATGTTCCAGTTTACTGTTGATTATTATACTCGTATTTACGATTCAGGAGTGAATGATGTAACTCAAGAGTAGTTAATGTAGTAGTATTACATTTTTTAAATAAGTAAAATATTGTGATAAACTATAATATACTTTTATCTAGTGGGTATTTTAAAAACATCTGCATTGACTCGAATAGCGCTCCTGAAACTGAGAACAGAAAGCAGAGCAAGCGCCGCTCTGCGACGAACCGCTGGACTAGTGGAAGTATCGTCACTTTCTCTTCTACCCGCTCTGATTGTACGGTAGGAGGAGAAAAGAGAACAGTGTATTTGCCAAACGTCACAAAAACGTCATTGAAGGCTCCGGATGGGGGAACGAACTCTTTCCCCATGCTTCTACCCTTTCTTCCCAGTTTTGCAACTCTGTACTAGCGACATAAATTACTAGGCTTATTGTCGCGCAGGCCTACAACATTTTATGTTAATTTATTATCATGCATTTACGAAACAACGATAAAAAAGGAGTTACTTCGGTCACTTTGCCTCGTAAAACTTTTACCTTTATCCAACCGTTAAAAAAATGCATGTCTGTCTGAGATGTGTCAGTTTTAACATGTTCGTAAATAAAGTCGACCAATTTAAAAACAACAATACATTTTGTAATCAGTTTTAGTCAGTGACCTAAGCTAAAATTGTGGTGACTTCAAGATGAACTTCATAGTGGATAAAAACGTTCTTTGATAAGTTTGTCATTTTTTCTGCCATCATCCCATTACCTTCCCTCACTTCACTATAATTGTTATTACAAGAGCATAAATCAACGACATACGACTGCACTGTTATTATGCATTCTCGGATCACCAGCAACTTTTGATTATTCTTACTTTTTCCATTTGTATTTTTTTCTCCATCTCCTTCTTCACTGTATCAATGAATTAACGTCTCTTCCTCTTCTTCCCCTCCACGATTCGAGAACATGCTACAGGCTATATTAATGCTATAGGCTATATTTAATATAGCCTGCTGTAGGTTAATTTGAAGGTTAATAAATAAAACTGATATCGTCGGCTTAGAGTGTAAACTTGCTAACTAACAAAAAGATAATTTTACAGGGGAAACAAAAACTGATTATAAATTAACCCTTAAAATTTAGGACCAAGTCTAAAGTATAGGCTAAGTGGTATATATTTTGATTCTGTTCATTAATAGTTAAAAAATAAATGTTACAATATAATATATTTTTATTTATATTCGTTTTTGCAATTTAGCAGATTTTTGCAGGTAGGAATTTTTTTTTTAAGTATGAAGTTAACAGGGTTTCCAAGAAAATTTAGCAAATTAATGAAAATTGTTGATTTATTTATCACAGTCTTTCTATTATTTCATAAGAATGATTAACATATAATCAGCTGTAAAAATAAATCATTTACATGCATCTAATTATCTTTGACATTATTTCAGTCTTTCTTTTAAAAAAGCTTCTATTCTAGACACAGTTAATAAAATTGAAAGGAAAATAAAACGGTAAGTAAACATTCTCTTTTATGCTTATGAAACACTCTTTCTTAAAAAGTAACTGAAATATTCTTCTTTCCTAATGTGATTCTTAAAATCTTCATAATGGAAACTATTAATTATATAAAAGTAACAATGTCAAACTAAAAAAACAGTAGGTAAGTTATCTAATTCGTTAACTCTAAATTCTTTTTACTCTCCATTTATTCAATGATGAAGTATTTGGTCACAAAGTCATAATACTTTAATATAGTCTTTAAACTTCCTTGCAGTGATCTTCTTTCTGTTTTCGTGCAAATTTTCTAAGTTTGTAAAGAGCAAGGGAACCACTGATGTCGATTTTCTTTGCGGTATTATTTTACAATCATCTGGGAAATTCAATCTGAATAATATGTCACCATTTGAAGTGTGGCGAAGAGCTCTTATGTAAATAACCTTAGGATCGTCTCTACCACGACCAGGGCGAATGCTCTTATAAAATTTAACATTATCAAATGTTTTGAAGAATTCATGATTTAAGTATGTCACGTCATATGGACGGGACTTTTTTCTGGCAGATCTGCAGATTTCTATGTAATCTGCCGGTAGACTGATATTTTTGTTTTTAAGAGCTCGATCCCAAGTATATTTAAGAACATAGTCCTGCATACTTTGAAACGTTGGTCCCCTATCTTCAGGTAAGACAGCAAAAATTGGGCTCTTCTGGACTTCCGATTGTCTTCTTTCCCGCGTGGTTTCTTCACAGGTACTGCCGTCACAAGACCGTCAACAAATATTTTTTTTCTCCGGCCAGCTCATATTATAAAGAAAATCGAAAATGTCTTCTCGGTCATCTTCTCTCACGCTTGAACACTTAAGACGTGTACCTTGTGCTGTCCCCTTACACTGACGTCTGTTTTTCATTATTCGTGGTTCCTTTCGCACCTGATAATTCCAATCTTCTTCTTTTTTCCTTCCATGAAATCTTTTTCCTTTTCCTCTAAAGTTTCTATTCTTTTCTGCAGACCAATTACTCTTTTGAGTCTATGCCCTTTTTTTCGTTTCTTACTTTTTTCTGGGTAGTCATTTATAATTGAACCGGAATATTGAGGAACCCCACATGTCTAGAAAAGTAAACTTTTCAGGAGATACAATAGACATCTCAGGTCCTAGATTTGTGCACAAATTACTTCTTTTTCTTAACACTTTAACTAAAATATTTATGGGAATATGTGAGATTTCTCTTCATAATATCATGAGTATACATGTTTAGAATACGAAATCATATATAACTCAATTTCGTGAAAAAAAAAAAAAAAAAATGGACATGTGGGGTTTCTCAATATTGTGATTCAATTAGTCTCAGAGTCAGAATGTATTTCATAAGGAACTAAGCTTTAATCTGTCATCTGGTCTTCAATTTGATCCAATACATTTGAAGAGCTAGGGATAGTGCTCTTTGGAAGAGCTACGGTAGACCTTATAAAGTAATTTGTAGTGCTGAGTGGAGCTTCCTGTTCGGGTTCGCTCCCGCCATCAGATTCTTTTATTTTCTTGCCTTGCCAAAAATGGTTACAACTGTTTGTAGACATCTAGAACAATAGAAACCTCATTTCTGAGTCGCAGAAAACGTAAATCAAATAAACTAATAAATGTAATAATGAAATATATAGCGGCAAACATCATGCAAAATTCTTGCTAAGTACCGAAATGTTCCGACTTATGAAGAATTACCGATTTAGTGCCTAGAAGTCAAGAAATTGAAATCGAAAACTAATTTCTAATTACATTGACAGTAAAGAGTAATTCAACAACCATAATTATACATAACTCTGCAATAATTTAGTTATTAAAAGCTTTATCCACACTGATAGTCGCTATGGAGTTAGCAGCGAGCTTTGAATTAAAGTGGATTTGGCTGTTTTACTCATCACGCGTTTATGAATTGTGCATAGCTATTTTTCCTACGCGATTTGTCGTCTCGTTCCCTTTCGAATGTAATTTTTGACAAAAAATGAATTTAGCAGGTTTACACTCTAAGCCGATGATGTTAACGTGAAATTTCGTAATATAGCTAGGCCTATATTCAAAACTGACAATTATTATGCCTTAATCGACGATTTAAGATACATTTTATTGAGTTCATAAACTCATATTACAATTCAAAAGTAATAATTACACTGTGTAACAAAAAAAAAACTTTTGGTTTGTTTAAGTAAATTTTATGCATTTATTGGATAAATTACATAACAAATAAGATAAACTGGGTACTCCTACCTTCTTGTAATCGTTTCTCTGTTCCTAGTGGTCAATTATGTAATTTAACAGTTTACGTAATATTTGCTTAGCACGTCTTCTGTATTTTTTGTAATATTTAACTTATATTTATAGAGCTGATCTAATTTACTGCTTCACAGACAAGGTTGATTAATGATGGTGTCTCCCAGTGATTGTAAGCATGATCCAGACTGGTTTTGTTACGTGTGCAGGTCTTCCAGACTTCCAGAGTGGTGAAGAACAGAATCAAGTATCCCAACAACTTCCGCTCAGCCTACAAGTCATATTTCGGCGTACCTATGGGTGATCAAGACAAAAAATGGGCACCATATGTTGTGTGTAGGAGCTGTAGATTCATTCTCGAGGCCTGGTACAGAGGAGAGAGCAGAAGAATGAAGTTTGGTATAGTCTGATATGAACCAGCAGACCACCTGCATAACTGCTATTTCTGTATTGTTGGCTTATCCCATCACAGAAGAGGTACGAAAACTGTGTTCGAATATCCGGACCTACCATCATCACTCAGGCCTATTGCACGCAACGAGGGGCTTCTGGTTTCTCCTCCTCCAGGACGGCAGTAGTCTGACTTTTTCAATAGTGAATCGTGTCAGCGAGGAAGAGGACTTCTCAGAGGATGCACACTTTCCTACTCAAAAGGAGTTAAACGATTTAATCAGGGACTTAGGATTAATAAAATCCTGTGCAGAACTTTTAACGTCAAGATTAAAAGTAGTGGAACATTATGGACTAGAGCTGCAAGGTATCCGGACAAGAGGAAGTGTCACCAAACGTTCTCGCAATACTTCACTCTCGCTGACAAACTGTGTTATTGCCATAATGTGGGGGACCTGTTAAAGAAATATGGTTTCCCTATGATCCAAAGAACTGGCAGCTCTCCATTCACAGTTCGTGGAAGAGTCTGAAAGCTGTCCTCCTCCACAATGGCAACAAGTGTCCTCAATTCCAATTGCTCATTCAGCCCATCTTAAAGACGATTACTCCAATGTCCAGCAGCTTCTGCAAATGGTTAACTATGCAGAACAATAGTGGAATGTAATTAGTGACTTAAAAATGATTGCGTCTTTGATGGGATAATAAGGTGAATGGACAAAATATCCCTGTTTTCTCTGCCTGTAGGCTAGCAGGGATATAGCCAGGCATTTTCAGACCAGAGAATGGCCATTGAGGACGGAGTTTGTGGTTGGCGAGAAAAACAGGTGGCAACTCTCTGTGAAGGAAAACAAGATTCTGATGCCTCCGCTCCACATTAAAGTTGGCCTCATCAAGCAATTTGTAAAAGCACTAGATACAATTCAGATGTCTTCAAGTATCTGCAAACTGTCTTCCCCAAACTCTCAGAGGTGACGGTAAAGGGAGGAATTTTTGTAGGTACCCTGGTGAAGAAATGATTTCACGATGATGAATTCATTGTGAAACTTCTACCTTTACAAAGGGTAACCTGGAAAAGCTTCCGTGATATAGTGAAAGGTTTCCTGCGCAATCGTAGAGTGGACAATTACAGGGAGGTGGTGCAGGGTCTTCTGAAGAATTACAATGCAATGGATTGCAGAAAGTCACTCAAGTTACATGCCCTCCAGTCGCATCTAGATGTTTTCAAGTCACACATGGATACATTCTCAGAGGAACAGGGCGAAAGATTCCATCAATACCTACAACTGTTAGAAAAGAGATAGACTACTAAGTACAGTATAGTGAGCGGATGCTTGGCAACTACATCTGGGGATTGATCAGATTCTGATGTAAGCTGCAAGAGAAAAAGTAGGAAAAAATACATTTTTAGACACTGTGAATATTCCTAAATATGGGAAATGCGTGTTATTATTCGGTTGAGAAGCTCTTATCATCCAGTCTGCTGTCTGCTGTATGGCTGTGAAACTTGGACTCTCACTCTGAGAGAGGAACATAGGTTAAGGGTGTTTGAGAACAAGGTGCTTAGGAAAATATTTGGGGCTAAGCGGGATGAAGTTACAGGAGAATGGAGAAAGTTACACAACACAGAACTGCACGCATTGTATTGTTCACCTGACATAATTAGGAACATTAAATCCAAAAGTTTGAGATGGGCAGGGCATGTAGCACGTATGGGCGAATCCAGAAATGCATATAGAGTGTTAGTTAGAGACCGGAGGGAAAAAGACTTTTAGGGAGGCCGAGACGTAGATGGGAAGATAATATTAAAATGGATTTGAGGGAGGTGGGGTATGATGATAGAGACTGGATTAATCTTGCACAGGATAGGGACCGCTGGCGGGCTTATGTGAGGGCGGCAATGAACCTTCGGGTTCCTTAAAAGCCATTTGTAAGTAAGAATATCTCTCCATGATGTGTAAGTGTTTTAACTTACAAAAGGGAGAGTAGGAAAAAAAAATACATCTTTAGACGCTCTGTGTATGCTTTTTTATGGCGTGTAAGTCTTTTAATGTACTTTCATAATTTCTACATATTTCCTCAGTCCCTGTATATGTTTTCTGCCTTAATACAGAAAAAAAAACTATTATTGTAGACTCACTTATATTGTTCAAAAAAAAAGATATTTTCTTGAAATTAAGAAAATCGATGCCATATCTCTAAAAACAATTTCACACATGGGATATTGACGTTTTCTTGTGTTTTGCAACATACTGAATTAGAAACAGCAAAAAAATTAACTCAAACAAAATCATTGTTACACAGTGTTATTCATAGGCTGCATTTTCTTATTTTAAAAATAAAATTCGTATTTTTACTGACAATACGGGTACCAATATTATCTTGTGACATATAGCACAAGGAGTATTTTTATTCTGTAAAGCAGTCGTGCTCACAGATGGCAACCTGCACTCAGTGCATACTCTCGGCTCCACAAGTAAAGAACCCTGGCCTCACACCACTTCTGCACAGATGACAGTGATTGACAGGCCAGTTAGGGGAAGCTGTTGCCACGTTTGCTCTTGGCTGGACTCTTTAAATGTATTTTCTTTTGCAACTGGTTGGATTCTTTCAAAAATGGAAAATTCACAACACAGCATTCTCGGCGGTCTCTTGGCGGTATCTTTGTCCACAGTTTCACTAATTGGGGGAGCGTGTCAGTCAGATTTATGGCTTCCTGAATCCAACCCTGCAACGAAGGTTCTTTACTTGTGAAACCAAGAGTATAGCTACTGTACGTGGAGCTAGGGCAGGACGAGGTGATGACGTCGTAAACAGCGCGCTAGCTCGAGCTTTTCGCCAGTTGATCGATCCTTCTTGCTTTGTTACAGACTTGACTTTCCTGACAGATGTGACAAATCATTTAAATCACCTAAATATTTCCTTGCAAGGTAAAGGTCATCTGATTGTTGATTTGTTCAATTAAATTAAAGCATTTCGAATTAAATTTAATTTGTGGACACAACAAATGCAAGAACGCAATTTGCCTCAGTTTCCAAACCTAAACAAATTTGTATCTAATGATACGGATTCACAATATGCTGCATTTGTAGAGTCTTTGACTAATTTAGATAAGGCATTTGAGGAACGATTCAGTGAAATGGAATCCCTCCAGTTGGATTTTCAAATATTCAAGTTTACATTTTTCGTTGATATATCCACAGTTCTCTCCACGCTTCAAATGGAATTAATAGATCTCAAATGTGACAGCTTTCTTGAGGTGAAGTTCAAAATAACTGAAGAAATAACTACATTCTATCATTGTATCTAATTTGATCGTTTGTCACTTCTGCACAGGCATGCAGCAAAAATGAGTATTTTTTATTACTTATGTGAGCAGGTTTTCTCTGTTCTAAAAATGTGTGAAGCCAGCCACAGGTCACAACTAAGCGATAAGCATTTGACATCTATGATTCGACTGCACTCGAGTAGATAGATTGTTCCAGATATTACTCGTCTGGTGGCACAAACACACATGTAATGCCTAGCATTTTAAGTTTACGTCTGTTCCTAAAACACTGTTTCTGTTTAGAATTTCTTTTGTCAACAGTAATCTGACTAGAGGTTTTGATTTATCTAGAGAAAATCAAAACTCGAGTGGGATTTAATTGACTATTATACGATTAGAAGAAAGTATATAAAGATTATAAGTAACGAAGTACTCAAATACAATAAAATATTAATTGACTTACGAAAATACAAAACTGTCATCAAATTTGTACCATCTCAATATTATAAATATTCCGCTAATAGATGGCAGTAGTGTGTTATGAATAACTGTTTTCTTATCAGATGTGCCAACTATGGAATCTTCATTGAACTCTGTGGACGGTTACTGGTCAAGAAGGCTTTGTTGATTCAGTTTCATTTTTATTAAAACAGTTGTTTTCCACTTCAATTATCCCGATCCTAATAATCAACGTCACTTGACAGATGATTTTCAATAAATCTTAGTATTAAACAACCTCTGATACGTGACTATTCATAATATCATACAGCAGAAGCTATAACAACCTAAATAATACTGTATAATCGAGTGTTAGAAAAGTTTTAATTAGGGGTGATGAAATAAACAAGAAGCATTTTAATTAACGATGATGAAATAAAAAATTAACATGAATAATTTTAAAAGAAACAATTATTGAAAGTAGGTACAATTTTCAAATTTGAATGTTTTAGTGGTTGTTGGTTCAGTTGATGTTATATTGGACGCGTGCGTAAAAGAAGTGAACTCGGTGATGTACAGTTACCCTTAAAAAGAATGAGACGATTCTTGGTCGTCGGAAGTTAAAGTTCTACAGCGCGGTTCACTCGATATCGACGAAACGATACATACCATGACAAATAGTACAAGAACTGTTAAAAGGACCACTACAAGGACAAGGACCTGAATAAGGATCACGAAGAAGACTGCCATTTAAGGCCAGGATTTCACAACATAGCTCGAGTCACAAAATATCATTGCTTCACTGCACCGAATGGCAAATGCCTGCCAAGGAATCTACATTCTGGACTGGTGCTGTCACTGTCTTGTCTCGGTAGCTCATATAGCAGCGTGTCGGTTCCACTGTATAACCGAAACGTCTCGTGTTCGATCCCGGATAAAACTTTTTTTTATTGAGGTGTAATTAATTTGTTCAGAGTTCCTCGACTGTCTAATTTGTCGAAAAATATGGAATAATTTATGCCCGTTTTCTGGGTCTTACAAGTGGGCTGAACCTCGTCAAAAAAATAAATATTACGTGGAAGTTAAAAGTATTCTTCCTCAAACAAAAATCATAAGAAACAAAAAGAGACCTGTTAACTTAAAATCTTGACCACATGCCATCAGCTTCTATTACAGCTCTAAGTCAATCCGGCATGGATGTCACGAGATTGTGGAATAAGTTCTGATCCCCGGCAAGATCTTTCCAGGTGTCAACAACTTGATCCCACAATTCGTCTCGGTTTTGAGGGCGTCGGTGGGCATAGGTGGCTATCCTTCTCTTTTTCAATTCCGCCCATAAATTTTCGATAACATTCAAATCAGGTGACTTCGGAGGCCAATTAATGATTTCGATCTCGGGTCTTGTTTGAAACCATCTTTGAATGCTTGCAGCATAGTGCACGGGGTGATTATCCTGCTGGAACAGCAATGTTCCTTCGGGAAAACATTCTCGGGCGGAGGGAAGGAATATATTTTCCAGAATGTGCTCGTAAGTTCCCGCATTAAACCGGCCATCGATGCGTTCTATAACGCCAGGTCCATCGTAATACATCCACCCCAACACGATATGATAAAGCGCCCCGATCTTTCACGTCGGTGCATATAGCGCTGATCATGTCCGAGACCATCCTCATGATAGACACGGACTTGACCTTCGTAATCACTAGAGATGGTTGTTTTGTCGGAGAAAATTACATTTCTCCAATCCAAATCCACTCGATTGGTAGCGAAGGCAAGACGGTCGACAGCTTGTACTTCCCCCAATATTTCTATTTGCGCAGCCCTCCGGCTCCTAATACTGCGGTTCCTCAACCTGCTGATCACAGTCTGTGAAGAGCCGGGAAAGTTAGATGCTGCTCTTATTTCGTTAGCAGTCAGAAAAGGGGTCCAGTCGAACTGTCTCGAATAAGAGAGCATCCTCTTCCAATGAAGAAATCCGCGGACGCCCAGGAATAATGCGATTTTCGACCTCTCCTAAATTTTGGTAACGATGAACCCACCTCGCGGCTTTACTTCCAGGAACACCGACCAAACGGCCAGCAGATCTAACCTCATATCCAGCCTCAACTAGAGCTATAACTCGCTGTCTCATGTCACGTCGGTTCGCCATTACGATGAGAAATGAGGGATGACGATAATACTTTAGTGTAGACAATGACTATTTAACGTGATACAGAATTATTGAAATAAGAGGCATCTTGCATAGTAAGAGTTAATAAATAAACCCTAAATTAAATATCTAAATAACAGGATATAACAAGAAGTCTGATTGTTGCGAAACTAATCAAATTAAGTCTAAGCTGAAGTAGCACAGCCATTGATAAATGTTTTGCACACAGAATTAGACTGAATTCCTATTCGACAGAACCTATAATCAATGGCTTGTCTGAACACCATAAACAAATCCTAAGTGTTTCCAATGTCACTGAAAATTTTCAAAATATTAATTTAAAAACTAAGAAAGAATCGTAAATACTGTATCTAGTGATTATTTACATTTATGTCTACAAAATAAATCTTGGAAAAACATATATGATACTGGTACTACTGATATTGAGAGTAAATGTATTGAATTTTTCACTTAAGTTCATAATCATTTCAGTGGATGTTCTCCACTCAATGTTGTGAAAAAATTCAAAAGTAAAATCATGTAGATAACGCAGGGACTTCAAAATCTCATGTATTAAAAAGAAGAATCTATATGTAATGAGTTGCAATGTAATGATCCTCATGTTCTGAAATACTGCAAGAGGTGCAATGTAATTTATAAAAAATTATGAAAGAGGGAAATAGAATATATTTGAATAGAAAAGTCCAAAATTCAGATAATGCAATTAAAGCTATTCCGAATATTATTAAAGTTAAACTTGTAGATATCCTAAGAAAGAAAATATTTTTTCATTAAAACCAATGATTATAAAGTAGAGGATCCCAAATCTATTGCAAATTCTTTTAACTTCTTATAGTATATAGTACAGAAATATTATTGACAACTTAAACATTCAAGATTTTGCAAAAGATACTGCAATTGGTTACTTAACAGATGCATTTAATAATTAGTATTAATATATGTAACAGTGTTTTTTCATTCAATCGTAATATGAATAAAATTGAATGCACATTAAATTAAACACTATTGCAAACACGTAGATAAAATAGTTAAAATTAACTGAATGTGTGAGAATGAAATAATCCAAAGCCATACTTTTAACAAAAATTGTTTTGTGCGAGTGCATTTCTTACACATATGGGAAAGCTATTAATAAAATATTGTAATAATTACTCAACAAATGACATAGCCTAAGGACTCTAAACCTCTGTAAAAGTTTGTCTATTATATATATATATATATATATATATATATATATATATATAAATTTCATTTGAATTGTTAGTTTTTAATATATATGCATTTACATTGTATATGTATGTGTATAAATGCATTCATTAGATTAACGTTTATAGTATTATAACTTGTAATTTTGTATTGTTTGCGATCATTAACACTTAATCTCAGGACTTTGTAAAACTATTTCAACGTTACTTAGCTATTTCAACGTTATTTAGACAAAAAAATCGTTGTGTAGACTAAGAATCGAACTCACACTGTTCTACACAACACTCAGAATTCTTACCATCTGAGCTATTGAAACGACATGAAAGCTTTCCTTTCTGTGCGGAGTGTCGATCTAGTCATGAAGGTCCATTGTCGATTTAACTACACGATTTATGTATATATTTATCTTTTATTTACGTAATATTATCATATTTTTTGCAGTTTTTGAAGTGAATTTCGGAACGATGCTAGTAACAAACCAAATAGCCTGAATTTAAGTAACTCAATATTCGTTATCTTGTGTATCAGTGCTCTGGTCTCTGATCATGCGCAGTGTCTTATATCTGAGACTTAGGGATATTCAATCGTCTCATCCTTTTCCAGGGAAACTGTACAGCTGTCAAAAGAAAAAGTGGCCGCTCTCCTGAAACAAAGTTCCCTTCAGGTTCATTAATATATTATGCCATGACTTTATATTATCATTATGATATTGTGGCTGCAAATGGAAAGAAAAAAAGATTTTATTCTCAATAAAATATCTTTCGTGGCATAAACATAACAAATTTACTGGCGCCGGCCTTAAAACATTCAAACAATTAAGCGTTCAAGAAACAAAACAAAAAGCCACAATTCAATGTTTAGTCTATCTTCCGCTTATCTCGATCATCTTGCAGTCGAGTGGGCATGGAATTGACTAGTCTTTGCAAATAGCGACTGTTCTTAGACACGATATTCCAGGCATTCTGAACATACATACATAAATGTTCTGTCCATGGGCAGGTCTTTCATTGCAAACCCAGCAATCTCCAATCTTTCCTATTTTCTGCCTTCCTTAGTCTCCGCATATGATCCACATATCCTAATGTCGTCTATTATTATTTTCAACCAGAGACCCAACCAATTCCTTTTTCTCTTTCTAATCAGTTTCAGCATCGTTCTTTCTTCACTCACTTTTTCAAACACAATTTTATTTCTTATTCTGTCTGTCCACTTCACACGCACCGTTCTTCTCCACGTCCACATTTCAAATGCTTCAATTCGTTTCTCTTCATTTTATCGTAATGTCCATGTTCTTTCCCCATACAATGCCACACTCCACACAAAGCACTTCACTAGTCTCTTCCTTAGTTCTTTTTCCAGAGGTCCGCAGAAGATCCTTCTTCTTCTATTAAAAGCTTCCTTTGTTCAAATTGAAGAGGCATGATGGAGCCGATAAGCTAATTACTATAAATGACAATTTTATTATATGTGCCGTCTATGCTTATCCTTATTTAACAAATATATTGGTTATACAATATTTTGTTACATAATATATTTATTTGAACGTTTTCGGCTCTATGGAGCCATCATCAGAAACAAGTAAGCCCATATGTATGGTGTGAGTACACTATATGTTGCCGTACAAGTAAACTCAATTAATATTAAAAATTAAAATGACATGTTACTATTTAAAATCAATAATTGTAAGACAGAAATTACAATATAAATACAAGGCGGCTCTATGGGCCGTAATAAAGTGTTACAATTGCTGATGATGAAATTAACTAAAATACTTTAAAATTGTTAAGATCAGAATTAATAGTCGTCCAGTTTGATGGTTATGTAGCTTTCCATATTTGGTGGGAGCTGGGGCGACAGCTGTGGGGAAATAAGTATCAAATGTAATATCTATACTCAAAAATTTCAATGGTGCTCGTTTCCAGAACAAAGTATATACATATCTCAATGCTATTAATGCCAAGATCTTAATAATTCACATGAATCTATTACAGAACATCTCGTGTAGAGATTTTATATGTACGTAAGCGCACGGAACAGTTGTTTATTAGTTAAAAGTTTGAACTATTAATTGTTAAGAGGGCAAATTTAAACAAAATTAATATGAGAAACGTAAATGATTGTGTCTTAGGATGAAAACTGTATGAACTGTAACTTACTATGATGAATGAGGATGTGTTCTTGAGTTCACTGGAGGCAGAAAGCAACTGGTCGGTGCGCTCCGTGTACAAAAATTACGTAAACTATGTCACAGCTGATGGTGGAAGGGGGGGGGGAGAATAGTGGTAGGTTGAAAACCCATCACGTGTACTGTGTGCGTTCAGATTGAATAACGGATTATATAAATTTGGAATGTGCTCATTTAAGAGAGGAATACCTAATTTTAATGCCCGGGCTATATGAAAATCTTCTGCTGCAGTGATATGCGCGCAATTATTTAAAGGGAGAATTACACGTAATGTTTCGTTGATATTGGTTAATTCGTGGCCATTCTCAATAAGGTGGGTCGCGAATTTAGATTTTCTCCTGTTGTATTTGAAATCTGCGACATGTTCATTGAATCTGGTTTTAAAATTCCTACGAGTTTGTCCTATGTATTTATGAGGGCAATTTTTGCATTGTAGCATATATATCCCCCTGTTCTGATGCTTGTCGATTACGTTAATGTTATTGGGTAAAATGTTATTGAGTTTGTTACTTGTTCGGAAACGCTAGTTCAATGCCATGTTTTTTGAAAAGGTTATTAAGTTGGTTAGAAACTTTTCCAAAGTATGTCATAGGGACTCGTTTTTTAGGTGTAGTGGGTTCAATGGCTGAAAGTGTAGTGTGTTGGTTGTGTAGCAACTTGTTTTTCCGTTTTTGAAACAGCTTATTTATTTCTTGTTTATTAAAGCCGTTAGATCTTGCTAATTCTGTGATATAAGTGAGCTCTTTGTCGAATCGTTTTTTACTTAAAGGCACCATTAATAGTCTATCAATGAGGTATCTGAATTTGCTGAGTTTGTGTGTCTCGGGGTGATTAGATTCTTTATTTATGGTATGATTTGTGGAGGTAGGTTTTCTAAAAATATTAAAATTTATCTTGGAATTCATTACAAATATGTGCAAATCTAAATATTTTATAGATCGATTTATGGCTTGTTCGGAAGTAAAGCTTATGTTTGAGTGTAGGTGATTGAAAGCGTTGGTAATGCTGTCGCTAATATTTGTATCGTTCTCGTATACGAGTAACGTATCGTCTACATATCTAACTTAAGCTATAATATTAAACTTACTTGAAAGGGCAGGGACATTATTGTTCTCCAAATTTTGCAAAAAAATTTCAGCTAATAAGCCTGAAAGTGGGTCGCCCATCGCTAGGCCTTTGTTCTGTGTATATATGGCATTGTTAAACTTAAAATAATTTTGTTTCAAAGAAGTCTTGAGAAGATGTATTACGACCAATATTATGACTGATTCCAATTGAACTTCGGCAAGTTTGGATTTAATAATATCTAGGGTATCGTCAATGGGGATGTTTGTATACAAGTTAGAAACGTCTAAAGAAAGTAATTTAGTTTTGTTAGTTGGTTTCAATTTAACAAGTTTTTTGATGAGGTGTTTTGTGTTTGTAATATTATATTTGTTATCTAAAATCAAATTACGTTTCAAAAAGCTATGTAAGAATTTGTTGATTTTTCTATTGGGTGCATTTTGACTGTTTACAATTGGTCTCATAGATAGCTCTGCTTTATGAGTTTTAGGTAATTCTTTCAAGAAGGGGGCCTGGGGATTAATTTGAATTAATTTATTGATAGAGTCCTTTGAAAAGAGCTTTGGGGAGTTCTTTAAAGCTGTTTTTAACTGTTTCTGATAAACATCAGTAGGATCAGTATTGATCTCAGATATGTGATTATTGGCAAAGAATTCTTTTGTTTTCTCAATGTATTGATCTTTAGACATGAGGACTACAGCATCATTCTTATCGGCTTTTGTATGGACTATCCCTCCTTGTTGCAGTTTTTTACGTAAATCAGACATGTTTTTCATATTCTGTTTGGCTTTTTTAAATTCTATTGCGGTTTTGGGGTCGTTCATATACTTGTTAATGATTTCGGCCGTACTGTGGTTAAGAAAATCTCTATTCACATTCTCACTGTTTGTGATTATGTGCTGAGTTTCGATGGCTAGGGTGCTAAGCACTTGTTTCTGATTTGTATACTTATAGTTATGTTTGTAACCGTTTGAAAGGATTTGATAATCATTCTCAGTAAGTTGTGAATCGGTGAGATTAATTACTCTATTGCTCATGGGAATGTGAGTTGGTCTGAAACTCTCGGAAGATTTTTGGGAATCCAGTAGCGAATTGAGTTTTTTATATAGGGTTTGATATTTACTATTCATAATTCTATCAATTCTTTCATTACAGGATTCGTGAATTTCATTCCAATTGGTTGTAGAGCTTTACCCAGCTCCCACCAAATATGGAAAGCTACATAACCATCAAACTGGACGACTATTAATTCTGATCTTAACTATTTTAAAGTATTTTAGTTAATTTCATCATCAGCAATTGTAACACTTTATTACGGCCCATAGAGCCGCCTTGTATTTATATTATAATGCATATGGCTTACTTGTTTCTGATGATGGCTCCATAGAGCCGAAAACGTTCAAATAAATATATTATGTAACAAAATATTGTATAACCAATATATTTGTTAAATAAGGATAAGCATAGACGGCACATATAATAAAATTGTCATTCCTTTGTTCATGTTTGCAGTTTTCTTGGGAAGGATAGGCCTAAATGCGGTAACATCCCGTTGCTTTCCGCACACCACTATCTCTTTCGCATCTTATTAAGTTCCAGGGGGCCCAAGCGTGAAGATGAGGAGAGTGGATTTGACTAATTGGGCCCTCCGGACTTCACCGAAAGTCACGGCAAGGGTTAAATATTAATTCTATCAGGATGTTTGACCCGGTCAGAGACCGGGAAATCTCAATTAGCCTTTGCCCCCCGCATCCTGGACTAGCTTCTACGAATCATCAGAAAATCTTAGAGTGTGATTGGGCCAATTTTTCCGAAAATGTTTCCACACTTTTGCCCTCGTAGCTCAGCGGACGAACGTCGGAATTTAGATGTCAACGTCTCAGGTTCAATTCCTCGTTACTCCTTTTCATTTTATTGAGGTTCAAGATAGTATAATGTAATAATACAAAAAGAAAAACTAATACCAGTATTATGCAACTGGATTTTTCCAAACCTAATATTAAATTTATGTTATTTATATCGCTAAAGAACGATTACAATATAAATAACTTGAATATTATTTATACAGTATCACTAAAGAACGATAACAGAATATAAATGATAAATATCGGTTTGTTTAATTAATATATTGTGAAAGAACAATAACAATATAAATAACTTGAATATTGTTTTATAATGCTAATGAAGGAAAACAGAATATAAATGATAACTTGAATATTATCTATATCGCTAAAGAACGATAACAATATAAAAAACGTGAATATTATTCATATCGGAATTTCACAGATTTATTACAGATGTATTTAAGAAATTGTAGAAGAATAGTAATTAGTAACAGTGTCCTATTTATTCTTCTTGGAGCCAAATTTGTAACTTTTAAAAGTGTGGTTACTATGTTGAAGTGTATGTGTTGTAACGGATGCTTGATTTGTTATGTATGTGAGTCAGTTATGGGATGCTTGATGTCGTCGCAATGTCGTAATTATAGTTTGATTGTGTTTGTGTGACTATTGTGTATTAATTTATTATGTATGGTACGGAAAGCTGCATATTTGTGTTATAGAAGTGTTACGTATGTGTGTTGTTAATGTTTTTGTATGTTTCAAATTGATACCTGATATTTGTTTTGCAATCGCAATGCCTAATTTACGGATTGTTTATGTTTTGTTTACATCGCGTAAGCTAATTTAATTTTCTTTTCCATTTCTCTCTATGCTTATCTTTTTTGTGTATAAAACTATAGCCCTAACATACATATGTAAAATAGGGCTAACCCCATTGGAGATACTATAATAATTATTATTCATATCGTTATAAAACGATAACAGAATACAAATGATGACCTGAATTTTATTCATATCTCTAAAGAACGATAGCAGAATATAAACAACGTGATATCCATAAAGAACGATAACTGGATATAAATGATAATTTGAATATCATTTACATCGCTAAAGAACGATTAAAAAATAAAATGAAAACTTGAAGAAGGCCCAAACCCACGACCTTTGAATCATTAAACAAGCACTCTACGCTGGTCTACGAGGCGCAGATATGGAACACTTTCATAGTTCCGGAACTCCTTGTACAAGCACATGCATCGTGTAACATCGCCGCGACCCGAAGTGGACTTTGAAAATATTCGCTGTTCACGAGTGCGGCCACTTTTTTTTTTTGACAGCTGTACATGGTGTATCCCTCAACTTATTCAGGATTTCAGAATGGTGCTCTTCATTTATTTGTAAGTAGGGTTTCAGGGAAGATGCATAGCTATGACCAGTGATCTTTATTAATTCTTATTCTTGAATGCCAATGTGAGTCACATTTGAAAGTGCTGTGCATCGACTGGAGTGGTTTGTAATTTTCTGTTTTTTTGACGTCCAGACCAGTGCAGTTTGAAATGTTGGCAAACAAAGAAATAAATGCTAGGGTAGTGATAAAAATAAACAAATGCTAGGGACGCGATAAAATTAAACAAATGCTAGGGACGCGATAAAATTGTGCGATAAGCAGCCATGATTGGTTGAAAGACGTCCTTTCGTATCGTTTTATTGGTCAAAAGTAGTGTGACGTAGTAAAAGTGTAATAGTCAATGTAAATACAATAAATTGATTTATATTGTTTTTTGTTTGAAAGACGATCCTTCATCCTCATCTTCTTGCCCCGCTGGCTTCGCCGAGTTCCATAGCAGCGAGATCTACTCGTTGCCTGGTCCACTTATACCTACCCAGTCTACACCCTCTCGCCCCGGGCGAGGTTTCAGGGCGCTCCAGTGAGCACCCCTGCTATAAAGTAGCTATTCTTCAGTAACAGACATTAAATTTTCACCGAGAAAATTTTTGACATGACTTCCATTACATACTAAAATAGCATAGAATAATGTATACATTGGTACAATATTTACCCGTTAAATTATTTGTTGAGTATTAACTGCAATTTTCATATTACATACAGTGCTTTTCACGTACGAATTGGCCAGTAACGCGGCAGATCTCGCTGTGGCAGCCAGAGCTCTTACTCCCAAAGAGGCGGATGAAATATCTACGCAACTGAAACCATTAACTTGTAATGATTCTCACAATTACAGTTAAAATTGCAATGAAAATCTACGCAACTGATTATCAAATTTGGGTCAATTACCCCGTCATTAACATTTCTCAAAATCCAGTTACAGAAATGTACCCGAATCTCGTTATCACGTGGTAGCAATTCGTGGACAACAGTTATCTTATATCGCTTCAATTTTAACAGATTGATAGTTCGCCACGCTAAGGTCATTCAAATTGCGGTTTCCTGTGCAAGCCGTCGCAGAGATTTTCTAATCGTTCTCCAACTTTCTCCTCAGTAAGCACGCGCCGTTTTATCTTTCGCTTCTCATCGAGAATCGAACCTTTCCCTACGTGTATTTACAAGTTTCTCTGCTTGGAGGACGCACTTCCCTACAAGATGATGTAATTACTATACTTTGTTCCATAATGTCTGACAGGAAAAGTAAACATTGCAGGAAGAGGAGGAGAGAGTATTTATTGCAATTCAACCAATGGCACAGATCTCAGTCCACGCTTATCTTGAAGTTCGCGTGGGTAGAACGCTTCAGGCCGTCAAGTCAAGCGTGGAATGAGATCTCTGTCATTGTTGAATAGCAATTACACTGCTCTTTTCCTCTGACGGCAATGTTTACATCTTCTGTCAGACATTATGGAACGAAGTATAGTGATGTAGTTAACTACATCGTGTGTTATACAAATCATGTTATTTACATCAACTCAGGATGGTATAGAGCACTGTTATGCTTGAATCAAAACATTGCTTGGTATAGTCAGTTATCTAAAACAAATAGGGTATAGGCCTAACACATATTTACAAATGCGACTTATTTCGTTCTCTTCTCTGTAGAAAATGTTGATACATTTTAGATAAAAATTAATCGTGTACTTTAAGTGTCACTAATTTTGTTGTCAAATATAAACCAGTTTAGATTGTCATTCAAACAAGAAAATGTTCTTTCGACATCACACGATGTTATTGGCACAAATTTGAAATAGTTTTTATTTATTATAATAATGTTGTGTTTTATCTTGTGCCTGTCCATCATTTAGTTCATATTGCACTTCACAGAGTTTCGAATATGCAAGATGTTTCTCAAGAACACTCTTCAGTTTTATTTCAACCCTTTTGTTATTACCAATAGCTGATGTAAGAAATTTAAAGTTTTTTCATAACACGATATTGTGTACGCATGGTTGTTGAAGTCGACAATTTTCTGGACGTATACTTCTCAATAGAGAGTCCGCCGAGCTAGTTCTGTGATAGTGTGTCTCCAGACTAGCGGCCCGGGTTCGATTTCCGGCGAGGTCAGAAATGTTCGTGTAAAATTTCTACCTCAGGATAGTGATTCGTAAGTCGGACGGGGACATTAAGACTAGCGGCCTCCTTGGTGCTATTCGACAGGAGTAGGCTACGTGCCGGCACCGGGTTTTCCCTTGTTCCTTCTTCATCTTCATCATCCTCATCATTCCCTACATTACACCTACACGAACACTTAAACATACACTCATCCTAATACACTGCTCTGTCGATACAGGAGAAAGGCAATATATACCTACTTAGATGTAACTAGGGCTAGGAAATTCGTACCAAAGCATAGTTTTCAGGTTAAGTGTAGTCACGCATATAGATCACACTAGCTGCCTTCTGTGTGTGTGTATATATATATATATATATATATATATATATATATATATATATCCTCTGTTCACATAATAACTCAAAAGTATATCTGCAAGTGTGAGTGGATGACTTTCGTAACTACAATACAGCAATAAGCACGGTAGAGAAGCAGTTCATTACGTGCGAACGTTCGCAATGGAGCTATGCTCTTTAGTGATCGGTTTTTAACATGACAGAATTTAGATCTTCTAGTCACATTAAGTTGAATGCAATACTTCAAGATTTTATCATATACCAAGAAACGGAGAAAAATTTTGCTGGAAATTATATAATGTGGAAATACAATCTACAAAACGAATATTAATTCAGGGACACTGTGCTATATACATACTGCACATATGGACTACCTTTCTTTGCATGTGATATACAGCAATTAAGACAAACATTCCACTTCAAAATCTGATTCAAGTAGACACAATTTGTATTCTTTCTCGACCTATGTATAATGTTGGTATGTTTCAATATTCCTTCTAACAGTTTCCTGCACCAATCACTCTACTGCAGTCCAGAAATATGTGGAAATGACTGACGCCGCGAGATGTGTAAGAATAATTATTATTGTTAAATTCTCAGAAGTCCTAATAGCCATTAAAGCAAAAATGATTTGTGTTCTTGAAAGGAATTATGGGTTTAATGTGATGTGCCATATACGAAAGGCACTACAACATTCCCAAAACTGCTGTTGTTCACTTGGTGATACAATAAGGAATAGGTTTACTGTATCTTATTACAGTTACATCTTGTGACGTAAAACGAACACTGTCAAGATAGAAAATATTTTTTTCTCAACTTAGAAGAGTTCTTTTTATAAACTAAAAATAAACATTATTATTAACCCTCGCAACTTAGCTGCTCTAGAATTTCATAATATACTCGTATATCTGGAATCTTTTTTGACCCCAAGAGTATTTGTTGTTAATAATTAGGCCATTTTACAGCTTCATACATTTTTAAACACAGTATAAGCACATTGAAAGTATTTATTGCACCTAGAATTATTCACTACGCTCAAACAATGAATTAATGAATTAATTAATTAGTTTAATGGCAGAATATTTATTCTGCATCTGTGTCTTTATTTTTTCAATTATCAGAGAACACATTCACTTTCTTTGAAATATACCATAAAAAGTAAATTGTTATTGCATCAAGTGTTAATTTATTATTATGTTTAGGCAATTAATTAATTTACTCTCACAGCCTGCTACAGTACAAAGAACAAGAAGCTAATTTTACAAATACAAATAACTATTCTTGAAATTACAATATTTTACCCATAGTCTACATGGCAGTTTATGCTATATTTGTTTCAGTTGTTAACTTTTCAAAATACATTTTCACTTTGCATACAATAAAACACTATCATTGCAAAATAATTATAACTAGAAAATAAAGACGTGTTCTATAGCTGGGGCCATCCACAAACCCAAGAAATAACATGAAAAAATAATCAATATATAATTATGAAATAATAATTTTAATTGTAACTGAAACTAAAATAACCAATGATAGCATATCTAGGATACTGGAACGTTTCAGAGTAGGCCTATAATGATGTAGATAGTAACAATAAAATATGATGTGGGGTTAGAAAAGACCCCAGGTAAGTGTCGAAGGTTAATTATAACAAGGGTACCGTAATTTTCCATAACTATGGTCCAGGCACCCAACTATGGTCCAAAACGCATTATGTACTACTTAGTCCCCCAAGAGTTCGGTGTTTGCCATTTAAGGCGCCACTGTGATGGAATTATGTTCCCCATAGATGTTTCTATCTACCATTACACGTGGCAATGAAATGGATGCTTAACATGTGGATCGTTCTATTGAATGTGTGAAGACACGAAATCATTCAGTTTGTGTTTGTCTGTTTTGTTAAGCTCTCCTCTGTAGAACTGGTAAGTTATAGATATATGATTCTTTGTACAATTAAACCTGGCTATATAGTGTTTACTTTCACGTGATAATTAGACTGGCAGAGGTTAAGGACTCTGCGTGAAAAATGTTTAACCTTAAGGCTAGAAGTCAGTCCTCAACTATGTACCACAATTTTCGTGGACCATAGTTGTATATCATTTTGAAATATTTGGTTTAATGAAATGTGAACAATTTGATTATTTACTTCTGCAAATACGGCATCTCAGTATATTCTAAAACACCATTTAACATTATAGTCCAGTAAATAAAGAAACAGGCTGTTCCAGCATCAATGGTACTAGCACGAATAATGGTCCGGTAAAACGAAAACTTCAGGGTAGAAGGATCACAACCGTCCCTGTAAGTGACTATGAGAGCGATGAAATTGAATAGGATACAGATTATGATGTTTCCGGTGTACTCTCCATATTTACAGACAGTGAGTCAGATGTGGAAATGAAGACGAAATCTGTTAAAATAATGCTAAAGACACATAGTTATATGGTAGTTACTTATGAGGAGGAATTGTGGCTAGGGAAAGTTTTGGAAGTGAAGAACAATGGAGCTGTTGTTTCATGTATAGTAAGAAGCGGCAATTACTGAGGTGGCGAGAAATGGAAGACATTTTATTCTATAGAAATGAAAACATAATAAAACAAATTGAAGACCCCATATGCATCTCGAAAAAGAGAGATCTATTTTCAATTTCAGAATTACAAGAGAAGTGGAGATTCAAAGGATAGAAATAAGCCCACTGAATGTAGGCCTAGTTCTCAGTATGGTAAATAAACATTATCAGTGAATTTATTGGCATAATATTTTGCTAAGAATATGTTAGTTTATTTTGATACCGTATTTTTGTTCTTTAATATACAGTAGTTGTTCATTATTGCAGGAAAAAGACTTTCAGATTTCACTTGTTTATTGTATGTTTATGCAATGTGTACTAATGAAAAGAATCCATGTACTTTTCACTTATTTTTAATATTTCTGTGCTAGATTATGTTTCTACCCTTAAATAGAAACTTATTGTATTGATTTACGAATAATTACAGCTCCAGCTATAGTCCATTCATGCTTTCAAGCATGAATATATGAGTGGACCATAGTTGGGCAACTCAGAATGCAACTATGTACCAATGCTTATTATTTTTTTAACACTTGTAATTAAATAATTTCAAACACATATGTCAATATTTATTTAACCCTAGGATGCATGAGCTACTTTTCCTACACATTTACATAACATGGGTCCATTGGACCCGTATGCTATTTAATGAGGAATTACACGTAAAATGGAATAATATTAATCTATTATTTTATCTAATTTGAATTTAGGAGTTTTAATTGTGGAAAATGATATAAAATTTTATAACTAAGTAACATGTGAATATACAAACATATATTATATTCATTTATTTCTACAAGAATATGATGTAGGTTCCTAAAGTTTTTTCTGTGGGCAAAGGAAATAATATAGATTTATAACTAAGTAGCAAGTGAAAATAATTTCTTGTTGCAACACAAACATATATATTCATTTATATAAGATAATAATATAATGTATCCACGAGATAGAAGAAGAAGAAACAGTAAGGAATAACCACACAAGTACAGATATATCTTATCAGTCTTTACACTTACTACACACGACTGTACTATAGTAAAGTAAAGTAAATCTATGGCGATATAGCCCATGAAGTGTGAAGACTGGTCAGCTGGATGCCGTCCTCACGTTCACATGCCGAAGCAGAGGTCGACGATCATGCAACCAGAACGGAGGTATCGTGTGGTTAGCACAATGATCCTCACAGCATAGCCGGATTTTCGCTATCTATCGTAGCTCCCCAAGTGCATCACGATGCTGGATGGGCACCGATCCCATACACTGGCCGAAATTTCATGAGAAAATTTCTTCCCCCATGAGGATTTAAACCAGCGTGCATTCAGTAACGCGAGTACTAGGCAGGATGCCTTAGACCACGACACCACGGCGACTGTACTATAGTCCTGACAAACATTATTTGTACACATAGCAGATAGAAATACCAAATCTATCTGTCACGGTAAGAAATAGGAAACATCCCCTGTTCTTGTTTTGATGGTTGCCACCACTGTTACTGCTACTTTGCACACTACTACCTAGGTTAGCGATGTACTTCTCCATGTCCACATAAATCGACTTACGCAGACAGGATTGAACGATCTTCTAATTATGTATGGTTGGACCATTTTCATTGATATCTCTTTGATGAATAGTCTCCTCTTGTGTAAAAGTCCTTCTATGGTACCTGGGGTGCTGGGTACAATACAGAATGAATGCAATTACATCCAAAATGTTACACCAAAGCTCCATGGGCCAGCGTTTGGTTTGCATTTTACAAGTATAATTGTGCAGTTTCTGATCCATTACATCAACACCAACCTTAGTGCGACTGTAGAATTTTACATTCTCAGGTTTCTTTTTGGGTGATGTTTGTGAACAGCATTATTAGAGTACTTAGCAGAATAGCGCATTTGTTTTTCTTTGGGCAAAAACTAACTATTGTCATGTCCTTGTGAAATATAAATACACTTTTGTTCACTGGACGGTTTTGCATTGGATTTCATTTCTTTTGGAATGCCTCTCTTGTTTGGTCTAATTGATCCCACTTATTGTCATGTTCTTCTCCAATATATATTGCGCCAAAGGTACACATAAAATAATTGTCCATGGTGATATTTCGGGCTGTACCAAGTTTAGAGCGATTTAGAAACTTCACAATATTGAGAGCCAAATCTTTCTGTGGCGGTTCTTCGGTTTTTTTCCCCTGTATACACAATCCCGTGAATGGCATAGCCAGTTTCTCCTTCACACATCTACATAATTTTTATCTCGTATTTCGCTGGCTTCTTTGGCATATATTGTACAAAACTACAACGGCCTTTAAACGAAACCAGGTGATCATCTATTGTGACATTTGGTTGTGGGACCATTACTTTTCTGCACTGTTCCGTAAATATTTGCCACACATAAGAAATAAAACAAGTTTATCTGTTTGTAATCTAACCTTCCGTGTTCTCATACCATCGAAACTTAAAAATCTTCTCATACTTCCAAATGATTCACAGACATTGTAGCTCTATATCAGTGGTCGTCAGCAGTCGCTGAAATGAGTAAAGGGTAAGCGGAGCAACGTTCTGTGCCCCGTCATGCAGCAGGAAGAGGTAGAGAGCATACCCGCCAGCAGCTGTGAATACACCTTAGTGTAGTGTCTCCTCCGCGGGTAAGAGACGCTAGCCCGAGGTAAATAAAATAATGCTCTATATAATGGGTTGAAAAATTTGCCAAGAAAAAGTTCTTTTATTGGAATATCCCAAGATTTGTCTGCTCTCATGTGCAACAAAATTCCAAAAAAGCAACCATTACATCTATTGATATTTCTTACCATTTTATTTCCTTCAGTAGTTAAAACCTTTTTGCTTCTAAGTTGGTATATCTCACAGTTTCATCCAAAATACTCTGTGATAAATAAATCCCAGGCACCTCTGAGAGTAGCTGTTTCTATACCCCTTCAAGGACCTGATACAAATCTTACAGTGTTGTGGACAGGAAGTTTACTCTGAGCAGGAGTTTTTGTCCTCCATGTCATCCTACTGATGTGTTTTGATTGTCGACCTGGTGTGAAATAGGCATCCAGCTTTCATCTTCATTCTTACACCTTCACTATCCAGTTCTGCAGAAGAAACTTCATCTTCATCCGGAGTATTGTCAGCATTTGCTGGAGATATATATTCCTAATCATCGTCGAAATTTCAATTTCCAAGTGCTGCAATCTTGCCAATTCATGAAAATATGCTCTTGTAGTTCATAGGATTCTGTTTAGATGGCAGACGACAATAATTCTTACGGTAATAAAATAATTTAATGCAACGGGTCTATTGGACCCATGTCATGTAAAAGTGTAGTATATATGAACACGAATAAAAAACATATATAAAATAAATTAATAAAATACCAAATGTGCTATAGGTGTATAAAGGAAGTGACAGGAGTAGCATATCTAGTGGGCAGAGTCACAATGTGAATTAGTTATTTAGATAATAATTCTTAAATATTCCGCCGGGTCCAATGGACCCATGTTATGCATCCTAGGGTTAATATACACCTAAAAGAGTCCGAAGCCACAATTTCACTTAATCTGGATGAATAGTATTGAATATACAACGAAAAATGTGACAAATGTGGACCATAGTTAGGGGAAACTACGGTATATATATATATATTTGCCATCATATATTTTTCAAGAAAATTTTTCCGCCTTGCAAAAATGACTGTTTACACTGAAACAAAATAACCTACACACAATTTACACTGAAACAAAATAACCTACACACAAATATTTACATACGAAATACTAAATAAATTTTACAAGAGAAAGAGTTCATCCAAAGGCTGGATTCGGGAAGAGTACCCGAAATGCTCATTGCATTTCCGCGTTGAATTGCAATACTTAAACGTTGACGCAAATAAGTAGTGCAACGATGATCACCAGTAATGGAGATCAAAATTATATATGGTTTATTCTCTCACTAATCTCTCTGGTCCTGCTGGCACTTCACATTTCTGAATATAATTATGTATTTTGTTTGGTACTCTTGTATGTATGGGTAAATTATTTTATATTGAAATTACGAAGATCATAATTTGTCAAATGTCTGTTTTTATGCAATATGATTTGTCTAGTTTGTTTCTTATTCTAAGGCAAAAAGTACATTTTACATGCATATAAGTACAATCATATACATATTTATGTGTGTCAGCGTCGGATTCACGAATACCATCCAGGCCACCTGTCGGACTTGAACGATCATCGCATATATTATAGGTCAAAAAAAGGAACAAAACAAGCCTAATTATAAGGATCCGTCCCGAGTCCAGTCCACGAAAAGCCAAGCAAAGCCAATCCATTCTCATTCCATTATTCTCTACTACTTTATCACCATAATAAGACCGTCTCTGAAGAGCTTTTCTTTCAAAGAAACATTAAATAAAGAATCAAAATTACAATTATTCTTTTTTTTTTAATATGCTGAGAGCAGTGAGAGTTATAAATAATTACATTTAAGGGAAGTACTGTACTATAGAAAGTTAATTCGTCCCCCAGAATTGCAATAGTAGTTGTAAAGATGGAAATATGGAATGAGACTCTGGTAAGATCCTCTGGCTACGAGGTTATAGGTCAGGCTTAAATAAGGTCAGTTAGAGTTGACCGCAACGTTAACTGAAGACGTGGTTGTAAAAATATAATTATGCAGATCACCACAGCTTGTCTTCGTGCCTGCAATCTTCCACTGCTGTCAGCTTTAATTTATAGGTCCTTTTAAGACTTTCACTTCCTTTTTCTCTTCTGCTCTTAAGTGTTAGCTTGTTTCTCAAAAATATGAAATTATAATAGCTGTCTATCCTTTAATCATCTTCCTTTTTCATGAGAAGGTAATTACTGCCAAACTTCAAGTACCTTTCTTGTGTTTCAATACATTTATTGCATAAGTTTTCGTACCTAATTCTTTCAAAATAAATAATTGTATTTTATTCTTTTATATTTTCTTATTTAACTTAGAATTTGGGAAATTCAAAAGTAATTAAATAAGAAAAATAGTATTTATCTCACGCTGTAATGCACTGCAACACTACATCAACATAAATTTCATGGTGAGGTCTATTAGGTATATTGTGAACTTGTAGTATAGGTCTGCAACTCATTTACATATCTACTACGTAAATAGGCTATATAATTAGCAGAAAGATACGCATTAATATATATAGTGTAATTTCATCTAAAACTTTTCAGTACTTAATATTCACTTGAAACCAAGAGAGGGGTCTTTTTTTTAGTTGGTTATTTAACGACGCTGTATCAACTATGATGTTATTTAGCGTCGATGAGATTGGTAATAGCGAGATGGTATTTGGCGAAATGAGACCAAGGATTCGCCATAGATTAGCTGGCATTCACCTTACGGTTGGGAAAAACCCCAGAAAAAATCCAACCAGGTAATCAGCCCCAGCGGGGATCGAACCCGCGCCCGAGCGCAACTTCAGACCGGCAGGCAAGCCCCTTAACCGACTGAGCCACGCCGGTGGCTAAGAGAGGGATCTTAACACTATCCCAGAAAGAGATCTACTGTATATAATTTTAAGAAATTAGCCAATATGAACCATTAAAAAACATACGGGTCAAAAAATACTTCGGAAAGGATTAGACCTACATTCTTTTTGAGATTATGATATATCGATCTTTACTCGCAGAAAATCTAGGAACCAAAAGCTACAGGAAAGAAATTAACTCGTTTCAAAAGATTGTACTAATTTTTAGGAAATAAAGTATTACACAGAAAGAGATTAAACTCATTTCAAGAGAGTGTATTAACCATAGGAAATGCACAAGCCAAAACTTTTGTAGAAAGAGATTACAATAATTTCAAGAGATTTTATTTGTCTTTAGAAAATACACGATCTGAAAGTTATATAGAGAGTTTACACTCGTTTTAAGAAAGTGAATTAATCTTTAGGAAATGCACAGGCATTTCCTACGGTTAAATGAGTTTAATCCCTATTAGGCCTATATACAAAGAGATTACTCTAGTTTCAAGAGATATTATTAACATTTAGGAAATGCACGAACAAAAATTTCATGAAAAGAGATTACACTTGCTTCAAGAGATTGCATTAATCTTTAGGAAATTCATGGGCCAAAATTTGCATAAAAAGTCACTAGTTTCAAGAGATTGTATTTACCTGTAGGAAATGCACAGGCTAAAAGTGATATAGGTCTATAGGGAGTTAACACTAGTTCCAAGGGATTGTATTAATATTTAGAAATAGCATGAGCCTAAAATTATACAGAAATAGATTACACTTATTTCAAAAGAGTGTGTTAATCTTTATGAAATTCACTGACCAAAAATTACATGGAAAGAGATTAGACTCGTTTTAAGAGATTGTATTAATTGTTAGGAAGTTCACGAGCGAAAAAATTAGAGGGGAAGGAATTAGGTTACACGAGTTTCAAGTAATTGTATTGCCAAAAATAGTTACATGGAAAAGGATTACTCTAGCTACAAGGGATTCAGGAAATACAGGCCCAAAAATTACATTGAAAGGGATTGCACTAGTTTAAATAGATTATCTTCAGGAAATGCAATGCTCAAAAATGGCATGGAAAGAGATTACACTCTTTCCTAGATTTTAGTCTTGAGCAAGTGCACGAACTGAAAATTACATAGAAAGATCATATTAATCTTCAGAAAATACACGTGCCAGAACTTACATGGAGAAAGCTTACAGTCTTTTAAAGGGATTATATCAATCTCCAGGAAATGAACGAGCCAAACATTTCAGTGAACTTACAACGATTCTACATACTGATAATGTGCGATATTTTAATAAACCGTTATTACTACCACTCTTCCTAATAATAACGGTAGTAACAAAATTTTTAAACTAGTGTTTAGGTAAGAAATTTCTACCCTCATAACAAACAGAGCACTATGAGTTTTTCCTGCAGTATCAGGTAAGATAAACTTCTTCCGTCATGAATTACTCGTAATCCTGACTGGCGTCGCTCTAATAACCTGCTCAATTAAAAATGTATTATTTTTTAGTTAAAGATTTGGTGAAGAAGCGTGAAATGCCATAAATGTAATTTCAAGTAATTTTGAATATCATATAGATTAGAGCTGCAAGATATTTAAATGAACATATTTTTTATGAAAAAGAACAAACTTATGATAATAAAATTATTACAATCTCAATTTATGGTTCTGCAAAGTGACTTTGACCACAAAAAAAAATGCAATTCAAAAGTATGACAGTGTAGAGATATAGTATGTTTAGAAAGACCTTGGAAGACCACTTGTTTGGAGATTATAGAAGAAACAAACAAAACATGATGTCACGAAGGTGACGCAAACTTTCTCATTGCATGTTTGCGTTCGGAACAGTTCACTTTCTATACCATGTTGCGAATGAGACTTATTCTTTACACTTTATTTTCTTGAACTGTTATTCAAAGACACACAGGAATGAAATAATTTAATATGTGCCCAAATAAGAACATGAAAGACGAACTTTCATTCTCTGGATTACGCACAAAATGCAATTCTCTATAATCCCAAAATTAAAGACATTTGAATTCATATAGGGTATAAATTATATTATTTAATTAAATATGTTATTAATTTTTGCTAATTACAAGAGATATGTGTATATTGTAACTTTATTTACTAACATTATTTTTCTAACAGTTGATGCATAAGTTTGTACTATTTTTGTTTTCCAAGGCAGTAACGCCTTTGTAAGAAATTTGTTTGGGATTTGTCATAGTATTGTGTAAATCGTGTTTTCTTTTCCTCTTGTACGCAGGAGGGACCCGAAGGCTTACACTGCAGCCTGAGGCTTATTGTGTTTACCACTCCTATTCTGTGAATGATTGGGTAGCTGAACAGGCGCAATCTTGTACAAGTACAGCACACCGCACCATGACCTTAACCCGGGCTATGATATGGATGATGATAAAATGTAAATTTTATTAATGATGGCAAAATGAGTCCGAAGTCCAACGCCGAAAGTTATCCAGCAATTCTGCTTCAATTGGTTGAGGGAAGACCCCGGAAAAAAACCCAACCAGGATTTGAATCCGGGTCCGCTCGTTTCATGGTCAGACGTGCTAACCATTACTCCACAGCGATGGACGTAAATTGTTTTACTGAACATGTTCTTGAATTTTTCAATTTTTAAGTAAGTTTGTAGTAATTATGGGCTAAAGAAAATGGAGTATCAAGAAGAAAAAAATGAACATTTCCTACGTATGCTTCTGTTTGAGTTTAACCGAGGAATAAAGGCAGCGGAGGTTTCTAGAATCATCTGTGTCTTTTACGGGAAGAACGCCATCGGGGAAAGTACGGACGAAAATCATTTTCTCTCTTCAAAGAGGGCCATTTTGACATGAATGATTCTCCACGTTCAGGAAGATTATCGGACTTTGATGAAGACCATTTAAACGCTTTAATTCACGATGATCCACATACATCAATTCGTGAATTGGCCAATATATCATATAATATCATATCATTTATTATTGTCACCTGCCATACATTGTAAAGATGGACATGTCAATCAATAAAATTCTTGAAGTGAATAAAAAAATTGTAAAACAAATAGCCCTTAACCACCATATTAAACTTCTTCTTATTACAAATTTGCATTATGTCAGGTGGTAATTTACTTACAATGTAACTGACTGAAACAACGGGAGACTTTGAATTATAATATCTCTTGTAGTTTTCAATAAATATTTAATTCCTTTGCCTTGTATAAAACATATGAATATCTTTATTTAATTTAAACATTTCGCTATTGTTATTGTAAAAGAGAGCTGATTTATAAATAAATAGAGAAGTAATGGTTAAAATTTTAAAATTTATTTGGTTTTAAATTTAAAATAATCGTAAAATGCGTTCCTGAATGACAAAACCTTTCTGAATATTGCTTGCATTGCCCCAGAGTAATATATTATAAATTAAGACAGACTGAGCATATGCAAAATACATATTTAACAATTTTGTACGATCAAGAATTTGTTTTAAACTTCGTATAGTATAAAAAAAACTTGTTTAGTTTGCTAGACATAGTCAAGACGACGATTCCAGCACATTATCATCGAGAATTATGCCTAAGAACTTACATGTAGGTGCAGTAGTTAACTGATAATTAGAAAAAATACCACTTTTATGAAAAAATAATGTCTCATACTCTTATTAACATTCATTATGAACCTGTTAGTGTCACACCAATTTTTAAAAGCTTTCATGATGTATATGACTTTGATATTTAGATTATCTAGACAGTTGTCTGAGATAGCCAAAGAATCATTAGCATACATTACTAATAAATCAAACAGAATGTAGTACTCTAAGTCATTAACAAAATAAAAAATAATAAGGGACCAACAACAGATCCCTGGGGCACACCAATATTCAGTGGGTATTCACAGGAAAATGCACTATGATTTTTATATAAGATGATATTAAGTCAGCAACCGACCCACGACTTCCTACATTATTTCATTTATACATAAGAAAGACATTATGAACAGAGTTAAAGGAAGGCATATGACAAATTAAAAACAGCCCAACCACATTTTGTTTTTTGTCTAGTCATTTTAACCAAAATTAAAAAACTTAACGCAGTAGACTCCGTAAATTTGTACTTAATGAAACCACGTTGAAATTTCGACAAATTATTACTTGACTAAAAAAAAAGCAACAATTCGCTTGTAAAACAGTTTCTCAAATAGTTTAGAAAAAGTTGAAAGTGGCAATTGCTTAATTCATGGGGATCTCCTTTTTTTTAATTGGTAATATCACAGACATTTTTAAACACTCCGGAAAAGTACCCTGAGAGAATATAGAATTGAATAAAAAAAAATAAAGATTATATGAATGTGGCAACTCATAGCTTTTAATATTTTACATGTCATTCCATCAATGCCTTAGGAATTAGAATTTTTCATGTCATTAATAATATTTAAGATTTCAATTTCAGTTACCGGTACAAGTAACATAGATTTATTATTAATTGGGCATGTAGTAGGCCTACACTAATTCGATAACTGAGCAAAATGTGAGATAAGTTTGTTATTAACAACAGTAGAAGAATAGTTTGCGAATTTATTTGCAATTGTTATTTGGTTTTTAATTATTTGAGAAGCGTTGATTCAAAACGCATTTTCTCCACCCTCGGAAAAATTTATGTTTGAAGCGTATTTTTGTACTTCATAATGCGGGATATGGAATACATAAATAGGTTGTTCAAATAAACGTAATTTATCCCAGGGTAATATGATATGGAAAACAGCCGACTGGTTCAGAAAGAGTTTTCTCCTCCAATGTTTGAATCAAAGCGCAAATTCTTTATTACAAGCAGCACAGAGAGCTTGTTTCCTGTTTGTGCATGCGTGATGAAAGTCTGCCGTTGCATATTACTACTGACAATGAGTCTTTCACTCTGCACGTGTTAAGTATTTAGTATGTTACTTAAAATCGAAAACAAATACATATAATGGACGTAGCACAAACTCGTTTGAGCAAGCTCGTATTCGAGGCAGTTCCAATAAATAACTATTTTGCATTAACTGGAACATAACAAAGATTCGATCAAATTATAAAACCAACACAATTATTACAATACATGGATAATTACGAAAATAAAAGTAAAGAATCGAGTCAAGAATAGAATATAATTTGGAATGAATAAATAGTAGGCCTATATTGAAATTAGAAAAAAGGAAAAAGGAAAAGGGGACAAGAATACTGAATAAGCTTATTAAATAATTTGCTTAATGTTATTAATATAAAAATAACCTTGATCAGGATTTAATACCAAAATAGAGTTGTATTACCCTGGCTAAAGAATATATCAAATTTCTTCTGGTAGAATTACCATGTTGTACTTTTTCATATTTCTGACGATTTTTATGAAAAATATCAAGTGTTTGAGCACGTTCTTTAAAAAAATTCAAGGAATCAGTGACATGAAGAGTGTTGACAAACTCCTGGCGTAATAATGTGCACATTGGGTTCAAAATGGAACCAACATCCCGCTGTGATGACCCAACAAAAAACTTGTTCAACTATCCTGAATCGAGCTGTGAGAATTGAGACTATTCCTAGTATAGTGTCAAACATCCATTGCATAGTATGATTTTAGATCTTAGACAAAGAAATCTGATGAAAAATCGACTTGGTGATAACTGGATGGAGCCAGAAGAGTTAAAAAGTTATTCGCTAACATTCCGTTTCAAGGGAACGAAAGCGATGAATTCTTTTAACTCCAGATAACTGTGGATGATTCTCTTCAGTGTGACTGTCTTTATAAAGAGGAAGATCTTCATCAGATTTAAAAAGTGTAATGCCCATTGCTTATTTTTATATTTTAAGACCTTTGAAAAGTTTTGTTATGGAGTCCATAAACGCTTTTCATTTCAGCTGGCCTATATCAAATAAAACTGTTCACTTTCCTTTAACTAGTGTTGTGTTATTTGTTCATTTGGATTGAAATGAAAATTATGTAATACCTTTGTTTCAAAAAGCAATATCTCCATCTAGTTTGATAAAACTGCAATTTCTCCAATATATTTTTAAAATTTCTACCAAAACTGGTAAACTATTGATGTCACTAATTTGCTATATATTACAGATTAGTTTCTTTCTATGTTCCATAAGTTATTTTATATTTTTTCGGTTGCAGTTTCAAGTTGTTTAAAAAAACCGTTTCCAGAAAAAAATGTTTCAGTGGAGAAAATGCGTTTTGAATCAATGCTCCTCATTTTTCCATCGATCTTCAATTCATTTTGTGTGGGTTTACTTTTACGACCAAGTTCGTCGTTTACAATATTCCAAAGCGTTTTACTTTTATTATTTGATTTGTTTATTAAATCTCTTATTTATTACTCCTTTCGCATAGTGATTAACTGTTATAATCACGTAAAAATTTACGATAAATGTGGTTGAAACGTTCGGAATTAAAATATTTCTTCGGGGTAAATAAGCATTTCAGTTGTTTGCGTTTGTTTATAATGCCATCAGTGACCCAGTCTCTAGATACTCTATTATTTTTTAATTTGTTTATGAGTAAATGAACAGGATATGTGTAAATAAGAGGAAACAATGGACATAAATATATTCCAAGAAATATTTACGTCGATTGTTTCATAGATCTCATGCCATACATCACTGTTCAATAAGGGTGCTATTCATAGACATTTCGCAGCACGCGCTACGAGCGTACTAAGCTAGCCCCGGCTATCCACTGGTTACTAGTACAGAATTCAAATCATATCCTATCGCTAACACTGGTTTATGAATATGAAAAACGCTGATAATCCACCGAAAACCCGCGCTAAAAATGTCTATGAATACGGCCCTTAATGTTTAAGAAATACTAAGTTGTTACCGCTAACATTTCTGAAAATAACCATTAACTTATTCCGGGTATCAGATAAACATGGATCATTATATATTTTTATCCCCAAAGCCAAAGTATGATGATCCGATATAAATGGGTCATGGACCTTAAAGTCACAGCGACATGAATCAATATTTGTAACCATATAATTAATAGCTGATTTTAAATGTGTAGGCTTATTACATAAATAAGTCATATTGAAAGAATTAAATAGAACAAAAATGGATCTCTCAGAAGCTGATCCTTCAGGGCATTTATATTAAAGTCGTGATATAATCACATAGTTTAAAAACATGATATAAAATTACTTCTAGTTTAGATAAAAATGTATCAATGTTGCTATCCGGAGATCTATATACACATAAAATGCAATAATTAATATTATTGTTTAAAGTCACTTTTGTACAGGAACATTCAAAGTTAAACTTTTCAGATATGTTTACAATAAATTATAGAATCATCATGATTGTGTTTTTTCCTCATAAAACAATCAGCGATATCATATCCCGAAAAGTGTAAGATAGATCCGTTTGAATACCAGTGTTCAGTTAAACACAATATATAAGGTTGCTCTGTATTAAGTAAAAGTTGAAGTACATTTACCTTATTATTAGCTCATTGAACATTCAATCTATCTACTTTAAGATTATTACAATTAATAAGCCTAGAATTAGTTGCAGAAATTTGGTATTCCCTTCTGAGTCCAGTAGGCGAGGGAAAAAAACGACGAACACATGCATTTCCTGGCCACATTTTATAGTCCATAACCGTGTTAACTCTTTCACTGTGTACAGATACTCGCGATGTGCAGTACGGAAACAACGTTTCTGTAGAGGGGGTAGGAGTAGAAGGGAAAGTCGAGCATGTATCTACCGAGTTCAAGGCAAAGAGTAACTCATTCCCCTATAATTCGTAAGTAAACTCATCCGATCTCGTGCGCAGCTCTGTAGGAAGAATGGGGGAGTGTCTGGACATAATGCATGCGCTGTATATTATATGTCAACCCTAAAAGACGAGTAAAGATCTGGAGGCCTAGATTTCAATTTCTCACATACAACCTCTGGAAAATTTGGTTTTCAAAATGCACTTATCTGTTCAGTACTAGTCTCCGGAGAGAGTCTATATACAGTACATGTAATGATGTAAATTTCGGAAACCATGATTTTTTTTTTCAGGAATTAGGATCACTTTCTCTACACTGTCCTACAATTATTGTAAGCTTTGGCTTCTTACGAGTCACTTCACTATTTAGTTTATTTTCAGTAACAACACTTAGGCCTACAGTACGTTGTTGTCCCAAAACATCTGTCGTCATAATGGTCATATGGGGTTTATTTTTATGTACATCAATACTTACTGAGGCACGATGATCTTGATTATATTTAACACTAGCAATAGTTTCAAGAATGCTTATCAACTCTGGATATTCTCGTGTATCGGATAAATTTTCAACTTCACTGTATGTTGGAGAAGGTGAATTTGGACGAGAGACTAATGCACATGCAATAGCAGTGTTTGCATGTTTCAGCGACTAATTTTTTGTAAAGATATTGGCAGATTTCGACAACATGTTCACTTGATCTAGTAAAAGATTCACTTTACTACGCAGTTTACTTATAATGTCGTCTTTTTTGTTTCGGTATATATATTTAAAATACGTATATTAATTTTGTTATCAGAATGGTAAGAATGGTAAGACAACGCACTGAGAACGTCTGCAAACACGTTTCTAAAAATTTTGTAGTCCGTCTCTTGATGTATGTCGTTCTTACGAGGAAGTGGAAAAAACAGGTATAAGGAACTTATAATATGAACACGGACCAGACCTGTAGACTTATTTATGTTGTTTTCGATGGTGATAATACTCATAATAATCTCAATTCATCAAGTAGACTATTTGCTGAGACTTAAATGTTTATTGGTTTGTTTGTCAACGTGTGCTACAGTGTTGCCATACCTACTGATTTAGCAGGAGATTTCCTGTTTTTCATTGAATCTACTGCTCTACTGATTTTTTGTCAAAAGTCCGAATTTCTCCTGCCTTTTGGCATGCTACAGTCACCTAGTTCTACGCCCGGATTTTCAACTCATTACTTTAGTACACACATATTGTTATCATGTCTTATTTTTGCATCTTATACACAAGTCAATGTTTTCTTCTCCCTGCTCATAATGTGTCGCCACAATGATGCTTACAAGAAGCAAGGAGTCGCCTGTCACCTGGAGTACAGCGACGGATTATGATAGCAGCACACAGCAAATAAAGACCATATTTTATACACATGGCACAGAGTTATGGGTCTCTCCATAATATTACAGAATGATAGAGAACGAATGTTTGAAACCTTACCACGAAAGGATGCACGCACGCACACACACAAACACAAGTATATAATCTTCATGCAACGTAAGCATGTGATAACCGTCGTCAATTTGCAAAAGGAGACATGTCGAAAATAACAAAGTGTTGGAAAATCGCAAAAACTATAAGTTAAATTAAAATGTTCATATATAGACTATTTTTTTTATAATTAGATCACTATGGATACATACATTCAGGATCCATGAACATTTTAATATTTTAAGTCTGTTATGATTTTTTAGTTGCGATTTTCCAGCACTTTGTTATTTTGGACGTATGTATCCCCTTTTGCAAATCGACGACAAAATTAAGTTATTTCATTATTGTTTTGGGGACCCGGGGAACAGAGGAAGAACGAAACTTATCCAGTAGTGAAGTTTGTTTCTGATTGTGTGCACGTGAAACAGTGAGAGAGTGAAGTGTAGGTAACTGTGTTACATATCTTGCACAGTGATATTTTAAAATGAGTGAAAGTGTCCCAGCAAGAAAGAAAAGTAAATACTCCCAGAATATTATACATCAGAGTGGGAAAATGATGAACAATTTAAAGGATAGTTATGCAAAAGCAGGAATGGTGATAATTTTTCGTCTGTTATAGTCGCAGCTAATGCAGTACTGTATTTAATACCACCTTTAAAATAAATCTCGTCGTATTGAATATCTTTTGTAAATACACGAAAAATTCCTGATTAATACATTTTAATGCGAAACATTGTCAATAAGACATTACTGTGTAAAAACAAAATTGAATACTTAGTTACGTACGCTGAGTAGAAATGACAGTAATTATATTTAGCAAAATTGTTCCATTTCATTGGTTAGGGATGTGCTATATAGTAATACAACAGAATCATCTTTCTTACAGTACACTGTTTTGTAATGAATATAATACAAAGAGCAAATTCATGTTTATTTAATCTACTGTAATCTCCTGTTTTTTCGATGATTTTCTCCTGATTTTTGTGAGTAGGTCGTGGCAACACTGCATGTGCAAATAAACAACTGAAGCGTAAACATGTTCATATAAATTAAGCACTTTTATGGTTGTCCTTAGAGGAGTTAATATACTGTAACATTCTTTGACAAAACTAATGTTATCTGCATTCATAGTTTTAACCAACTTTATCGTCACATAACTAACTCCTACAATAAGCTACAAGTTCGGACTCGGGACATAATGTTAATTAATTTCCAGTATCACACACTAATGGCCGCGTCTGTGACTCAGCGCTAGTACACTGACCTTCATGCAGGTGGCCCGAGTTCGATCCCCGGTCTGGTTGTCATGGAAATTGTGATGGACACAGCAGACGTTACAGAGAGTTTCCTTCAGGGTACTCCCGTCTTCATCTTTCATTCCATCAACTCTCTCCACCTCCCAATTACACAGGGTGTTTCCGGGCTAGTTTTTATTTTATTGTTTTATTTTACGAGGCTGTATCAACATCTAGGTTATTTAGCGTCTGAATGAAATGAAGGTGATAATACCGGTGAAATGAGTCCGGGGTCCAGCACCGAAAGTTACCCAGCATTTGCTTGTATTGGGTTGAGGGAAAACCCCAGAAAAAACCTCAACCAGGTAACGTGCCCCGACCGGGATTCTAACCCGGGCCACCTGGTTTCGCGGCCAGACGCGCTGACCGTAACTCCACAGGTGTGGACTCCGGGCTAGTGTTACAAACTTTCAGGGATGATGGGGAAGAGCACATGTTTCAATTTGAGATAAGGAACCCTGGTCCGGAAATGACTGAGTCGAAAATTACAATCAAAAATAGTTGTGTGGAAATGAAATAATTTTATCCTTTGTACACATTTATGTGTATTTATCTGTACATCTTGCACATACAGTATACATCTGACGTTGTTTACGTTGTCTGCTTACAGTATTCCATTCAGTGCGCTGTCTGAGGGATGTGGACAGAAAACTACACTAAAGCAATGCAGATAGCGTAATGTGTAACGGATATGTTCGGTCTTGATATGCACGTCTGTAGACAGCAGTGTATGTGCACAAGTTGCAGTGTCCAGTCGATCAGTCCTAGTGAAATGGAGGAGTACACGAGAGAGGAATATGCAGACCTGATTTTCGAATACGGATGAGCCAATGGGAACAGTAGACAAGCTCACAGATTGTATCGGTACAAGTACCCACGTAGAAGACATCTGGCCCATACCCATCTTTCCACGACTGTTCCAAAGGGTAAGGGAAGGAGGGCACGTGGTGCGAAATTACAATTCCATTTCCACACAACTATTTTTGCTTATAACTTTCGACTCATTCATTTCTGGACAAGGGTTTCTTATCTCAAATTGATACATGTGCCCTTCCCCATCATCCCTGAAAGTTTATAACACCAGCCCGGAAACACCCTTCAGTAATGGAGGATAGGCCGGGGTGAAGTCTTGGCGGTAGTGTAGGTTTCCGATGCTGATATAGTCCTGGTGTGGTGTTCCAAGGTCGCGTCTGGGAATAGATCCTTGTCCTGCAGGACTCAGGTAGAATGATCCACATGTAACTGTGGATTTGTGGTTAAAACAGGGATTTCGTTTTGAATATTCTATAATATCGTAATGCTAGCGAGAGAAAATATTTTGTTGGTCTATTTAGTTTTTCCGATGTGTTTGTACATTGAAATAAAGTAAGTTATAGTTGTTTTCATAGATGATCGAAAACTTTTCACCTGTAGTACACACACACACACACACACACACACACATACAAAAGTCCACACCTGTGGAGTAACGGTTAGCGTGTCTGGCCGCGAAACCAGGTGGCCCGAGTTCGATTCCCGATCTGGTCAAGTTACCTGTTTGAGGTTTTTCTGGGGTTTTCCTTCGACCCAATATGAGCAAATCCTGGGTAACTTTCCGTGCTTGGCCCCAGACTCATTTCACCGGCATTATCACCTTCGCCTCAATTAGACGCTAAATAACCTAAGATGTTGATAAAGCGTCGTAAAATAACCTACTACTACTATAGTTCGGGTCAGCTTACTTAATACCGTAAAGGTGAAACCTAACCATTTTCCCCCATTACTACATAAGCTAGTGGATTATGGTGATTTTCTACCTTGCAGGTTGAATTTTCTTTTGCCATCTTCGTTTCGAATTTCGGTATTGAGAAATACTACAACTGGTAGTGATTTTATAACTGTTGTGTTGGCAGGAGTGACATAAGTTGCCAATAGTTTAAATTCTGAAAATTCAAATTGTTCTAGATTTCTGAGCCCATCACTGGAAGCTAGTGAAATTTGAACATACTAATAATCAATTAATATCAGTATTAATATTAAAACATAATAGTTATTGTATGTGTTGCTTTGTGTTGTGATTACAATTTCAAGATTAGAGTCAGGTAGGCTAAGTGTAAATAAATATAACATATTTCGTGTGATAGTGAATATTAAGTGAAAGTGAAAGGGACATGAAGAACAGGCCTCAAGGGTCACATCACGACTGTGTTAAAATTGTAAATAATGTAAGTAAGGAAATACTGGCCCGAATACAGAAATGTGAAGGGCTAGCAGGACCGAGTATATTGAGAAATATATCATATTATCATATTTCGTGTGATAGGCTACATGCCCTTGAGTAGGCTAATCGATAGAAATACCATTTCACATTTTAATTAATTTCTTTCGTGTTTAGACTTTTGTTACAATAGCGGAGTAAATATTCTAAAGCATACATTTCAAAGTGGCATTCGTTTTCGAAATTCATACTAATCATTTCACGTGATCAAACAGAATACATTTTTAGGTTAGGTCTCGTGATTCGTAAACTGTTTAATCAAAGCAATGAATTTCATATTGTCAGACAAAATACATTTTAATATTATATCATACACTAAGATGGGCAGGGCATGTAGCACGTATGGGCGAATCCAGAAATGCATATAGAGTGTTAGTTGGGAGACCGGAGGGAAAAAGACCTTTAGGGAGGCCGAGACGTAGATGGGAGGATAATATTAAAATGGATTTGAGGGAGGTGGGATATGATGATAGAGACTGGCTTAATCTTGCACAGGATAGGGACCGATGGCGGGCTTATGTGAGGGCGGCAATGAACCTTCGGGTTCCTTAAAAGCCATTTGTAAGTAAGTTTGTAAGTAATCATACACTAATCTACTAATTACTAATATAATGTACGAGAGGTCCAGAAGAAAAATATACTCTCACAAATTATTGAACCTTTTAGAAAATACCTCCCTAACATAAAGGTGAGATGTAGTAAATAAGCAAGACATCGTTATTGTTAATACTATATTATTATTATTATTATTATTATTATTATTATTATTATTATTATTATTATTATTATTATTATTATAGTACATGGCATTGTGTGATTTTATCCTATTTTGGTGATATCTAGTCTTAGTTGGCAACACTGAAGAGACGGTCATATTAGTCTTTTAGGAATTACTTTTACTAGATCCTCAGTATACATACACACAATATGCGGCAAACAAAACGACACTGAAATGTTGCTAGGGAAACGTGGACTACAATTCATCAAAGAAGAAGACTAGCAGAAGAGCAATGTATATAAACAAATTGCAATTTCTTTGAAAAAACTGTCGCATGAATATGTTCATTTTCTGTAAAAGCTCAACAATTATTTTGTACTGATTTACATCACTCAAGCGCATCGCTCTCGCTTTTCTTTCTGAAACCATGAATTCAACTCGCAGAAAGAAAAGCAAATCCGAATCAAGTCGGATCGGTTAATACGGACCACCGAAAAATTAGGACTACTGCACATATTGCACAGCTAGCAATTTACAGTGATTTCTAAGTTCAGTGTACAGTTACTTTAACCGATTGTAGATAATCAAAGTCGTATCCTATATTATATTTATAGTGTTGTCCCTCTTCGAGCTTTTTTCCACATTGCTGTATTAGGTGGCGTGACTATGGCCGATGTGCTCTACTGCAAGATACCCGCTTTGTTCACTGGTTCACGTGAACTGTCACGTCATAGAAATTGCTACTGTCTCCGCCTTATAACAGCACCAAGACTGACCGCAATCCCCGACAGTCAGTCGATCTTCAGCTTCTAGTGAACGAAGACTTGATTACGCCAGTGGTAAGTGTTACAATTTTATTATCATAACTTAAAAAACGAAATGACACCATTATGTTAAATTACATATAATACAGATAAATTCTATTATTATTATTATTATTATTATTATTATTATTATTATTATTATTATTATTTGCAAGAGAATTGCTTTCTTCATAAATTATTTCTTTGATGTCACCGGTACTATTAGACATGGTAGCAATTATGTATTTGTTTTTTCCTAACACGAATTAGACATGATGACTGTTTCATTCGTAAAATAGTATCCCGATTTTTTCAGAGAGTATTTCCGCTCTCTATTTCCTGTAACACAGTTTAAAATTTATTTTGGAATTAATCACTTGTTCAAACGTTTAAGATGTTCCAACAACTTGATTTTTGTTTTGAAAGCATATTCGAAGTATTTCGTGTTATAGACCTACGTATAGGTGTAGTAAAAATCAAATTTCTGTACCTTGAATTCAACTTTTGTCAGAATTTGTTCGGGTACTTTGCTCCTTAGTAATACAATATTTTGGCACCATCATAACGCAAAAAATGGTAACTGAAAAACAAATAAGTAATTTAAAGAGGATTTTTAAATACCATAGACATTGTTTAGTCATTGCCATTATTTAACTTATACGAGGAATTTAAATCACTCTTTTACTTTGATATTAATAATTTAGAAGAGTTATTGCATTTTACTTATTTTAAATTATACAGCCACCCTATCTTATGTTACTATCCTCATTCATAGTTTTTCTTGATAATGTCAACGATCCTTCATGTTTTAGTCATTTATTGCCTTCCGCAGTATATTTTTGTTCAGTCCAATGTTCCTACGAACGGCTTACATTTATTTCACCATTATTAAGTTCTGTGATATCCTTGTAATTTTCATTCGACGAAAAAAAATTTCACTTATTTTCTATGTCCTCAAACGTTATCATTTAAATAATGTATTAATTTGTCTCGAATAGCTGTACTTTTTTATTTCGTAATTTCTGTGCCCTGACATATTTCCTTAAAACTTTTATCTTTTTGCTTGGAGTTATTCACCGCTAAAATTTCGTTATCTCATAATGGCTTTTGTACAAGCATTACCTTATAACACTTTAAAATTACATTTTTATAGTTGTATTTTTAAACAGCGCATTCCAATAACACTTACGCTATTATATTTGTCAATTTATTTTATTTTACCTAAATTGTCAATACACCAAATGTATTGAAGATGTTCAAATTTATTAACTTTTTTAATAACGACCTTTCATATTTAGATCTTACATTGTGCTTGAAACGAAATAACGTAACTTTACTTTGCCTTGTGAACATTAAAAAGATTTAAATTATATTTTATTTAACGACGTTCGCAACTGCCGAGGTTATATTAGCATCGCCGGTGTGCCGGAATTTTGTCCCGCAGGAGTTCTTTTACATGCTAGTAAATCTACTGACATGAATCTGTCGCATTTAAGCACACTTAAATGCCATCGACCTGGGCCGGGATTGAACCTGCAACCTCGAGCACAGAAGGCCAGCGCTATACCAACTACGCTACCCAACCTCTGAACATTATAATCGACATATTTTTTTTTTTAGAGTTAAATTCTGAATTATGATCTTGAGGCTTATTAAATCCGTTCTCCACATTGTCAAATATCTTAATTACAGTTCAAAGATATAGGCCTAAATATATTTCATGACTGCTGCATAAAAATGCAGATACATTTCCTGAATACCATGAAGTTATCACGCTTATAATTAATAGCCTATCAATAGCTATGTATTGCCTGCTCTGAACTTTACCACCGATGCACGCTGTTATCATGTGAAAATAATAAAAAAGTTCACATAGCATTTCAATTTGTAATTCGCATTGCGGTTCTATGATTAGTGAACAATGGACATTGCCCTTTCGCACGTGAACTCGGATATAGGAAGGTCAACTTCACAATATAAAAGTACGATTACACGAAAACCCAAATGTTTGCCATCTTAGACCTATATTTACTACCGCGTAACTTGTGGCTGAATTTTTCAATAGCAATAAACTACACAATTAATTTCACTCAAAACTTCTTGCTCACCTTATTACAATTAATCATAATTAGCTCATTATTCATGTTGCAGTAACGCTTTATATTTTGTAGCAACACCGTAAGAGGATGAGGAAATGGTCTTCTTTTCTTTTCAAACACCTAACATGCACAATGATTACCCTTCATTCAAATTCTTCTTCTATTATTGATTAGATATGTGGTAGTACCGTTCTCAAAAGTTTCTCTCCGTCTTTTAAGTGGACTTTCCACTAGTTGTTAGTGAAAAGTGCAGTTTTCACAGAAAAATGCAATCTTCTTATTTATAGATATGCTAGAATAGTATTAACTTAAAAAATCAAATGGAGTAGATATATTTTAAGCTCTAAATGTTTTGTCTGTGTAAGTTTTGAATTGAGTGCACAATTCTGAAAAATAATTTTATCAAAAACAATGTTTTTGGATGCATTCTGCCTATTCTCGTTTAGAACCACATAAGCTTTTGTAGGGAGCAAAATTATTAAAAAATCGCTGCAAAATTGTTGGTTACTTAACACGTAACAGACCTATATTTAGGCCTAATAGCCTCATTAAAAACCATTAATATATTTTAACAGTTGTGTTACTTTTGTTAAATATTTGTAGTAAAGTATCAAGAGGAGTGATTAAAATATACAAGTAGATGGTTTGTATAAATTTGTATAGAAGTAATTACCCATACATCCAGCCAGGGGCGGCTTTCGAAGGGGGGGCTGCGGAGCTGCAGTACCCCCAGACATTGGTGGCTCGTGTCTCGTTTTATGTTGTGAAATACATTTATTATACAGTCTCTATTTAGCGGCTCGAATTTTTTTTTTAATTTCGCTTTCATTAACATGCACGCAATAGTTAGTGAAGTCACTTCCTCCCCTGGTGCTGCCAGAGCGAAACGAGAGACAAAGACGGATTGGTGAAGCCACTTCCTCCCCTGGAGCTGCCAGTCTCGTTTCGGATGCTTTGAGCGTTAGTTTTACCCCTCCCCCTGCTACCCCTCGCCATGAATCCAGACGCTGCAAAATTTGCAGCAGTTTGTCAGCAGCGCGCAGTTTTAAACACATTTTCTTTAATGTTGTGAGTATAACAAGTGCAACAATGTTTCATTCTGTACAATATTTACAGTCTATTCAGTTCAGTATCTTAACAATTCAGGAGAAATGTGAAATTAAGTGCCCATCAGTTGAATCTCATAATGGAAAGGGCCGCTAAACAAAATAGCCTACAAAGCTCGCATATTTTTTGATCATTTATCCAGTATCCCTGCTGTCTTCTCTCGATCTCCACACAGTCTGTATTAGATTAATGTGTTTCAAAGACAATTCCATCAGCTGGGGCAACAAGATGGAGTTTTAAAATAAGAACAGTAAATGTTGTTCATGAGAAGAAGGAGCCATCGCTAGAATGTTTCCAAACCATAATGGAATCTGAAACATCTAACAACATCACAATAAAAGAGGCAAGCGCCCTGGTGGGTACCGGTACTCTTGAAGATCCTAAATTCAATTTCTGGCTCAGTTTTTTTTTTTTTAATTTATTGATGTATCATGTAGATATATTATACACCAACTACAACATCGCCAGTTAGATATTTCTAAGGTTCAAATTTGCATATAAAAATTAAATTATGGTTTATTTAACGACACTCGCAACTGCAGGGGTTATATCAGCGTCGCCGGTGTTCCGGAATTTTGTCCCGCAGGATTCTTTTAAATGCCAGTAAATCTACTGACATGAGCCTGTCTAATTTAAACACACTTAAATGCCATCGACCTGGACCGGGATCGAACCCGCAACCGACTATGTACCGAGGCCGATTCTGCATATCAAGCTTTGTTAATGCCATACAGACAATATGGAACAGTGCACAGTTGAGCAGCGAGGTCTGTGAAAATGAAAACCCTAAAAAGCGTCGTAAGGTCGAAGGGATTCAGACAAGGGTTGCGGCAGCCAAGGAAGTGTGTGACCTTATTTTCACACAAGCTAACACCCGATTCCAGTTAATAAATCATCTGATATCATCTTCTCTTCTGTGTCAAGAAAAATTTGAATGCTACAAAAGCTCATTTCCTGAAGATGACCTAAATGTATGTGTGAAGCTGTTCGATAAAGACTAACTAAAAACGGAACTCACTGTGTTGTATCAGAGACAAGAATTCAGAAATATTAGTGACGCAGTTAAGCTCTTGCAGGCCTATTTTCAGAAGTTGTAGAACTACTACGCATAGCTATCACTATACCAATGACAACTTCCGAACCAGAACGTTGTTTTTCGTGTTTGAAGAGAGTAAAATCCTGTCTTAGAAATACGATGAGAGAAGAGAGACTGACCGCATTAGCTATGTTTTCCATTGTAAAGACTATGTTAAACGACATATCGGATTTTAATAAGAAGATGATTCAAAAGTTTGCAAACTACAAGACAAGGCGCATGGAACTAATCTTTAAATAAGGTAAGTTGCATGGTTTATTTTTGTATGCAGCCCCCCTGAATTCAATACCCACGAGCCGCCACTGAGTAAGACATTTCACTTGATTTATACATAGGCTATTTCATTATACCGATTAAACAGATGTAGCCTAATAAGTAATTTTTATACAAATTCATATGAAGTATCCACTCGTGTTGCAATAGTTTACAGTAGAGTATATATTTTTTAATTGGTTATTTAACGACGCTGTATCAACTACGAGGTTATTTAGCGTTGATGAGATTGGTGATAGCGAGATGGTGTATGGCGAGATTAGGCCGAGGATTCACCATAGATTACCAGACATTTGCCTTACGGTTGGAGTAAACCTTGGAAAAAACCAAACCAGGTAATCAGCTTAAGCGGGAATCGAACCCGCAGCCTTTGTAAAATATTTATACTTGTTAAAATACGTAGCTCGCGAGGAAAGAAACCAATAAAATAAACTCACTTTTCTAGTTCAACCATCTTCTATTCAACATTCTATAAAGAAATCGTTTGAAAATATAGGAATTTAGCGAACTAGACCTATTTGTTGGAGACTTTTTACAGTCTAATCGAAATAACAATGCTCCTTTGCCATTAACTGTAGCAAAAAAAAAAAAAAAAAAAAAAAAAAAAAAAAAAAAAAAAAAAAAAAACACGAATTCTTTCACCATTTGCAGCGCCGAAGCTTTAAAGAGACATTAGTGAAATGAATGACATTGCCGCTTATGAAAGGAGTAAGCTTACAGTTTCTCACTTCTCCAGTTTAATGACTATTAAAATTATCCTGATTGTGCTATGTTGGTTGAGAAATCATTGCCTTGCTATACTGATACTCGAGTGCGTTCCACACTGAGCTGAACAAAATGGCACTTTGGAAACTATTGTAATGATAAAACATTATTATTATTATTATTATTATTATTATTATTATTATTATTATTATTATTATTATGAACGGTCGGACTCTTGTACAAGTACAACATGCCGTACCGTGAACTTAACCCGGACTACTGTATAAATGATATGTGAATTAATGATGGCGAAATGAGTCCGAGGTCCAACGCCGAAAGTTACCCAGCAATTTTGCTTCAATTCGTTGAGGGAAAACCCCGGAAAAAACTCCAACCAGATAACTTGTTCCAACCAGGATTCACTCTTTCCTTGCTCAATACCTCTCCCCTGGCTATCCCATTCTTTTTTTTTTTCTTTTTTTTTTGCGAGCTCTTTGTTAAATTATTGTCAGAACACCCCTGATATAAGTTAATTAATACATTCGACCTCCAGTGAAAAGTTTATAAGTAAACAAAATAAAGGATTCTTTAAATGTGTGACGGAGTGTTGTGTAATTATTCGATTCTAGACATTTTCCTTTCTTTTAAAATAACTGACAGTATTGTCAGTCAGACTCTCGTAAATATACTTGTCTCTGTAGATATTTACCAACGCATAACGAGGATGATTTTTCGAGATTTATACCGGAAATGTTTTCAGAATCCCTGATACAGAGAAAATCGTTTTTGATGTACTGTCCGTCTGACAGATGATCTACGCTGTAGCTTTTCGGCCGACAGTGTATTTATCTGTGTTGATTACGTTTGTAAGTCAAAATATGCCAAAGAGGATGAGTCATCTATGATGACTTGATGAATCAGCATTGGCGTTAACTGCAAGGCTTTGTCGAGGTTACTTGTCCCGGGATACTGCTCATCATAGGAATCACATTGAATTCAGCTATAACTAATATGACACGATGGGAATAGTTTTGCATTGCTTTCTTCATAGCTTATAGATGACATTTTATAATTATGGAGAAATTATGGAGTTTTTGTGGGAATAATTCTACTGTAGTATCTCGAGAGAATCTGTTTGAACTTATTTATCCACTAGAAGTTTCATTTGTTCCCGCCGCCATTTTAAATTGGATATCCAGCAAAGAAAGCCGATATTTAGATCAATGTTTTTTTATGGTGCCTCTCATTTCCTCATATTACTTTAGTGCGCCCCCTGGAGTAAAATGTAGAATGTAGAAGATATTAATGTGAAATTTAATTTATTAAAAAAATATATTACAACTATCTACATGGATTAAGGTTACTTCATTCCATCATTAAGGCATTGCTAATGAATATATGTCTGGGGTAATTTGTAATGTATTTTAAGTTGTTAATCATATAAATAATTAAACAATATCATACAATATTAATTTAAAAAAATATTACCGTATTGTTTTATTCGCGACCATCTATATCTGCTCTTTGGCACTCCCGAGGGACGCTATCCCCAGTTGAGAATCACTGTTCTAGATGTTCAGCTAAAGAAGAGTAATCGTCCCTTATCATCTTGAAATGTCAGTATTTAATTGGAAGAGTTCGGTGAAGTGTAGATAATGCATTTCTTAAATTGAATTTTATAATTCTGTCTAATATATGTTTCCATCTTTAACTTTCAAACGTAATATAGTCAAGTTTGTATTTAATATTCTATAATTGCCGCTTAGATAAATAGTGGAATGCTCGCTACTGGAAATAAATCTTAAGGAAGTGCTTGAGAAATTTCTCATACAATTATACCGTCCATTACATCATAATATGCTAACGCTGTAGTCAGCCATGTCTGTGATGCGACGCTAGCATGCTGGTCTTCCATCTAGGTGAGCCGGGTTAGATCCCTGGCCAGGTCGTGAAATCGTGATGAAATTTGTGGTGGAAAAAGCAGACTTTGCAGAGGGATTTTTCTCTGAATACTCTCATTTGCATTATCATTTAATCAGCATTCTCCATCTTCCCCTCATTTCATCTATAATAGCTAAAAAAATAGGCTGGGGCGAAATCATGGTGGCAATACGTGTTTCCATTGCTGATATAGAAAGGACTTGAGGCTCCAGATTATAACGTACTCGTCTAGGAATAGGACCTGGCTCTGTCAGGGCTGAGGCAGCATCAGATTAACGAATGCCGCCCGTGCATCTCTCGGACTGGAACAATCTCCTCACATATAGGGCGCCTAGTGGACCAATGTGCTTGGATCCATTCCGGGTCCGTCCCTCGAAAAGCTAGCCAGCCAGCTAAAGGCTGGTCCACAATAAACCGGGAACGAGAACCAGAACGAGATCGGGAAACGAAGAACGTGAACATAAAGATTTTTAATTCACAATAAACCGAAAACGGAAACGACTGTGCATATCAATATGCGTGTCAATATTAATATGCAACGTCAATATTAGGCCTACGCATTATAATGTTATTTTGTATTATTGACCAATGGCGTTCTCTCACGTGTACAAGCCAGCCAACATAAACACAGGTTAACCAAAAATTTATGGCACAGACTACTTAAGAATTCAATTCACTTGGTACTCTGATCATATATATATATATATATATATATATATATATATATATATATATATATATATATATATATATATATATATATATATATACATGTAGCATAATATTAAAACGGATTCTACTGAATTTCTGGGTTAGTTACAAACAATGGATGAAGAAATAATGTCACGACCTCCTTGTTACAGAATGTACGGCGATCAAATAATTTTTGATGACAACAGAATGAATCTAGTAGGCTGTGATCGAAAACGAGAACAGCAAAGTTAAAACTTGATCAGACTTCACGTTCCCGTTTCCGTTTCCATGAAGCTTTTCGTTAATTATATTGTGAACGCTCATATTTAACTATATGCACTTGATCAATTTTTCCGTTCTCGTTCTCCTTCTGGTTCTCGTTCCCAGTTTATTGTGGACTAGCCTTAACCAACATTTTTTGTCGTTCTCGGGGATCCTGTGGCTTGTTACGCTTGTCGTTCGGTCCAAGGGCTTTAAATGTCTAAACACGATAAAAAAATCCCTTCTTTTGAAGGGAATTGAAAGTGGGAATCTATTACAGTGGATTTAAGATACGCAAAAGAGCCTTGTTCCTTAGAGAAGAATTATATGCATAAGTTATACGTTTTTCCACGTTACAATCCAATATTCTAGTTGCATTTGTCAATATTCTTATCACCGGAGATAATGAAGTTTGTCATATGCATATCCCCACTTCAGAACTAGAATTATCAAGGATATAAAAATAACGGAGCAGTTGTCTGGAATTAGAGATAAAACTAAAAAAAATAACTGTTGTTTATAACTATCCCATTATCTAGTGTTAGGTAACATACTGTAAATTTATTGTGTGCATAATTTCCTTACAGTAAATGAAAAGACTTAGTGTCATTTTAAGTTTTTTTTTATGTTTCTCAACGACTGAGTAATTTAACGTATTGCGAATATATTCTGTTTTAGAATCGAATTTATTGCATTATCCTATACTATTAAACGAGCAATTCTCGTATATCTATAAAATTGTATCTTGAAAACGGCCAAAGGATTTTGGTTAAATGGGGTGAATCCACCATTTTCGGTTTCGAGAAAGCGATTTACTTAGATCTCGACTTTGAGAAAACTCACTCTAGGGTTTAAATAACCACATTTAGGCAGTGGTCGAATTGGAAATAAATTACTGCTGGTATACACAGACTTGTCTTGGGATACAACTATTTTGGAGATTTCTTAAATAAGACATTGATCCCGTGCGTAAACTAAATAGCGTACTATACAAGGTGGAAGTGAAATAACCCTGCAGATTTTCACAGCGAATAGCTCATGTTGTATGTAACAAAAAACTGTAATAATCATAATCGTGGAAATTTCATAGTTTTCTCATAAAAATGTTTCCCCCCAAATGTTTAACACCCTCAATTTGGTAACTATTGCGAGTAGGATCGTAATTTTTGTCCATATCGATAGAAAATCGAATAAATAATCATTTATTTCAATAGTATGGAAGGTTACTGTGTAAATTTAATTTAAAAACCACTAATTTAAAGCCACTGAACGGAGCAGATTGATTGAAACGTCATAGCCAGAGAAGGAGGTGGGAGATATTTCAGCTAGGGAGACAAACCTGAGTTCGTTGATCTCTTACATCTATATTACGAGAAGAGAGAGGGGGTGTTAGCGGCGATGTTGTCAGACTGCTAAAATTTCTAACTTAATTTTTTAATTAACCATGCATTTAATCACAAAACGTAATAACTTTAGGGTTTCTATTAATTTAAGCGTACCCTATCGTCCCTTTCAATCTGCAGGATTATTTCACTTCCACTCTGTATAAGACATCACGCCCTACTGCAGGAATGAAAGGTTGGCAAAAAACCCGAAATTTTTTCGAAAACCACTGGGGTTTTTCGGTTTTTTGTTTTTTTTTTCGGGTTTGAGAAAAAATTACCGTTATTTACATTTATCCATGTAAAATTAGTTTTAGTTTTTAAATACATATAAGAATGGGTAACTGAGCAATACCCTGAGTTCCTGGCTGGAGTTTTGGCATTCACCATGAAGGACACTGATGTATACCCGTCTGCCTTATTCCATGAAAATGCAGTCTCACGAATTTTACCATATAAATGGTGGAAAATTGTAGGCAAAAAAAAAAAAAAAAAAAAAAAAAAAACTGAAAAGATGGAGGTGACAGAGACAAAACAAACTGTTCAATGGATTTTTCTCGTTTTTCTCTCCGTTACACACATGCCCGGCCAATTCTGCCTCAATTGGAAGACTTTTCTCGACATTTGGAATCGTCTGGACAAAATTGCGGTACAGACAGACTGGGTGTGGCAAAAGCCCAGCAACTCGTCAGCATACACCGGTATCACGGTGACAAGAATCCGTGCTAGTGGGATTGGTGACTTGTAGTTAGTGACAGTGTCAATATTCAAATTAAATGTTGCCTTTGCTTGTTTATGTCAAATAAAAATCTGTTACATTTCTTCATTTCTTCAAACTTGTTTAAAATATCTGTTATTCAATTAATAAGATTTAATTATTACATTGGCTACTGCTTTGTATATTCTAAGAGTTTTCGGTGGACTATTCAACTGAATATTAAACAAATAATAATTATTTTAGGCATTTTTAATAAATGCTTACAATAATAAATTAAAATTATTTCCGTATACTATTATAGGATAGGCACCTACTTAATATTGATTTGCACAGTATGAAATAATAAAAATGACTGGAATTGTTAAGAAAGGAAGATTTTATACGACTTGCAGCTTTATTAGAATATTTTTATGTGTGTTTTTTTAAGCTTACTATCAGTCAAAGGCCCACGGACTTTTCCAGGTGAGCTTTACCCGAAAAACTCCTGTTTTTTTTTTTTTCTTTTGGATCGGGGAAAATCATGCCAACCCTGCAGGAATGTCTACTCTAAGACAAGGTACAGAGTATGACGACACTATTTGTTAGAGTAATTAACTGTGTGATCAGCTTCATTAAATAATAGTCAATTAAGTAATGTTTATTGCCAATATGCTTTCTGGCATCTTATTTTACTTCCGGTATGCCATACCGACTCATATCGGCCCAATTCGACCACTGCATTTAGCGCGTTTCATTGTTAAGATATAGTTAAATTTAATCTTACGTTATTTCGCAACTTAATTTAATTTATTTAATTTGCTTAATTAGATAGCTAGTGAGTAGGCATACAAATTAAAATTATAAAACAAAAATATTTCTAGCCACTACAGTATGAGCCAGGCTCGTGTACGGTGTTAGCCAATAATATAACATAAAATTTACAAAGACAGTTAACTAAATACAATAGTTAAAACTTAATTCAAACTAATCAATAACACACAAGAGCAAAAAAAAAGAAGCGAAAAAAGAGAAAAAACACATTTAATATAAATTGACAATTAGACAGAAGCCAGTGATTTTCAATAAAAACATGAATATAGTCGACAGAAATAAAAGGTAAAAAATACACACATTTGTTAATATTATATATCATGAATAATTTTATAAATTTCTTTTTTAAAAAGTTCAATTTTAAAATATTTCAAATTTAGAAAATAGTTTGTAATTTTATTATAAAGTCTTGGACCGAAACTAGCACCATGTTTAAGAGCTGCACTTGTATGACATTTAGGCTCAATTGATGGGAAAGTATACTTTTGTCTTCGAGTACGATATTCATGTCGATTAGATTTATGTTTTATTTGATTTCTGTGGTAGTAATTTAGTAAACTATATTTATAAATTTCTTCAATAGTTAATACTTTAAAATCTGTATAAATTAAATTTGTTGGGTAATCTAACTAACAATAAATCAAATGTAAGGGGCACATTTGCAACTCGAAAAAATTTATTTACGAAACAGTAATACGCGAATGAATCTATATTTAACTCGTCGACTGCGTCCTTCGAGTCGCGATTTTAGTACCGAATTTGTAAACTTTATCTTTAAAACGGGCCTAAGGAGTGTGATAAAATGGGATGAATCTGATGTTTTCGGGTGCGAGAAAGCGATTCAACTAGGTTTCGAATTTGGGAAACCCATTTAGGAGTTTAAGTAACCAGATTTATTTCTATGAATTAATAATATACAAAAATAAACCAAATCTAAGTGGCACATTTACAACTATAACAAAAAACGATTTACGGAACAGTAATAAATCAGCGCCACTATTTTGAATTTTCTGTGGACGTCGACAATTCGACAATATGGTGGACTTCAATAGTGCAGCCGAATATAGTCCTGACCAGCTTACTTAATACCTTAAGGGTGAAACCTAACCATTTTCCCCCCATTACTACATATGCTAGTTGAAGGTTGAATTTTCTTTTGCTAACTTCGTTTCGAATTTCGGTACTGAGAAATACTACAACTGGTAGTGATTTTCTAACTATTATGTTGGCAGCAGGAACAGCTATTGTCGGTAGTGCTAATTCTGAAAATTCAAATTGTTCTAGATTTCTGAGCCGATTACTAGGAGCTAGTGAATTTCGAACATACTAATAATTATTTAATATCAATATTATATTAATACACAATAGTTATTTTATCTGTTGCGTTGCGGTTACAATTCAAGATTATAGTCAGATAAGTGTGAATAAATATATCATATACATGCACTTGGGTCTTCAGTAGAAAATGCTCACGGAGACAGCAATTATAACTAGAATAGCAAAATTATTAGGAATAATTAAGTATTCTTGATTCTTAAGCATATATTTCAAAGTGGCATTCGGTTTTCAGAGTTTGTACTAATCATTTCACATGATCAAACAAATACATTTTTAGGTTAGGTCTCTTGAATCGTAAACTGTTTAGTCAAAGCAATGAATTTCATGTTGTCATACAAAATACATTTTAATATTAGATCATATTAATTTACTATTTCCAACATAATGTGCGAGTAGTCCAGGAGGAAATTATACACCTACTCTTTCACAAATTATTGAACTATTTAGAAAACACCTTCCAACATAAAGATGAGATCTAGTAAATAAGTAAAAATCATTATTATTAATAGTATATTATTATTATTATTATTATTATTATTATTATTATTATTATTATTATTATTATTATTGTAAATGGCATTGTGATTTTACCCTCTTTGGTGATATCTGATATTAGTTGGCAACACTGAAGAGACGGCCAAATTAGCCTTTTAGGAACTGATATTACCTGATTCTCACTGTAGCTATAGAGCATGAGGTTCTCTGATTTAGCTATAGAGCATGAGGTTCTCTGATTTTGACTTAGTATTACATTTGGAAATTATAAAGCAATATATAATTTTTATGTCCTCGGCCTTTATGTCCTCCATTTACTCAGAAGTGTTCTGTCTTCCAGGTACCCATTCAAAAGAGAGGAGGCCAATACTCCGAAATGAGTTTTCGAGCCATAGGTGATGATGATCATTATTGAAATCCCGTACAATTAACCCTGGATTGCGCATAAAAGAAATTTTTGTACAATCGAATAAGTGAGACATCTGACTTCATTAGTAAATTGTCTGCTGGATGCAGTGGCGGCTCGTGGGTATTGAATTCAGGGGGGCTGCATACAAAAATAAACCATGCAACTTACCTTATTTAAAGATTAGTTCCATGCGCCTTGTCTTGTAGTTTGCAAACTTTTGAATCATCTTATTAAAATCCGATATGTCGTTTAACATAGTCTTTACAATGGAAAACATAGCTAATGCGGTCAGTCTCTCTTCTCTCATCGTATTTCTAAGACAGGATTTTACTCTCTTCAAACACGAAAAACAACGTTCTGGTTCGGAAGTTGTCATTGGTATAGTGATAGCTATGCGTAGTAGTTCTACAACTTCTGAAAATAGGCCTGCAAGAGCTTAACTGCGTCACTAATATTTCTGAATTCTTGTCTCTGATACAACACAGTGAGTTCCGTTTTCAGTTAGTCTTTATCGAACAGCTTCACACATATATTTAGGTCATCTTCAGGAAATGAGCTTTTGTAGCATTCAAATTTTTCTTGACACAGAAGAGAAGATGATATCAGATGATTTATTAACTGGAATCGGGTGTTAGCTTGTGTGAAAATAAGGTCACACACTTCCTTGGCTGCCGCAACCCTTGTCTGAATCCCTTCGACCTTACGACGCTTTTTAGGGTTTTCATTTTCACAGACCTCGCTGCTCAACTGTGCACTGTTCCATATTGTCTGTATGGCATTAACAAAGCTTGATATGCAGAATCGGCCTCGGTACATAGTCGGTTGCGGGTTCGATCCCGGTCCAGGTCGATGGCATTTAAGTGTGTTTAAATTAGATAGGCTCATGTCAGTAGATTTACTGGCATATAAAAGAATCCTGCGGGACAAAATTCCGGAACACCGGCGACGCTGATATAACCCCTGCAGTTGCGAGTGTCGTTAAATAAACCATAATTTAATTTTTATATGCAAATTTGAACCTTAGAAATATCTAACTGGCGATGTTGTAGTTGGTGTATAATATATCTACATGATACATCAATAAATTAAAAAAAAACTGAGCCAGAAATTGAATTTAGGATCTTCAAGAGTACCGGTACCCACCAGGGCGCTTGCCTCTTTTATTGTGATGTTGTTAGATGTTTCAGATTCCATTATGGTTTGGAAACATTCTAGCGATGGCTCCTTCTTCTCATGAACAACATTTACTGTTCTTATTTTAAAACTCCATCTTGTTGCCCCAGCTGATGGAATTGTCTTTGAAACACATTAATCTAATACAGACTGTGTGGAGATCGAGAGAAGACTGCAGGGATACTGGATAAATGATCAAAAAATATGCGAGCTTTGTAGGCTATTTTGTTTAGCGGCCCTTTCCATTATGAGATTCAACTGATGGGCACTTAATTTCACATTTCTCCTGAATTGTTAAGATACTGAACTGAATAGACTGTAAATATTGTACAGAATGAAACATTGTTGCACTTGTTATACTCACAACATTAAAGAAAATGTGTTTAAAACTGCGCGCTGCTGATAAACTGCTGCAAATTTTGCAGCGTCTGGATTCATGGCGAGGGGTAGCAGGGGGAGGGGTAAAACTAACGCTCAAAGCATCCGAAACGAGACTGGCAGCTCCAGGGAGGAAGTGGCTTCACCAATCCGTCTTTGTCTCTCGTTTCGCTCTGGCAGCATCAGGGGAGGAAGTGACTTCACTAACTATTGCGTGCATGTTAATGAAAGCGAAATTAAAAAAAAAAATTCGAGCCGCTAAATAGAGACTGTATAATAAATGTATTTCACAACATAAAACGAGACACGAGCCACAAATGTCTGGGGGTGCTGCAGCTCCGCAGCCCCCCTTCGAAAGCCGCCCCTGGCTTACTGGAATTATAAAGAATGAATATTATATGCAAGAAAAAAAAAAAACAAAGCCATGGCTTCTCATGTTGGTGCATAGTAATAGCACAGTCTAGTATATACAGTCACGAAGCTCAATACTTAGGGAATATGCATCCATAGATAGTTGCTAACCAATAGGCTCGCTACTATCGCCTCATCACAGACAATGCGAAATAGCACTGGCACAGTCTATTGTTCCTAGTACCCTCACAACTCAAGCTTTGTAACTGTATATACTAGACTGTGGAAATAGTTCATTTATGTGCTTCTTTTGAATAACAATTCGAGAAAATAAATTATAACCAGTAATATCATAGGTAACATGATGAACGAACTAAGTAATTGTTACGAAACGCGTAATATATATATATACTACTGTATCTTCTTTTTATATTGCTTGTATTATTTTATTTCTATTTCTCTTGTTTGTTTTGTAATTATATTCTTTATTCTGCATATTTAAATTTAAATAAATAAAAAAATAAAAAAAAAATATATATATATATATATATATGAGAAGAAATATAATCCTCTTCGTGATTATTAATTATGAAGCAGCGTCAGTGAAAAACTCGGTTCACTTGAGCAAAGATCGTGGGCCCAGGTGAGGGCGGTCTTAATCTTCGTCGCGACTTCAATTATTAGTCCCTCTCCTCTTAAACTGACAGGTCAAGGCCGATGACCACAATACACAAAGCCTCCCATTCAAGCAGGACTTCCTTGATCCAGTCAGACCATCTGGCCTGTTCAGACTCGGACGAATGGCACGAGGGGAATGCAAGCTCCTCAATGAACGTTCAGCTCAATGCCGCAGACTAGACGAAAAAAATAGACGATAAACATGAACAGCTAACGGTGCTCGAATGTGAATGCGAAAACAAATGCAGGCATACGAGCATGCAAATCTACACAAAAACGTATTAATAAGTGCAACATCAACAGTCACAATTATTATTGATGTAAAGTCAAAAGTGTTTATTTTTTATTATTACAGTACAAAGAAATTGTTTGTATACATCTGAAGTCTGATTAGTGTAATATGTTGCTAGTCAGCGATGTATGCAATGGAGGAGGAAAGGAACTGGCCACCCCTTCCCATTAACTCCTGGCTTAGTTATCTCACGAGTAATGCTTTATTGGTGTCACTTACGATGTCTTCGGACAGTTGACTAAACAACAATAACAGCAATTAAAAATACCATTTTAAAACAGTTTTAGTATTTCTGAGTATTTTAAGTGAAATTATTTTAGGCCAATATTCAGAGTGGAAATGAAATAGTCTTGCAGACTGAAAGGAACGATAGGGTACATTTAAATGAATAGAAAACCTATATTACGTTTTGAGAATAACTGCACGGTTAATTAGCCCCGCGCCTTCCTCTCTGCTACAACGATGCGATGTGGTTGCATCGTTCCGTGACTTGAAATTAGTGGTTCTTAAATTAAATTTATATAAAAACCTCACACGTTATTGAAATACGTCAGAGGGATAAATGATCCCTTATTAGATTTTCTATCGATATGGACAAAAATCACGATCCAACTCGGAATAGTTACCGAATAAGAGGGTGTTAAACATTTGGGGAGGAAAAAAAAAACGTTTTTTTTTCTGAGAAAACTATGAACTTTCCATCAATATGATATTACAGTTTTTTGTTACATACAACATGAGCTACTAGCTCTAAAAATCTGCAGGTTTATTATTATTATTATTATTATTATTATTATTATTATTACTATTGTTATTACTATTATTATTATTATATTATTGTTATTATTATTATCATTATCATAATCACATTATTATTATTATTATTATTATTATTATTATTAGTATTATTATTATTATTATTATTATTATTATTATTATTATTATTATTATTATTATTATTATTATTATTATTATTTGGCCTATTACTATTATATGTAGCATTATTATTGTTATTCTTTTTTTTCACAAAAAATTAGACTCATACCTTAGCATTTACAAATTCGATTTTGCAATAATAAATAGAGTATGTACAGAGTAAAGTAGGTTGAGGTAAGTGGGCCATAGTTTTACACAACCATATAAATATAATCTCCTATCTTGTTTAAATAGGAATTATTTTAATAATGCACATGCATGATAGTCTCAGCAAACGATTCTTTTTCAAATTGTCTTCTTGCCCATTCAAAATCATAAACAGACAGACAGAGAGATTCCTTTATTGCTTTAACATAAATACAAGTACATATGTATAGCAACGTCAAAAAACAAGATCATACAAAAGTAGGACCTATTTGCGAAGTTAAAACTACACAATACAAACTATGTTCATACAATATTCGTTTGATTAACGATTTGAATAAATCATAATTTAAATTCCTAGTTGACCTCGGTAACCTATTATACAACTTCAGAAACGTATATTCAAAATTATTTTGTGTAGTGTTATACCTGCATAATTCAAGTCTTATATCATTGTAATTGCTCGTATGACAATTCAAGTTCAATGGAAAATTATTAATATTCAGTTTAATATACAACAAACACTGTAGTATATACAGAGTGAACCGTAAGTAATGTCATTAATTTCAAGAGGTTATTGCTCGAGTTATTTAAAACAAAAAGATTTAATACAATTTTGCTCCTCTGTGCTTCCTTTCCTAGAAAAAAAAAAACATTTTGTCGTACGCCGGTCTCCGTCGACGTCCCTCTGCTGATGGCGATGGTTACAGGGGTAGAGAGGGAAAACGGGAGTGACCGGGACAAGATGGGCCGAAGCTTAAAGAGGAATGAGGTGTTGTTATAGTGAAGAAAGGAAGACCATTTTAACAATATTTGTTTATTGAAAAATACCAAGAAAAGTATTAAATGTTTTTCACTAGTTCTGAGGTTGGGGAAACGGGAAAGCCGTGATAGAAATGGATAATTTACAAATTCGTCTTGAGATGCCGATGCGTGAAGAGTCAGGCCTACGATGAGGTAGAATTTGTGTGTACGGGAGAAAGGGGTAACGGGAGTGCCTGAGTAGGATAGGTTTTCCCGGAGGGTATGCTGGGGGAGAAGGAAACCATGAGAGAGATGGAACTGGGTTCGAGGTTAGTTCTCTCAATCGAGGGATCAACTAAGCTCCTTAGCGACTTTTCGACAGAGAGAACAAGCTCCGTAGATGTCGAGGGATTAGAACGAGCCTAGCTAAGCGACTTTTCGACATCAGGAGCGACGAAACGGGTGACTCTTCTGTCGAGGGATCAACTAGCCTGGCTAGCGATTTTTCGACAGCAGAGAGGTTCGAAGAAGGGACAAGGGTCGAGCAAGTCGGGGTGAACATGGCGGAAATGAAATCGGGACTGTTACAAGGATGAGCGGTAGGGAGCAGAGGCTAACATCGGAAAGGAGATGTGAGCGCTTCCAGACAGTGGAAAGCAACTGCCTCTATAGTGAACTGAATTGAGAGAGAAGTGGGAGGAGAAAATTAAAAGGTACGCAAAACGCGTCCTCGCAAAGGGTTCGGGGCTGAAAGAATCTGAACATGTGAGCTCCAAGCCTGTTGGTCACTTGTCTCACTCCGGGTTAGCCTACGTTGCTCCACTGAAGGAGCTCTAAAAATTTTGAAGGGGAAAGGCCAAAATGGACGTAACCTCTTAGGTAACACATACGCGAGGGGAGGGAAATGTGATCAAAGTGAAGAAATGGCGGTCGGTAAGTGTCATGAGCTAATTAAAATATCCCCTGCTTGGGCTGATTACCTGGTTGGGTTTTTTTCCGAGGTTTTCCTCATCCTCAGTTTAAACAAGTCTGTTTAATTTTTTCACGAAAGTTAAGTGGAAAAACTTCTTCTGTATCTATTGCAAACAGTAACAACAGTAAATCAATCACAAAATTTCTTAAGGAAAATAACTTTATGTCAGTTTACAATAACCAACTGCAAAAAAAATAATGTTACATTTTCAACACTAGGTAGAAATTTGCGAGTTAGTGGCGCTTCGAACGCGCGTCAGTGGGTTGCTTAATACACTAATTTTTTGTAGAGAATTTTTCAGTCTTCCAGTGAACATGGACGAAGAAGCAGAGAGACTGAGAAGATACATTTTGGCAACCATTCACATCACGTAATTCAACCAATAGGCTATACAATAGATGTCTGTAGTTTAATGGTAAAGTCAAAGGCCATGGTGTAATTGAACCCATGTTCGAACCTGAGATCAACTAATTTTTTTATCTCTTTGTTAATTTATTTACATTATTTTAGACGAGTTATTTTATTTTAACATGAAATAAAGCTGATTTTACTACATAAATAATATATCCCTAATTCGCACTAGTCCAGCTATTTAGTTGTCTAGTCTATGGTTATATTATTATTTATTACTATTATTATTATTACTATTATTATTATTGTTTATTATTACAATTATTATCAGTATATATTATTCTATCGTAACATAGCCTGCATACCGTCGTGACGGTGTAGGTGTAGCAAATTGGTGACCCAACAGTCGTCCGTTAGCAGCGCCACGAACGCGCCACTAAAATAGTGGCCTGGCTGTGGCCCCGTCTGAAACCTATCATTTAATTCGATGTATTGCGACGAGAAACGCCACGTTTAGTGGCCGCCACCAGCGGCGAAACCAACCATTCAGAGCGTCTGCAGCGCGACTGATTCTATGGTTGTGGCTGTGTCTCAAGGCCTCCATTTAAATACATTATTCACAAGCGGCAGCGCTTTAGTGGCTTCATTTGAAGGGACTTTAATGGTAGCCTACTAAACCTTTTAATTGCAATCATTTATAAATTAATTTAATAAAAAACAGGTTTATGAAAACAGTTCACGAGTCTAGAGTTTGGGAACCAGCCTTAAACCAAGTATCCTCCTCCAGAAGCAAAGTGTCAATGTCTACGTCGCCAATACTGTACTATTTGAGAGTAAATATAAGTACGTTGCACCAATATGGTGGTGGTGGTGGTGTCGATTAATTGAGAAGTGGCGAAATGATAAGGAACAATGGGAATACTCAGTAAAAATCTATCCCAAACACTGTCCTGTGAAATAATGTTATTTAGGTGTCAATTTGTTTCAGTTTAATCCACAAATTCCGGCATGGCCCCTAATATAACTAGTACTCCCACGGGAGTTCTATACGAAGAAGACTTCGCTGCAGCCGAAAAAGCAACTTCAACTGAGACTAAAGAGGGCATTAAACCTAAACGGGAGTACAAGAAGCAAATTGTGTGGCCCAACGTGATTATGCATTTCCTCCTCCATGTTGGCGCAGTCTACGGAGCTTACCTCATGCTTACTTCTGCCAAAATACTCACAGGAATATGGGGTATGTACCTGGATAATTTGAATAGTTACACAATGCAAACAACTTCTCAAAACAACAATACAAAGATAAGTCAACACGATGTGTAAACGATATGCCTGAGTACTTTATAACTTGAAATTCGGATCGAAAGGAATTTATTATTAAATGACATTTAAATTATAGCTAAATAATACTCAACAACTGAAATAACTGCACATTAAATAGGTATGTTCGTATTCTTACATAGCTTTACTTTCGTGGTCATAAATTCCCACTCCTACAAAGCAACAATAAAGAGTGTCATTCTTAACAACTGACACGCTTCCAACCATCAATCTATCTTTTAAATACAAGTTTGCTTCTGAGAAAACCTGGGAATTTCAAGAATGTCTAATTAACCAGGTCCAAAATTTTTTGGAACTTACAATCTATACTGTTACAGAAGGTAGTTTCCGATCTCTGGAAACGATTTTTTAATGATGTCATATGCGTCAGGAGTCACACGACAGCTGAACTGTGGCGAGAGGTGACAGACCAGTAGTGATAATATAATTATGATAATATAGTAACTTGTTAATATACCGTAATTATTTATCTTGTTTTACACAAACTTTTTGATTGGAAGTCAAATATACTAATTATATTGAATGATTTCATAGTTAGAGTGCATGATGTCTCACAGCAGCAATGCCCAAGAAAATCGAGCCTTTTTGGGAGGGGTACATTACGACCCTTTTCGATGTCAAGTAAGTTATGTGAAAATAATAGAAGCCTGAAAAAACGTGGTTTCTTTGTTCCAAGAAAGGAATCTTCTGTATACTTAATAAGATTGGTAAAGCTCGGATGGGATTAATTTGTATCATCTCGGAGGGATGCGGCTTGTGGCGGGGGTTGGATTTGCTTGCTTATTCCCCTCTGGAAATAATCCCATCCGAGCTTTGTCAGTCTTATTAAGTACACAGAAGATGCCTTTCTTGGAAATAACGAAACATCGTTTTTTGCAGGCTCCTATGATTTTCATATAACTGTACTTGGCATAGGAAAGGGTCGTAATGTACCCCTCCTAAAAAGGCTCGATTTTCTTGGGCATTGCTGCTGTGAGACACTGTGCACTCTATGAGATCACTCATTACTGGTCTGTCAACTCTCGTCGCAGTTCAGCTGTCGTGTGACTCCTGACGCACATGACGTCATTCAAAGTTGTTTCCAGAAATCGGAAACCCTCCGTATTATATACTTAGTATTATGTATTTTATAAAGAGAAATTCAAGAAAAATATCATTAAATAAATAGCACACTTACAGTATATAACTTTGGCTTAAAAGCTTCGAATTATGTAATTGATGCTACTGACGCAAAGATTATATATGATGTGCATATTTTACGAATAAATTCAGTCATATATAGACGAACTGATAGTATAGTTAATAAAAGCACTTGTCTTTTCGACGGAAATAATATTAACATAAAGTTAATGTGAATAGTATATAGTTCTAATATAATCAATGAAAATCCAAACATTATAATACATTTCAATACACCTCTTAAAGAAATGTGTTCAAATAGAATTCAAAAGATGAAAACTTGTATCTTGTTAATTTTAGAAATGTTGATTTCAATGACACCTATTGGACATTCAATACAGTGATTAAGAACAGTTTCTAAAAACTGTCACCATATAGAAAATATAAATATCGTACCTCTAGTAGGATATATTAGGCCTATTTACATAAGAAATTTACTACGTGAATGGGTTAGTGATTACCAAATAGCGTAGACTATGTTTGGTCCCGATACTGAATGTTAGGTATACGTCAGTTGCAGGGAGGTCATTGAATTCATTGCTACGCTCCCTCCGTCAAGCCACGGGACGTGATGTCTTGTCAGCTGCGTAGGGACCGAAAATCCGCTGTCTGGTGATTACTAGTTCTTACAAATAATAGTGTATTTTCTATTCAAGGAATAATGAATAACTGGCCATATAAAGAAAATGTTAACGAGTTCATGTCGAAACTTCCCGTCAAACTGCGCACATTGTCTATCTGCGTAGAGATGTAGCAAACACAAAGAATTAATAGTCCATACTAACTGTAATTTTGTGGAAATAAGGCACGAATAAAAGATTTTCGAAACAAAAATTAAGTACCCTTCAGCTTTCAGTAAACAGTGCACACTTACAAGGGAAACTTTTCATCACACCTCTTTCACATTTTAATGGAACATAACTAATTTCGAAGCTCATGAAAACGAGAATAAGAAACAGCCTTGAAAATATGCCGAAGTTGCTTCTAAAGGGCGTAAATCCTAGTTACAAGTCGCTATATGCCAATGGACATACTGCAAAAATTCATAGCCCAACCGGTCAATGGCTCACCTTACAAGTAAAAGTTCTGGGTTCGATTCTCAGTTACTTTTTTATTTTAAAACAAAAACATATAGAGTGCAGGACTTTTCTAATACCGATAGAAATAAAGAGATCCCTCGTCAGTTGGTCCTAGCTGAACGAAAAAGAAGGTTCTTGCTGTGCATCTATGTGATTTTTCAGCTTGTTTACATTACGCAAGATGCATTAGATCTGGAATTGAAGACTTTTTGGTGGCTAGATGAATCCGTTAAACATAGCTCGTGATTTCTGCAAACTAGTGCAGAGTTAAGCTGTTTTGTTCGCAAGAAAATAAGTGAGAAACACTTTCATTTTATTAGTTTAGAGTACTAACATGTTTTTTTTTTTTTTTTTTGCTATTAGATTACAAATAATGAAAAAAATAATACAAATTAACAAAAACATTATATAAGAAAATAAACATTAAAAGAAAAAAAATGACAAGATGTGTATTCGATTTGAACACGGGTCTCCAACTAAACAGCTATCTGTTGAGCTAACTCAATCTCCTTCAAACGCTGTTCCATGTCCATTACATATTTACATACAACTGTTTCATGATTCCTGTAACATTATTTAAGCCCTTTTAATCATAACTTCGGCATGTTCTGATTTTATATTCTGATTTAGGTCTCCCAGAGCAATAAAATAAGTTATCATTTGTTAAAATCTAAAGGAGGGCAATGAAAAGTTTCCCTTGTCAGCAGGCGAAGCGCGTTGAGTGCACAAAGCCATCTTCCATGTCACGTGACAGTGTAGTCATTCACAGAGAATGACAACTCAGCTACTCTAAGTGCGTGCAGTTGTTTCTTGATACAGCATTCAAAGTAAGTTTTCATAACCTACAGTTAGTACGGGAAATTATTTATTTTATAATATTTGTATATTTACTATGGAGGTCTGTGTGCGTAGTATAATGGGAGGTTTCGGCGTACGCTCATTAACAGTTATCTTTGATTCAAAATAATTATCTCCAATGGGGAATTAATTTCCTTTGAGGGAGAGGAATATTCAGGCTATTCCTTGAATTCCTTACTGTTTCTGAATGACTAATGTTATTCATAACTCCCGTATACAGCAAAATATTTCAAAATACGTATTTAACAATTTAATAATAAAATCTGTGGTTTTTATTGCAGCTTTCTTTCTGTATGAAGTGGGTATCCTAGGCATTACGGCCGGCGCACATCGACTCTGGTCACATCGCTCTTATAAAGCCACATGGCAGATGAGGCTGATCCTCATGATTTGTCAGACTGTGTCTTTTCAGGTAGGCCTACGAGTCATATTATTTAATTATATGATATTCTACTAAATGATCATTTAACAGACCGAGCGGGCTAGCGGCGTGGTAGAGGGCTGGCCTCGCATTCGGGAGGTCTGGGGTTCGATCCCAGTTTCCTCAGTTATTTCCAGGCAAATGCCGGGATTGTACCTCTTGAAAGTCCGGCCATGGACGGCGATCCTTCCCTTAATTCTTTCATATGTGTGAGTGAATGATGTGTAATGTCTTAAATGTTTGTGTTGTATCGGAGGTGGCCCTGGCATTGAGCTGATCCCTCATCCGGGGAGGCCCTCCATGTCCTTGTGTGGTCAAAAAAATATGTATGTGATCCATAGCTTAGTACCTCTCCCGACAGGTCGCGGCCCTGTAAGGCCCGGGTGGCGTGGGTCGTGTAAATGCACCTAGAAGGGAGAGGTTAAACTGAGAGAGAGAGAAAGAAAGAAAGAAAGAAAGAAAGATGATTATTTAACACTTATCATTAAGTTAGATTGTTAAACTGAAAATAATGTATATTTGTAGTTATGAAAATTAATTCTCATAAATCCTGGTGAAATCATCCTGTGACCTACGATTCAAGACTGTGACCTACGATTCAAGAGATTGTCTATTATTGTCTAATGTGACAAAACATTTTATACAAAGTAAGTTAGTAGCTAACCATTCAGCCACAATAGCAGTAGTACTAGTAATAATAATAATAATAATAATAATAATAATAATAATAATAATAATAATAATAATAATAATAATAACTAGGATTTCTACACCTTGAAATCTTGGTCGATCTTTCGCTTTCTCGCGTTTAGCGTACGCACCTTTTCACCGATTGGCACTACTTAGACCAGGGCTGGGCACAGAGACCGAATCCAAACTCTAAACGGGGCGCTTAATATTCATCCGTCACGACATCAATGCTGCGCGGTATTCGGCGGGGAAGAAAAGTGTTGAAGAGAAGTCATATGGCTCCCCATGAAGAGTAGAATCCGCTCTTGGTGCCCAGCCCTGATTAGATCATGCGGCAGGTATTTGAACGATTGTTTTGAGTCATTCCGCTTGTTATAAATTCACTTAATTATTTTAATTTTAAAAACTTGGAAAGTTACTGGAAATGAAAGTAGCCTTTCCTTTATTAAATTATAAATTGTATATCAATTATTTGTTAAAAGAGCACTTCACAAGTGAAAGGTTATTACAAAGACATACATAACTCACAAAAATACAAATACAGTAGTAGCAGTAAAACCAAATTTTAATAACTAAACAAAATACAACGTAATGGAGAATAAAATAAATGATTTAAGCTTACAAGAAAATAAAAATATATAATTACAGAACACAGATTAAAATGGCATGAGTATTAATTGAGAATGAAGCTACAATGTGTGTTATTTCAAACACACATTTACAAACCAAGAAACAGTGGCAAGCCGAGAAAGCGTTGAGTTCAGCTTTCAACTTTGTGAAGTGGCATTAACCTTTGTGATTTTGCATGTCTAATAGTATGACTCATAAATTAAAGGTAGCAGTTTGAACTTAAGAACTACTTTACGTAATTCAATTATTTGTTTCTGAATTCTAATCCGTGCAACTTGAAATGTAATCATTTTCAGCAATTACTATTACTAGCCCGTGAAATGGCAGTGTAATATCTATATAATAATTTCATTATATTACAGTTCACAGCATACAGTTTGCATTATTTTATAAACAAATGCGAGATATCTATCTCACGAGTAATTATTCATAATAATATCATAATCATCATTCGCAGTAGCAGTAGCATCAATATGACCAAAAAGGCCACACAAAAAAGCCTGAAATTATCACAACCACCCACAGCTTCCGCCACCACCCGAAATTAAAATTCCTCCTTTTTCTTCTTCAATGTTTTTATATACTTCTTTTCTCTTCTCCTTTCTCTTGTTATCCATCTTCACCGTTCCCCTCCTACTTTTTCTATCTCCTTCTACATTTTTTTCGTTTTCTTCGCCATATTCCTGTTTCTCTTCCTCTCTCTTCCTCTGTGTTTGGTATCCTTGTTTTACTTTTCTTCTTCTACCTTTATTCGTTTCCTTTGTTGCCTTATTGTCTTTCTATTATTCTGTTTATCTGTCTTTGGTGTCCACATTCTTCATATGTTGTCCTTCTTCTACCTTTTCCCATTTTCTTTGTTATCTTATTGTTTCTACCTTTCTGTTCATCTGTCTTTGATGTCGTCTATCTCCTTTTCTTTCCATCCCGATTTTTATTTATGTTCTTCTCCTCTCGTTTGTCTTCATACTCCTTTTCTTCCCCTTTCCCTTCATCAACTTTGTCATCACCTTCTTGCTCATCTCATCCTTATCTTAGTCTTTGCTCTCCATCATATTCTTGTCCCTATTCTCCTCTTGTCTTTGTCCTTTTTATTCTTCTTCTATATTTTTCCGTTATCTTAAGTTCCTCTTCTTTTACTTTTCTTTGACTTTTATCTTCTTCTTGTCTTCCATTTCCTCTTATTCTTCTTTTTCTTGTGCTATTTCAATTTTCCACCATCTTGTTTCTCTCTTCCTTTTCTTTGTCTTTGCCCTACTCCTGACTCTCCCCCTCCTTCATCAAAGCCACCAAACGCAGCAATTTCAAGAACAACTGTTTGCATTACTCTGGTCTCACATTATTTATCTGATTTTAATTATAATGTATACAACAGCATGAATTTCTTAGCTATAGTCTGGCGACAAATGAACAATAATTATTTTGTCTGTTACTCATCCTTGAGGGTTAAAAATCTTTTACATGTAACAATTTTGATTACTTGCTGACAAATATAACCCATAACCTAGCTTAGAGATTACAACGTACTCCTAATATGTGTATAAGATTCATTTGTAATATACGCAAATTTGATCATGTAACACTATCCTCGAGCTTCTATCATGGTTTCGCCTGAAGAAACGAAGAATCGTGCACTGCTAATTAAACTCTTGCATGTCTCTGTTATTTCTTAACCCTCGATTTTACTGAACCGAAGCATGCGAAGTGCCTGCGCAACTCGCAGTTATAGAAACCATTCACTATCTCTCTGAAATCCGGATTTGTACCTCGCATGCGTCGGTTCAGAAAAACCAAGGCTTTGCATAGCAACACGCTTTCAGTTTCTCACAAAAGAACGAAATAAGAATCAAGCACTTCTTTCCATCCCTCAACACAGAACGTCATTATCCTCCTAGGCTATATACTAATATCATTACTTCCCTCTGGAATTTCACTACCTAGTGACGCTATCGAAATTCAAAATTAAGTTAGAAACGTATTTTTGTCTAATTAAATGTATCATTAATAAGTTACCGGTACTAGATGTGTTGATTATAGCCTTTATCTAATCATTCATAATTGTATTTTGTCTTTGCATTATTAGTTTCCCTTTCTTGTTTTGTTATTTATATTAATAATGCCAATTTAGCCTTTAAGCTTTGTTAAATCGTACACAAATGTAATATTTTTAACGTTTTTTATTTTTAATTTTTTGTGTTACTGTAATTGAAGAGTGTGATCCCAAAACTCGTTCAGTCCATTTTTGTAAAAGGCTATTTTTTTATCCACCGGTATATAGACTGAGCGAGTTTTCAAGTGACATACACATTGCACAATTACAGAAACATTTAGACAAGGATTGGTATTATTTTTGGAAGAAAACAAGCTTAAAATACAATGATAAAGGTCTCAAGCATAATCATATATACTCATAAATCATAAATATGGCCAAATGGACTGAGTTTTGGGATCACACTCTTCAATGGTAAACGTTCTTGTTTTTTGTAATTGAACGTTATCAGTTAGTTTTTTTTCGCTGTTGTCTTAAAATTTTGTACCTGTAGGCCTACATATTTCTGGTGCTATGGAAGAGAAGGCCTGATGACCTTAACTCCACCGGAATAAATACAATAAAATCAATAAATCAGAATTTAAACAAAAAAATATATATAAACATTAAGTAAGATTGTTTAGTACGCGGAAAACATGTTAACGTGCTCCGTGGCTCCCTCGCTCGCTCACGGCCGGGAATTAATAAACAAGGAGGCATAGTGATGCTAGTCTGCGGGTAGACAAAACTGGATTCAAATTACCAAACAGCTGACAGTTTCGTTGGTGTTCCCACAAGAGGTCGTAGTCTTAAAAATAACCATGGTTAATTACACAACTGAGAAACGCATATTAATTGTGGAGATATCTTAGCAAAAAATTTCATACGTGAAATGTTTGCGCAAATTTCGGGTACGTCTATGCAATATCTCCTTGATTTGTATAAGAAGTGGCGTGAAACGGGTTCCGTTTTAAACGATGAAAAAGGCAAAATACAAAAATAACCCCCACGAAAAACTTGACGACCAAAACTGATGCGAAGTCCGAAGTTAAATCATCAATATGGTTAGCGCAGGAATTACGTCGCAACTATCTGTTTTACGAGGTCTCAAAATGTTTAAGTTTTATCAGTATTAACATAAAGTATCAGTATGCTATCTGCCAGAGAGTAGAGTGACTGGAGGTGAACGAGCAAATTACCATGGTCAAGTCTTGTTTGCAGCTCTCTGTATATGTCGCACCAATTTTAACATAAAGGTTTATAACTCACAAAGCATGGAATTTATGGCTAAAGTTTTTACATAGTAAGACACTTAAATATTTTTCCTTTCTTAAGTAGTTTTTCATAATTTTTTAGCATAAAGATAATTTTCAAAATAAGAAAGTATGATAAGTCTGCAAGTGGTGCGATTTAGGCAATGTGTCTCCTAAGTCGCACTACATATTACCAAAATCGCATCTACATTCAGCTACAGTGGTAATTTGATTATAATATTTAAGTGAATAAACTAAACAATTCACAGTGAAATACTTTTATTTTGAATTGCCGTTTTCATTTCTACTTCATTCAATATTATTTTACAGTCTCTATATTCCTTAAGAATGACCATTCATGCATTCTGAACACCACTTTTCACATTCAATGACAATTCCCTCTTCGCTGCAAACAAAAAACCGCAAAAAGATTAAGGACCCATTTTAAATAATCCCTGAGATATTGTACAGCCTATGTGCAGGGGTTGCATTTTTGTGCACAGTGGCGCAACATGAGAACAGATGCGATATTAGTAAAGTCAAGATTTTGCGATTTAGATTACCTCATTTTGTAAACTTATTTATCGAACCTACAGAAAGAAGCGAAAAGAAACTTTAAACATCTTCATTCTAATTAAAAACGATAACATAGCCATTAAGAAATAGGGCCTATTGTAAAGTAGTTTTTTATCTTATCTTTTTAGAATTCGACAGTAAAATATGACGAAAAAACACCAAGATCACGATTTTCTTTATACGTTAATGACAACATTCCTACCATTCCAAATGTCTTGAGAGAACTGAGGTTCATAGTTAATGTAATCAGACGTACGTTAATGACAACATTCCTACCATTCCAAATGTCTTGAGAGAACTGAGGTTCATAGTTAATGTAATCAGACGTCCCGTTTTCAGATCTTCCGTTCCGGTCTCCCAACAGTTCTCAGTTGGGACGTATATTTGTGCGTTTTGTTGAAAGTACAAAAAATAATCTTGATGAGCAATGCCCCAAAATAGAATGAAGTTGAAAAGTGTATAGACACCATTAAAAACGTTTCTGGTAATTCAAACATTGATGACAAAGCCATGTTCAGTAAATATGTTTATGTGAATTAATTTACTAGTGCAAAGTCAAACAATGGATTAGAAAAGAGGAAGAAGTCCATACGAGGTGGGAGAAATGTTCAGTAGGCCTATTTCTCTTTTCAACATTTTCCATTAAAAACATTGCTAAAATTGAAGAATATGGCTTATTCCTGCCTTGAATCAATGCTCTTATACAGGGACATCATTTTATTTTACTAACATTTCTAATATTAACCTGACTATATCTTTGGATTAACGGTTGAGAACCGGAAACACCTTTTTGCTACCCCCTTCCACGACTGGAGTAAAATACAAACAAATCACTTTACTAGGTATAGGGGGGAAGAAAAGTAGCTAATCCATTTACATAAACTAGGAAATATCGCGATTTTGAGTTCGATCATTTTCATTAGGTTTTTCTTTAATCAAAATACAGTACTGTAGTATTAACAATAAGAGTTTTTACTCACGAATTGAGCTATCCATGCGAACGTATTCATTATGCAGTGTATATTATACTGTCTATAGCACATTAGCGTAAAATATAGAGAATGAAGTTAAGTTGAAAAATGATCATAATATGCATATTTAAACACTTTTTTAAAAGGGTGGCCGTTCATTTTGATACAGGCTTCAGTTCTTATGTGCATATTACCGCACTATAGACTATTGTACCTAATTCCAATTACCAGTTTCGTCCTTCGTACTAGTAACTCATGTTGAAATAATTCTGTATCTACTCTATAAAAAGAGTACCTTACGTACTGTAAATTCAATATTCACTTCTGCCCGATCCGAAAAGATAAAATTACTCAGACATGCTATCTACTATCCATCCAAGTGGTTTTGTCGCAGGGTCGTAGAAAGGAGGGAATCACGTGACAGTTAATTACTTAACGAGGCCTTTTTTATTTGTTATTTTAAACAGTTGTATAATATTACTAGAAGTCCAATTCCTAACAGAAATTAATGTTTTCAGATAAGAGCTAAGACAGTCCAGAAGGGCGAGCAGAAACGGGTGGGGGAATCCGGGATGCGACGTAGGCAAATGGAACGACAGTACTCGTGCGAAAATATGATTCAATATTGAAAGTTGTTTCGTCATTGGAAAACGCGAACATATTTCTGGAACGTACTATACTCACTCAGTAATGCTTACTATGACCTTAAGGCGATTTTGACTGCATACGCAGCCTTGGTTCTGTGTGGTGGACGGTTGTAAGTAGAGGGGGTGGGAGTGAAGTACATTCAAAAACTCAGGTACAATAAAAATTGAAGTAAAAATAAAATGATGTCCCTGTAGAAAGAGTTTTTACTAGAATGAACAAAATAGGTTATGGACATCGGAGAAAACACAATTGGAGGTTGACACTTTGTAGACATTGTTAATTAGCAAAGTTAATTTTAAATACAGTTTCCTTAATTTCTTACATTTCTTGAAAGATAATAAGAAACCTCACTCATTCACCAAGAAAATGTGCCCAATAGTAGTGTTAGGACTTATGAGTAGGCTGTAATTTTATGCTTCGTGTTGTGAGTGTGCCTAATGTATTTCACATCTTGATTACACAACTTTTAACACTGTATCACTTCGGAATGTGTATTATATGACTTTCTTGTGTTAAACTCTATCGTACCTGAGGATGGCCCATAATAGGTCGAAACATGTAAACCAGGTACGATAGAATTTAACACAAGAAAGTCATATAATACACATTCCGTAATTTATTTTATTGAGAATATTCCTCACTACAGAGGTTCTTCTTCCGACAGAACAAGATGACATTATAGCCACTCAATGTAATGTAGGCCTAATTTTGTTCTGTTTCTGTAATTTTGTTATAAATCTTAAAGCAGTTAATATCTACATGTTTTTAATAGAGAATTAAATTTCTACTTGTGAGACTGAATGCTGTACGACTAGGAGAAGTTTTCTGCGAAGCTGTAATACGTAAATGTCTCGTTTTGAGTTTCAGGCATTCTGGTCACATTATTCATGAGGTTCCCCCTAGTTCTCAATCTAACATAGCATATAAGTAGGTACAATAGTATAGACCAATTATTTAGTCCTGACAGCTCAGCGACGCAAAAGAGGGGAAGTAATAGGAGTAATGGGGAGAGCTCCGGAGTAGAGATAAGGGCGAGCGGTCGGTAAAGGAATGCAGTACAGCTTAATTTATTAGAAACATACAGCTTTACCGCACGCATGACATCCGATCGCTCCGAAGGCAAGCGAGTGACTAATCCAAACACCCCTTGGCCTAACTAAATGGATTCGCCTGACCCAGGCGCATATCTCCGGCGACTGTCAGTACTAAATAAGCGTTCTCGCGTACAGTAGTGTAATTTAGAAGCAGATGGAATTTCTAAAATTCACCGTTATTGAAACTCCTCCGAAAGAAACTGCATTGTGACTTTTCATTTATTTGGATTATTTTTTTTAACAATACCATATACTTAACATTGTACTTGGTTGTTTACAGACATCTGTTCATGAATGGGCTCGAAATCATAGGGTGCACCATAAACATAGCGACACTGATGGCGATCCTCACAATGTCAATCGTGGCTTGTTTTTCTCTCACGCCGGTTGGATGATGTGCCGTAAACATCCCGAAGTTAAGGAGAAGGGCAAGCAGATTGACCTGTCAGATCTTGATGCCGATCCAATTCTGATGTTTCAAAAAAAGTAAGTATTAGGGCCTAGTGACTGTTACACACACAAGGATTCATATAATTCCGAAGCATATTTTATTTTCTAATAGTCAAATATTAAGTAGACCTAATTCTGCATTTTAATTTATAACTCAAAATTGTGATAATAATCGAAGTATTGCATTGATTCCATGAATGTAACGTGTAAAATTAATATATATTTTTTCTTTTTCATTAAAGTAATGTGATACTGAAAAATATCAAGTTTAACGTTTTTGCGGAAATACATGCTTTCGACATGCCAGACTTTGTCTTTAGCTCTGTATTAAACTACTGGATAGACTTTGTTAATATTTAACAGCTGTGATTCAATTTATCCAGAAATAACGCATATTAAATAACTTACAGTAATTTATTTTAATAAAAAATAAATGGGCCTTTATTGGAGATAAAACACAGTCACTATCCACTTCAGGGAACGGAGATAATTTTCTTTATGCAAAAGAAACTGGCAAATGAGACGATCACTTAGTATATAAAAAAATATTTGACTATTAGAAATTAATTATTACGTACAGAATGATTTAACATTTTCGTTACGATCTTTCTAAGTTTTGAAAGCCCGAGACTATAATAGGACAGATAAAGCAGATAACATGGGACAGGCAGCTTATTGTCAAGGAGCTGTAACGAGAGGGTCTTAGGGCATGCACACTATATCATTCCGGGTACTGCAATGGGCCCACCCAAGCGGCCTGCGTATGTGGACAGTTTCAGTCCGTGCCCTCTCCTGAAGGGGGAATAATAGATATATATTGCCGAGATCTACGAACGCATTTCTTAGGTAGGCCTACACAAAATAAACCACTTAAAAATTTAAAAATAAACAGTCTCATTTCTACCACTAGTTTTAATGTTCAAGAGTAGGCACACACTGCGGCAAACTGTTTCAGGCTGCTCGAAGCAAAATGTTTGTTGCTGTTTGAAACGTCTTCAATACACACTGCAGCAAACGAGTCATTATCAAACATACAGTTTCTATGATCCTTCAAGTTAAAATTGTGAATAGCAGGACATTTTTCTAGTCACACAAGGAGCTTCCCAGCATCACGCTTCATCTAAAAGTTTGTTTATATTATTTGAATAAAAAGCTCGATTTGTTACAGTAGCCTATATATCTGATGTGATAACATGTACTTCTGTTTCTATACGTTAATATAACTATATTTTATTAGTGTATACAGTATATTGAACAGTATATATTTTAAGTCTGTAATTGTTATTTGGAAGGCACATAATATAATAGGAAAGACTGGAGAATATTGAGTTTGCAGTGAAAGACCTGCCATTGGGCAGAACACTATGAAAGAATGAATGAATTAAATCAAATTCTTTTAAAAGGACGTAAGTCATCATTTTTTACATTTTCATTTTTATTGTAATTTCGAAAGAACATTGATAAACCCATCGTTTTTGCTTGAAAGGGTGCAAATAACATTGTTCGTTGGCTGTTAGAGGCAAGTTAAAATCACAATTTGTTTTAAATGGTCAGTAGTCAATGACATGTATAGTTTTAAAACTCTTCAATTGGCAGTGGTGACTGAGTGCGAACAGCTGAAAACAGAAGAAATATTACAAAAAAAACTCCTGTTTCTGAAGAAAGAAGGAACAAACAAAGAAGTGAGATAATCAATTTTGCAATGTGTACCCTATTCCACTTTGAGTATACACATGACAGAGTTGGATACACCAAAGCATCTAGTTGTGGCAATGAATTAGTAAGCCACGTATTTTTCATGACACTTCTGAGAAAATCTGTTCCTCCACCAACAAGCCCAGTCTACCCAGCAGGAAAAGTGCCAATAAAACAGAAAGAAGTGCAAGACTTGGAAAATATGAAGCAGTAGGCCCGACATCTCAAATGAGCACACGACATTTTATGAACTTTTCAGCTCGCCTACAGACAGTATTGCAACATAAGATGATTGGAAAACAGTACATCCGAAGTGAGAAGACTTATTTCTCTTCATCATTCATTATATGAAGCAGTAGGCCCTACATCTCAAGTGAGCACACGACATTTTATGAACTTTTCAGCTGGCCTACAGACAGTATTGCAACATAAGATGATTGTAAAACAGTAGATCCGAAGTGAGAAGACCTATTTCTCTTCATCATTCATTATATGAAGTAGTAGGCCCTACATCTCAAGTGAGCACACGACATTTTATGAATTTTTCAGCTGGCCTACAGACAGTATTGCAACATAAGATGGTTGGAAAACAGTACATCCGAAGTGAGAAGACTTATTTCTCTTCATCATTCATTATATGAAGCAGTAGGCCCTACATCTCAAGTGAGCACACGACATTGTATGAACTTTTCAGCTCGCCTACAGACAGTATTGCAACATAAGATGATTGGAAAACAGTACATCCGAAGTGAGAAGACTTATTTCTCTTCATCATTCATTATATGAAGCAGTAGCACATCTCAAGTGAGCACACGACATTTTATGAACTTTTCAGCTCGCCTACAGACAGTATTGCAACATAAGATGATTAGAAAACAGTAGATCCGAAGTGAGAAGACTTATTTCTCTTCATCATTCATTATATGAAGCAGTAGGCCCTACATCTCAAGTGAGCACACGACATTTTATTAATTTTTCAGCTGGCCTACAGACAGTATTGCAACATAAGATGGTTGGAAAACAGTACATCCGAAGTGAGAAGACTTATTTCTCTTCATCATTCATTATATGAAGCAGTATGCCCTACATCTCAAGTGAGCACACGACATTGTATGAACTTTTCAGCTCGCCTACAGACAGTATTGCAACATAAGATGATTGAAAAACAGCACATCCGAAGTGAGAAGACTTATTTCTCTTCATCATTCATTATATGGAGCAGTAGGCCCTACATCTCAAGTGAGCACACGACATTTTATGAATTTTTCAGCTGGCCTACAGATAGTATTGCAATATACGATGATTGGAAAACAGTACATCCGAAGTGAGAAGACTTATTTCTCTTCATCATTCATTATATGAAGCAGTAGGCCCTACATCTCAAGTGAGCACACGACATTTTATGAATTTTTCAGCTCGCCTACAGACAGTATTGCAACATACGATGATTGAAAAACAGCACATCCGAAGTGAGAAGACTTATTTCTCTTCATCATTCATGATATTTTTTTTTATTTATAATTATTATACATTCTGTTTGTTGATTATGTATGATTTCCAACAAAGTAATTAAAGAATGGCACGAAAATATATGTATATTATTTGATTTTACTTGTCATAAAATTGTTTTCTTTTAAGGAGCGACTTTTTTCATATTTTAAATCTCAATAAAACCCCAGCTTAATTCGTATAATTACTTTAAAAACCAACAATTAATGTAACCTAGACTATCAGCCCTCATGTCCGGAATTACATATTTTCAAATAGTTTTCCTCTAACAGTTTTTTTTTTCAATTTCCTACAAATTTACTTTTCCTGGCTTATGCCCTTTAAAAAAAATCAATTGTTACTTCAGGTTTCGAATTATACCGTACCTAAAAAAAATAAATCAGTTGTAAAATATACGTAACTGTTAGTAAGAATGTAAGTAACGAATCTATAGTTTCCATAAACACTATTGCAAACAATTCGCACAGTCAGCTAGAAAGATGTTTCTTGATTATGACTGCTGCAAACAAGTAGACATGAAACAATTTCTGACTATCTTTCCCTGCTTGGAACAAACAAAACGTTTTGTCTGCTTAGTGTGTTTGTGTGACAGGCTCTAATCTGCTTATCCAGGACTAGTTATTTGTAGCAAACCATCTGAGTCAGTTTCAATCAGCCTGAAACTGTTTTGTTTCATGTAGTGTGGTTTAGCTTTTACACGTCATGAAGACACATGGAGGTAGAGCTCTTGCTTTCATTATTTTGGCGCTAAGGAGGTGATGTAGTCGCCTCCACTCTCCGTCCTCCTTTCCCCACCGGGAAATAATCGGTACTAAATGTGACAGGAGAGTGAGTAGACCCTGGGACCATTGTGGAAGTCTTGGCAACAAGAAAAACTCGCCATCACTCGAGATTGAAGCTGTGATCTCGTAGACTTCAGCAATGCTAGTGTATTTACGTTGACTAAAGACAAGGATATACCGGGTGAACAATTTATCTCCCGTCCGAAAAACGGCAACTTTAGCTATTGACGGGAGAGCTCTCACACGCATACAGCGCGGAGACAGCACAGTAACGGCGATTCGAGGAACCACAAAATATTAAAGTAAAATATTATTAAATATAATGTAGTTGAAATGTAATTTACCCATTCAAATTAAGAAAGGAGATACTGAAGCTGGTATATAATGTAAAATAATATAATTATTATGATTATGTTTTTACAGGTACTACCTAATTCTCATGCCCTTCATGTGCTTCTTCTTACCTACCTGGATTCCTGTTTATTTTTGGGGTGAAACATGGCACAATGCGTATTTTGTTGCTGCTATCTTCCGCCATGTGTTCACTCTGAACATGACTTTGATGGTCAACAGCATCACTCACAATACATGGGGAAACAGACCATATGACAAGTGAGTGTTAACATTTTTTATAGATCTTAATAAATATTAATGATACTATAAGGGTTAATGCAGTCTTGATGACAAGGAAATGAGAGATAATGGTGGAGGACCATACTATAAAGTCAATCTTCTTTCATGTATACAAATTGTTAAAATATGCATAATGCACACATAAATATATATAGGCCTATATAATTTTCACATTGTTTCTATGCTTTTTACATACTTGGGAGTAACATCTGCTACTTAAAGTAGACCTGCTTACAAAACTAAGTTTTCAACGGCTCCTAAAAATTATATGAATAACGTAACACTTTCTTCAGAAAAAAATGCTGATATAATTTCTAAGTCAGTGAATACAGACATGTAATGGAAGCGACTTACGCTAGGAATAAAAAGTCGTACACACAAAACCTTTTAACTTACAGTCTCGAAATTACCATCAGCTAAACGAGTGCCGCCTTTCCACTCGAGAGATTCCAGTTCAAACAAACAAGCAACAAAATTTTATTATTTTTCTTCGTACTTGATGTGAAGGATTAGTCGCAAATACATTATCAAGAATATCTTCGGTTTGGCAAATTAATGTCTTTCTTCCTTCCTCTTTTGCCACATATCAGTAGTATGGATCATGTCCATCACTCTTCTTACAATCGAGTAGAGATGAAGTCAATTCTTGAAATTATTACCATAATCCATTTCTGTAGATCTTTGAACTTCCCATCTTCACAGGGTCAAGGATATTTTTTGTTCAAGTTTTTAGAGGATGCAACCCAGTCTCAGATTATTCGGCTGTAAATGAATTTATGTAGTTTGTAATCATTTTCTCTTATTTCTTCGAATTTACTCATTTGTTCATAGTATAAAATATATTCTGTGTAGCCTACACTTCTGTAGAAAATATAACTTAATAGGAGAATATTTGCTTAATGATTCAATACCCTTGATTAAAAAAGTGAATTTCTTAAAGATTTCGCTTCTCGCTTTAAATATTTTCTCCATTCTCTTAACATCAGCTAACAGTTTTTTTTTTAATTATATGCACTGTTATCGGAGTAAGTACACGAAAATAATATTGTCTAAAGTTAGATTTGTAGACAAATTGAAGCACAGTGATGATGCCATGGTATTTATTAATATAATAACAATGATATTTGTTGACATTTTATCGTAGTAACACATTAAGAAAAAATAAGAAAACGATATCAGCACTACAGCATAACAGACTCGTAGTCTAATTCTTGGATGGTTAAATGGAAATTTAGACATTTTGAAGTGCCTTCATCCTCACAAACAATGAAACAGGAATACATCACATTCCTTAATTATTACTGCTAGTGACGTGGAAAGGTAACTTAGTTTGACTTGGCTGCAATAGGTAATTATTTCAGCCAGTTGTTCAGTTGGTAAAGGTAGAACAACGAGCTACAGGTTCAATCCCGGGTAGTAACGGGATTTTTCTTGTTACCAAAAACTTCCAAAACGGCAGTCTCAACCTCTTGTTAAATTGATTATCGGGTCTTTCCCAGGAGAAAAAGGCGACCATAAGGTTTCCATTTCGTTCTAAAGCGAGGTCATGAATGAAAACACGATGCTCTATCCTTGTATGCCATCATGATGTCTAAAGGAAATAACCCTGCCTTACCTTTACTATGTAATTTTGCAATTATAAGATTACATTCACTGGCTCTATTATATATGTCGTTAGAGATAGAATCGTGAAATAGTTGTAAAAAATTGGACACTCGTTACTTTACCACACTAGAATAATAAATATGAGTAAATAGTAAACTAAACAATGTTCGAGAGAAAATACCAGTTCCTAAAAACATAGTAGTTAAATATTTTTTCATTAACTCGCCGTCGGTAGTCTAGTGGTTACTGTAGCCTACTTGCATCTGAACCGCAGACACGCAGTCTCAAACAATCCAAATCTGACGCTGGAGCCATGTAATAAATGTGTTGTGTGTAAAATATTTCTTTGTTAAAAAATTAAAGTAATAAAATTGAAAGAAAATTTCTAGGTTCCAGCCTGCAATTATTTAGGCCTAGTTAGCAATTCGAGGCAACATATATCATTACGACGACAACCTCTTATAAAAGAAGTGAGAATAAGTCGATTTAAAAATCGAAACCCTCAACGTCATAATTGTCAACGTAATAGTTCGAAGTGTACAGATTGAAACTGGTTATCAGAAAGCCGAGATCAGTAGAGAAGAGGCAATGACTTCTTTGTAGACAGCGAAACTTCAGGCTCTAAAGTGGTATTTTAGGCGCCTAAAATAGGCCCTTAAACTCCTCTGTTTATAATATATAAATAAACAGTAATTACCTGATAAACATATAAGTTAGCACATTTATTTAATGCTCAATTCTAGGACTGAAAGAAACTTGCACACATTTCACATTTTGTAGAAGTACCTAAATAATGCATGCACAAAATGAAGACACTCTTGTCTTTAAATTATAGTGTGTTTCATTCATCAGTCACACTTCGATAGTTTGTTTCACATTAGATTATAAGAATATTTTCTAAATTATCCATCGAGAAGTTATAACGTTTGTCACGCAAAATTGATCTAAAAGCTAAGAAAAAAGCGTTCTACACAGACTGAAGAAATGGGACAATATTTTAGATTTGCAATGACACGTACTGGTAATTCAATTTCAGCTTCGTTACTCTTTTCCATTAAAATGTCAGTGGCAGTGAATAAAGTCTTCAGTTCGGTGTTTTTCCTCAGCACCATGTTCAGCTTGTTATTCATTTTTTCTCCAACAGTTCCAGGTGCTTCAGAAAGCTCCTGTTTTGCTGTATTCATTAACTCATGTTGTTTATAGAGGAGTTTCCCACTACATTCAAGACCAGTAATCAAGTTTTCAAATAATGTAAAATGAGATTTGATATACATAAAGTCATTATGAACACTATAGTCATTTACAGTTTTCTTGACTTAGAATACACTGAATGTATCATCCGCAACTGTTTTATTTTTTTTACTATACAACAGAAAGAAATGTTTAAAATATGTTTAAATGTTTATGAAATTTTATTTCTTTTTAACTTAACAATTATTTCAATAGTTTGCAAGTAACAGAAAGCATTTTAACATATCAAATTTCAAAGCATGTTTTACTTACGTACTTGTTGCAGACTTGGAAAATAATAATCCTTTCATACGTCGAGTAATAAGGAAACTCATTTAGTCACTGACGAATTTATTAACGACACTTCAGAATGTAATTTAATTTTCGACATTGCGCAGTATAAGTGTGCCTACCACTTAGGTGTTAAATGATGACCTGGTTTGTACTAGAGTAGGAGTTGTGAAGTTGCTATTTCGATCAAAGTTGGAATTTTAGGAATAGAAAGGTGTGGCCTGCAGGTACTTTCGTATTATGTCGCTCTCATTGCTAGAGTTTCCGATTGTGGGAAAAGGGAGGGGATTGTTATTCATCTTGAAATGTAAGACGAACAGACTGTTAAGACATTTACAAAAAAATGAAAGAATGAATAAACATTAAAAAAAACAATTGCAAAAACGAATGCAAAAATACGGCAAATAAAAAATAAAAATTTAAAAATAGCCATAAGGTAAAAATAGACATTTTAGGCATTATACCTACATATTGGAGTGTAGGCTTTCACGGCCGGCGTCAATAGTAGAAAAGTTTTCCGGGCTATGAGGCCGTGGTCTGTTGGTTGTGAGTGAACTGCAGTGAACGAAACGTTTGGTCTCACAACCAACAGACCACGGCCTCATAGCCCGGAAAACTTTTCTACTATTATACCTACAATTCCATTATTTAGATCTAGTGCGTTCGCTTCCCCCTGCGGCCGGCCAGCAAGCGCGGAGCATTAGCTAGAGACGTGTATCAATCCTCAAGCTTATACTAGTCATTTATTGTTATTACTTGGGTACTAACCTTGTTACAAAAGATGTTGAAAGTGGTGTCCATTTGTTCTGTAGATAAACGAAAACTCACTGTGTCTTCTACACTGACAAGCGTAAACTGACTGCTCACGGAAACCACCACGCGTGGCCTTGAGACTTTTTTTAAGCGTTTCAGTAAAGCAAACTGATTGTTGAAACAGAACGCAATTAGGTCAGCTGACTGCAAAATGATGGACAGCTGTTGAGTGATTCTTAAGCACGGGTGGCAGCACGTTGGTAGGCTATATTATTGCTGCTCCGCGTGTTTGCTGTTCATCGTCCGGCTGCAGAGGGAAGCGAACGCACTGTATATATCCGTGAAAACCTAAATATTAAACCTTAAGCCAGTGTGTATCAAGCGAAAAATAGTTTTTTTTTCCTAAATTCGGCTATCTACTTACTTGTTATATTCTCGATACTGGAAATCGAAAAACCAGCATTTTAGCGTGGTAGTACAGATCGATGTTAGAGCGATGAAAAAAATCGAACATGTTCAGAATTAATTTTTGAAACACAATGGACTAAATAACATAAGCTTTTTTAAACTATAAACTTTTATTTTAGTACCGGTAACTATTTCTCTTCATTACAGAAATATTAACCCTGCTGAAAATGCTATAGTGTCTTTGATGACCCTTGGTGAAGGCTGGCATAACTACCATCATGTATTTCCATGGGATTACAAAACGGCCGAACTTGGAGTCTTACGTATCAATATGACGACGCTCTTCATTGATCTGTGTGCAAAAATTGGATGGGCCTATGACTTGAAGACTGTACCAATGGATATGGTCAAAAGAAGGGTGGAACGCACTGGAGATGGGACGCACGAGATTTGGGGCTGGGGAGACAAGGATATGACGGAGAAGGAGAGAGAAATAGCACAAATAATCAACAAGAAAGATTAAAAACGATATTTCATTTCAGCAATAAAATATAGTTTATCTTCTTTTCGTGTGTGGTAAGTAGATACAATTAATTAGATTATCGACTGATCAATATAAATCTAAGAACTATTTCTATTAATTTGTTATTCTGCAATGTTATTATTTAGAAAAATGATGACTACTCCAATAACATCAGGCGGAATCCATGAGAATCTTTAATAAAAACAGATTCGACTAGGAGACTTGTGTGACTGATTCCTCTAGTCTCCCTCTTATATTTATTTTATGAGAAAAGTATTCAAGAAGAAAGTATGTTGATTACCCTGTCTCAATGCGACTTAATCTGCTGGGCAGAGTAACCACCGAAGATGGCAGGAACAATCCAGAGATAGTGAGAAATCATTCATTCCAAGTCATGTACGACGAAAATAAAAACCCTTGGGTTACAGGTTGTGGTTTCAATCAATACAGACTGACAGTTTATACAAATGTGTGATATTAGAATCATGGTGGTTTGTGGTTTGAAACACCTACAGTACTTCGTGATAAATACAATTTCACTGAAGCACTAGTACACGCTCACTATGACAGCAACACTATATATTAAAACCAAGCACCTTTGCAACTGTTAGTATAACATAGCACAGGTTTATGTGTGTATTGTTATTTTAAGGTTAAATATAAATAAAAATATTTACCAAAATAAAATTAAATGTGTTGAACTTCCCTTGGAAATTTTTGTCCTTTTTCTGTTCAATCACACTGACAATATGAGTCATTTCAAGTAGAGATAATAATAACTTTTACAATATTATTTTACAACTATCGCTTTATTATTTCATTTACTACCTTATTTCAAATGTTTTAAGCTAATTTTTTGGAAAACCTCTGGATAAATTTAAAAAAAGTTGTGCATAAGTTTTGAAAGTTAATATTTTTCCTTTTCGTTTTGCGGTTAAGTTAATTCTCGCTGAAGATCAGTATGAGTTATGCATGAACATAAAGTCCATGATGATAAAGCCGAACTAACAATTAATAGAATGTAATCCAAATGTTTAGGAGTTGATAATAATAGAAAATTATCTAGATCTCTACCTTTCTCTATAGAACGAACAAGTAATTGGAGCGCTTAAAATGTAAAAAGATACATACATAAATATTACAAAAGTCTTAAAGTAGATTTTGTAGGGCAGGATAAAAAACATAATATACAAGGAGTAAGAAAGCCTCGAGTTACAGTAGAATTTGGAGTAAAGTTTGAGGGGTAACAAAGAAACGAAACCAAAATCTGTCTTCTAGACATGTTTTAAATGTTCTAAGGAAACAATGGACTATTTTAATAAAAAGTTAAGTATGGAAGAAAAGCAATTTTTAGATACAGTACAAAAAACTGTTAATATAATTCTGAAACACAGTTGGGATGAATAAATTAAGATGGCCTAAGAAATAGATACCTAGAGAGATGATATTAATTAAACAATCGTGAGTCTGCCATGCTTTCTACTCGCGTAGTTGAGGTGGTGAGGGGAAACTAGAATCGATCGTGGACAAAAAGGCAGCCATCGGCGTGGCTCAGTCGGTTAAAGCGCTTTCCTGCCGGTCTGAAGTTGCATTCGGGTTCGATCCCCGCTTGGGCTGATTATCTGGTTGGGTTTTTTCCGACGTTTTCCCCAACAGTAATGTGAATGCAAGGTAATCTATGGCGAATCCTCGGCCTCAACTCGCTATCACCACTCTCATCGACGCTGAATAACCTAGTAGTTGATACAGCGTCGTTAAATAACCAACTAAATAAAAAACAAAAAGGCTGAGGATTTGGTATTGAGGAAGGAAATTGAAAGTAGCTGAGTTTAATGTTGGTTTATTGATACAATATTATGAATGATCACTTGTTCACGTGATAGGAGAATCAGGAGTGTCGGAGTGGAAGTATGCATACAGAGTGCCCCAGAAGTTCGTGCATTAAATTTAATGATGGTAGAAGAGACCAAAACAATTTTTTTTTTCCAGACAACTTAGGGTCGACGTCACGTGCCCATAGACAGCTAGACGGCGGAAGTTAAGAGTTGGGAGTCCTGTGTCACATAAAGCACGTCACCCTGCTGCATAGAGCTGTTACCTACCCACACTACATAGTTAGAGGAAGTACTCGAAGTGAGCACCATTGAATTCTGAACAGAGATCACAGCGACGACGAACCATTGCCTGTCGAACTCTCGCAGTGATCCTCGGGATAGTACGTATCAAGTCTGCTGCAGCCAAAATCCTGTTTCTTAGGTCCTCCTCATTATTTACAGGCGTGACGTACACTTACATATCCATGTGACTCCATAAGAACTCCAGGCTCTTGAGGTCAGGAGATCTTGGTGGCCAAGCAACAGGTCCACTAGGGCCAATTTACCTGTCTGGAAAGATATTGACTAGGAACGCACAAATATTTAAATCTGCTCGGAAGCTATCATGCTGCTACCACATGCTTTGCCTTACTGCCAAGGAACCTCCTGCATTAAAGGGGGCAGAATTTCTTGTAGAAGATGCAGGTAGGTTTCTTCATTGAGACGGGCTGAAAGTAAGATGGGACCAAACAGCGTACCTGTTGAACAAATAGTACTCCCGATTCTAACGCCGTTTAGCGAGCTAACGGTGCAATGCCGACCCTAAGTTGTCTGATATAATGTGTTTGTTTTGCCCTCTTCTACAATCGGATAAATTTAACGTATGCCCTTCTGGAACACTCTATATGCCTACAAGGTTTGTCTTGAGAGTTACCTATGGTAAATGACAGGAGAATTGTCGAAAGGTGGGGTAAAAGATGCCAGGGCATCTCTGCTATCGACTCTTAGTCGGAACTTTAATGATTCAAGATGGACGACTGCAGAAGAGCTTCTCACTTGTTGCTGACTAGCAGACAGAATATAATCACTAGGGATGACTGACCGCAAAAATGAGACGCTTAGTCAAAACTTAATTTTCCCACAGGAGCAGGCGGAACTCCTCCTATCGATCCTCATACAGAGTGTAATTAATCATTTAGTTGAGGATTCTCGGGTTTCGAATTAATACAGAGAATATTGAAGTAGTTACTAGTGTGGGAAACATTCAAACAGCAAACCGAAGTAGATCACAGGCTTGGTCACTGGTCAGAGACCGACAGTGCGGTCTCGTTGGTGAAGAACGTAAACTTGTTTTCTCCCTGAAAAATGAGGTATGATCAGAAGCTTGGGCCAGAGACAGATAGGAATACTCTCTGGACCGGTGACACGACATACGATGCGGAAGATGCAATGAATCAATTAAAAGATGGAGAAAGGAGGAAATACTAATTAAAAGGTACACGATGAAAATCGCGTCCTTGCAAGGGCTCTTAGCCTCATCTTAACCTTTATATATCCTCAAAATGGCCTTAAGACATAGTCGCTCTAGGAAGAAAAGTTGAATCGTGAGGAAGGAAAGGTGAAGCTAGCCAACCGAAAAAATAGCTTACTATAGCCGCGTCGCTATTATTTTTCCGGCAGCCAATCACGTTGCAGTTCGGCTACATTTAAACGTGAGCGTCTTGTCATTTGCCGCTAATGACGTTATACACTTCCACTGCTGTCACATTTAGCAAACAGCTGTTAATTAATATACTGTCTTGCTCGGCGACAAGCAGATGTAGAATGTACAACAACGCGAACAGATTAAGACGCAACAAAAAGGAGGAGCCACGCCGGTAATAACAGCGACGTGGCTATAGTGTCTGGTGCAGAAGTTAGAGAAAAACGTGAATATGCCCAAAGGGAAATAAGGCTTAGTAAAGTTAAAATGGGTGGCTTATTTTGAAACGTGTGGGAAAGTGTCGTTGGTCTACCTATATGGTGCACTGTTTACAGAGACTAGAGGTAGCGTGTGAGCGTAAGAGTTAGCCAAGCAGTACACAATGGATTTAAGGTAGAATTTCCAATGGCCGTCTTATGAAACTACCGCATTACGGTGATCCCACAATAAAGACACGCAGAAGAGGACTTAGGGAAGAAGGCTGAGTGCACAGAGTGAGGTGGAAAAGGAGCAGAAAGCGACAAGAAAGAGAGAATTAAGTTAGTCTAAACTCTAAATATGAGTTTCAAGTTCACGTAAAGACCTGCTGGAGGCAGGATGAAGGTAAGCATAAAGAGGCAGGCAGCAAATTTCGCTGCCAATTACTCGGAAAACTTTTAAGCGCTCTCTCATTATAAAATCGGAAATGAATTTGCCATCTTCTTCACAAAATAGGAGAAACTACTTACTATTACACAGTGAAACTTAGGGTCAATGCTTTCTGATTATGTGATAGGCCTAACTGATAAGCTCGCAGTAAGACACTGCGATAAGGAAACAGGCAATACTTCTTCTTGTCTATTATTTTGAACGTATGGCAAAAATATCCAAAGATAGGTTACAGGAATAACATTAAACATAAAATAATGTGTAACAAAATTAGGCCTAATAATCTAAACGGATCTGTAACACCGGACATCGCTATCATGTCTCACTTCAGTACACTCTGCTACAAATGAAAACGCATGAAGGTAAGAATATTAACCAAATAAAGGCAGATAGCAGCTATTGTTACCAATAATTCGGTAACCTTTGAGAGTTGCTGAATTTGACATACATTACATTACATTACATACATACATACATACATACATACATACATACATACATACATACATACATACATACATACATACATACATACATACATACATACATACATACATACATACAGGGACATAATTTTATTTTTACTTGCATTTTTATTGTACCTGCATTTCTGAATGTACTTCACTCCTACCCCTTCACTAATGTCCTTGCTGCCGTCAGACACACAAACTTACGGCAGCTGTTGCATTCGAAGTCTTCAAGCAGTGAAGTAAACACTGCAGTGTATAGTGTGTTTCAGAAATATGGGTGCGTTTTCTATAGAAGAAAGAACCTATATTAATAATACCGTACTAAAAAATTATATTCAAGAAACGATAAATTCAATTTCAGAGAATATGCTTCCAAATGTTTTTAATAATATGCGTACTGAATTGAAGCCTGCATTGTAATGAACGGCAACCATTTTCAGCAACTTGTTTAAAAATTCAGATTAGCTTTTTTTAAATTGAGGTGGCTAGAAGCAAAGGAATGCTAGTGACATTTGTAATAACATGAGTTAAGTGCATCCAGTGTAAGCAAAAGTATCTAAAATTTTAGTGGCAAAGGGATATTTTAATCGCACCACACATTAAAATTTAAATAAAAAATTTCACCGATTTTACGAAAGCTTAAATATTTAAACCCCATTTTCTCAAAAGTAACTTAAGTGCACTTACAGCCCTTTACTTATGACCCCCTCAATTTAAATACACTCTCTATATTGTATGATAACATCAATAACACTAGTCTACAAATTTAACTTTGAAAATTGTGCCGAAATGAAACATTGTTACTATCCACATATTTACCATGCTGAATCCAAAAATGGAACCCATTTTTCAGCAGCACCCTCAGATTTTCAGTTATTACCCTTATTACACTTCTGAAAAGTTCGATACTAACTAAGCAGTTCCACATTTTTAATATCTAATGCAGAATGCACAAACATAGACTTCCACTATTATAGTGGTGTTAGTACTAAAAATAAATTATCCTTCATGTTATAATGATGTAAATGGCTATTTACATTTACGTAGTGGAAGGCAGGCATCGCTTTAAAACACTTTTTTGTCTATGTTGTAGTATTCTCTCTTTGTATGAACCAGCAGTAATCACTCATCATAGATTGATCCCATCTCCCTTTATAACGCTGTTTCATCTGTAAAATGTCTTGATGAAAGCGTTCCCTTTGTTTGTCACGCACTGCACCCAAATTTTTAGGAAAGAAATCTAAATGAGAATGTAGGAAGTGAATTTGACAGACATCCTGCATCCAAAATTCTTATAATTTTGAAAAAGATTCTGAACTAGTTCGTCATGATTTTCTTCCTTCTTGTTGCCGAGGGACCCATTCACAACACTTTTAAATGACTCCCATGCTGCACGTTCGCTTGGAGTTAATTTTTTCTAAAAAAAATTGGTCACCCATCACTTTTTTAATCTGAGGTCTAATGAATATTTCTTCTTTTAATTTTGTATCACTCAAACTAGGGAATATGCTTCTTAGATATTTCAAACCTTCGCCTGTTGTGTCCATACCTTTCATAAAGTTCTTCATGAGCCCTAATTTAATGTGTAAAGGATGGAGATATATTTTTTGTGGGTCAACTAAAGGTTTAAATTTTACATTATGTTTCCCAGGAGTGAAATCTTCTCTTCTTGGCCATTCCTTGACTATATAGTGATGTTTAGTATCTCGGCTGTCCCAAAGACACAGAAGAAAGATATTTAGTGAATCCACTCTGCATTCCATGTAGAAGACTGTAAGATCCCGCAAATATGCCAACAATGGTTTTCATATTTTAATGGCTTCAAGAATACGACACATGTTTTTGTATGTTTCTTTCATTGCTGCGCTGTATGCTACAGATATGGAGGGAAGTTTATTGCAATTGTGTAACAAAATGGCTTTCAGACTAATTTTAGAAGCATCTATAAATAAGCGCCGCTCTTCAGCATTATGTGTAATACCTAGTTTTAATCAGCCCATTTACATCGCTGCATGCACAAACTCCAGAACCTGTAACTATAGAAAAAATGGTAATAGATATTTATTTATGTTTCTAAATACTGAAACATTAGCATCTTTATCCAGCACCTTCCATTCCTGAAGACAAGATCCTAGAAGCTCAGTCAGCTGTTTAGTTAAGTACAAATCACGTATACCAATCACAGAGTTCCACCTATGTTATTAAATGTGGCTTTTCTTCTCTCTCTTCATCTGGGATGTAGACGTCATCCCTTGGTGTAGAGGGCTGCACATCATCAGATGACGTTATGTCAGATTCCGATTCTTCTTGGTATGTAGAAGGTGGAATGGGAACAGGTAAATTTTCTCCGTGAGGTATTGGTCTTATAGCTGACGGGAGATTAGGATACTGAATGAGTCTCTTATTTTTTTTAAGAAAATCCAGTAACATTGATTAAGCAGAAATAACAATCATCTTAGTGGTTTTTTTGCTCACACCATACCATTGGTTCGGAAAGTTTTTTAAACTACGCCTTTGCTTCTTTATTTCATTTCACACAGAACAGCTCACACTACTAACAAAACCTCTACACTCGAACTAAACAAAGTACAAACTGTCTCTGTTTTCATTACCAGGTACCCTATAAGTCTATCTTATCTTTCAAGTATCAACAAACCATGATTCAGATGTGTCAAGTGAAGAGGGACTTGGCATAATGGATAGAAACCAAAAAAGCGCTGCTACATATATACTAGGTATTGAAAAATGTGTATAAATTCTATATTTACAACATTAAATTATTGAAATTTATTTCATGTGTACCTTGTTAAATGGGAATACGTATGCATTATCAAAATTAAACGTAGGCACCTGTGGCTTCCACCAATTTCCTCAAGCGGCCGGTAATGGAATCCACAGTCTTCTGGAGGAAGTTGCGTGGGGCATTGGTGATAATGCCCCGAATCCATGAATCCAATTCTTTATCGTCTCTGGACGGATTGTGGCATTCCTTCCTTTCTCCATATGGCACCATCTCGAACGAAAACAACGGAAATCCACACTTCATAGCGAGCAGCAATCTGCGCTCTCTCGCGAACACATAGGTGATCGACCATCTTTGCTATTGTTGCGCGAACTGCCCCTCACGGCCATCATCTATACTACGGACGAGCAAAAGTTCAAATTCTATTTAATGATTTATATATACACACAATTTTCATTATGGTTCCATCGATATTAAAAATTCTACAGCCAATTAATAATACCTAGTTACTTCCCGCCCGCACTGTATTTATGGCTATTCATAAAATATAACATTGTTGCAGTGCTCAGAAACCTGACGTGATGGGAAAAATCTGATTACATATTCGTAATCAGCGCATCAGACTTGGTAATAATCAGCATTCTGTTTGTCGGCACAAAAAATGTTGTAGGCCAGTGTAATTAATATGCTAAATAAAGTAGACATTACATAACGAACATAGCCGCCTGAAAAGTTGAGTTTTTTTTTTTTAATGTTACTACTCTACTGTATTTTGATAAATTCCGTAAAAGTGATGATCAAACTGAAAATCGTAATATCGTATTTCCCTGCAACATAAATGGATACACTACTTTTCTCTCCTCCTATACCTAGTAAAATGATTTGTTTACATATTGCACTAGTAACATCAAACTCCTGTAATGGAAGGGGGAAACAGTGTTTCCGAGTATAGCCAGGTTAATGTTAAAAATGTTGGTAAAAATAAAGTGATGTCCCTGTACATACATACATACATACATACATACATACATACATACATACATACATACATACATACATACATACATACATACATACATACATACATACATACATACATACATACATACATACATACATACATACATACATACATACATACATGCATACATACATACATACATTGCATAATTGCTGCACATCTTGCGTTTATTCTGTACACCATTAGGCTACACAGTGATCTTGCACCATTTTGAACACAAGATTAAGCTGTTGGTAAAGGTTTACTGTAAAAAAATATGGACCAAAAATCCTGGTTTCTAAGTAATAATTATTGTTATTGGAGTTTTATTTATTTTATTACTGTATTTAATTGTAGTCAGTAGTCATCGGTAATTAATATTTGAGTACATTTCACTAGTTTCCATAATAATTTTTAATAAATTTCGCATGTAAAGATTTTATGTTATGTATTTCGTGGTCGTGTAGTGATTAATATGGTTGATATCAGACCTGAGGTTCATTGGTTCAAAAAATAACGAGGAAAATAAAAATGTTAATGCCAACAATTCCTTTAAACACAAAGTAAAGTGATAACCCAGTGTCGTAAATTTACAGCACGTAAAAACCTGCCCCTAGCCACCGTTCTCTAATCCCTAATCCCTACAGCACATAAAAGAATCCAGATGTTGAATGGCAGAGTTACATGAAGAATTTCCTGGCCGTTACTCTCCCACGTCATGATTCGTCCTCGTCGCCTACCATCTTAACATCACAGGTAATGAATTTATGAATTCCGTCGGATGTGAAGTCCTCATTACGCACACGTCACGGATTTATAGTCTGAATGAGTAATAACAATGAATATGAATCATTAATTAAATAATTGGGCAAAAGAAAGCATCAACAGAACCGATATTCTGTTCATTTTATTTAATCTGAAATCAGAATAGGAAGCGATGCATAAATCATTTTCTGAAGTTTCGTAACTGAAGAATTAATTTATTAACGTCGGTATTTTGTTCTTAGGCCTACATATTTTACGTTTGTCAGGGATTTTGGCCATATCGTATTCTTGTCATGGAATGGTAACTATAGCCTATATAAACGCTGTACATGGTCGTGGGTCAGCACGACGGTGAAGCTTCATGTAATATAATACAAGGTATCACACCGACAATGTAAAAACTCCCATATTCAAGGTGAGATTCAAATCCCTTTCAGACATGATTAAAACTATGCCTTTACTAGAGGTGTAACTATTCCGGTCTCGGAACTGATGCAGAAATGAACAATAAAGGCTGGTTCACAATAAACCGGGAACAGAAACAAAAAAGGAGTATGGAAATATTGTTAAAATAAATGTAGGCCTATTTATTAACTGTTGTGAATGCTCATATTTAAATACATTTATTTTAACATTATTTTCGTTCTCGTTCTCGTTCTCGTTGTCGTTTCCTTTCCCGGTTTATTGTGAACCAGCCTTGAATAGGAACCTACTGTTCCGAAATAACACTCCGAGCTGCTCACTTGTCCAGCTATTGCTTGCCAGCAGTACTGCGTTGCGCAACTCATGTGCCGACTTCAAGACAACAGTCTGAACTCGTTCCAATTAGGTCGCAGCTCCGGTTAGACGGTTAAGGTTGGTCCACAATAAACCGGGAACGGAAAGGACAACGAGAACGGAAATATTGTTAAAAATAAATGTGCATTATTTAAATGTGAGCATTCACAATTGACTTTCACGCTTCCGTTTCCGGCCTCCGGTAAGCTTCTCGTTAATTGTGAATACTCTCATTTAAATTCATTTATTTTAACAATATTTCCGTTCTCGTTCTCGTTTCCGTTCCTAGTTTATTGTGAACCAGCCTTTACACTGTTCTCGTTGTTCCTTGTGCCGTACTTCGAACTTGGTTGGAACTTGGAACTACGACTTGGTTATGGAGGAGGAAGCATGTATTTTAAAATCCTTGAAGTGGCTCAAATTTTAATATAAACAACTACTGAAAGACCGGCCAAAACCTGGAGGGTTGTAGTAAGTATTTAATAAACTATAATGTTCATTCTTACGGTTTTATAAATTCCAACTGTAATATAACTGTTTTATAAATTCTAACGTTCATGTTTTTTGAGAACAGACTGGATGACAAAACCTTCTCAACAGAATAATAACAGGCATTTTCCATATTTATTCTGCGTTTAATTTTCTCCCGAGTGTCATTTTATATTTGTTACTGTTGTTCCAATATATTTGAATTTTTGCACCTCTTCGAAGGATAAATTTTCTATTTTTATATTTCCATTTCGTACAATATTCTGGTCATGAGACATAATCATATACTTTGTCTTTTCGGGATTTACTTTCAAACCTATCTCTGTATTTGAAGTAAAATTCCCGTGTTTTCCATAATCGTTTGTGGATTTTCTCCTAACATATTCACGTCATCCGCATAGACAATCAGCGATGTAACCCGCTTAATTCCAAACTCGTTAAATACAAGTTATAAAATATACTCACAAATAATAAAAAAACAGATTAAATAAAATAGTAGTGTATATTCTTTTAGAAGACAGTGGCTTAAAAACATATTATGTATTGATTGTACATTCCCTCTAAAACTCGCGCACTATTGATCAAATAAAACTATGAAAAATATTATTTCGCAGAGGTATTCCACAATATTTGATATGGATAATACAGAGTTTATATATAAATACGAAAATTAGGTTAAAATAAATAAGAGTAAACTAAAATTGTATGAGAAATATCTAGAGATGTTACAAAAGAGTATTATTTATCACTCATTTCCTATTTAAAAATTGACGAAGTTATCGGAATATGATAACAAAATTTGAGAACAACTTTTATTATAAGTAGCATACATCATAACACATTACTCGTTGCCAACGATCAGATCATCTTATCCAACACAGAAGATAATAACATGCCCTCTTCAGCTTAAATGCCATAAAACGAATTCAATGTCAACATATCTGCAGAGAAAACGAAAGTTATAGGTTTCAAGGGAAATATGCCTGTAATTAATTGACCACCTTTGTGGTGTAGAGATCACATGATGGTCTCTTACGCAGACAGTCCGGGTTCGATTCCCGGTCGGGTTGAATTTCCTGGTTGAGTTTTTTCAGGGTTTCCTCTCAAGGAAAATTCAGTTATAACATCCCTGAATATCACCGGCTTCATTCATCACCAAAATCATATTCATAAAAAATCAGTAAACGTCGTGTAATACTTCTACAGACGTCATCTAGTTCACAACAATAGAATCAGTCTCAACAATAGTACACAGGCCTTCGGATTTCACCCAAAAGATCAACTCGCGATATGATCAGAGATGTTAAAGCGAGTATAATAATAATAATAATAATAATAATAATAATAATAATAATAATAATAATAATAATAATAATTAATAACAAACCAATAGAGCAGATAAATCAGTATAACTACCTTGAATGTATAATTTCGTATAAACACATTAGTGAAGTAGACCCAAACCCTAGATCATAAATATACCCAGATTGCTCCACCTTATAGGTTTTGAAGTTAACAACTTTTGTCAGGTTTACTATGCTGCCATCTAGTGGTTACATAAGGAGTCACGTCATAACTTAATTTGAATTGCATTAGCGACTGTACTGCCATCTCGTGTTCGTTTACGGCGGACGGGTGGCGATCCTGACGGTTGTTCTCTTCAAAGTGCAAACGATTTTAACAAAGGAACGAACAATCTATATGTGATCTGGGCCCAAACTTACAAAATTGTATCACTTAATAGGAATAATACCAAGAACGTTAATATAATATAAAAAGGTAAGAAATGAAACAATACTGAAGTTCCCTAGTCTGTGGAGTAATGGCTGTGTCGACACTGATATAACAGTCACTGTAATATCACAACAGAATCCACCGCTTCGAGTAGGCCTAATTATTAGCATGTCTGACAATGAAACGAGCGGGCCCGGGTTCAAATCCTGATTGGAACAAGTTACCTGGTTGAAGGTTTTTCCGGGGTCTTTCCTCAACCCATTAAGAGCAAATGCTAGGTAACTTTCGTTACTGGACTCATTTCGCTGGATTTATATTACCTTCATCTCACTCAGAAACTAGATAACCATAGCAGTTGATAAAGAGTTGCAAAATAAACCAATGAAATATATATATATATATATATATATATATATATATATATATATATATATATATAAATTACAAAAGCCACAGAAATGAAATTCTTGGGAGAAATGAAAGGATGTAATTTCCTAGTATACAAATGAAATACAGATATCAGAGAAAGTATTAAATATGCGTAGTCGAATCCTAATAAAAGAATGGCTACTCGAGGCCACGGACAATGGGACTTTTCAGATATAACGTTATTTGCTGAAGGATAATGCTATTTCCTTATTAGAAATATCAGACTTTCTCATGAGATGATGGTGTATAACTGTTATCACAATAACATTATGTTTTGTCCACCACAGAGCCTAACTTCATAATCGGGGTTGGAATCCGGACCTCTAGTTTGAAAGATCAAGTACTAACCATTTACTTGTAGATAATGCTACGCCCAATCTCAATGAAATTTTTAATAAACTTCTTTTCCTTATCGTCTGTTATTTTTTCCCCTCTTTTCTGCTTCAAGGAAAAGATAAATTTACTTGTTTTATTAAGACTTTCCTTGTTCATAATTACAAGTTAGATTGATGTAATAACATGTCAGTCAGTTACATGAATTTTAGCTGACATATTAAAAGTAAACAAAAGCGACTGCCAACCTTGTTATAAATTCTCATAACATAAGAAATTAAGAACAATGACTAGCACATACACTGTTGGAATCTGTAAAATATACTATGAACTGAATAATTCTAAATCACTTATAAAACTCAAGATCATAGGTCTTAATCTAGTATTAAAAATTAAATTATGATTTATTTAACGACGCTCGCAACTGCCGAGATTATATCAGCGTCGCCGGTGTGCCGGAATTTTGTCCCGCAGGAGTTTTATGCCAGTAAATCTACTGATATGAGTCTGTCGCATTTAAGCACATTTAAATGTCATCGATCTAGGCCGGGATCGAACCCGCAACCTCGAGTACAGAAGGCCAGCGCTATATCGACTACCGGTACGCTACCGAGGACGACTATCTAGTATTAGTGGTGGTGGTGGTGGTGGTGGTGGTGGTGGTGGTGGTGGTGGTGGTGGTGGTGGTGGTGGTGGTGGTGGTGGTGGTGGTGGTGGTGGTGGTGGTGGTGGTGGTGGTGCTTTCAACTGCAGAAGTTATTCAGCGTTAATTTGAAAATAAACAAAACATAAAATCTACGGATAATCTGACACCGAAATTTTCTTGAGTAAGATTGTAATAAAACAAGGTGAGAAAGATTATATTTGCTTATGGATGAGAGTGCATAACGACAACAGAAAGAGCAAAACATCACATTAAGGTCCTCCTTAATCTTGACAGGATACGAAATAACGCAACGTTAATGATTCGCCTGAAGATGTCATAAGTGAAACAAAGAAGAGCAATTACAAGATGGCGACTTGATCCGACCACTTATGCACGCCTTGTCTCGAGCTGGTCATGATGTCCCTAAAACTTACCACCTGGGACTATTCGGGCTGTCTCTTCACCCTGTCTGCTCGGATCAAGTCGTCAACCCGTTGCATATTTGCCTCTGTGATCATCTCCACTGACCGACTGATTTATAACATCCTCTGCTGCCAGACCTCTTGCTTAGAAAGATGACACAACGGAGCGCTGTTCGACAATGCTACACTTATGCAGAGGTGCTGTCATTTTGCAACTGTTGCTTTTTTGTTTCGATTGTGCGAACATTGATAACATTGACAGGTACCATTAAAAATGAAGATCGCTACTTTGATTTGCAAGTTATTGATTCGCCTGTGCGTTTTTTAAATGTTGCTCAGTCGTGCTTTGACAGTTATCCAGTTCCCTTTTTCCACCTATATTTATGGAAAAACATTTCGAAATCTAATTAGGCTATATGAATACTAAGCGTAGGAATCTGCGTCGTGTTGATCCAGATTTGAGACTAAAAGGGTAAAATATTAAACAAGAGTGGACAAGATTGTTCAGAGTAAAAGAGACATGATTTTCTCATCATAGTAAGATTGAGTAGTTGTAGAACATGTTATACCTACTCGTATTTTGTTCACTTGTAATATAAAGTTGGTGAAATTAAATCTGTCTCTCTTCTACGAACTAAATCACATTTTTCCACGACCAGGAGTAAACGTTGGTTTCTAGGTTATCAAAATCGGGAGAGAAATGTAACATTTCCTTTGTAGGGAGTATTTCCCTAAGGCAGAAATTTATAACGCAACAATAAAATATATCAATCTTTGTTGTTATAATATTTCCTTTGTATTTGTGCATTTATGTGCTCAATAAAATAGCTCCAGCGAAATTCAATAAGAATTCTAAAAGGAAAGGTGTCATCCTGACTTCAGAATTTGTTCACACACTGAGCTCTGGAGATAATCAACTTCATTACTGTAACACATTCCTTTTATACAAAGGAATTGGTCATGATGTTTACTTGTACAATACCTCTGCATATCCAGCTAATCATATAGCCATCAAGAAGACCAAGATGGAAGACAAGAAGAAATTACTGACATACAGGGTGAGTCAGGAGGGAAGTCACATGATGTGAGGGGTGATAATATTGGTGATTCTGGACAAAAAAGTTTGTATGAACATATGCCCTGTTCTTAACAGTATCTGACATACAGCTGTTTGAAAATCACGGGCGTCAGTCTCATGTCCTTCATCAGCACTCACATGCGAATGCAACCAAATCGACATTAGGTTATAGTAGGATCAATAAAATGTATCCTGGGGTTTTGGATTGGTCGCGGTGGAGTCTTTTCCTGGCCACCGAGGTCATCCGACCTTACTCCATTGGATTACTGTGTGTGAGGTTGGCTTAAGAACGAAGTCTACAACCGCAAAGTGGCAACAAGGGACGAACTTCTCGCTCGCATTTTACATGATCGTGCTTAAGTAAAGCAATATCCGAATCAGCTCGGATTACCAACATAACAGCCGTCTATAAGAACTCCAAAGTGCATTGAATTTGACGGTGAACTTTTTGAACATGTTCTGTAAAGAAAGGTACACAATAAAATTAAACAGAACATAAGGTAACAATGTTTTAACTTACTATCACCTGCACTTTTCTCGTTTTTGATTGTTTCCATTAGTTTTCTCCGAAACCGTTAAGAATAGACGTTCATTTAAACTTGTTTTGATAAGAATCACAAATATTTTCATCCCTCAAACCATGTTCCTTTCCTCCTGACTCACCCTGTATGTACCATACGAATTCAGAAAGTCTTATGATGACATAATTCTACTGCCTGTATGTGATTAAATCAGTATCAAATAAGTACATGAAATAACTTTTATTTATGCAAAATTAGCATTAACTGTAGAAGTCCTGATCTTTTCTTTTTACAGTTTAAATGGTGTGTATTAACATGTATTTTGAAAAGTGATAACCTATGCTCCATTTTTTGGTATGAAACCTTGAATTAAAAATAAAATCATTATATCTCCAATCTTTTATTTTATTGCAGAAAGGAACCCTCTGTCGGTGATTATTAAATACATTTTTCTGGATATAAACTGGCTCAATTTTCGTTCTGAATACTGTAAAATATGCATTACACACTTGTAAACAATGCTTCCAAAGCGTAATTTGTATATCGGTAACTAAAAATTAAACATTTTATTATGTTTTTTTTTTTTCTCGAAAGTGTAGAAAAGTAACTCAGTTCCTTTCTGAAATAAGGTGTTTATACATGTGTATATATGTTGTTGTTGTTTTCTAATGCCAGGCGTTTGACAATAAAGTCATTTGACCTCTTGCACCCCAATATTTTTCAAAGATTTTATCATAGTTAGCCACTGAAGCACAGATTTTGAGGTGTTCCGAATCCATTTCTTGGTTTGAGTTGCACAATGGGCAGTTAGGGGCCTGAGTGATGATTCACGAAGAGTTACCGCCACTTACGGAAGCATATTTCCGAAGACATTTTGAGCGAAAAATTTCATATAAACATGGATCTTATTCTCAATATTTTCAGAGTTACACTACTTTGAAGTTGTTTCCAAAATACATTTTTTTTTCTTTAGTTTTAAGAATACAAGAATGTTACAGATAGAGAATTAACTATTCAGAGGTATAATTTCTTTAATTAGCTAGTATTCTGAAAATTTGAAAGCTATATTGGAAATCCGATAAGCTACTTTTTGCCTCAGCTCTGACAGGGTCACTCTTCTCTTCAGAAGAGCACCTGATAAACCCCAGGCCCGCAGCCTCACACAGTACTCATATCAGCATCGGAAACTCTCACTAACCCCCAAGATTTCACCTCAGCCTATTTTTATTGCAGATGGAGATGAAGAGAAATAAAAATACAGAGTTCTGGCAAAATGAAAGTGAGAAATTGGAGTAACCCGGTTAAACCCTCTACAACATTTTTTTCCACCATGAATTCCATCACAAGCAGATTGGAGATCAAACCCCGGCCGTCTGGATGGAAGGCCAGCGTGCTAGCATTAAGTTACAGACGCGGCTTGTGCATTATCTATGATTTTTTCTGTTTGTCTAAAAAGAAAGGACTCGGTTTGGGATTAATTCTAGGCCATTGAAGGATGTCTCTATAAAAACTAAAACAAAACAAAACAAAAATTATTTTACAATACGTAATAACGGAAATGAAATAAATTATGCAGTTCTGGACTGTAATGTCAATTTGTTTAGAAATTATTTGGAATTAAAAGCACTTAACATCCGACAATTTTCCTCATCCACATGGCCTACTGCGAACAAGTTCAATACCTGCCGTAAAAATCCTCTAACATAAATTACTTGCTGAGTTCAGATCATCCACAATGTTACTATCTTAAATGTCGTGCAGTTTATCACATTGCTCGTTGACCCAAATGAACAACATCATGGTACTTCGCATTGGAAACATCAATACAGTTGGTCTATTGACAACATCGAAGTCGACGGTGCACGCATCACAACTCAAGAACAAGCATTTTTATGTACAAGTAATTTCAGGTGAGTTGTCTGCCATCCATAGCCTATATTTTTTATATATATTTTACTTTGATTCTTGCCAAGTGCAATGTCTATAATCACTGAGATGAATTTCAAACTACAAATAAAAACATGTTAGTGAAGGTCATTTCATCGCCATATTGCTCACTTTCATTTATATGTAAGATTATTATTCTGGAATTTTAAAATTATTACAGTTGTTAGTGTTATTGTGCTTCTTGTTTATTATTATTATTATTATTATTATTATTATTATTATTATTATTATTATTATTATCATCATCATCATCATCATCATCACCATCATCGCCGCACTGTCGTTACTACTTACATTTTCTTTAGAACTAATTTCATACTTATGTAAACAAATATATCTGGAAGACAGGTTTTGTTAAATTATTTGTAGTAGATGTTCGAATGCACTTTTCTGGGGAACCCACCAGCAATGTGTTTCTACAGTGAAAATGCTGTCAGGTATTAGATCGGAGGGTTAGTTCCAAAAACGTCCGCCGATACAAATACACAAAACTAGTGGCTTGTGCAGCAAATGCTGCGAACTAAGTTCATTAGACGTTTAAATAAATTTTTTTCAGATTTATTTTCAATGAATGCCAGACATTTTGAAAGTTATTTCTTTCCATAATAATGATGTAGCCTATACTCCCTCTGAATGTTTTGTTTTTTATGCCAAATACTTTTTCTTGAACCTATTCACCTTCAGTTTTTGAGTTTCAACTCAAGAACGCAAGTAACAATGTCAGGACGATCAGTGGAAGTGGAAGTAAAGCAATAGCTATTTCAGGTCATTGTGGTTTGTAGGTGAAAGTTAAAAAAGTCAAGTTTTCTATGCTTTCGAACAATAGATATAGCATCTTGGTATAGCTGCTAGATGTAGAGCTTGAAATGTAGAGGGTAAAATCATTTTAACCTGCTAAGAGATCTTGCTGAAATGGTCGGGAGACTACAAAATTTTGTAGGCCTCTTATTTTATCAGTAAGTAATGCCTTTTGATCTTTCCTTAGGAACTGTAATTTTTGCGCTCTCTCGAGCCAATACTGAAGAGAATGACGCATATGAATATCTACACTACACCACCATTAAGTATACGAAAAAGACCCAACCCCACTTGATTAGTAACTATAAAAATATTTTATTTTTAATAACAATATTATTATCTCACGTACGTTTTGTAGTTTATATATATATATATATATATATATATATAAAATATAAAATATATAATAGCCGCCACTCAGTAAATTATAGAAATGAAGACCTATTTACGAGTAATATATTCTCTACAGCTATTTACTGTATATAACCCCAAAACATTTCACTTTCATATCATCAACATAGCATTAATATGTATAATTAATGAAAAATAGTCACATGATGGCATTGACTATATTAATATTTCGTTTCTGATAGTAATAATGTCATCAAACCATCTCAAGTTTTGTAGATTTTAATATCCAATACACAGCTATACTCAGAAAATTACACACCGCAGAATCAGACTTGTAAATTACTTTTTTGTAAGTCTTGAAGTTTTTAATAACCAATTAAATTTGAACTCTAAATATGTCAACAATCCTGCAGGTCATGGCATTCGTATAACAGCCCATTGTTTATGCACGGCTGTGATTTATTGTAGTGTGTGTTTTACTTTATTCTGCAGTGCAATTAGTTCTCAAAGCTGACGAAAGATGGATTTTGAAAAATAGGAAAATTATGTAGGAAAACTAACGCTTCACTGAAAGTTACTATTTTTCTGAAAATCCTTGGATGCCAAGCTTCAAAATGACGGGTCATTCATTAAAATCCGTTCAGCCGTTTTCCCGTAATTTTCATTACCAGTTCAAATTATACTGTATATGTTGATGAGTTTAATTAATTATTTATATTCGTATACAAGTTTATAATATTTATAAATATATTACGTGCTTCATCAATCATTTTCTCATTATTTACCTAAGTCGTTTATCTATTTGTTGATCTTATCCATACGTAGGAAATTCGTACCAAAGCAATATATTTCAGCTGAGTACAGCTTGGAGTATAGATGTCACCCGCGCCTCGCGCTGCTCCCACTCGCTACAGACGATACGCAATGCACATAAACGCATAGTATCATTCTGTGGAGTTGTGTGCAATCGTGAATAGTTTCAAGAATATTGTTAATTTATATTAATATTTAGATTCTGAACAAAGTGAGCTATTCTGTTATTATTGTATTATTTACGTAATATTAATATTACGCATGATTCCAAAAATATAAACTCATCTGTTATTAAGTAATTATGCAAACAGAAGTTATAACACGTTTATTGTTTTCCTGGATTCTTTGTTAAATGTTGGTTGAGAGACAAAGTTTATTTACCAGCCGTCAATACTTGTTTGTTCTGCTCGTCTGTTGACGTTTCGTGCTACTATGCCTTCGGTTGCGTTACAGTCCAAGTTCATTCAACATCAGAATTATTTATTACTATACGAACTTCCTAGCTGTCATTACAATAGAAATGACAAATTTTCTTGAAAATGATTATGGATTTAATATTATGTGCCACATACGAGATACACTATTATATTCACGAAGTTGCTGTTCACTTGATGATAGTAAGAAATACTGTATCATATTTCAGATTTGCTCCAGTAACGTCTTGTGACTAGAACAAATATTTTCAGAGTACAAATATTGTTTTCTTTTTCTGAACATGAAAGGAGTATTTCTTTTGATAAAACGCAAATGTTCATTGTTATTTAATAGAGCGGTGCAGACGGAGCACATGACAGACAGAATGGCATCATAGCAAGGGTTCCATTCCGGCGCTACTCGGCGTGTTCCCTGTGTACAAGCGACGGTCATGTACACGATGTGTTGACGTACAGACGACACAATAGAAATGACACAGTTCCCTAACGTTTCTGCAATTAATTTCCTACAGATACTTTAGTAAGATTTCAAAATTACAAAACTATTTAACCATTTCATCCTAAACAAATAATATACTGTATACATGTATGATTTCATACAGAACGCAAACAAAATCACTGTTTATTTGTAACGGGTTCATGATATTCTATTCGCAAAAGCACTTGAAAAATTGTTTTTTGTTTTTCCTTTTCTTTACAATGAGTGTGATTTATTAATGCACATGTGATACGTTATCAGAATTCTTCCAAATATTGTTACAATGCACAACAAATGACATTTGTAAATTTTAACAGAAACGATTTTCGTCTATCTGATAGCATGGCCTTATATGTGGAGAAGCTTCTTTCTACGTCTGTTGAGACAAATGGGGCATACGTAAAATCCTGTAAAACATTTTTTTCAACTTCTGTTAGTCTTCAAAGGAATCCTTATCTCCACAAATACTGTCACTAATCTTTCAGAGTTTATAATATCCACCATTTTTTTCAACTTATTTGTTATTTTCGCAGATATTATTTTACCAATTTTATCGTCTACTTGAGTCACTTTCTTCCAGATATTTCGCAGGAGGGAAATCTGATCAACCAGTTTTGTACCAGACTTTTCTAAAGCTGTTATACAATCAGGAATAAACCCATAATTCGATTCAATGTATTCCAATTTGTTTTATGCTTGAATCAATTAACAAAAATATCACCATATTCGGAATTAAGTCTCTTAAACTTTGCCGAACGAATTTGCTCCGCCTTAGGCATCGTAACACTAGAACCGAACTGTTCTTATGTTCCTTCAGTACTGACGTTTGCTTTACTACGCTGTACCTACTGCTTGGAGCTATCCTGTGTACCGCAGAGTCAGACCTCTGCAGGTACACAAGGTGAATTTACAACCCTTGCCCTGTTGCCGGTGTGTCGAACAACTGCTCCCTTTGCACTGCTCTAGACTTATTAACAATGAGGGTATAATCATAATTGTATCTTTGTATGTTATTTTTATATGCATGGGTAAATTATTTTAGATTGGAAGTTACGAAATTTATAATTACAAATTATTGTTTCTTTTATTATTCATTTATTGTTTTCTTGTTCTAAGGCCGTGGACGATTGGAGCACAAGTTTGGTTACCACCTGGCTGTACATGTGTCTCGTTCTGGTTCACTGACATTGCGCTACAACTTTTCATTGCGTAGAGATATGGTCTAAGCTCACACAACTTAACACTTTCGGTACCAATTTCCTAGTTCTGATCATATCTTTCGTTTTATGCACAGAAATTTATCACTTAGACCTAACTAAAATTCTTACTGCATTTGTCTACACATTGTGACCTTCCCTATTGTGTGATGAAGGCATAACAGGACACTGCTTCTAACTGAAAGTCTTTAATTCGAAACCCACATATTACATTGATATATCTTATTTTCTTAGGTGTTACTTTTGTCCTGAAAAATGAACCATCCTATAGTCTTAGAAAAAAGTTTTGTCGCACAGATTCTTTATAAGTCCCAGAAAGGAGGCAGTGTGCATGATCAGAGGACGAGCGACCTGGTCACAAGAGAAGAACTAGTTGAGGTAATAAAATTAGTTTTGTTTCGTTGTATGATCATGTGCACTGCCTCCTTTCTGGGACTTATAAAGTATCTGTGCGACAAAACTTTTTTCTAAGACTGTACCTTCCTAGAAATATTTTGGAAATTTAGGAAAATTAGAGTATGGCGAACATTTTAGAGAGTACAGAAAGACCTTTAAATTTTTATGAATAGTATTTATAAGCCTATTTTATACATTCACATACACGTGTATTATTTACAGGAAATGGATACAACAGCGCTAGCACATCTTAATGTCTCTCTAACTACTCCACTACTGGTGCTGCAGATGTTACAGCAGTTCGCAGTCAACAACACTGGAGAGGTGCGTAAACTAAGAATATCTCGAGGTTGCAAAATAACAAGTCGGTTGTATGAACATACGAATTATGTCTATAACTACATTATATGTACAAATAAACTGAATTCATGGCGCTATTACAGAGCCGTCATTTTACCTGGTCTCGCTTTCAGCGACACCATGACAGCAGACACACGTCTCTGGCCTGCCGACACTCCAGTCCGCGTTCGGTCGGCGGACGACGCAATGCGCACACATTCTTATGTATAAAAAAAACGGATGAGCGGACGAGGCTAACTTAGTACCATTACTTTACAAATTAAAATTGTGAACGGTCTAACATTACTTATCTTTTCACAGAATCTGTTGAAATTGTCCTCCTTGTGCTTCGAGACGGATATTGTAGCGTCGTAACAAATTTTCATTCACACGTTGCATTTCTGCTTGCGAAATGTTGACTATTTCTCCTTGTGTATTGTTCAGCTAATGTTCCCCGGATTTAATTGATAAACTCTTTCTTTTAAAGTGTCCCACAAGTAAACATTTCAGGACGTTAGATATGGGGACTTCGCGGGCCACAATTCTGCACTTATTACTATGTCACCAAAGACGTCAACAATTGCACGTAATGAAGTCCGAGCTGTATTAGCTATAGCCCCGTCTTGCTGAAACATATGCGTCTTCAGTCAAGTGAGGAAAAGACTGTTCCAAAATTACAGATACGTACCGGGCAGAATTGTTTCGTATAAAAAATTGGACCAATTATTCTAATCGCACTCACAGCACATCACTCCGACCTTAGAATCATGTAGCAGTTTTTGGTGAGTGTTGGATTATATGTTGACCAATATCTATTATTTTTACCATTCACTCGGTTATGCATGCTAAACCATGATCCATCACTGGAAAACATTAATTGCGAACTTAAATTTCCGACACCTACGAAATCAGGAAACCAGGTGCAAAACTGTATTCTCCTTTGCGAATCCCTGTCCTCTAAGACTTGCACTTGTCTTTTTGTATACACGAAATTTCAGTAGTTTTGTCGCTTTGTGTGCTGGTCCATAGCTGACTGCTGCTTGTTGATCTAACTTAGAGACTTTCGTGGCAAACGTTCTAATCGAGCACTTATATTATCAAGCTTTTCCTCTGTTAAAACATGACGTCTTTGATTGTTTTCCTTATCTAGTACCATTTCTGTACTTTTGAATTTGTTGACTACTTTATGAACTGTAGATTTGTTAGGCGGATCAATCCCAGGAAAGCGATTCCGCAATACCCTACGACAGTGAATAGGCTATTCGTTTTTTATAAAGTTACAACAAATGAAAACTCTTTGTTCTGTACTTAATTTCTGCACCATGACTAAAGCACTTACCACCTAAGAAAACTGAACAACACTATAGCACGCTTCTTTATTGCGTTCCCTGGTTTGTAGCTCACCTTGCATACCGTACTGTCTTCCTAAGCATAAACGCAGTAATTGCAGAAAAATGAATACTAAATTATGCATATCAAATTTCTCAGCTCGGTGAGCTATAACTGATTCTATTATTGAAAATGCAGTCTTTTCTTTACAAAAAGGGAAATCACAGCTGTGAAATGTAGCATGCACAAATATTTCCTTACTATCCTTAGCATAAATGCAGTATCCGCATGAAGCTAAGCAAATGCAGCAACTTCATTGTCGACATTGCACTTCTTGCTAAGCATGAAGTATATTCTGCATTTTCGCTAAGGATTATATTCTAAAGATTAACCCTTATAAAATGCTTATAATTTAGTTAGTTACTGCGTTTTGGTAAGAATCTTAGTGGTAAATATTTACTGTAATGCTTAACAAGAACGCAGTATCTGCTTTTCTTACCTTGAGAGACCATGAAGCGATAGAGGAAATGGAGGTTGAGTTCTACACTTTCATGACTAGAATTAGATGATGTGATCGGCACCATGCTATGACCACCTTTTACCCCTAAAAGGCCTGATACTCAATTTGACAGGAAATTTAATAGACCGCGAGGCCATCCTGTTAGTTTTTACGAGAAAACCGGAACTGAACACGCAACCTTCCGTTCCTTGACAGTAGATCAGTGGTCGTCAGCACTCGCTGAAATGGGTAGACTGCATGGAGGGTCAGGAACTCTACTCCGTCGTGCACAAGGGATAGAGAGACAGCATACCCGCCAGCAGCGACGGTTGCACTCTAGGACTGTGTCTTGTCCGCGAGTAAGAGACGCTTGCCCGATCGTGCAGTGTTTTGATGATCGCTGCAGTTGATCTACCAACTAAATTTCAAAAAGTTATAAAGTAAAATATTTTAATGTCTCTTTTCTGTACCATACCGGTAGGCCTATTGTAGAAGTAACATATAAAAATTTCTTTATAAACCACACACTAAATATGTAATTGGTCCACGCCTTGTTAGAAAAAAAATACAGTGGGTTGATGCATTAGTAAGTAGCATTTTTGTTTCGCGTGTTGATACTCCGGTTGCTATGGCTTTATTTATCGATTGTCATTTTTATTTGCAGTTCAATTGTTGTGCTTGAGTTTATATATTGAAGTTTTCACTTTTGTAGATAGTGAGTGGACGCTAGATGGGATGACGATGGACTAAATATTGAATCGTGGCTTTTTGTTTTGTTTAATTTTTAATTGTTGAAATTTTCTAAGCAGACACCAGTAGGTTTTTTTTGTTTATGCCACGAAAGATATTTTTCTTGAGAATAAAATATTTCTTTCTTTCCATTTGAAGCCATAATGTTATAGTTTTTTAAGTAGGTTATTTTACGACGCTTTATCAACATCTTTGGTTATTTAGCGTCTGAATGAGATGAAGGTGATAATGCCGGTGAAATGAGTCCGGGGTCCAGCACCGAAAGTTACCCAGCATTTGCTCATATTGGGTTGAGGGAAAACCTCAGAAAAAACCTCAACCAGATAACTAATGTCATAGTAAATAATGACAAAGTCATGGCGTAATACATTCACGAACCTAATGTTAATTACAAAAACAGTCATAAAAATACAAAAGCAATTATTTTCTCTCTCTTTCTTTCTCTCTTAAAAACAAAAAAGCATAAAAAGCACTAGATTGTGTTCGGGCGCACATCATGAATACCAGTCCAGAACGCTATCACTACGCTACAATAGTAACAAGCAGGACACTGTAATAATTATAACTGTAGATATCAGGCCAAGTGGTCCAATAACATGTAATATCGCCTGTCTCCGAATTGTAGCGACGATACCCGAAGGGAACTTAGATTTTAGAGAACGGTTACTTTATTTTTTTCTTTTTCACAGCTGTACAATTCCAGAAAAAAGAAATGGGTCACCTAATTTTAGTAAGTTACAGAAACAATGCATTGCGCATGTACAATAAACAAGAACGTCTCTACATATGCTACTTGTGGATAGTCTTTCGAAACTTTTCGCTTACATACAGGACTGCCATCAAGACTCGGCTCATTACTTTTTCTGTATGTGTACATACTTGCCAGAGTTTTTTTAGTGTGCAATCATACACAATTTGTGCAGTATAGTCAGAGGCAGCGATTTTGGCAGGTGACCTCGATGACATTTCCAGTAGACGAACCAATATTGTTTATGTGAGCTACATGAATGACTGGCGATACCATTCTGAGTCGTTGTTTATATTTTCATACCCGCAGCTTATATCATTATTATGAAACACACCACGGTACAGTCCGATTCAAAGAATACCTTAAATACATGTAAACGACTTTCGTTCGCAATAATTTTACAATACGCCTCCTACATTTTCTAAATTAAAAGGAAAAAAGCATTGCATATACAGTAAATAAAAAAATAATAAAGAAAAAATTAAATTGAAAATAGAATATTGTTGATCTACAATTAATTTAGGTGCTGTTACCGCTCGGTACCCCTTTTTCAAGGGCAGCTATCCTTTTTGGATTCTTCTCTCTAATCCTACCCTTACCAGATCAATACACAAGATTTGTCCAGTAATAATGTAGGGATCTTCTACTGGCCGTGCGCCAATTCATATTAGTAAAATTACGATTCTTCTTATTGATCAAAATATTAATTTGGTTAATTGGGTAAAATTACATGCCGCGGAAGTTATATTTACATAAAGATATAATAAATAGGATTGCAATGGATATTGTAAGAGCAATAATTTCTTAACACACACATTATGAATAAAACAGAGAAGAAATAATTTTAAAATATTCAAAATCGTACAAAATATCGGAGAAACCAATTTTCCCTGCACAAATTGCACCAATTGAAAAATATAATTACCATTCACATTAAATATTTTATGGATTCTAAAAAGTTGTTTGTTAATCTAGAGGTATTGGCTGAGGACTATACTAAATTCCAACATAAAATTCATTCAAATTTTGTACTCCATAACGTAGTACCACCTCGTTTATCTATATTTTTGCTGTACTGTAGTTTGAAGTGAAGTCACTGCACCTATCTACGAACGGTCTATGTTACTTCTACAATGTTCTTTGAATGGTTGTATCGTGGACCATAGTTGTGTTCCAGGACCATAGTTATGGAAAATGACGGTATTTTTTTATTACGAAACTCGTTCATGTTACAATAACGTGCACATTTTCTACACATAGTAAAATATATTAATTTTTTGCACTTTAATTTTTATTTTCCTCATGATTCACAAAATTGATAACTGTATAAACATTATTTAGTAGTTACTAATTTCAATACAATATTCTCAAAACACATAAAAACAAAATAATAATTGAGGCCTTGCAAACCCAAAGGAGCTAAGTGACACATTTTTCAAAACTGAGTTTTGTACACCTAAGTAACCTATGAACCAGCGCCAATGCACAGCTAAAAGAGATATGTTCTTAACCAATTTCTAGTAGTTCCAACAGTGACCAAAAAATGACACAGGATATATGTCAAGACTCCTTTGCAATTTTAAAGAAGCTATGTGCGGCTGATTCTATTCAGTGGAAGGCGGACTAGTAACTGTTTTGTTGTATTTTTGGCGTACGTTTTGCTAATAATGATCGAGGAACCTGCTGCATTTAATGACGAAACACAAATAAAAGTTTCCCGTAAGAAGTTAATGCACAAAGCTCGTGTGAGTGGGAACTCATATTTAACTGAAAGTGGTAAACATATTCTATAAAACCTACTTTCAAATAAACAGACAAGGTCAGGCAACATAATTTAATATTATATTTATTTCATATGTATTTATTTTATATTCCAAATATATTATTATATCTACTGGTTCATTGATCCACATTCAAGATACTTCAGATGATGTCATGTATCTCTGGTGGAGGAAATCAGATGGCATCGTGTTTACTGCGTGCAATCAACGGATTTCATCACGTCCAAGAAGAAGATGGTGATTTGGAGTGACAACTGTTGCGGTCAGTTTAAAAACTGCATGATGATATTTCTGTACCTTTATCTCATTACCATGGGAATGACTGATAACGTAGACATCGGATTTTTAGGCACTAAAAATTGCAGTTTTAGGCGCCTAAAATAAGCTCAAAATTTATAAAATTAGGCTCTATTTTAATGAAAATAGGCATTTTAGGCACATCAAGGTATCATACTTATTTCTTTCACTGAAATTTTTAGTTATACACTAAAATACGCACAAAAAAGTATGTTTAAACATTAAAAAAGAATATTATATTACATTTATAAACAGAGCTGCACAAATTTAATATATTGAAACTAATGAAATAATGATTATTGATATCAAGATTACTCATTTTAAGTTATTGAAATTCGGTTCCATGCTCAGACTTTATTATAATTATCTGCACAGTACACCACCAGAATTTTTTCTAAATTCTCCACAGTTAACCTTTGCCTTTTGTCACTGAGAATCATTTTGAAAGCAGAAAAACTTCTTTCAACCGAAACTGATGTGAGAGGCGCAAATTTTAAATTAGGTACAATAGAAACATCAATACTTACTGGAACATTTACACTTTCCCCCGATATCACTCTTGATACTTTTTCCAACAATGAAAATCTTACATTCTTATTTAATACGTTGTCCCAATTATTTTTAACTTTTTTCCCAGTTTCGCCCAAAGCAGAATGTATGTTCACTTCAGCTTCCTTTACTATTGCTATTTGGCTACAAAGAGATTGTTTTTCACGTTCTAATTGTTCAATGCTTGCAGGTATGAAAGAAAAGTTTGATGTTATGTAGGCAATATCGTTTTTCACTCGTGAGTCATTCAGACAATCTTTCACTGCTTTCACACACGCTGCACTATCAGTTTCAAGTAATTTATCAATAACTGTGACCACTTCTTTAAAATACTTAGAATAATACACTACTGACTGAATCCAGGTTCCCCATCGTGTAACAACCGGCTGAGGTGGGAGTGGGATATCTGGAAAGTTCTCTCTGAATATTGAAATCCTGGATGGGGCTTTACAAAAACATTTTTTTGTGTTAGAAATAAACGAATTGACAAGAGGAAATTCATTCCGGATTGTTTCAGAAACCCTGTGAAGGCCATGTGCTAGACAGGTTACATGCGTGAGGTTAGGATAAAATGTTTTAAGAAGTGGAGCTGCAGCAACCATGTATGAGGCAGCATCAGTACAAAACAACAGGACTTTAGAATCGTCTATATTACCTGAGTATAAAGACTGTAGGCCTTTATTTACAAAATAAGCAATGGCTTAGCTATTCACTTTCGAAAGTTCCTTAACACATACGAGGTGTGGAATCGACTAAGTTTTCCTACTACCATATTTGCTATATACCTATTCATAGGATCTGAGGTTTCATCCACAGAGACCCATATGTAAGAATCACCTAATCCTCCCGAATGGAAGCTAAAGTTTCACTGTATATTCTGTCTAAGTAATTTTTTCTTAGGATCGACTCAGATGGGATATTTTGTTTGCAGTATTTTTGTAAAAACTGTCTTAAAACCGGATTTTCAATTGCATTCCAGGGAATGTTAGCAGCAACAAACGCTCTGGTTAAATCAGCATAGAAATTGCTGCTGAGATTGGATGAAGTAGGCTGTGTTAGTAAAGTTTGTTGCAGTTGATTTTTCTGCTGAGCTTTAGCCTTATGAGCCGCTCCTTGCACATGCTGCTTTAGGTGGCACTTCTTTTCTTGCGAAATCTAAAAATGTAAAGTAAACTGAATTAAAATAAAATCCTAATTGTTGTATTGCCGTATTTCTATCACAAAGTTAGTGGGTTCGAACAATCAAAATTTTAATGACCTGCAAATACTTTAACTATCGGAATTTAAAAGGTTAAAGTGTAGTGGTCTTAAAAAGAATTAATGTATACTTCAGGATAGCTCAGTCAATGTATAAATATTATAGGCCTACTCATTAAAATTAATAGAATTTATATATTTCAACTATTGTTACATACCTGTTTGCTACAAATCTTGCAGAATATTATTTTTCCATCATAAGTGAATTCTGAATATTCTGTTAGCCATTGCCGGATCAATGTAGATTTTGCACTTATATTTTTCGGCATTATCGCGTTAAACTTCACAGGAAAACGTCCTACCGCTCAAAACTTCTCAACACAAATAAGGTGAGGGAAAGAGCAACTGTTAACGAGCATTCAAATGAACCGTTGTTATTGAGATTCAATTGGACAAAAATACAAAGTTCCACTTATTGTTGCATTTCCTGGTAGTGTTAACACTAGGAGGGCCATTCTTTTAAATATTTTGTAACGGTTTACCCTACTAATTCGCAGTTTTACGACTTTTCATAAATATTTCAAAAACACTCTTTCTCCAAAAATTGTGATTTTATGACACTCTGAAGGGCAGTACAGCTAATCGGTTTCAGACCGAAAACAGTCATTTTTATAGTATAGTATATCTCTGAATCGGTAGCAGCACATGTTGTGATTGTTGCCTGCTTCAAAACTAAGGTTGGTTCTTTGTCGGCATTTATGCCTCCAAACATGTTAAATTCGGTGAAATCTATTGCGAGTGCCGTGAGATTCAAAACATTTTGTTTCCTTTATCAATGGTTTCATGGCCGGTGTGAAGCAAACTTTTCACTTTTTAAATGCCTTAAATTTCGCAGTGAATGCATGTATAAATTATAAAAAGTAAGAGTAAAATGCGAAACTTTACAGTGAGTTAGGCATTTTTAGGCGAATATTAACAAATTAGGCTCTAATAACCGTTTTAGGGCATTTTAGGGCACTATAAAACTCTTTGAATACCTTTCAATTTCCATTAAACACAAATATTAATAATTATTTTTACTTTTCTCCTAAAGAAACAAAACAGGCATTTGCCCTAGAATCCGATGTCTGCTGATAAGATGGAACACAAATTTCTCATGGTAGGTCACAGTTTTGGTTCTGCAGATTGTGATTTCGCTGTAATAGAACAACGTTGGAAGGTTACAAGTAACAATCAAGTTCAGGAACACGTTGCTACAGCCACTGAAGAAGCGAGACCATCTAGACCATTCAAGACTTTCCGCATGGGAGGAAAATTCTTTGACATCGATGAAGCAGCATCTCTGACAATCAACATATCTAAATTGAAAATCTCTAACACTACTTGGATTATGGTAGAGAAATCAGCACCGGGTGTTGTGGGAATCAGAGAGAGTTTCAATGAAATTTCTGATTTCAAGTCGTACAAAGTTCTGAAGCCAGGAGTCACAATGGAAAACATCGCCAAGATACAAATTCAGGCTCTTCCGGCAACAGCTGCTCTGTCTGCTATGAAGAAAGAAAACTTACGGAAAATGCTTCTTTACATAGACCAAGAAAATCGAGAATTTTTTCCGCACCTTTTCGCCTAAGTTGAAGGTTCTACCAAGGTTTGTATGTCTACTGCCATCAATGTTCATGACCTAAGAACATTAATACAGGGTTGTTTCCGAACTCTGATAACGAATTTGAATGACCTCATGTGCTTCAGGAATCACACCGACAGCTGAATTGCGGCGAGAGGTGACAGACTAGTAGTGAGTGATTTCATAATCAGAGTGCACGGTGTATCACAGTAGCAATGCCCAAGAAAATCGAGACTTTTTGGGAGGGGTACATAATAACCCTTTCCGGTGCCAAGTATAGATACGTGAAAATCATAGGAGCCTGCAAAAAATGTGGTTTCGTTATTTCCAAGAAAGGCATCTTGTGTGTACCTAATAAGCCCGGAGGGATTAATTCCAAAGTGGAAAAGGCAACAAAATCCACCCCCGTCACAAGTCGCTGCACCCCACAAGATGATACAAATTATTCCATTACAGCTTTACCAAAATTATTAAGTACACAGAAGATGTCTTTCTTGGAAATGACGAAACCTCATTTACTGCAGGCTTCTTTTATTTTCAAGTACCGGTAACTGGAATGGGTTGTTATGTACCCCTCTCAAAAAGGCTCGATTTTCTTGGGCACTGCTACTGTGATACACCGTGCACTCTAATTATGAAATCACTCACTACTGGTCTGTCACCTCGTGCCACAGTTCAGCTGTCGTGTGACTCCTGACGCACATGATATCATTCAAATTCGTTATCAGAGATCGGAAACAATCCTGTAGCACTGATAACATTAATTTTTCTTTATTTTTCACTTTTTTCTAATACTAGCCAAACTTTAATCTGCATGGTTTCGAAAGATTGCACGGTACTTAGCCCTGTTCAATATTAATATCAGGTTGCACTTAGCTTCTTTCCAAATATCTCAATTTCAAATATTTTTTGTGAAGTGTATGAGTAATTATAATCCAAAAAAAAAAAAAAAACACATGTAGTCAATAAAGCATGGTTCAAAGTATGTTAATAATTTTTTGCTACATGTTATATTAAAACCCTGAAGCATGAATCAGTTTTTACTTATTTCCCAAAAAACAATTATGTCACTTAGCTCTTTTGGGTTTGCAAGGCCTCAATTGTGTGTAATGCTACATATTTGATTTCTCGTATTAGGTTTACATTACAGGATAATAATTATTATTACATTTGTGAAATGACTAACTTGCGAAATATTATAAATGATAACATCATTTAAAGTCTGATTAGTGTAATATATTACTATTCAGCGATGTATGCAATGGAGGGTGAAAGAGAACTGGCCACTATAAACCATTATCTCCTGGCTTAGTTACCTCATTAGTGATGCCTTATTGTTGTCACGAGTTTCAGACCTGTGTTCGGACAGTTGACTAAACAAAACAATATTCAGTAAATCAGGTATTTGTAATTACTAGAAATCACGTTATTTTATTTGTTCTTTTAAGTTTTCCTATAGTGCAAAACGTGTGAATAGAGGAGTAAGTTATTTGGGACAGGACCATAACCAAGCAGGTTCTGAGGGGTATAGGAGTCGGAGTAGTGAATGAGGGGTTCGCTATACCCGCCTATTTCTTCTGCCCTAGTATAGACTGTGTAATGCCACACAGTTGTTTCATTAATGGATTTCACGGTACAGCAGTGCTATTAAAAAGAACTGGCCGTGTGGTAGCGTGGCCGAGCGGTCTAAGGCGCTGGTTTAAGGCACCAGTCTCTTCGGAGGCGTGGGTTCGAATCCCACCGCTGCCATAGAATTTTGTTGTGACGTCAAACATTACACACACTGTAACGTGGTTGCAAGGCTCTGATAAATGAGATTAGTCTCTCCACAAACACGTGTTCGAATCACAAAGCTAGAATTACATTTTATTTAGTACAGATATGGTATACAACAGGCTTACACATCGAGCTGGTACAGCTGCAAGACATCAGTCTCTTAGCAGACACCAAATGTGTTTCATTATAGTAGGCCTACAATTTTACTGACTTGGCTTTTCGAGGGTCGGACCAAGGACCGGTCCTTTCACTTACGCCGGTCAATCTTTTCGCAGTTTTCAGCAGTTTCCTCTATCACAACTATTTGAAGGAAAATAACGAATTGTTCTTGCTCTCGCTACATACAGACGCAGACACTAATGTTTTTCATTTCATCGTATGACCTGGTACCGAGATGATAGTCATGTCTAGAAAGACAAAACTTCCTAATCCACTATTCCCGATCTTCTGAGTGTTCCAGAAGCTCAGATTTCACTTTGGCGGACCAAAAATGTTTTGTATAATTTAGGCTGGTAATCACGTTTCGACTCTTTTTTTTTTTTTCAAAAACTAATCGAATTTCAGTTGTTGCAGCAATAATATTTTCACACACACAAAGAAAATTATTCAACAATTAGGGAATAAAAATCCGAATTTTACTATCTTCTCCCATTAAGATGCGGAGTCAAGCACAGTGGACTGTAGTAGATATGAAATACAGAGTGTTTCAAAAATACGGGGCATAATTTCAGGTATGTATTTCCCACATGTATACAATCAAAATAGTTCATTACAACATGTATCCGGAAATGCTTTATTTCCGAGTTATGACCTTCACAACATTGAAATTCACCGGAACCATACCTCATGTTTTAGAAGACACTCCACTGATCAATCGTCAACACATTCACATCTTGCATGATGGCGCTCCTGCATACTTTAGTCGTACCGCTCGCCGGTACTTCGATCGAAGGTTTCCTGATCGATGGATAGGTAAAGGTGGCCCAATTGCTTGGCCTCCACGCTCACCTGATCTGAACCCTCTCGATTTCTACTTGTGGGGCCATTTAAAATCATTGGTTTATTCGTCTCCGGTGCCTGATTTGGAATCCCTTCGGAATCGAATTGTGGCATGTTCTGAGGACATACGCAATACTCCTGGAGTTTGGGATCGTGTTCGCAGGTCAATGAGACATCGATGTGAGGTCTGTATTCAAGCAGGAGGTGGACATTTTGAATATCTTCTGTAATGACGACCTGCGGAAAGAAAAACGTTCCGGTGAATTTCAATGTTGTGAAGGCCATAACTCGGAAATGAAGCATTTCCGGACACATGTTGTAATGAACTATTTTGATTGTCTACATGTGGGAAATACATACCTGAAATTGTGGCCCGTATTTTTGAAACACCCTGTATATCAGTAATCCATAGGTCGCTGGTTCAAATCCGGCCCGGAGAATGATTTTTATATTGTTTCTGTTCATCCTGTGATCGTTATATTGTAACAGATGGAGAGTCTATACTCTAAACTCCTCCGGTAGTTCAGTGGTAGAGCGGTGGACTGTAGTGAATGTGAAATATGTTAATGATCCATAGGACGCTGGTTCAAATCCGGTCCGGAGGATGATTTTTATATTGTTTCTGTTTATACTGTGTTCGTTGTATTATAACAGATGGAGAGAAAGCCATTATATACAAGTCCTCTGGTAGCTCAGTTGGTAGAGCGCTGGACTGTAGTGAGTGTCAAATATATGTCAGTAATCCACAGGTCGCTGGTTCAAATCCGGCCCGGAGGATGATTTTTATATTCTTTCTGTTTATACTGTGATTGTTATATTTTAACAGATGAAGAGAAAGACACGATACATAACTCCTATGATAGCTCAGCTGGTAGAGCGGTGGAGTGTAGTGGGTGTGAAATACGTCAATAATCCATAGGTCTCTGGTTCAAATCCGGCCCGGAGGATGATTTTTATATTGTTTCTATTTATACTGTGATCATTGAATTATAACAGATGGAGAGAAAGCCATCATACACAAGTCCTCTGGTAGCTCAGTTGGTACAGCGGTGGACTGTAGTGGATGTCAAATATATGTCAGTAATCCATAGGTCGCTGGTTCAAATCCGGCCCGGAGGATGGTTTTTATATTGTTTCTGTTTATACTGTGATCATTGTATTATAACGGATGAAGAGACAACGGTGATACATAACTCCTCTGGTAGTTCAGTTGGTAGAGCGGTGGACTGTAGTGGGTGTCAAATATCTGTCAGTAATCCATAGGTCGCTGGTTCAAATCCGGCCCGGAGGATGATTATTATAATGTTTCTGTTTATACTGTGATCATTATACTATAACAGATAAAGAGACAGCCGTGATACATAACTCATCTGGTAGCTCAGTTGGTAGAGCGATGGACTGTAGTGGGTGTGAAATACGTCAGTAATCCGTAGGTCGCCGCTTGAAATCTGGCCCGGAAGATGATTTTTATATTGTTTCTGTGTATACTGTGATCATTGAATTATAACAGATTGAGAGAAAGTCATCATACCCAAATCCTCTGGTAGCTCAGTTGGTAGAGCGGTGGACTGTAGTGGGTGTCAAATATATGTCAGTAATCCATAGGTCGCTGGTTCAAATCCGGCCCGGAGGATGGTTTTTATATTGTTTCTTTTTATACTGTGATCATTGCATTATAACAGATGAAGAGACAGCCATCATACATAATTCCTCTGGCAGCTCAGTTGGTAAAGCGGTGGACTGTAGTGGGTGTGAAGTACGTCAGCAATCCATAGGTCGTTGGTTCAAATCCGGCCCGGAGGATGATTATTATATTCTTTCTGTTTATACTGTGATAGTTGTATTATAACAGATGAAGAGAAAGATATGACACACAAGTCCTCTGGTAGCTCAGTTGGTAGAGCGGTGGACTGTAGTGGGTGTGAAATACGTCAGTAATCCATAGGTCTCTGGTTCAAATCCGGCCCGGAAGTTGATTTTTATATTGTTTCTATTTATACTGTGATCATTGAATTATAACAGATGGAGAGAAAGCCATCATACACAAGTCCTCTGGTAGCTCAGTTGGTAGAGCGGTGGACTGTAGTAGATGTGAAATATGTCAGTAATCCACAGTCCACAGGTATCTGGTTCAAATCCAGCCGGAAGGATGATTTACAGATGAAGAGAAAGTCCACCTGTCATTACTCTGGTAGCTCAGGTGGTAGAGCGGTGGACTGTAGTAGGTGTGAAGTACATCATCCATAGGCCGCTGGTTTAGATCCGGCCCGGAGGATGATTTTTATATTTTTTCTGTTTATACTATGATCATTGTATTATAACAGATTGAAAGTCATATCTAATTCCTCTGATAGCTCAGTTGGTAGAGCGGTGAACTGTCGTAGGTGTGAAATATGTCAGTAATCCATAGGTCGCTTGTTCAAATCCGGCCCGGAGGATGATTTTAATATTGTTCCAAGTTTATGCTGCGATTATTGTATTATAACAGATTGAGAGAAAATCACCATCTATAACTTCTCTGGTAGGTCAGTTAGTAGCGCAGTGGATTGTAGTAAGTGTGAAATATATCAGCAATCCATAGGTCGCTGGTTCAAATCCGGCCCAGAAGATGATTTTTATATTGTTTCTGTTTATGCTGTGATCATTGTATTATAACAGATTGAGAGAAAGTCACCATATGTACAGCCAGAGGCAGCGATTTTGGCAGGTGACCTCGATGATATTTCCAGTAGGCGAGCCAATATTGTTTATGTGAGCGCTGCATGAATGACTGGCAATAACGTTCTGAGTCGTTTATATTTTCATACACGCAGCTTATATCATGATTATGAAACACACCACGGTACAGCCCGATTCAAAGAATACCTTAAATACATGTAAATGACTGTCGTTCGCAATAATTTTACAATGAGCCTCCTACATTACCTAAATTAAAAGGAAAAAGCATTGCATATGGGCCTATATATAGGCCTAATCCTACCCTTACCATATCAATATACAAGATTTGTCCAGTAATAATGTAGGGATCTTCTACTGGTCGTGCACCAATTCAAGTTAGTAAAATTACGATTCTTCTTATTGATCAAAATATTAATTTAGTTAGTTGGGTAAAATTGCATGCCGCGGAAGTTAGGTTTATATAAAGGTATAATAAATAGGATTGCAATGGATATTGTAAGGGCAATAATTTCTTAACACACTGATTGTAAATAAAACAGAGAAGAAAGCATTTTAAAATATTCAAAATCGTACAAAATATCGGAGAAACCAATTTCCCTGCACAAATTGTACAAATTGAAAAATATAATTACCATTCACATTAAATCATTAAATATTTTATGGATTCTAAAAAAAAGTTGTTTGTTAATCTAGAGGTAGACCTACTGGCTGATGACTATAATTACTAAACTCCAACACAAAATTCATTCAGAATATGTAGAAATTACACTTTTGGATTTTACTAAACGTATATTATCGAAATGTGTTACATTACCCCCTTAAATACTGTACATGTGTTAACTGTGTTTATGTCGTTTTGTGTTATCCGATGTTTTATTTTTTTAATATAATTCATAGTACTGAAACTACCATATTGAATTCGCACAAATTGTATTATTCGTAATTTTCGTCTCGAAAACCCTTAAGATATCTAATTTAATTTTTCACCCATTTTGTCCCACTCCACCACTTCAGGGACAAAGCCGGACAAAATAATACCTTATTCGTATTCTGTGATCTCAAAGATCCAGAGATATCGATTTTCGTCGAGATCGGATTACATGAGATTTCTCACTACCTTCTGCCTCTTCACCAGTACTTTAGGAGATGGTATTTAAAGAATCTAAGAATGCTTAATCAAAATTGTAAAGGGTAAACTTCATTTTAAATGTTACGTCTCTAGTTAAATATACTTTAGTGAATTTTTAAAACCGTCAACCCCTTTCTCTCTCCTCTCTGCTCCGTTAGGAAGTGAAAAAAAAAACTCGAAAGTTATTTGAAGAGAGTACATGCAATTGATTTTTTTTTTTTACATTCCTTATAAGCCCACATTTTAGAAACAATTCTGAGAGATGAGATGAATAGTCTAACCCAATTTTATGAGTGAGTCTTAGTTTTAAATTTAAAGGCTGCTTAAAAAAATAAATCGATAAATCATTTTGATCATTACTGCCTCCCATTTTCCAACTCTTAATGTTCGTATTTCGTAAAACTCAGTCTTATCTATTAACTAAGGATGAACAGAAACCTACGTATAGGGTTTAAGGAGATTTAAGTTGACGAATCAGTCAGTCTGTTGATTATAGAATAGTTTTTTTATTATATAAATTGTATTCATATCTTATAGTAACGAGAAAAGACTATGCAGCGGCAATTGGAATTATCTCGAAAAATGTGTGCCGGAAACTGGTCACTTTTCATATACGTACATGCACACATTATAGACTACTGTAGCTCTATAGTTTAGCTTATGTGCATAGTTTTTAGAAGTGACTGTCCATCTAAGTCCACTCGGATCTCGAGCCTGTATGTTTACTCTTATATCCTACCCATTCCAGCTTCAGTTTGCTTGCTGCAGAGATATCAGCCGACCTTGCATCGGTGAGTAACTCCCTCTGGAGTTCAGATTAAAAAAATCCGTCTCCCAAAATCGCTGGCTCCTACTTTAATAAACCAATATGTGCAGTAATAAAAGTTAAACGACAACAACAGATACCAAGTGAAAGCAACAGCCTTGTATTCATGAAAATTTGTATTGTGTAAGTTACACGCAGTTATAATAAACAGAAAAGTACAAGTAATGTAAACAATTGTAGCACAATTAAGCAAAATTGATATAAGAAATTAACTCGTAACAGCCAACAGTAAGTATCTTAGAATGTCTTTTTCTTTGTTTTTGTGGCGTTGTCCTATGGGCTGTTTTTCGCCACGGCTGAATATGCCAGTAAAGTACTCTTGTTGTGACAGCTTCAGACAATCGCGGGTACGTCATTCACACTTCCGGAGCCAGAAGAGCACTGCTTCCCGAGGATTCCATTCAGCCAGAGATGGCATGTTATAGTGAACAACGAAATAAAGGTTCTCGGTTTCAGTACTCATTCTGGCACGTTTCGTGCTCTACAAGGAGGTATCCGAGTTCACGAGCTGCTCCACATCAGCACTGTGAGGCTTAGCCACAAGGATACGAGCAAAAATAGTTACTAGATTTTTGTAATTCGCTGAAGAGGCATAATATTTCATTTTTCTGCAAGTATTTTTCCGTGAAGAATGTGTATATTTGGCAAACCCTTAAGATCTCGATACTCAAGGTTTATTTCTGATAGATCGAGATCATTGCCAATGGTATTAAATACAGTCTCTATATTTGCATTCTGGGACAGATTGCAAAATGGTTTCACAATGTCAATCATCCTTTCATCCAGATTGAAGAGGTCGCTTCAGAAATTTATGAGGCCCTCCTTCACCTCCACGACTATGGCGGTGAAGTCCCTGTTATCAGCAACATAGAGATTGTGTCCCAGACTTCCTTTTGGTCGTGATGATCTGGAGCCGCAACCAGATCCGGAAATCAGATCAGCGCCCTTTAGCTGTCTCAAACCACATGGTATTGCTTTCTGCAGTATCGATGTCCAACCTTCCATGATGGGATCTTCAAGAAAAGATGATATTTTTGACTTCATGAATTCATATTAAATTATAGTTGCGTAGTTTCAGTCTTATCTGAAATCAACTCTCAAAGTCACTTTCAAATTCATGGATTCAGTTAATCTACCCATGTCAATAATATTGGTAGAATTTGACTGAAGTGCTTTCTGATACCTATTGAAGATGGACAGTAGATCGGCCAGAAATTTCAAGGATCTCAAGTTATCCTCCGCACAAAAAAATTTCAGATGACCATACAAAGAGCTATCGGTACAGTTTTTTGTGAAGTACAAAACTAAAGCCTGTCAAGACTGCTATTAGGCTACTTTAGGGGCCTCTTTCTCAAAACTCATGGACTAGTAATACTAGTCTGTACACTAGTAATATTAGTTTATTGTACAAGTCTATGTTTCTAGAAACTACAAGGGTAAAGTAGTAGTTACCAGTTCACAGACTAGTAATATTGGTCGATTTCACCTGTTCATAAGTGATTCTGTTTCTCAAAATGCTAATCTAGTTGATTACACTAGTATTCAACAGGAATATTCCTACAAGACTCTAAAGACTGATGATTTCTACATTATCAGTTACCAGTGACAACCTTTCTCAGATAAAACAAAATATTGTAGTTATTTTCTTTTAATATCTGGTTTGGTGATTCCAAATGAAGTGATGAAGAAGTTGTGAGAAGAGCTAAAACTATATCGAGAAAGAACAATTATTATTCCTTTACGGGAGCATTGTTTAAATATAATGAACAGTTTAGGTAAAGTACTGAAAAGCTTGAAAAGTTGTTAAATATAGTGGGACCTGCCATAACAAGACAAAAAAATAGGTCTTGCATTATCAGCAAAACTTCAAATACAAATTGCTCTACAAATCGGGATGTTGATTATTTTCCAATGCTGTCTAGTCTTTCTGTCCTAGACTTGCAACACTTGCAGAATTTTTTCCTAATAATATAATACCAATTCATCAACTGTAGTAATTTTTACTGGCTTTCCTCCTCCACTGCCAGTTCTTCTGGCACTGTCAACTTTAGCCTACAAATTAAATATAAAACGACAATAATTTATGAATAGATCAAATATAAAACTGAAAAAAATTAGCGAATTTTTCATCAAGTCATAAGTGGCATTCATGTCGGCAGTAGACCCACTAGCTACATCATAATATGTTCATATTATGATACTGTGAACTTGAATTGGTACTTATCAAAATTACTTTCTTAATGTTGGGCCAGTAAGTGTCCCTAACGTATGCATAATCTTTGTTCTGAGGTATCAGTTCCATAGCCCCACACATTACAACACTTTTTGTCCATTCGTTTACTTCATCATTTTTTGTTAACATGCTTGAAAAAGCACCGAATAATAATCCTTTGATTCATTAATCATATTGAGTATAGTTAATTTGCTTTCAACTGATGGAATTTCAACCGAAAAGAGAAATCAAAACCAAAACACAAACAACTTAGCCTTCTAATATCAAATAACAATACCTACCAATGGCTATAAACAAATGAACTCAATCAGCTGACTAGTGAAACAGATCATGTGACTAGTGAAACATTGTCACAAGTTACTAGACTGGTAAAATAGTTTGAGAAACAGAATCTACTAGAGCTGATGAAATATACTCTGGTAACTAGTAACTGGTGAACTACTAAACTAGTATTTTTGAGAAACAGGCCCCTGGAGTCTGAAATCAGATTCTGACGTATCATCCGCGAGTTCAACAACAACAACAAAAACAACAATAATAATAATAATAATAATAATAATAATAATAATAATAATAATAATAATAATAATAATAACAACAATAATTTCATTCCAGTAATTTTGGTGCCGATTTGTGCCGTAACAAAAATTGCTTAAAAATACTCTGGTACGTACGTACTTACGTTTGTATGTACGCGTGCGAGTACAAAAAACCGAATTCGAAATCTTATTATTTATCTTATCATTAATTACAATACATTAAACTAGTATGCTGACTCTTTCCATTAAAGGTACCTATTTTAAAGCCTACATTCGAAAATTTTAATTTTATCTTACAACGAATCCTTTCTCAACAACAGATCGAAACATTTCTTGAAAGTTTGTAAACATGGGCAAATATTATAAATCACAGGTGATATATAAAAATACAGATATCAGACAAATGGTAAAAAAATATATATATAGCAGATTTTAAATACAGCATAAAATGTTCATTCCACTTATTCATGCAGACAAGTCACATTTTGTAATGCCAGCAGAAGCATATTAGTAACTTATAAGACGCAGTTTTTTGAGAGGAATGTTCTAAGAAGAATATATGGACCGGTATAAGAGAAAGATTCTGGCGTTTAAGATGGAATGAGGATATACATAGCCTCTACAAAGATTTAAACATAAAAAATAACATAGATCCTAACTCTTTTGTGTCTTACATTTCGTATTACCAATTTGATTTATTTGTCCGTCCGTCTGTCTGTCCGTCCGTTTACTTATTTGTTTCTTTGTTCGTTCATTCGCTCGCTCGTTTCCTTGTTTGTTTACTTACTCAGTTATCAATTTCCCCATTTAAACATTTACTCATTTATGTATTTGATTTATTTATGTATTCATTCATTAATTCCTTTCATTTTCTTCTTTCCTTCTTCATTTATTTATTCATACATTTATTTATTTTGCCTACAATATCTATATAATACATGTAGGCCTACGACACTTAGAAGGAGGTTACGACCTGATGATTTTGGATGGATACATTGTCAAAATTTATTCAAATCTATATTGGAAAAGGAAAATAACGGTCCAGTCTTTCAAAGCAGGTGGTAAAATAGGTGGTGGAAAATTGTGCCTATTGTACGATATCAAAGCAGATAAATAAAAATAATACCGGTATTTACTTTTTCAGAACTCAACTATAGTAGTGAACCATTTAAACTGGCTTACCGATTACATTAAAAGGGACAACTTTGAGATTGTTGACGAAGTGAAACAAAGCGTTTGCTCAGAGGTAAGTACTTCAGAATTATTACTGTGCACAAAATAGGAAATAATATTCATAATTTATATAATTTAGTTAGAAAACTTCATCGTTCTCTGACACTCTGAACAGCCTACTTCAATATTCGTACATCTTAAATGCAATATGGACAATCTATTATTCGTAATCATACAATAAAACGGCTTAAATATGTAATACGTTCAGTTCCATTCTGGCAATGAGGGTGATTCTTACACTATGTTGGATCTATTATACTTTGTTGCCCCAAACATGTACACCTCAGGTATTTAAAAACTTTTTTCTTTAAAAAGCTGTTTGGAAGTAGTCGAAAGTAGATCCTTGACCCACTTCCCACAAAAAAAAACTGTATCACGAGATAATACGGTTCCCCATTATACATTTCACATGTATCACAACAATATATTTACTTATTTTACCGTGTTCACAATAATATCCTCGTTTATATCTAACTCACTTGAACTATTATTCGAAAGTAATACTTGATTGAAACCGTTTGCTATGCATCCAAATAAGAAGATAAACTTTGGTTTTCTGGATTGCACACAAAATACATTTTTTTTAATATAATTCCGAAAAGTAAAATATCTCACTTCATTTACAAATTGTACGGCTTAAGAAGATTTAAGTTATATGACAATTTTTCATAAAATAACACACAATAGCTAGATATTCATAAACTATAAAGCTTTTAACATTTTTCTTTTACGGAAATTAACACTAAAAGTGACATGAATATTAAAATATATTAGTTATAAAATTAGATTCTAGGTATGTTTACTTCTTGTTAAATCAGACTCAATCGTAAAACTAATGTTTCCTAAATTTCCCCACGTATAGAAAAAGTTCATAATTTGACTATTAAATAACGGGACTAGTACAAAAAATGCACTTTATTTTCAAAATATTAGAACGTATCTTCAATGTCCTTCAACATACTCCACTCCCCTAACTATGCACCGTTGCTTACATATCTTCCATTGTTCAAAGCAGTGCTGCTACTGATGAACTATCATCCTCTTCAACAGGTCTGCCATTTTTGTTTCTACCTCTTTCACAGACTGAAAATGTGTTTCTTTCAATACATTTTTCACTTTCGGTAACAGGCAGAAGTGATATGGAGCCAGATCTGGCGAATATGGAAGTTGTTCGAGAACTGAAATGCGTTTGTCTGCTAAAAACTGCTTCACAGAAAGGGCGTTGTGCAGAATCCACGAGTTGTTCTTCCAGACTCGTAAATATTGAATATTAAAAAAAAAAAAAAAAAACGCTTGACAGTTTAGTCTTTAGGAAAAATCACTATAGCCTACACAAGCAGAGGTAGCCAGGCACAAAGACGAACAGACGAAGTGCCAAAAATTAGTTTTCCGTCATCAGAGATATTTAAAACGTGAATTTCCTTCAAACACTACAAATCGATTTTTTACAGAATAGTAAAAGTAAAGCTATCACCTTTGCTTTTTAACTTTCGTCTAGAATATGCTATTAGGAAAGTCCAGGAAACCAAGAGGGACTGGTATTGAACGGGTTACATCAGCTGCTTGTTTATGCGGATGATCTGAATATGTTAGGAGAAAATCCTCAAACGATTAGGGAAAACACTTGAAGCAAGTAAAGAAATAGGTTGGTTAGTTAGTTAGTTAGTTAGTTAGTTAGTTAGTTAGTTAGTTAGTTAGTTAGTTAGTTAGTTAGTTAGTTAGTTAGTTAGTTAGTTAGTTAGTTAGTTAGTTAGTTAGTTAGTTAGTTGATTTAAAAAAAAAGCGCGTCAGCTTCTCTAGCTATTTGCGCCCTTCGATTTGGAAGTAAATCCCGAAAAAAAAAGTATATGATTATATCTCGTGACCAGAACATAGTACGAAATGTAAATATAAAAATTGGAAATTTATCCTTTGAAAAGGTTGAAAAATTCAAGTAACTTGGAGCAACAATACCTAATAAATATAAATGACACTCGGAAGGAAATTAAACACAGAATAAATATAGGAAATACCTGTTATTCGGTTGAGAAGTTTTTATCATCCAGTCAGCTCTCGGAAAGCTGAAATTTAGATAAAACAGTTATATTACCAGTTCTTCTGTATGGTTATGAAACTTGGACTCTCACTTAAGGTGTTCGAGAATAAGGTGCTTAGGACAATATTTGTGGCTAAGAAGGATGAAGCTACAGGATGATGGAGAAAGTTACACAACGCAGAACTGCACGCATTGTATTCTTCACCTGACATACCGTAATTAGCAGGGCGCGGATTTTGATGACGTCATCATTTTTTTCTTTACATCCTTTGAAACGCTCGTAAATCCTGGATACGAGCTGTTGGTTAAAGGACTGTATACTATTTACGTCATTTTTGGTCATTTTTCGCTGTTTAAATCTTTTAGGTCATTTTTTTTAATTTTGAGTGCTTTTTTGATCATTTTTTTAATTTTAAAGTGACTTTTTAGTCATTTAAGCTAAAGACTTCAATGATGAACTAAAATTTTCTGATATAGGAAAATTTGCGACACTATCCCATTCAAACGCGGAGTCTGGAATGATTTTCTCGATAGTAAGTGGTGTCAAAAGGAAGAAGAGAAATAGAATGGGAGATGAAGTTCTCGGCTGAGTTGTTGTTGTGCTCGCTACCTTCCAAACAAATAAATTATTTTAGACAAAAATCCAAGATACAAACTTTGTGTACAATCGTTAAAGTCCTCTCAGCAGAAAGCTTTAAAACAGCGCAGATACAAGAATAATTAACACCCAGTGATCTATTACTCTTCAAGTATGCTCCTACGATCATCGCAGAAGTGGAAAGAAGCTGCTCAATTTAGCCTATAACAATGTCCTTGCCTTTCTAATCACTAGATTGTGCTCCAATATGTCTGGGTTAAATCCCAAATCTCTCCGTAGTGCATATGAAGAGAAGGCATATGTCACTGTTGACAGTGATTCGTCCGTCGGATGGGGACGTTAAGCCTGGCGGCACCCTTGGTGCTATTTGACAGGAGTAGGCTATGTGCCGGCACCAGGTTTCCTCTTCTCCCTTCCTCACCTTCACCATTTCCACTCATTCCATACACTACACTTACACATACACTCATCCTAGTACACGACATAACTCTCCACAGATACACATCATGTACAGCGTGGCCCGCCAAAGTGGTGTGCAACTAGAAAAATGGGTCACAGTCCTGCCAACTATCTGCAATATGCGGAACCTGAATCACGTAAAGTGAAGGGGTAGGCATTGAATACATACATACATACATACATACATACATACATACATACATACATACATACATACATACATACATACATACATACAATGTCCTTGCCGACAACTGCCAGTCGTTCACATTCCAGAATCTTCGGATGTACACTGTCATCTATTGTAATGGAGAAGAGAGCTTTTACTATTTATGTATAGAATTGTTTATTTTTATGTCCTTTTTTTCAGCATTTTAGGTCATTTTATAGGTCAATTTTAGGGATTTTTTTGGTCATCAAAATCCGCACCCTAAAATAATTAGGAACATTAAATCCAGACTTTTGATATGGGCAGGGCTTGCAGCACGTATGGGTGAATCTAGGAATGCATATAGAGTGTTAGTTGGAAGACCTGAGGGGAAAAGATCTTTGAGGAGGCCAAGACGTAGATGGGAGGATAATATTAAAATAGATTTGAGGGAGGTGGGATATGATAGTAGGGACTGGATTAATCTTGCTCAGCATAGGGACCGATGGCGGGCTTATGTGAGGGCAGGAATGAACCTCTGGGTTTCTTAAAAGCCACTTGTAAGAATATAAGTAAAAGGTTGTCTAAGATAGGCAAGCATAACGGATGCAAATTACAAAAATCCTCCAAGAGTTACGCAATGTGGAGGAATAAATTGCCTGCGAAGTTGCTATACTCAAACATTTTACCACAACTCAAGTCACTGTAAAAACCTTAAATCTCATAATACAAAATTGTTTTATAGGAAGATATAAGAAAGAATACATTTCGAATTATGATATCGAAAAAGTTTCTAATAATTTATGAAAGGTCTATGTATATAACCACCAACACTGTCCATGCAATTTTATGTCCACCTGATTGTTACTTTACACTGTGCGTAACTTTTTTCTGTAAAATAGTGTAATGAATCAATTTTATGCAACATTTCCTAATAAAATAGTATTTTGCTGTGTTGATATACAATAAAGTTATACTTTATATTCATATTTCTGTTGCTAGGATCAACTACTGTCCATCCGAGCGGTTCAATACAGAACCATTCGTTTCTGAACACACTGCAGAGCTGAACAGGCTGTTACGCCTGTACACTACTCAACACAGCTAACTAATCACTAGCAGTAATAACACTAATAACTACATGCAATATTTGTTTCGAGCATTGTATACAAACAAGGGATTCCTAGAACCACAATATTATGTCCATACAGAATAAAGACTTAGCTTTCAAACGTAAAAATGTTCTCCATTTTCTCGAAGTCAGGCCACGTAATGCTATGAAAACATTCCCGAAATTCCCTGCAACACTGACCTACAGACTCACTTCCTAAAAGCTACAACAAATAAAAATTCGTTGTTCCAGAGTAGGCCTACGTAAACCTCTGCACCATAAACAATCACAACTGAAACTAACATGTTCTATTCTACAGGGGACAACAGGTTTACCCAGCATCTGGTTGACTGGTATTGTACTTGCGTCAAATCTCTCTCTCTCTCTCTTTCTCTCTAAAAAGAGTACTTTGAAGACCCTAAGATAGTTTTATGATCTTTTCAGTGAAACAAAATAAAAATTAGTTTTCCAAAAAAAAAAAAGCAGGGTATGTCCCTGGTTTATCTACTAAGTAAAGAGGATAAGTCTCATTGCAATTTTATTTAGAACCTAGCTTCTGCTATAGATGTGCAAAATGTATGATATATATCATTACCAATTGCACAAGAAAATTCTGTTTTCTAGAGTTTTACTCTTTGGCTCTTACAGCCTTTTTTATGTCCAGTTCTTCAGTTAGATCTAAAGAATATATTGTACTGGTACTTATAGAATAATAAAATTTAGAACCTAAAGATCTGGTACTGACTGATAACTTATGTAAATGCGGTAACTAGTATTATTGTATTGTTATTCACAGGAGAAGAAGGCATTTTCATTCCTCTTGAAAAATGGAGCTTCCGGATACCTTCTTAATATGTCTGTGAAGAAGATGAATAAGCAGGTAATGGAATGGTTGTTGAACAATCACGCAGATGTGAACAGTCGATATGAAGGAGGCAACACAGCTTTGCACATAGCCACTGCACAAAACAACGTTGAGTTTGTTAAACTGATTTTATCATGGAAAGCAGATACCACTTTATACAACAATGAAACCTTGACACCTTTACTGCTAGCTGCAAGAATGGGTCATGTGGAGGTTAGTAACACGTATATAGTGCCTATATCTTTCTTCATTTTGTTGTGTGTTCAGTAGCAAAGTGAATAATAAATAATTAATGAATTTATATTTCTGAAAGTTACCCAATTCTTTTCCAAGAGGGAACTTTTAACGAGGTCATGTCAAAACCTTCCCTCAAACTGTGAGCACAGATCTCTATATTACATAAACATAAAAGAGTTAGCTGCCTACATCAACTGTAAGGGTGTGAAAACTTAAGATGTTGGATTAAGAAATAACAGCTTCAATTATTGTGTTCAGATTAATTTGCACACTACTACATATAAAGAGATCTTTGTCCTTGTGTGATAGTTGAAGATTCATGATTGTGATTAGACTTTTCTTAATGTTGTTTACGAATGTCCTCTACATTTTGTCAGAATTTGCTGTTTGCTATGTTTTTTTTTTCTATTCCGAATTAATCTCTTATTTCGGCCTCTCTAAAATGTGTTTTTCATTGTAAAAAAGAATAACATACATCCTCACGCGTCAGATATTATGAATCCTCAAAAAAAATATATACGTATAAGAAAGTATAATAATAATAATAATAATAATAATAATAATAATAATAATAATAATAATAATAAGAATAGTCTATTTGAAATGCTGTAAAAGTGTATAGAAGAATAAATGTTTCGATTCATATAAAGGACTTCATAGTCAAGAATGGACAAATATAAACAATTTTATTACGAAATTTATAAATTACATCATCAATAATTAGATAGTATCGAAGTTTAAATTAAGAAGACTTAAATAATGAAGTGGATACATGATGGCAGCTTCACAAAGAAGTAAAATCAAGCTAATCATGGACGAAATGCTAGCAAAGAAAAGAACATGTAGGCAACTGATAATAAACAAGATTTCAAACAGGCCAAGAGAAAAATAAGTCTGAAAAATTACCGATCATTAAAAAATAAGTGGCTTGGTCTTTGGCCTTAGCTACACAGATGTTATTTAGTTAGATTTAAGAATTTAGAGTTTAGAGACGATCTGGATCTGCGCTTTTCGACAAAATCACAAAAATTATTCTCCTAAGAATATTTCCACTATAAAATATTTATTTGTGAAAAATGCTTAAGTGAGAAATTGTGGGAGAATATTTCGTGGCCCAGTACCGGGCTGTGGTCCAGTGGTAGAGAAACACTGCTGTAGAGGAACATATTTCTTTTAATGAACTGAAACACATTCTAGATAAATTGAAGAACTACAAAACTCCAGAAGGTGGTTCAATAAATTTAGAATTATTTAAGAATGCTAGTCTTAATTTTTAATAAGATTTTTTAAATTCTTAAATCTGCTTTGGAATTGACAAAGTATCCCAGAAAACTGGACTAAATCAGTGATAATCCCCATACACAAAAAAGGAGATCCAAAACTAATGGAAGATTATAGAGGAATAAATCTTTTAAACTTCGAATACAAAATATATACAAATAATCTCAAAAACAAATCATATGTACATTACGAAGATATCACTGGAAAAGAACAAAACGGTTTTCGTAAAGGCAGGTCTTGCTGCAATAGTTATTTTACACTGAAATTGCTAATTGAATAAAACAGAATTCAACTTAGAGACATTGTTTTTAATGATTTTAAACAAACTTTCAATAGAGCTAATCGAAATAAATTATTTCAGGTGTCAGAGATGATCATGTCCCTCGACAGCTTAATTAACACTCATAACATTTACAAAACAATTTTGATAGCAGTTAGAACCTACAATAGACTTTCAGATTGGCAACAAATTCATAACTGAGTAGGACAAGGTTGTGGCCTACCTCCATTACTGTACTTTTCATTATATATAAACGTACAGGGTGCGAATTAACAAGGGGGATCAGGGGATTTCCCCCCCTGTTGGAAAGTTATCCTGCCTCCTAAATTCATATTAACATCCCTGCCAAGGATAACTTCTATCCCCTCTATGAGTATATATTTTATAAATTTATAAAGTAAGAAAAGAAAATAATTTATGTATTATCATCACTGGCAAGCTGACAACAATCAATAACTGAGGAATTACAAATCTTATCTCAAGCCTGCTCATGGATATAATTATTATTATGATCAAGATGCAAGACAAGCAACTCAGTGCGACCAAGTGTTGAGCCATATCAAATGAGGATAACAATAATTTTATTATGGTATTTTCTATCTAGGATTCTATCCCCACCTCATCAGAGATCTTAATTCGCACTCTATATACGTATATGATTGGAAACAGACACGTCATGGTTCAATTTCTATCAGTCGAAATTTACAGATTGATAGTCTACTCTCTGCTGATGATTTAGCCCTAATTGCATATAACGAAGATGAGCTTCAATATTCTAAACATGAACAGTGTAAAACACGACATGAAAATCAATACTGGAAATCCAAAGTCTTGGCATTTTGTGGGAAATACTCATCGCAAACAAAATTTGCTTAAAAAAACAAAAATTAATAGAAATAGTAAATGAGTTTACGTATCTTGGCTATATATTAATATTTTTTGGTTAAGCAGGTATAACTTCTAACATTTTCAAATACATTAAACAATGGGAATAATCAACAAAATTATGAAGCCTTCCCTAGTATAGCGACACACAAAAATATGTTTATGTAAAACCTTAGCTAGACCTGCACTATGTTACGGAACCGAAGCATGGACAATGAGAAGTAGACCTACTGATATCAGCAGAGTAAGGCCCGTTTCACACATACACGGTGACTGTCCAAATGGTACCATTTACACGAGTGAAGGACAAAGATTATACGAGAGCTTTCACATGCACGGGTGCCATCTATACGGTAAGCAGCCATTGTGATGTCGCCATGCCTTCCCACTACAAATCTGGCGACCATCACAGTCTTAACGGCACAACACATGATAGTGGAGTGAACAGTTGAATGGTTTCTTTTACATATGCCGTGTCTATTGCCCGGTTCCTTAATTTATCTACCAACTTTGTGCATTATATTCAGTGAATGTTAATATCACTAGGGAACAAAAATGGTTTTTCGTCATAACTTTGGAATGAAAATATCTGATATTCTGGAAATCCATGCGCTGATTTCGAAAATGCCTTTGAATTTTTCCTATCGGTCTTAGTTCATAAAATATCCAAGAAAAATGAAATAAAAATAAACTGATTCAGTTTTTGTCAATTTAAATGTCAATTAAAATCTTGGTATTTTTAAAGAAACTGGAAGGTAGGTACTTGTCAAAACAGTAATAAAATGAATGTATATAAATCCCTTAAAATATTAGCAATAGAAATAATATAACTTATATCTGCATATATCCTAAAAATGGCATCTACTTGGTGGCTTCTGTAGTGAAATTAGCTGCCCCTCTTCAGCAACCAGCATTAACCCCCCAACAATGCAGGATCCCAACGACCTTGATAACGTTTTTTCATTGTGGTTACGTCCTGATGAAAATGCTCTCTCTGTTCATCAGTAACAGCACCAAAATTTTGAAGAGAAAATTCTTCCTATATCCCATTTCTTTATAATATTGTAGTAATGTGTAGCCTACACTAAAGATTCATATTATTGTTTATACTTTCTACTGTCAAGAGGCTCTTCCACTACTGCTTTAAAAACATACCAGGCTACTAGTTTCAAATTTGTTAATTTACTTTCAAAAATTTTGTCTTTTAAAAGCTTCTTCATCTGCGGTTCAACGAAAATATCCTCCTTTAACTTTGTGTATCATCGCTGCATCTCCAAAATATGCTAACTTATGTGTTCTTAAAGAGAATTTGCAGGAGAAAGAAAAAAACAATGTCACTTATAATTCATTTGATTTACAAAGCTTCTTTCAGTACCAGTATAATTTCAATCATTACAAGAAAAATGATGAAATTATACCGAAAGTAGTTTTGAAAATCAAGGGAATTAAAAGTAGCAATGCTTTTTTGGAGGTGCAGCAACAATATGTTAAACTGTTCTTGCAGGTAACAAAAAACAATGTCTTCTCTATTCAGTCCTTTGATAAACTGTTTCATTAATGCCAATTTTATGTGTAGAGATGGCAGGAGAGCATTTGTGGGATTGACAGGTGGATTGTGCTTCACATTTCATTGACCAGAAATGAATTCCTGACTACTTTCCCAGTGTTTAATGCTATAATGTTTTGGAACCCACTATTTATCTTGATCACCAATTCTGTGACCGAAGGAGTGAGAGTAAGCTGTTTTAGTAATTTTATAGATTTTTTTTTTCCTTTGGGATTTTGGTGTGAACTATCCACAAACAAAACAAAAATTGTCTGGATGATTACGACACTGATGTCTGTTACTTTTATCCATGCTGAAGACAGCAACATAAGGAATCACTGCACCGACTACCAATAAGATAGTACCTAATTACTATCTTGCTTCAAAGAATAACATCACTAGACTAATTCATCAAATCAAATGTCCTAACTAAAGTTTCACTCAGAACAATATTTTAAAAGAAACAATAACATGTTTATTTATATTTTAAGATAACACTTTTTTTTCAATACAAAACAATTCTACCACTTTGGTGCTCTTATCCAGTGGCGGCTCGTGATCATTTTTTTTTTTTTTTGGTGGGGCCAGATACTTCACAAATTTTGCGGTATACGTTAAATAATGCACCAAAATTTTTTATTTCATTTTAGTTCATTGTTTCTGCTTAAAAATTCGTTCAGTACAACAGGCCTACAGCTAAAACTACCACTCATTACTGCAGCACCATCATATGCTTAAGCTACGAGTTTACTTTCTAAATTGAAATGTTGTAGACTTTGTTTTAGAACTCGCTCAGACCGTTAGCCGTGCGGTTGTTTACCTTTATGAAAGAAAGAAACCTTTCCACAGGTTTACAACCTTTTATGTATCTCAAAATAATAACAAATTGATTTTTGCAGGTTATGTCTGTTGTTTCGTCAGCCTGCACAACAACAAAATCTGTAGAATTAATGTTCTGTTTCAGATACATACTGTCTAATAATTCATTTTGTATAATGTGTAAAGTACCGTATATTTAAAATTAGAAGTATGTTTAATTGTTCATCCAATAGGCTACATTATCAAGACTGGCAAGTAAAGATACATAACAAGTCTAACAAATTTCCCCGATTTGCAGATCCCTGATTTTCGTTCTGAACCCTCAGTTATAATAATTCGTGAGTTCCGCAAAATACTGAAGAATCATTTACTTTTGCTATTATATGTCTGTTTTTTGTGACCTGTTAGTTGTGTTTCTGGATTGAAAATTTGACCGCAGAATCAATTTGTGCTGCGATATTTACTGTCCCAAATAGTTTAAACTTAGCATTTTCTAAATATAAGTTATTGCACTTTCTTCTTGTTTTTTGATGCGCTCCCTTAAATGTTTTAGAGCTTTGCAACCTGTCGACGTCCACAGTCCCTCGCCACCAAACAACAGACAATAGAAATAAAATAAACTTTGTTTTTCGTCACTTACAGTTAGCCAGGGCTTCTTGTTAAACCACGAGATGTAGAAAGTTCTCCTTTTCATACCATCCGCCTATGTAAAACTGAAGCCATTAGGTGTGTGCCTAGTCATTTAACTTCAAGTTTATCTTCTAATTTTAACGGAGAAAACGATGTTTTAATAGGTAATCCACTTATTCATGTTTTCACACTTCGCTCGCATGCACTATTCAAAGCTCACACGGACACTTCTAGAATAAACCCACTGTTCAGTGGCACTGCGACTCACAGTACATATAGCCACGAAGTTTGAGTTGTTGAGGGTACTAGGAACAATAGACTGTGCCGATACTATTTCGTATTGTCTGTTATGAGGCGATAGTAGCGATCCTAGTGGTTAGCAACTATCTATGGATGCATATTCCCTACGTATTGAGCTTCGTGACTCTATATACTAGACTGTGGTACAACAAATAACTGCGACTGTAGCTTCCGTTCGGCAGGTGGGCCAGGCTCGTCAGGACCGAACGAGAAGCATTATACTCGTGACGGTAACTTCGTAACACTTCGTGAATCTCCGTCGATAGTGAACATTGTATACCTCACACCATGGCAGTTGAGCGCTAAAGTGATTCAAGTTGTGGGGCCCTTTGACGCGGGCCCAAGCTCACAATATTTAGTGTAATACAATCTTTGACGTTTTACTGACACACATTGCATCATGTTATGAAATTTACTAAAACAATTATGAATCCAGTACACTGTCCTGAACAAAATTTACGCATTTTAAATGCGAAAAGAAAATTGCTGGGTAACGAAATATTGGTGGGGCACGGCCCCGGTGGCTCCTAAGGACAGGCCGCCCCTGCTCCCATCCCAGTTAAGGGACATAAAGTAACAAAGTTCTACCTGCCTCGTACATGACACACACAATAGGTTTAGGAACTAGGAAACCCACAAAGTACAAACTTTATGCAGTGTAAGAATTATGTTAAACTACGTAAGTTATCAAGAATTTTTAACATTCATTCTACAAACTATAAATAGCAAAGCCTTAGGGTGCTATTCATAGACATTTCACTAGTCCGCACTACGAGCGTGCTAAACTAGCCCCGGCTATCGACTGGTTATTTGTATAGGATTCATATCACATCATATCGCTAACACTGGTTAATGAATACGAAAAACGTTAGTTTGCTGATCATCCACCGGAAACCCGCGCTAAGAATGTCTATGAATACTGCCCTTAGTATTTACTGTACATGGTATTAATTTTACCATAGTCAGGAATCGAATATAAATTGAAACTGAGACCTGATGGGGTAATTTAAAGAATATATTTGGTCTCTTCATATGAAAATTTACAAAAACGGCCATTAGTTTCCCTGAGATGAAAATCGTGTTCTCTGGTGATATTTATATCACTCAATATGTCAAGGTAAATGTTGATATTAATAATCTTACTTCTTTAATAGAAGCAAGGCCAGTACTTTGGAACAATTAAATGTTTTGTACAAAGATAGAAATGAAACGAAAAATGCTTGGAGAGAAGTTTTCCTAGAACTGAAAACTTGTTTCGTCATCTCAACTCCGCGAAAAATACATAAAATGCTCCAAACTCTTTCCTTTTCATATTTAATGGGTGAATCCACTGAATTGTGTTCCTCCTTTTTAACGCGTCTGTACAATATCATCATTGCTATAATGCGTCTACCATGTTGGCAACAAAACACTAGAATAACCGGCTCTGGATATGATCAGTTGTGTGTGAAGCGTTAGCATTCAGTATAAAGGATGCCATTTGGACGGTCGCCTTGTATGTGTGAAATGGACCTAACAGTCTGCGAAATTAAATTTATGAGAGCAATACTAGGTATAATTACTCACATGGACCGCAAAAGAAATGAGGATATCATGCAAGAACACCAATTACAACCAGTCCTCACAGTTTATAAACGAGTAGCAGCTGCATTGGAGAAAGCATGTTCTACGAATTAATCGTAATAGACTTCCAAAAGTTATTCTTCAATACCGTCCCCAAGGGAAGAGATCTTTGGGCTGTCCAAAAAAAAGTTGGACCGAGAATGACTCAGCCCATGGACCTTATACTTGTTTGGATAATGATGATGCTTTGAATTTATAATGCTCGAATATTGTGTATATTGTGTCCTGTCAAGATCTTTCTCTGCTTTTTGTGACAGTGTTTATGGGCTATATGAGCTGTATCTTCTGTGCTGGTTAGTTCTAGTTTTAACAATGGATATCACCCCAAAAAAAGAGGAGTAAGATTATCTGTCACATGACTCAAATAGACATTGCCAAGACGCCATGACATGTGACGCAAGTATTGAAATTGTTAGCAACATTCTTAAACTTTCCAAAGAAACTTTCATCTCGCGAAGAAATTATATAAGCTCTTGACTTGTTCCACATCTTAAAGCTTCAATGCTAATGTAAGTTCTATGGCAGGCTTGCAGAAGTGGGCACCAATTGTGGCGTACGTTATGCAGTGGACTACGTCGCTCATCTCCTCCTTTTACTCCTGCGTCATTGACAGGGTAGGGGAGGGAATTTGTGTTCAGTGGCTGTGTTATGTGATTGCGTACAGGTCATAGAGACTTCATTCAATGTCGGTGGACTGTGGATGGAGAACCAACGCTTTTCACATGCTTTCACCTCTCTCTCGCCAGTCCTGGATCCCTGATCTATGGAATACAATAAATGAAATGAAATTAAATGAAATGAAAAAAATGATCCACAAAGGGTTGGAAAATGCGGTAGAAAGTGTAAAACTACCAGAAGAGATGATTCTGTTTTGGAAAGGAAGTCGAAAGAAAACCTTATACTCAGCAGTTTTGACCTAAGCCCTAAAGAGAGAGAGTGGACCCATTGAAGAATTCACGTGCATGACTACAAATCGGCGACGTCTTCTAGAATCTGGTCCTAAAGCTATACTACATCAGGAGCAACTTTTAACAATGCTGATGAAGAAAAAGAGATTCAACTGGGAAAAAAAAATATTCATAATGACAGAAAAATATTGAGCACGTGTTCTTTTTCTGATGAAGCTGTCCGAAGACAGGTTGGAACCTCATCATTCATAAGGAAACTAAGCCAGAAGATAATGCGGTAGGGTGCCCAGTTCTCTTCCTTCTCAAATTGTATACATCACTGACTAGTAACATATTTCACTAACCAGACCTAAAAATCATGTATACAGAAGTGTATTTAATTTATGGTACAGTTTTATTGTAATCTATACTGATACCTATCTTAAAAATCAGTGAATCAATGACTAGTTGTGTTAATATACAAGTGTATAATTTATGTATTTACTTTGTGTTTTTAAAAGTCAGTGAATCAATGACTAGTTTTATTGTAAGTTATATATACAAATGTATTTAATTTCTGAATTTATTTTGTATTTTTTTTAAGTCGTGAACCAAGAACTAGTTCTGTTACACGGTACATAGAAGTGTATTTAAATTTCTGCATTTATTTTGTATTTTTTTTAAGTCACTGAACTAATTACTAATTTTGTTGTTCATAGAAATGTACCGTATTCTAATTTGTGCATTTTTCTTTCTTTCTCTCTTTTTTTTTTTTTCAAGTTCCATGTGTAAGTTCTGCAAATTAATGTTAAATTTATTACGTTAGAAAACTGTGTTGATTACCCTACAAGATTCTTCACCTGACTTCCTGTAAGGAAGTGAGCAGTGCCTCAGAAACTGGTTGTGAATATGTTGTTTATATTTCTTTAAAAATTAAATATACTTGCTATGCACTAAACCTTAGCAAGTAGAGCAATGAAATCCAAGCAATAATAATAATAATAATAATAATAATAATAATAATAATAATAATAATAATATTAATAATAATAATAATAATAATGATGATGATGATAATAATAATCATAGTAATGATAATAATAATAATAATAATAATAGTAATGATGATGATGATAATAATAATAATAATAATAATAATAATAATAATAATAATATAAAATACATCTTTCAGGTTGTTAGAGTTCTACTGGACCACAACCCTACCCATGTCGATGCTGTGGGAAATAATAAGAATACTGCACTGCACGAAGCAGTTTTGGCTGGGCACAGAGATGTGGTTGCATTGCTCATCAGCAGAGACGCTGCCCTCGATCTACAAAACGAACCTCTGCAAGAGACTCCATTCCTCCTAGCAGCAACAAAGGGACACAAAGACATCCTTGAAATTTTGGTGAAGAACGAGGCCTACACCAACGCCACTGACAAGAATTACAATACAGCCTTGCATAGAGCTGCTATGGAGGGTCGTCATAAGATCATCAAATACCTGCTCACTCTGGGCATATACATTAACGCGCAGAACAAAAACAAGCAAACTGCTCTTTTTGTAGCAGTGACCGAGGGTCATGACAGTATAGCAGAGATGTTGATCAAAGAGAGAGCAAGAATCGACATACGAGACCAATTTAAGAACACTCTACTACACGTAGCAGCAGATAGTGGAAGCACAAAAATTGCTAACATAGCCTTGGCCAAGAGTGTAGATGTCAATTCACTGACAAATGGAGGCGCCACTCCACTACACAGAGCAGCAGCAAAGAATAAAACTGAAGTGGCTGAAATTCTCCTAAAAAATTATGCTTTAATTAACATAAAAAATGGAGAGGGTCAAACTCCACTCCACTTTGCTGCCAGGCACAATTCCGTCGAAATGGCCAAATTACTATTAGAAAATGACCCAGACCTGATAGAGATTAAAGATGTTTACGGTCAAAATGCAGAACAGACAGCAGAGAGGTACAGAAGCTTCGAGGTTCAGGTACTGCTTCTTAAGGCAAAAAATTGAAACTTTCAGCCCAGAACCATAAGTGTTTAACTCTGTTGCAAAGGACTATAATGGTGCAGGGAAAAAATACATAAGTAATACCGAAAAGGCTAGTCAGAAGTTAGCTGGATATATTAAATTCCAAGAGGAAAACAATAACTTTTATCGCTTGTTCCTAATGGATATAATGGGATGAAATTAAACTTAAAAATTATATTATAACAAAAACTTCTGATTTAGCTAAATTGTTAATCTGCAAAGACTGCATTGTTCCATAGATATTCCCCTATCTGATATACTCAACCATCAGACAAAACAGAAACGAAACCAGTAACCCACCAAATTGACCAGATTAGTACCTGCCTCATGTTATGTCCATGCAGACGACAATGGATTATAGGTGAACAAATCATAAGTTCGGTTTCCATCGGTGAGAAAGTAAAACTAGTGGATCATACAGAAAATATACTGCAAACAAAAACCTCTTTGACCATGAAAAATGAACATTCAGATCCACCTTTACTTCAATATCGACTCTTGGTTAACAGATATCACTATATGATAGAGAAAAGTGAGAACACAACGATTCAAAATCTCCCTCATCACTGTCCGAGGATGATAAATTGAAAATGGTTGTCAATTTAGCAGAGACACTTTGAATAGAGTTTATGACTTTATTGTCAAAGTACTTGGCATTGGAAACCAATTATACAATATATGGCTGAAGTTCACCTCAAGTTTTTTTTTTTTTTTTCAGAAAAGGATTAAATTTAGAGTAGGCTAAGTACCTGATACAGGAAAATAGTAGTAATCATTTAATACAACAAGATTATGTACATTATTTACAATGACAATAATTATAATAAACAGGATCAGTTGTTCATAGTCAAGAGAAATTTACAGTCTCTGAAAGAGGTAATGTATTTCAATTGTACAAAGTTCCTATTCATATAAATAAGGATCATTTAATTTATTAATAGTAAGTTAATATTGATACAGTTTATTAGAGTACACAAGTAATAACTCAAAATCATATTCAACATTGAATTCTGTATAACAAAATTATATAAGGATAATTAATTTTCTGATACCCTAAATACACTCAAGAAATTTATAAAAATGCAGACATTTATAAAATTGTAACAAATAAAACAAGATCTAAAATTTAAATTAATTAAGAAAAATTCGAATGAAGGGTGAAAATATGGACCCTTTCACTCTAAGTAATCAAAGGCGCCTAAATGTCAACCATGGAAGAGACTGAATGAAATTCGATAACCAATAATCTCACATAACTGCACGTTTCATTCCCAATCATTAGTACCAAAGGCTCGAAGAATTAAGATATGGTGTTATTGCTCTTGTTAATGAAAAAACGAGGAATCACAGAAGGCCAAGATCAATTCATTTTCTTTACATTTTTAGTACAGTGAAACGTGTTCGAGACGGAAGTGACATGGCCCTAATTTTTTTTCCGTTGTGGACAGGTTTCCGTATTATTCAGGTGTGGCATTAAAATGGAATATTTTGTCATTCATATACATGAAAAACAAAATGGCATGCCGCAAACTGCAAGAAGTACAAAATATTCTATTTAACACTCATCACATTAAATCAGGCTTTCTGTCGCTTATTACGTTGGTGAATCATCTTGATTAAAATCTCATTTTCTGTATAAATATTATCGTAACTCACTCATTATTCATTAAACATTACTAAAGTTTACTAATCTCATTCTATTTAATATCCAACACTATACTCTAATACTGTACTGCATATCACTGCACATTATTAATTAATTGGACTAGGAGCCATCTATTAGAAGACTTGAATTCTGGTTTATTTAATTTCTTTTTGCTTTGCAGAATAGATCCAGAAATTGGCATGTTCTTTGAAAGGTCATGAAGAAGCCACTCCCACAACAGTTCATTTATTTTCACATAAACAGTTGCTTTCTGGTTCCTTTTATGTCACCAATATTGGCCACACGTCACTCACTCATTATGATCTTTATTTTTTAAAGTGTCACATCTGAGTTTTCCACAACTCTACTTCAATATTATTTCACATAGACTTTGTTTCTAATTTTCCTTTATCTCGATAACTTTTACTTCATCACTTAATGTTAATGCCACATTTTATGCAACTTTTTTTTTTACCAGGAAATTACTACAGTTGCGCTCTGTCTAGCTACGACAGTATACGGGTGGGAAGCATTGAAAATCTTTGAAGGGACTCGTCTGCCTATTCAACAGGGTAATAAAATTTATGACTGACAGGCCAACACACCCTCGCACCCTCTAGAATTTTGCAAAGAAAACTTGTTTTTATCTTAGTGACTTGCATATTTCGTATATTCCTTGAAATTACACGCTGTTTCAAAATATAGTTACAAAATATAGTGTGTCCAAAATATTGTTTCCGTTTTGAACAGTAGCAGACAGTTTCCGTTTCTGCGTTGGACAGTTTCCGTTTTATTCAGGAAAAATTACATATACATACAAATTTCGCCAGGACCAATAAATTGTTCCGAAATAGACAGGATTCCGGATTATTCAGGTTCCGATTTGAACAGGTTTCACTGTATTTGGTTTCAAGGGATCTTATTATACATTGTACTATGACAATCTGCATGGGGACGAAAAAAGCCTTTCATTATTTTCAGATATCAAAGAAATCATTGATGAATTATTATTGGACTACATAAAAGTCGATATTATAGCCTACAGGAGTCAATGTAAAAATGAGGAACAATGTGCCACTCGATGAGAAACTTGCTCTTATTCTAAGTTTTTTTTTTTTTTCCATTCATTCAAGAAAAGATATGTAATAAAGTAGGCCTAGTTCTTAAGAGACCTTTTTTTCACAATTTAGTTACTCTCATTATTTCTTTTTTTCCCATAAATCTGTATAGCGCTACAGCACTGAACAATCAAAATATATTTTTAAAAAAGTTACTCTCAAGATTATATTTATTTTCAACATATAAGTGCCTCCACTGTCGTAAGGGAAGAGCCTCATTTCAGTGCAGTGACTTTTTAAGATAATCCATTAAAAAAGATCAAATGGCATGTGTGACACTAGAGTTAATGTAATACCAGGTTTAAAATTATACTTCAGATAAGAGTACTGTAATTAATAGTAAAATATAGTCCATACTTTTATTTAACCATATATTGCTGAAAATTTTGTTACATTGAAAAATTTGTATAAAACAATTTTGCACACTATCAGAATATTGTATTTTTGAGTAGTTTCAAGTTCGTCACGAATACTTTACACTAGGTACTGTAAACAGTGAAGAAGATAATCAATAAAATTAGTATTCTAAGCCTATTTATTTCTTGGTAGTACCTACTTACTTAAAATAAGATGCAGCGAATGTGGAAGATTACATAATGTACAATAAGCACGTTTGTAGGCGTGAGTCACACTTACCCTGCCTTTTTATCATCTTGGTAACAGTGTGGCTTAAACGGCTGAAGCAAGTGTGACCATATTATCACTTAGTAATGCCATCAATAATCTAAATATCCGAATAATTGAAAACATATAATTCTTTGAATTTTTCATCAAAGAGTTTTCACAGTTTTTACTGTCTCTGTATTTATATAATTGTTGTATTGTGTTCTTCTCATAACTAGATACTCTTTCTCCGTATTATATTAAACTCTAGCTTGCCAATGTTCTCTATTATTGCTATTCTCATTTTAATAGAAAAAGGATCATCTCCTGCGGACCTCTGGAGAAAGAACTAAGGAAGAGACTAATGAAGAGATTTGTGTGGAGTGAGCATTGTATGGGGCAGAAACATGGACATTACGACGAAGTGAAAAGTGACTGGAAGCATTTGAAATGTGGATATGGAGAAGGATGGAGCGTGTGAAATGGACAGACAGAATAAGAAATGAAGCTGTGTTGGAAAGAGTGGGTGAATGAATGATGCTGAAACTAATCAGAAAGAGGAAAAATAATTGGTTGGGTCACTGATTGAGAAGAAACTGCCTTCTGAAGGATGCACTGGAAGGAATGGTGAACGGGAGAGGAGATTGGGGCTGAAGAAGGTATCAGATTTTTATTTTATTGGGTTATTTTACGACGCTGTATCAACATCTAGGTTATTTAGTGTCTGAATGAAATGAAGGTGATAATGCCGGTGAAATGAGTCCGGGGTTCAGCACCGAAAGTTACCCAGCATTTGCTCGTATTGGGTTGAGGGAAAACCCGAGAAAAAACCTCAACCAGGTAAATTGCCCCGACCGGGATTCGAACCTGGGCCACCTGGTTTCGCGGCCAGACGCACTGACCGTTACTCCACAGGTGTGGACCAAGATATCAGATGATAGACACATTAAGATATATGGATCATATGAGGAGACAAAGAGGAAGGCAGAAAATAGGAAAGACTGAATAATGCTCTCCCAACTGAGCTACCCGGTTGTCAGCCCACTTTGAGGTCTGTAGATATAGAGGGAAAAATTGGATCGGTGTCTGGTAGAGTTCCCAGGTAGCTCAGTTGGGAGAGCATTGGTACGTTTAACCAAAGGTCCCGGGTTCGATATCCGGCCCCGGAAAAATTTTTCCCTCGAAATTATTCAGAAATTCAACCATTACGGTACCACAAGTTAAAGTTTCTATTAGGCTTTCATACCACTTGTTAATGTAGATCAATTGTCATTTCCTGAAATGTCACAATAGAAAAATAATAGCAATGAACCATAATAAAAGCACAGCAGATCACATGTTATAGTATATTCAATACAAGTGAGGTAAGTGCATTATGACAGAATCGAGGAAACTGTTTGAAAAAAAAAAACTTTTCAGTTTCTGAGATTCTGTTACGCACTTAATGCATATGTATTATTGCACATAATTTTTTTGAATGATCGTCATTTTAATAAATTTGAAATTTGTATTAATTTGATCAATATTTGACTAGACTTTGGAAAATGAAGAACATCACTTCGAAACTAGTCAGCCAGGTAATTTCCTAATAATAACACAGTAAAGAGTTATGAAGTCAGTGACGATATTCAGCCGGTTTGCATCAGTTCGGATGAACCGATTGTTAAATTAATTCTAGCTAATATTTGCAATTATTGTGGACATATGCCATACATTTTTGACATAGGTACACATGAGAGAACGGATTGTTAAACTTTTTGAATATCACCACTGTATAAAGTGGTCAATATTTGAGTTTAATCAAAAGTTTTGTAATCATGTAATGATTATGGCAGAAGAATTAGTTCAGGATTTAGTGAATGAATAAACTGAAGATGAGTGGAGGATCGGTTGTGCTAAGTTAATACCAGAAAAGTCTAAAAGAAGATAAGAAAACGTGTATTTTTCTAAATAAAGGCTCCATTTATTTCTACTTACCGCACTCTTAAAGAAGCATGTAAACAACAATGGTAAGTAGAGAAAGAAAGCATTATTGTACAAACAAATTTAGGAACTATTTGAAGTGAAGTGCTATTCAATCTCTCTTGTTTTGGGAAATAATCAATGCTGTTGTCATGAAATTGAGATTTCTGGTACAGTTGCTTTCCTTAATTAACGAGTTGTCAATGACGGACAAAACTACCAAATTCAATATCCTGTCTTCATTCGGTGAATTTCTAACATAAGAAATGTTTTTCACTGTTTAGGAATCGAAATGGTCTGAGCGTTTTATATAATTGCAGGAATTACTAACACTAGTTCGAAAAGTTTTACTGTTTCAGAATAATATGTAGACTAGTATTAATTTTCATTATTAAATTTGAAAGGTCACTAACACTGGTCTCGCGGTAGCTATTTCATTGTGTTATATAACTCAGAAAATCGGAAACGTAGAGCTACCATGTCAAATATGGTGTGTAATTACCTGCAAGTAACGAGTCAAAATAATCTTGTGGAAATTGTGCATTGAAGTTATTCGTATTTATTTTTTTAATTGACGAGTGCAATTCATTATGGTAGAACCCAAGTTGGAGTCGGTATTTCCTGATCAATAAGTTGGGTGAAATAAGAGGCTTATATGACATCACATATATGTAAACACAATATTGCAAGTACAAAAAATTGTTTTCATAAAGTTTTGACAATTTAACTTACCTCGGTGTTGTTGTTCTGTGTTGGTGTAATTTCTGGATGTCAGTGGTTTGTCCATAGCCCGAGTATGCTTTTTTAATGTTGTTTATGAAGTCGAGAAACATTTGATCAGCTTGTTTTGTACCCTCATTAACCAAAATGGAATATAAATTAAGTTCGTTGTAACTTAGATTTTAGGCTATATGGCATTCAAAATACTTTATTTAAAAGGAGGGTTATAAGAGGGCCTGAATTAAATAAACCGAAATATGTAGCTTATTATTGATTTTTTGTGAAAATTGTTACATAACAAAAGTTTCTTTAAAAATGATTTCCGATAAGTTTTATCCCGGGAAAAATGTTGATAGGACTGATATTTAAGGATATACAAAATTTTTTTAATAACAATACATTTCTACCGCCGCCTCAGATTATAGTGTCGTTGTTCCATAACTTCCATGTGCAAAATATGAAATTTTTTAGTACGAAGAAGAACAAATTTATTCATTCTATGGCAGTAGTGTATAGGAGATCGTGAATTCTTACATTTTCGAAAGAAAGAAATATAATTTGTATATAGTAGATTGTATTATTTGCTGCATCACTATTTAAGTTATTTAATAGAGCAAAATTCTGAAAATCGATATGTGACATATTGCAGGAACAACGACGATGGCTACAATGAAATCAAAGCAAATGACTCCGTCTATTTAAGGCGGCATTGAAGTTTATCAATATTAATATACAGAGAATATTTTGTGTTTGTATGAAGTAATCTCAGAAGCTAATTAACCCTCACTATTTGAAATTTGTAGTTTCTCTAGATGGATGTAATGCTACAAATGAGGACTGAGGTAAGATGAAAAGAAATCTGTACGCACAGAAAACTTGATATTCTGTCGAAATATTGTATAACTTGATTATTGCAACTTTATTTGGTCCACATAAAATACTCTAATTTTATACACTCATTTTACCATAGAGATCACTGGAGCTGAGTTATTTTAAAAGGTGTCATGAAATGGCGTTCCTGCGCTCATAATTTATCCATATTCGTTTCCTGTATTTCTTAAAATAATATTTATGTAGGGTACCTCATTTTTTATTTGCATAAACAATGATGTACAACCAAGCGAGTTGGCTCAGGCAGTAGCATTTGAGACACGCATTCGGGGGTCCCGGGTTCAAACCTCGTGGCCGACCAATCTGACTGGGGTTTTTCATAATTTCCCTTAGTCATAAAGGCAAATGCCGGATTGGAAAGATACATTCCATTATTCATCACCGCCTCAATTACCAATACCAAAAACATTAATCAAAGTCTATAATCAGTTACATGAACACAAGCCATCTACAACACACAATAGAAACAGGAACTCAACAAGAGTAAAAACGGCCTGCTGATATACCCACACATTCTAAACACGCGACATGACCACAGATGTTAAGGCGTGAATAAAATAAACTTAACAAAAAAAAAAGATGTATAGTAAGGTTAACATAAAAATGATCTTCGTACTCAATCAACTCTATTAATTTGGAGTGATTTTTTAAAGGATACATTCAAGACTAATTTAGAAAAATGTTAAACGAATTATCTTTGCACCAAATGAGTGGTCTCTGAACCAAAATGATAGCATTTTAATTATTTAAATAGAATTTAAATTAAGTAGCATATTAAACGATTTATTCTTCTATCAAACACGAATGTTCCCTAGACCCAATATTCTATTTTAATTATGTAATTACTTTATATTTATTTCTAATAAGTGCAGCGGAGAGCACGGGTAGAGCTAGTATATAATATGGCGTTGCTACGAAGTGACGTTGATATACTGTAGAGATCACAGATCACACAGGTAGAGAAGGGTGATAGCCCAGATCAAACAACAGATTGCTCAGCCTTGTAGGCTTCGACAGCAACAACTTTTATCATTTTCATTATGCTGCCATCTAGCTACTGCATAAGAAGTCACGTTATAACTCTCATTTGAATTGCATGGAGCAACTGTATTTCCATCTAGCGGTTGTTCCCAATAGACGGTGGCGATTCTGGAGGTTGTTCTCTTCTATCTATTACTGTTTTTAACATAGGGATGGCCTATCTGTTATGTCTATATGTGATCAGGGGCGATAGTCACTTGCAATAGTATCAATTGTACCTACTATTGACTGTAGTTCCTACCAATCGATAATATTATCAATGGTTATAATCAAAACTATCCATAGGTACTATCAATAGTTATTACAAACTTTTTTTGATTGTTTGTAAACTGAATATATTTCTGAATTTATATCTAAACTACGTACTGAACTATTATTTTAATAATATATAGGCCTACTGTATTGAATCTGAATTACAGAATTGTTGCAATATACTATTAACACACGATATTATGATCTGTCCATAAAATCCTAACATTAGCCACAAGCGCATAAGCAAAGGATATGAGATGTCAGCCGTTACTTTTATGCCAGATATCAAAATTAAATATTTTCAGACATCTTACATCCTCCATTTCAAAGTGTATTAAAGACTAGTTAAACATAATGAATGTTTTCGAGTCTATAATTTTTGCCAATATGGTAATGGTGAGTTTTTATTTTAGACAGTACGGTGTGCTGGCCAGTACCGGCCCAACTACAGCACTGCATCTAGTTTTAATTAACATGAATAATTATTAACTATATCAATCGAGTGACCAACAATGTGGTTTTATTTGAATCAGTTATGTGTGAAAATCTTGTTTCAAAGTAACTGCCGATAAGTATTGTGGTTCAATATGAATGAAGTGAAATATTTACAAAGTAAGCCTTATGCTATGAGGACAGACTGTTAGCAAATGAATTAAGCCCCCAAAACCAGACGTTATATGTGAGTTTTTTTATCTCGTGATTACTTACATTCTAAAAACATTTTCTCTTTTGTGCCCCACCTAGTACTAAGGTAAAAGACACCACTGGAAAAGATCATTCCTTTTTTGATATATCATCCATCAAATTAATTGCAATAACATTTAACACATTTAGACTTAATTTTATGTACAATATTATATATCAATGCCACCAGGAGTATACCCAATTCCAGTGCAAATAAATAAATACATACATACAAATACATACACAAACAGATGTAGCACAAAGGATAAACATGGGACAATCTGCAAAGTCATCCTCATATCCAACATGACTGAAAACCGATACAGAAATTATTATCATTTCGCTTAAGCTACCTCCATCAGGGTCTGCAGCAGTTGTAAGTGCTTTTGTCTTCAATCAATTATGAAGAAGACCACATAGGGAATTTAGGAATGTCTTCTTACAGATTCCCTGGAACTTCTCATGTTGAAATTTCTTTACAAATACATCCTCTATGCTTCATCTGTTAGTATCTAAAGTAAATGTTATTATAATTTAAAATGTATCACTACTATACAAGGCATTATATTTGCAGTGCAGTTTCAGAACTAAGTTTAGCAAAGTTTAGCTTCTCCTGTTTTGTCAACATAATGAATACATGTACAGTGGTCACCCCAGACCACTGTACATGTATGACATTTAAGATTTAAATATCAGAGAAATATGAGGGAAACTCTGCAATTTTGTGGATGCTCTGTGTTTATTTATAACTTGTTACTAAGTTATACATGTTTAACAGTGTTCAATACCTCCTTAATCATAAAACATACTATTACTTTAATTTTCATAACTCCATCTTCGTGACATGAAGACAGGTATAAGGTGCCTTCTATGAAACAATTGAAAGACTTGTGGGGCATAAGTAAACATAAGGAGAAGAAAAATTTGTAAAAAAAAAAAAATAAATAAAAAATTCGGAAAAGTATAATTAATTAGAAGATGACATTAAAACTCAGCAACTTAAGAAGAAGTTCTGAAATGTATTACTGATGGCTAAGGGAGAAAATAAAAGGCACAACAACATGAAAACAAAAGATAAAAAGGTCAGAGGACCATGAGAAAAAGGAATCTAGAAGGGCAATGGGACGACAGACTAAATTGGCTGTTGTGGATGTTGGGAATCAGAAAATGTTATAACAATGAAATACAATATGTTTGTTTCTAAAAGTATCACTTTCTCTTTCTCTTTCGTTTCCTTTCCTTTTTATCTTGAACTTTCCTTCTCCATGACAACTATATTCGTCTGTAATCTTCTTCTTCTTCTTCTTCTTCTTCTTCTTCTTCTTTTTCTTCTATCTTCCCTTATGTCTTTTTCTCACCCCTTCTTTGTCATCATTCCTCAAACAATATCTACTCGTTTCTCTCTTTGCTCCCCATTCTCTGTCTCTTCCCTCCATTTTCTTCACTAGTTCTTCTGTTCTATCCCTCCTTTGTCTCTCACATAAGAACACTGCACTGGTAATTGTCAAAGAAATTGCTCATAAAGCTGTTAACAAATCTGTTGTTTGGATTATTATTGTTATTATTATTATTATTATTATTATTATTATTATTATTATTATTATTATTATTATTACTATTATAAAAACAGCACATTCATCTTACAAAACAAAAGAAAATTCATGACGTATAACTTAAAAAATAAACTCTCATTATTGCTCAAAATCTGCTACAGACACAATACTTGTATAGATATAGTGTATTAAACTCTGTAGAGCTCCACTGTAGTACAAGAACCATGCAGCAAAAGTAAGTCGTACTCCTCGTAATATTGCATCCAGCCACCACATCCTAAGGAAATTAATATTTTGTAATTAATATTCATTATATTTCCTACGATTTAAGCTTCTTAGAAACTTTACTCTCAGTACCGGTACTCTCTAATAAATGAAATTTAATGAACATGATATGTGGGTCCGATAAGCAAGTTTATATTAATTAAACTGGAGAAGTCCGTAAATTTGCTTATCAATATTATAATGTTGTATTTTACAAAATATTTGAATATTTACAACATTATTTCAAAGTGTTGAACGTTTTCGGCATAACATACCATCATCAGAACACAACAAATAACACATGAATATGGATACATACTGTGCATAAACAGATTTGACTAGTGATAAAGTAAATACAGTGGGTTACGTATTAAAATATTTTAACACAATTAATACATAGACAATGGACGCAATAAAATGTGGTCTTGTTAATCAAATTGTAAAATTTGAGTTGCATTATTTGTATATACATTGTATTTCAATGGAAGTCAGTACATGATAGAGGAGTCATTTGAGGCGTCAAAATCCCTCTGAATAAAAATAAATATGAGAAAGAATATAAGTATAATGTAAACTTGGCAATAGATACCGGTAATGGCTATAACAAACAGAGTATCAAAAACTTTATTATTAAAAGAAAAATATTTTTATTCAAAAAGAAATTTTCTACACTAACTCCTGAAAAAACACCCTCCAAAAAACCTGTTTTGAAATGATCTACTTCAGCAAAAATCTCCAACAAACTAAAAAATTTTTCAAACAACATAATATACTCAATGCCTCCCAAACAAGTAATAAACTAAATAATATAATACCGGTACCCAATCAAATTAATCATAATGACATCTATTCAAATTTCAAACAGAGGAATCTATATGCTCAACTGTAAAAATTCTCCAAGAAATACACTGGTCAAACAAGTAGGAATTTCAAAATTAGATTTAACGAACATGTATCTGATTTCAAATATAATAGAAACAATCTTGGAATGTAGGCTTTCACAGCTGGCATTGATAGGATGCATCCTATACGCATCCTATAATAGAAACAAATCCAAATTTGCTACACATTCAATAGAAGAAGGCGATAAACTTAACAATCTCAAAGACACATTACAAATAGTAAAAAACCTGAATAATAATAAAACCATAAATACCGCTGAAGAATACTACATCGCGAAGGCATACAATCAAGGAACCCTTCTTTTGAATGAACAAATTTCCAATATATCAAACCCTTTATTCAATTTATGTAAATTAATTACAACATTAAATACTCCATTCGAACCCACAAATACATCTCCCCATCCGCACCAGAAAAGATATGACGTACATTAGGATAACAGATAACAGACTGTAAGCATGGAGTGAGCGCCAGTTTAGCTGTACCAAGTATGCAACACAGAGCCCCTCCTGATCTCCACACCCACGTAAATGTTTACAATAGTCATATGTACTGTCACTAAACCATTACTATTAAAAACTTTCTTTTCTTTTCTCCTCTTCATAATAACAAAACATTTTTAGTCTGTTTCTTACACAAATAAATTATTTCCAGTTTTTAAAGCCTCGACTGATTCCTGTGCTGTGCGCTGACTTCCATTGCAACTCTAATTTTACCATTTTATTAACAAGGTCACATTTTATTGTGTCCATTGCCTAGGTATTAATTGTGTTAAAATATTTTAATATGTAACCCATATATATTCACTTTATCACTAGTCAAATCTTTTTATGCACAGTATAAATCCATATTCATGTGTTATTTGTTGTGTGTTCAGATGATGGCATGTTACGCCGAAAACGTTCAACACCTTGAAATAATGTTGTAAATATTCAAATATTTTATAAAACATAATATTATAATATTGATAAGCAAATTTACGGACTTCTCCATATTAATTAGTCTAATAAATGAAGTTACATCATACTACTGCATTAATAGTATCTGCAAGAAGCACTCTTAACCATTCACTTTCATTTTGTACCCTCTTCTCGATATTAAATAAGCAATATCATTACCGGTATTCAGTTTTTGTGTGTGTGTGTGTGTGTGTGTGTGTGTGTGTGTGTGTGTGTGTGTGTGTGTGTGTGTGTGTGTGTGTGTGTGTGTGTGTGTGTGCGTACGTGCGTGCGTGCGTGCGTGTGTGTATCTGGCTGTCTGTCTACCTGTCGGTTTTTGTCTTTCTCTATCTGTATGTATGAAATTAAACGCCCCCATACCAGTCTAACATAAGTTATGTGTAAGTGTATATTCTTGTGCGTGCAAGAAATGCTTTGCTCATTCATGTGAGCACTGTATTACACATGCACATAATTACACACTTGTGCTCCACCAACTAAAGAGTTGAATTCAATATATTCTTATTTCTCTGATACAGTGATTAGCTGAACTGAAAATTCTGAAAAATACATAACCCACTTTGAGGCAACTTCGGACACAAGAGAACTACTCCTACACTATGGTATTCAAAATATATATATTACCTCCAAGCATGACTCCTTGCATGCGGTGTAGGTTCTTCTGGCTCCTTCATTAGATAGACACGACCTCCTTTGATTGCATTAGCGTAGAACTCTGTTGTATCAGTATTTTCAATGTTATCTAAGCCAAAGTCCTTCTTGTCACTTGGAAGCATACTAGCCCTCAGTAAAAGAGTTTTCCCATTCTTAATAACGAATTGATTACTTGTAAAGTAATGCAGTGCCATTCCAGCAGCATGGATGCGCCTATGAATTTTCACCAACCTGAAATAATTACAATTCTTAAAATCAACTTTGCAGTGGTTATGGTAGGTTTGGGTTGATTCACAGTTTGGTTTACTTGTTCAGTGGTCAGTATACTTGTTACTTGGTTTACTGTACTGTCAGTTCATCCATTGGTTGTTTATTCAATAGTCAGTCGATTAATCAGTCTGTTGGTCAGTTAGCACTTATTTAATCAGTGATGCACAGTATAAAGGAATTCTTCCATTCAACAATCTCCTAATCTGGAACTGTCAAAAATGTTATTTATGTAGCAAATGCAATTTTAATACGAAAATTAATACTCCAAGTGGAAAAATTATTGTGATAATAATGGCAATGATGAATTTGGATATATATACACTAGAGATCAAAAGTTTTCGATTACCTATCACAACTATGGATTTGTGATTAAAACAGGATTTCGTTTTAAATATTCTATCATATCATAATGCCAGAGAGAGAAAATATTTATTTTGTTGGTCTATTTAGTTTTTCCGATGTGTTTTTATATTGAAATAAAGTATATAGTTGTTTTCATAGCTGATCGAAAACTTTTGACCAGTAGTGTATATAGGCTATACCAGTGGGGGACATGAGATATTTATAAATATAAGCACTCTTAAACCAAATTGATCACTGAACAAGCCAATTATTACTATTATCATCATCATCATCATCATTACCATCATCATCATCATTTTTGTAAAATAATAGTAAAAAAAATTTCCTTGTTATTTGAATACAGCACTTCAGCCCTGCAGTATATATTGACTACATCCCAACTCTGGCTACTAGCAACAGGCATCTATAATGAACACTGATCAAAATACCCCTCGTTTCTCGTGAAAAAACAACAACTGAATAGACTACAGTGGACTATAGTGGACTTTATGTTGTCAACAAACAGCTGGATACATTAAGAAGATTGATTGAATACAGCAGTTACATGTATACCTTGCCACTTGCACTGATATATATACTGGGTGAACAATCCTTCGCGACGGACAATCCTGACAAAATCGGGACAGAGGCAACCCTATTCTAATAAAAGATAATGTAATAGGCATACAATTAGTAGGAATTACTCATTTATTCTTCTATTTTATTTTGTTTTACTTTAGTCAGTAATCTATGGTTTTAATAATATACTTACATCGGTTTTTGCCCTCTGATTTTCAAAAGAAAATCAATTATCATAGCTGGGATCAAGTGCACGAGAATCATTCTACAAAAATATATAAATTTATACTTTGTTACAGATGTGTATGGCTTCCACATTATGTTTTCTAATGGATCTTTAGCCACGAGGGCCAGCCCAATGTTAGGAAGTTCCTCTATTGTTACAGACTTCATTTCACAAGTCGATGCATTGTACACTGAGAGCCCAACAGGATCACTGCAACAGAAGGCACACATTTAGCATATAAAATACTGTATCACATCTCAGATTAAGATGTAGGTCTAATGCAATTCAGCCAGTAGCCATGAAACATTTGGAAACCTTTGTAAATTGTCCAAATGGAGAATGGATCACTCTGGGAATTTTTTGCAGTACTGGGAAAACTTGTAGGCCTACTTTAGAGGTATTTAAATGATCCAAAAACTCAAATCTGTTGTTAGTATAGCTTATAATCGTATCACATACTTTCAAAGCTGCCAATTTATTACTCCTTTTCTTCAAGGACTCCCTTAAAGACTACTCTTTATTTCCATAGAGTTTGCACACATTCTCTATTGCATTAACAAAACACTTGACAAATTCACTAACTTCAACAGAATCATTGTCTTTCTCCTGAATGCAAACAAAAAATATGGCAACATAAGGCATTATCTTACGGAAAAATGTAAGACAATAAACGAATTGGAGATCTGCTTAGTGTTCGCACAAACCCCATAGCTTCAGTTCAGGCCTTTGTGCCATTTATTTCAGTACTGTATTCCTAATATGTTCGAAACACTTGATTAAATTTTCTTTGTTTTCGAAGATTTATTAACAGTCCAGTATTGAAAATACTATCTTGTCGGTGGGACAGAACCAAGCTACTTTTGTACAAACTCAATTAGATAAGATAATCCATTCTTTTCATAGTGATCACAAAAAGAATGTCCCTATCCTTTGCAAATCTCGAAAAAAATCTGCTTTTTGTGGAGGAAGATGTCGCACCTTGAACAATAAGAGTTCACTGATGTGCATAGCAATAAACATAATTTAATTACCATTACAGTATTTCTCTTTCATCAAGTACTACAGTCGGCCTGGTTGGTGAGTTGGTATACTGCTGGCCTTCTATGCCTGAGATTGAAGGTTCGATCCCGGGACAGGTCGATGACATTTAAGTGTGCTCATGTCAATAGATTTACTGGCATGTAAAAGAACTCCTGCGGGACAAAATTCTGGCACACTGGCGATGCTGATATAACCTCGGCAATTGCGAGAATTGTTAAATAAAACATAACATTTTCTTTTTCAAGCACTGCACCCAATTTTTTCTGCCCACTCACAACTGAAGCTCCATCATATGTCTGGCAGATCAGTTTCTCGGGAGATTTTTCAATTTCAATTTCGTGCAATTGGTTTAGAATTACTGTTGCTATCCCTGCTGCACTTCTGTCAGATATTTCAAAATATCCCCAAATTTTTTCAGTTATTTTTCCTCGATTTGATATCTCAAAATAAGTGGCATGAATTGTCTGTAGTTTTCTTTTATCACATTATTAAGGGCCACAGTGTAATTAATGGGACCTCTAAAAATGCCTGGATTGTCTGAGTCCTCGGTTTCCTCTGACCATGCAGGGCTAATTCCAATTACCCACAAAGCTTTTAACTAAGTTTACGCACAGACACTCTATTACCATCATCAAGTTGCACTTTGATATTGGTTTTTCCAAACACAGCGAAACTTGTTTCATTATGTAAATAGCATTTTGATCAGTGGTGCGCCCATAAGAGCTGCAGGTCTGCAGGTCTACCTAATAGTAAGCTATTCCTGAAAGATATGCATATTTACTGAATATATTATTTATTTCTATTGTCTCCATCTTCAGCAAAACGCTGGTAGATACTTTTGTCAAGCTATACCTAGCAGCTCGGGCTGTGACCACATGACGCACTTGAAGGCTGACTGTTGTTTGAGAGCGGTGGGGTGGGGGTACTGGTGTTGTGGATAGCAACAGCTTCGGACTGCAGGCAATACAGATCATACAGCAAAGCAATGCAAGTAGCGAGCTCACATTTTTTCGTGATGTGTTGTGTTCTTTTTATTGTGACAAAAACATTATTTTTCAGTGAAAGTGCTGTCATATTATTGTGTCTTTAAGACTGTGCAGTGTGTTTGTTTAATCTTTCTGTTTTAAGACGAATATGAATAATAAAAATGTTAAATATTTGCAAAATATCAGTTTTCCAGAGCTATTGTTTGCAGAGAAGAGTGAAATAAAGAGTTCAGGTCGTGAGATTCCTGATTTAGTTATTTCTCAGGCATCATCAAGCAGAAATCAAAGTTAATACCAGGGAATTTAATTCTACTATTTATTATAAGCATAAATGGTTGTGTGGCTGTCCTGAAAAAAATGTGCTATTTTGGTTTCTGTGGACAAAAGCAGGGTGAATGATTTAAAACATTTAGCTGAGAAAGCTAAAAACATGAAGATTCTGGAAAACATATTAAGTATGTCATTGATTTGGTTGGCTATGTTAGGGAAAGTAAACAACGCAAATCAGCTAAGTGATGCTTACCAGACAGCAGACAAAATATATAATGAGAAAGTGAGACAAAATCAAGAAATTCTCTCGAAAATTATAGGCTGTATAAAGTTTTGCGGGAAATTTGAACGTTCATTACGTGGCCATGAAACCTTACAGTCCTCAAATCCTGGCATGTTTCGAGGATTATTGGATTTTGCTGGAAAGTTAGATGAGTCTCTCAAAAACCAATTTTTTGAACTCAAAAGTGTTTACAGGAACTACCAAGACAATCCAGAATGAACTTCTAGACTGTATTCTGGAGTTGTGTTGTGATGAAATGTCTGCTTAAATATAATAATTTAATTTTTGTCAGTCATGTCAGACGATACAACTAATGTATCAGGTCATATGCAGCAGGTTATTGTTTTCCATTATGAATTGGATGGTGCTGTGCATGAAAGATTGTTTAACCAAAAGCCTAAAATGCCGAATCATTAGCAGAATGCATTTTAGAGCAGTTGAATACAGTTCTGAATGGCGACTGTGACAAACTTATCACCCAGATCTACGACGAAGTAGCCATAATGAGTGGAGAGAAGGCAGATGTACAAACAATTATTAAACAATCGCATAAATATGCACATTTTGTGCATTGCTATGCACATCAGCTGAATCTAATCATAGAAAAGGCAGCAACACAGAATTCACAAACTCGTATTTTTTTCAGTAGTCTTGCCACTACACCTGCATTTTTTCCTAAGTCGCTCTCACGATTAGCGTGTAACAATTATTGTGATAAATGCATAGGAAAATGTAATTTTGTAGTTAAAAACCGAAAAAAAATTATGTACCAAGCAACTATGGAATTCACAACACATGTTTAGCTTCAGAATACTAGCTAATTAAAGAAATGATACTCCTGAATAGTTCATTCTTTATCTGTAATATTATTTTACTGGTAGGGCCTACCCTTAAAACTAAAGAATAATGGTATTTTACAAACAACTTAAAATTCATTTTTGAATCTTGCGTATACCACTTTTAACACATGAATATAATTAATTGATGAACTAGTGGACTTACTCGTGTTAAATATGTAATATTCGTCCAGCTTACAGCTGTTTCAGTGCATCACGCACCATCATCAGAGCCTACTAGATCGCGGCGTCATCTCGAACTTCTCTGCCTGTTAGGAGGGTGTGTTTTATTGTTGGAATGTGTTGGATTGTGGAGTCGAATAGTGTGTGTGTGTGTGTGTACTGAAATTGATCTGTGTGTTGAGGATTTGACCAGGGTGTGTTTTAGTGTGTTTGTATATTTCGTATTGTTCTAGTGTGTTGAGTTTTTGATTCTTGGGTTGTGTGTGTAGGATTTCCATGTCCGTATTTATGTTATTGTATGTATGGTTGGCATTGGTTATGTGATCGGCGTATGTAGATGTGTTGTGTCCTCTGTTTATAGCGTTAATGTGTTCTTTGTAGCGAGTTTGGAATGATCTGCCTGTCTGTCCTATGTAGAACTTGTCGCAACTATTACATGTGAGTTTGTATACACCTGTGTGGTCGTATTTATTTGTTTGTGTTTTTTGTGTGTTGAGATGTCTTTGTAGTGTGTTTTCTGTTCTGTATGTTATGTTGTATTTCTGTTTTCTGAATGAAGATGCGATCTTATGTGTGTTTTTGTTTTCATATGTTAGTGTGATGTATTTCTTGCGTTCTTGTGTTTGTGTTGTGTTTTGTGTATTTATGTGTTTGTTAAGTTTTTGTTTTGTCTTCCTTATGATGTTGTCTATTATGTTTGGATTGTATCCGTTTTCTTGCGCTATGAATTTGATTGTGTTCACTTCTTCGTTGTAGTGTTGTTGGTTCATGGGTATGTTGAGTAATCTGTGTACCATTGTCCTGAATGCAGCATGTTTGTGTTGTATGGGGTGGTTAGATGTGTTGTGTATGTGTGTGGTGGTGGTGGTTGGTTTTCTGTATATTTTGAAGGTGTGTTTGTTGTCGATTTTTGTTATGGTGATGTCTAGGAAATTTATGGAGTTGTTGTTTTCAAGTTCTAGTGTGTATTGAAGTTTTGGATGTAATTTGTTTATGTATTGGTGTAGTTTGTGTATTTGTCTTTTGTTTCCTTTGTATAATATGAGTATATCGTCTACATATCTGTGCCAGTATATTATGTTGTCTGCATACTTGTTGTGTTCATTGTTGAGTATGTATGTTTGTTCTATGTTGTGTAAAAATATCTCTGCTAGTATGCTGGATATGGGTGATCCCATTGGCAATCCTTCTGTTTGGGTGTAGTATTTGTTGTTGTGTGTGAAATAGTTTTGCTTTGTTATGATGTCTGTGATTTCGATGATTTCTTCGATGTATTCTTGTGGTGTGTTGTTATCTGTGAGCATTTGTTTTAGTATCTGTAATGACCCACAATATATACTTAACACACAATTGCAGTTCAATACACACACATTATTCGACGTCATAATACATCATAACACACAAACAGCCAGCCCCACCTTAGGAACAACACAACCCCCACCCCTACCATCGACAAATGCACATCATAGAGTCAAGATCACCAGTGGTTCAAGAGACACTGAAGATGACGTGACATAGAGTTGAAACGGGACGTCTGTCGAAGGTATATACCTTTTTTAACAATTTGAACACTTTTTTAACGTAAGACTATGTAAATTTTATGGTTTTAACAAAGTGTTAATGAGAACTTTAATCAATGAGTTAAATTTTTTTCTTTCATTATGTTAATAATGTCAAAACAAGTGCTTATACAAATTTTGGCCACTCAAGCAGTTACGAGGCCATTCAGAATGAAATTTTCCCTGGGATCATTTACAGAAGGAAAACACAATTTCATGGAAAGATTTATTGCAACAGATACAGCAATTACTGAGCTGTTTTTCAACATATTCCCCACTAGAATTGAGACATTTGACATTTGTGGGCTCAACAGAGAGGTGCAGACGGCTGTCACACACTGGTTCCAATCCCAAACGCCAGACTCTTACAACACAAGGATACAAAAATTGATTCCATAGTATGACAAATGTCTCAATTCCGGTGGGAAATATGTTGAAAAATAGCGCAACAATTGCTGTATCTGTTTCAATAAATCATTCCATGAAATTGTCCTTGTTTTCTGTAAAAGGCCCCAGGGAAAATCACTTTCTGGACGGCTCTGTAATTACGGTCAAGTGGCCAAAATTTGTATAAGCACTTGTTTTGACATTACTAACATGGTGGAAGAAAAAATTAAAATTTTTTATTTGCCCCCATGAGAATGTTGCTTGTTAGCCTATATATTTAAGACTTCTTTTTTTGCATGTCATTTAGTAGTAAGTTGTACTCTAATATATATTACCTTGTATAATCCATACTGTTTTTCACTTTCAATGTACATTTAAAGTAATTGTAGTTTTGCATGCAAAGCTTACTTAGAATTAAATTTATTTTATTATATTGTATAAAAGGTAAAGGTATCCCCATAACATGCCATGAAGGCACTTGGGGGGCATAGGGGTAGAGCCCCATGCTTTCCATGACCTCGGCACTAGAAAGAATGAGGTGGTGTGGTCGGCACCACGCTCTGACTGCCTTTTACCCCTTGGGAAAGACCAGGTACTCAATTTTATAGGAGGCTGAGTGAACCTCGGGGCTGTTCTGAAAGTTTGGCAACGAGAAAAAATTCTGTTATTTATTATATTGTATGCTATTCATTTTTATTGTGTACTGATGATGCCATGAATGCTTGTAATTCTATCAGTTAATAAAGATATAATCTAATCTAAACCAAGAAGAAACTCCTCCCATGAACAAAAGGAAAAATAATCGAAAAATCTTGTCTCTGCGAAAGATGTATGTGATATCATTTTTTGTCAGGTAAAAGAGAGATTTGCTTCCAATAAACATTTGTCAACAGCAAAATTTTTAAATTTCTCTGTTTTCAAAGACAAAATAAATTACATACAATTGTCTTCAGCTCAACTTTATGAAACCATTGAAGCTTTTCCTTTCTTGTGTAAAGAACGTCTGAAAACGTCTGAATCACTGATCCCTGCACAGAAGTGTTCACTCTCCTCAAAATAATTTAAGAATGATGGCTACTACCATGACTACTGCTCAGCCTGAGAGGTGTTTTTCTATGCTGAAAAGAGTGAAGATTTTCTAAGAAGTATAATGACACAAAACCATCTTACTGATTTGGCATTGTTAAGCATAGAAGAAGTGATGACTCAAAATATTGTTAATTTCAATGATGAAGTGATTAATACATTTTCTAGCTGCAAAGAAAGAAGGCTAGACTTCGTGTTTCAATAAAATTGTGAATCGAACAGTGAAATGTTATCTCCAATAAAATTAATAACAGAAACCAATATTTACTTACTTAATTACTTACTTACTTACTTACTTACTTACTTACTTACTTACTTACTTACTTACTTGCTTGCTTGCTTACTTACTTACTTACTTACTGGCTTGTAAGGAACCCGGAGGTTCATTGCTGCCCTCACATAAGCCCGCCATTGATCCCTATCCTGAGCAAGATTAATCCAATCTCTATCATCATATCCCACCTCCCTCAAATCCATGTTGGATACAGGAATCAGTGCACAAACCAATACAGTATTTTTTAAACTAAATTTTATAGTGTATAATGTTTCAAAACTTTAATTATAAACAAACATAAATATCAACGACAACAGAAGTAGCAGAACCAAAAAGACTGGATCAGTGGTATATTATGGCTTCAACTTCAATACAGATAAAATTTATTAATATAATATTAATTTGAGAAGATTAACTCCGTACGTAGATGAAATTATTGGGGATCATCAGTGCGGTTTTCGGCGTAATAGATCGACTATTGATCAGATTTTTTGTATTCGACAGATAATGGAGAAAAAAATGGGAGTATAAGGGTACAGTACATCAGTTATTCATAGATTTCAAAAAGGTATATGACTCGGTTAAGAGGGAAGTATTATATGATATTCTTATTGAATTTGGTATTCCCAAGAAATTAGTTCGATTAATTAAAATGTGTCTCAGTGAAACATACAGCAGAGTCTGTACAGGTCAGTTTCTATCTGATCCTTTTCCAATTCACTGCGGGCTAAAGCAGGGAGATGCACTATCACCTTTACTTTTTAACTTCGCTTTAGAATATGCCATTAGGAAAGTTCAGGATAACAGGCAGGGTTTGGAATTGAACGGGTTACATCAGCTTCTTGTCTATGCAGATGACGTGAATATGTTAGGAGAACATACACAAACGGTTAGGGAAAACACGGAAATTTTACTTGAAGCAAGTAAAGTGATCGGTTTGGAAGTAAATCCCGAAAAGACAAAGTATATGATTATGTCTCATGACCAGAATATTGTACGAAATGGAAATATGAAAATTGGAAATTTATCCTTCGAACAGGTGGAAAAATTCAAATATTTTGGAGCAACAGTAACAAATATAAATGACACTCGGGAGGAAGTTAAACGCAGAATAAATATGGGAAATGCGTGTTATTATTCGGTTGAAAAGCTCTTATCATCCAGTCTGCTGTCAAAAAATCTGAAAGTTAGAATTTATAAAACAGTTATATTACCAGTTCTTCTGTATGGTTGTGAAACTTGGACTCTCACTCTGAGAGAGGAACATAGGTTAAGGGTGTTTGAGAATAAGGTGCTTAGGAAAATATTTGGGGCTAAGCAGGATGAAGTTACAGGAGAATGGAGAAAGTTACACAACACAGAACTGCACGCATTGTATTCTTTACCTGACATAATTAGGAACTTAAAATCCAGACGTTTGAGATGGGCAGGGCATGTAGCACGTATGGGCGAATCCAGAAATGCATATAGAGTGTTAGTTGGGAGACCGGAGGGAAAAAGACCTTTAGGGACACCGAGACGTAGATGGGAGGATAATATTAAAATGGATTTGAGGGAGGTTGGATATGATGATAGAGACTGGATTAATCTTGCACAGGATAGGGACCGATGGCGGGCTTATGTGAGGGCAGCAATGAACCTTCGGGTTCCTTAAAGACCATTTGTAAGTAAGTAAGTAATATTAATTTTAATTGTGGTACTAGTACATAAGACAGAATAATGCTATAGCCTATATTTAAAATTTTAGTGCAGCCCTACCAAGCTAAAATTACATGAGCCACTGATTTTGACATATCATGCTTCTTACTTTATTCAGGTAAATGTTTTAAATCTACAATGGCTGTTTAGACTAAGTGTCTTCCCCACCAAATAAAATGCATGGCAAGCAAAACAGCGAATTATCCAAAGGACATCCGCACAACTTATAAATTCTACTTTTTGTATAGAATTTTATTAAAATTTATGTTATATGTTCTCTTTTTTATCTTTGAACATTTGATTAATGCTAAGTTCTGGGCTTGGTGGGCCTATTTCCTTAGCTATCATTCTGTCTTCATAAGTTGAAGTTTTGCTCTTCTATTATTTTCCTTTATTCATTTTCCTAAAATAATATAAATAAAATAGAATAAAGGTGATGTATGCAATAGAGAGGGAAATGAACTGGCCACCCTATCCCATTATCTCCTGGCCTAGTTGCCTCACAAGTGGTGTCTTCTTGATATCACTTGTGAGGTTCAGACCTTTCTTCGGACAGTTGACTGAACAACAAATAGATAATAATAAATAGAAATAATATAAAATAAAATACGATAGTACTGGCTTACTCAAAACTAAAACAATTATTTAGCAACTCGCAAAAAAATCACATATTTAACACTGTGAACACTAACAAGCGCTCAACGAACATAAGAAGAAGCCAAGCCATTCAAAACTCGCCACCCAGCTTGTTTATAAAAATACCCCAAGTAGCATTTAGCAATCACATGAGCAACTATTTAGAAAAGCTAAAACAGAGCTAGAGTGTGAAAATATGGCATTATTGTGACCAAACCCAATGATATTATTCGTATCCCTCTGTCACTTCCCTCAGCTGAAACTTAGGGCTAATGATACAAGAATGAGGCCAGAAGTCCACTCCATCTGTATCCATCGTGATGTTGCCAACTTTTCGAAAGTGCACAAAATATAACTTAAAAAAATCGGCGTGTATTTTTGCAAAAGAAAACTATAGTAATTGTTATATTTTCCCTATGATATTTACGATATTTCATGGAGTGACACGTGCCCATGTGCCCTTAAGGCAGCGTCACTCCTAGGTTCAATCATAGACCTAATGGGCAATACAAATTTTCCGCCATTACAGCTGTTTGTGTACTGACTGAATAATTTGAATTAAAAAAAACTAATTTATCTTATTAATTGAGTTTGTTTAGCATTGTGTGTGTTAATAAGGTTAGATATTGTGTTTTTATTTGCTGTGTGGTATTAAGAAGAGAAACTTTGTGTAAATAGCAAATACACTGTCTTTCAAATCACGCGACATAGATCAAGGTTCCCCGCAAGGGAATTCAAATTCAGATGTGAATTCGAATCAGTTTCGTGGTGTAGAAGACGATACTTCTCATCTTGTCTTATTAAGAAGTCAAAAACCAAAAACTTATCTCACGTCCAGAGGGCAGGAAGTTATGTCCTTTGCATAAGTAAATAGTAAAAAAGATAAAGTGAAAAGAATTCTTCCAACTGACGAAGAACACTTTCAGAAATATAAACGCATCACAATTACAGAAGAGACTATGAGGACAGCTTCAAACCAAATCTCTACTGCAACAAATTCGGTCATAATACCAGTGAACGAGATCTCAACTGAGAACCACAATCCTCCAACTAGTTCCATTTCTACCAAAGAAAGTCACATTGTAGCTGCCGTCCCTACACATAACTATTATGATCCACTTAACCAAATTGTAGACGAAGAAATGCAAACAAATGAATCAAGTACCATAAACGAAGATTACTCTTAAAGCAATGACAAACAGAATACGAAAAGATTTCCCCCTATTATAGTTCCAGCTCTCCCATCCCATAATAACTACTTTGAATATCATAGGCAACTTGAAAATGAATTAGGACACACCCTGAAAATAATTTACCATCAGAAATAAGGAACCAAATACCATGTTACTTCGCAAGAAGCTTTTGATAAATTGCAAAATATTTTTCGTGAAAAGCATATAGGTTATTTCACATTTACACCAAAATTTCAAAAGCCACTTCAAATTGTTATCATGTTACAGCCCAACAACTTCAGGAAGAACTGCAAGTCCTAGATTTCCCAGTTATTAATGTCAGACAGTTGACAATTACTAAACAAGAAAATGGAACATTTATTAATTGTCCTATTCCAGTCTGGGTTGTATCTCTAACCAACAGTGATTATGGCAGGAGTATATACGACATGAAGGCTATTCAGTATCAACCAGTTTTAATTGAATCATATAACCCACAATCTAAAATATACCAGTGTTTTAATTGTCAACAATATGGACACACTTCTGCAGGATGCCATCTGCCATCCAAATGTGTTAAATGTAGCCAAAAGCACAGAATAGCAAAATGTCCAATAAAAGGACATTCAGTCGAACCCAAATGTGCAAATTGTTGTCAGCCCCATACAGCTAATTTCAGGCAATGTGAAGTAGCTATTCAACAAAAAAACGCCCTTCAACAAAGGAAAATGAACAAACAACAAAGGTTGCAAAACAGAAAAGCTCATTTTAAATTCTATGAAAAAGATTTTCCACGACTTCCATCGGTTCAGCCTCCACCAGAATGGACGTCTAATGCCTCCAACAATCAAGCCACCCCAAAAATTGCAATCATGGAAGACATGAAAGAGTTATATACATTTATTCAAGGTTTAGGACTAAACAGAATTGTAGCCCAATTAAAACTCGTCACGCAAAAACTCAAACAAGCTCCCGATACACTTTCTAAAATGTTCATATTATTTGAGGCTGTAACTGAAATTTTAACTCCTGTCCATACAGCACCATAAACAGACAAATCACAGGGAACTTCGGTTCATTGCTTTTAACGCCAATGGTTTAAAAAAAAAAAAAAAACAAATCTTCGAATTCCAGTATTTCCTTGTGCAAAATAATATCGACATCGCTCTTATTAGTGAATCTCATTTACAATCGACGGATAGAATGAGCATTAGAAATTACGAAATAATCCGCACAGACAGGCCCTATGGAAGAGGTGGTGGGACAGCTGTTCCCATCAAGAGTAATATAATGTACACTCCAGTTCAAATTCACGGCCTCACATCATCAGAAATTACAGCAATAAAGATTCTATTGCACAACACTGAAGAAGTGATGGTAGCAGCTATGTACTTCCCTCCTAATAAAATTCTCACACCAAATGAAATGTCCATCATCACAAACACACACACACACACACACACACACACACACACACATACATACACACACACACACACACACACACAAAATTTATCATAGGGGGAGATTTAAATGCGAAACACAGAATATGGAACTCCAAAGTAATTAATCCAAAAGGAAGAGTTTTACAAAAACATGCCGATCAAGAAAATTATTGCGTCATTGCTCCAAACTTACCTATGCATTATCCTTACAATAAAGAACAAAATCCAGACGTCCTTGACATATTCCTCCTAAAAACGTCGGTAATTCCAGGCAATGTTTAAACAATAAATGCTCTTGACTCTGACCATCTTTCGATTCTTGTCCATTTCACCTCTTCTACTGTTATACGAACTTTTAAACTTACAGAAAATCTGGTACAGACTGGTCACAATACAAAAATGATCTAAGTGAAGTTGTTCCAGGTAATCTAATAGTAAACACTACACAAGATATTGATGAAGTGATAAAAATTTTCTCAGATACGTTGCTAGATTCTTACAGCAAAGCTTCCCACTTTTCCGAAGAAGATATCAGTGACACAACTGATAATACAGAAATAATTACTGATGCTTTCCTGGCGACGTGATAATTCGAAATTTTCTCGGGCTTCCAGCCAGGTCATAAGTTGGTGATCCACCGACGTTTCGAGGATGTTCATCTTCCTCATCTTCAGGGTTAAATGATATCTGAGGGTACCCAGCTCCTTAATTTATAGTGCCAGAGGGAGTCAGCCGAGGAGCTGTGCGCCGATTGGCTGTTATTAGTGCAGACCGCGGCGAGAACGCGGCCGACGTGTCGTCTTGCTTTGTGCTTTCCGGCTGAATGGCCTTGGGTCTTACGGTGGGCTCGGCGGACGAGTTCTCATGTGTCCTCCGCTGATGACGGCCCGTCGTCCGGGCGGTGAGAAATTTAATAGCCGGTGCCCATGCCACAAACCTCCGCCGAAAATCAGGAACAAGGTCAGATCAGTAAAAGACGATCTAGGCCTCAGAGTACCAGGGATCTACCGCATCCCGTGTGAATGTGATGCGGCTTACATTGGACAGACTGGACGCACAATAGCGACGCGTCTTTCGGAACATCAAAGAAGCATCAGATTAATGCAGCCTGAAAAATCCGGATTGGCTGAACATTGCATTGAAAAAAAAGCCATAGGGCTAATTTCAATAACACCGAGGTCCTGGTAAAGTGTGTGGGCTATTGGGATAGAAGAGTAAAAGAAACCCTGGCCATAGCGGCGGAACGCGGTAACTGAACCAGGACTCAGGTCTCCAACTAAGAGCGGCATCAGCGGAGGACGCATGAGAACTTGTCCACCGAGCCCACTGTGAGACCCAAGGTCATTCAGCCGGAAAGCACAAAGCAAGACGACATGTCGACCGCGTTCTCACCGCTGTCCGCACTAATAACAGCCAATCGGCGCACAGCTCCTCGGCTGACTCCCTCTGGCACTATAAATTAAGGAGCTGGGTACCCTCAGATATCATTTAACCCTGAAGATGAGGAAGATGAACATCCTCGAAACGTCGGTAGATCACCAACTTATGACCTGGCTGGAAGCCCGAGAAAATTTCGAATGATAATACAGAACTCATATTCCTCATAAAAGCAAACACGAAAAAAATGGCAAGATACTGGTGACCCGCATTCAAAAAGATGCTACAATAGACTGAACAAAGCTGTCCGAAATAAAACTAAATTTCATAAAATTTCTCAATTTGAATCAGTAGTGAAGGAAATATCTGAAAACCCAGATAAGATGTGGACTTTACACAAAAGATTGTTAGGAAAAACAACAAAGTCATCAAACACAACAATAAAAGACGAGGAAGGAAGAGTACATTATTCCCCAATAGATAAAGTAAACATTATTGCTCACTCCTTAGAAAACAGATTTACACCGAATACCTCTCCAATCAATCAGACATTTATTGACAATATAGAATGTCAAGTTCAACAATATCTCAGCCTTTCATCAATGAATACTATTACTCCTACATCACGATCAGAGTTAAAATCTATAATTGCGGAACTCAAACGTAAGAAATTTGCAGGACCTGATAAAGTGACAACAGAAATGCTTGTGTATATTCCAAAAAATGTTACTATATATCTTACAAAAATATACAACACTTGTCTAAAATTGCAGTATTTTCCTAAAGCCTGGAAAGATGCTCACATATTCACTTTTCCCAAACCAAGGAAAGATCCAATGATTCCAAATAATAGAAGACTGATTAGTCTATTGAACATTCAAGGAAAAATTCTAGAGAAAATTATTGCAAGAAGACTTCTACCAATTCTTCAAATTCCATCAAAAGTAGGCTACATCACGAACAGTTCGGCTTCAAGAAACATCACTCAACAATTCATCAACTTAAAAGAATCACAACCCATATTACAAATAACTTCAAGCCAGCCAACATACAATAGCTACATTTCTTGATATAGCATATGCCTTTGACACAGTTTGGCACTCGGGTCTTTTATTCAAATTAATTGAACTGTCAATAGATGATAGCCTTATTCTTCTAATACATAGTTTCTTAACAGATAGAACTTTTCAAGTCAAAATGGATGGCACATTATCAATAATCAAGAATATCAAAGCCGGAGTTCCACAGGGTTCCGTCTTAGCACCACATTTATATTCAATTTATGTACATGATATTCCACTGATTGCTGAATGCAATATGGGATTATACGCAGATGACACTACCTACTTCACCAGTGACTTTTCAATCAACATCACACAACGTACTATGCAAAAACAACTCAAAATATTGGAAATGTGTCTAAGAAACTGGAGAATAAAAGTCAATATAAGTAAAACTCAAGCCATCATTTTTACCAGAAGGAAGCCAAAAATACCAGATCACCTCAATCTCTTCTCCGAAGATATCTACTACAAACAATCTGTAAAATACCTCGGCATTACACTTGATAAACAACTTCGATTTCATCACCATGTTGAAGCAGCTCGTAACAAAGCATTAGCCAGATTCATCCATCTATATTCATTGTTGAAGTCACCTTACATCAGACTTCCCTTGAAAAAAATCCTTTACACTTCTGTTATAAGATCTCAAATGACCTATGGCTGCGAAATCTGGAGCAATACAAAATTCCAAATTACCAAACACCGTCATGCTATACAGAGAAAAGTATCCCTAACTATCACTGGTGCAGACTATAGAACCACCAATAAACAACTCCAAGACATGCTTGAAATAGAATCATTCTACGACATTATACAGAAATTTACAGAAAACTTTCATAAGGACTTGCTGTACCACCCCAATCCTCTGATAAGAGCCCTGGCAACAAGAGTACCATATAAAATAACAACTACCATCAAGATCGGTCACCTCAATTAAAGATATAAATGTTCCTGCTTGTTAACCATCTCTGTTAAACTAAAAGCCTTTTCAGGCTGACACTTATGTATCATACATGTTCCTGTTAATAAAAAAAAAAGACCTAATGGCAAGCATAATGATTAATTCGATCACTAAGGCCGAAGAATATAACCATATTCTTTATGAAGATACTATTTCAATGCCAGAACTTACCTGGATGTTACTTTTTCCCAAACTGCTGCGCACATAACCTTTATAGTGACATCCACTGGAATATAATCCAATATAATCTTCGGTTCTCCCCAAACAACACGTAAGATTCCTTTTCCACCTCCAAGTAATAAACCTGCTGGACCATTCATGTTGTCTAGCCAGCCAGGAAAAGGATCATTTAGCGAAGATATCACTGTGAAGATATTTCAATCGCATTAATTTCAAGTTATAAATCAATATACATCTTGATTACACAACTTTTAACACTATATCACTTATAAGTTATAACTCAACTTTCATTTTGGTAATATTTTCAACTTCAGTAAGTTATAGTTATTTAGTATCAATATAAAAAGACAACAATGTGTCAACGTCAATGCTACTTTCTAATGATTTATTGGTCACGTGAAAGTAACCAGGAACAAATAGGTAGTACAAAGTCTGCCTAAATGACTTCAACTTTAAAGTGTAGAATTAAAAACCTTACTTACTTACTTACTTACTTAGCCTACTTACTTATGTTTTTAAGGAACCCGGAGATTCATTGCCACCCTCAAATAGGCCCACTATCGGTCTCTATCCTGAACAAGATTAATCCATCTCTACCATCATATCCTATCTCTCTCAAACCCATTTCAATATTGTCCTCCCATCTATGTTCGGCCTCCCCAAAGGTCTTTTTCCCTCTGGCCTTGCAACTAACACTCTAAATGCATTTCTGGATTCGCTCATATGTGCTACATACCTTGCCAATCTCAAACGTCTGGATTTAATATTTCTAATTATGTCAGGAGAAGAATACAATGCGTGCAATTCTACAGTACCTTGTGTAGCTTTCTCCATTCTCCTGTGACTTCATCCCTCTTAGCCCCAAATATTTTCCTAAGCACCTTATTCTCGAACACCCTTAATCTCGGTTTCTCTCTCAAAGTGAGAGTCCAAGTTTCACAACCATACAGAACAACTGGTAATATAACTGTTTTATAAATTCTAACTTTCAGCTCTTTTGAGAGCAGACTGGATGACAAAAGCTTCTCAACAAAATAATGACACACATTCCTCATATTTATTTGCGTTTAATTTTCTTCTGAGTGTTATTTATTTTGTTACGTTGCTAAGGTTCTCAATTCTGCTATTGTGAGATTAAGTTACATGTTTTCTGATGCCATGCGATGCCAGATTTTTTTAAATTTAACTATGGAAAGCCGCGAAAACGTATACTTTATTTCATAATGTACCTAACTAAACATTAGTAGCAGTAGCAAAGGCCAGTAGCAGTAATAGTAGCAGTAGCAGCAGCAGCAGGCAGCAGTAGCAGCAGCAGCAGCAGCAGCAGCAGCAGTAGTAGTAGTAGTAGTAATAGTAGTAGTAGTAGTAGTAGTAGTAGTAGTAGTAGTAGTAGTAAGATTCAGAGGATGATGCAAACAACATCGAAACTAGTCAATCAAGTAACTTAACACCAAAATTTAGAATATTAACACAGTAAAGTCGTTATTTATTTATTCAAATAACAGTTCATCAGTGTAATAATAATAATAATAATAATAATACCTACTTATAAATGGCTTTTAAGGAACTTGGAGGTCCACTGCCGACCTCACATAAGCCCACCATTGGTCCCTATCCTGAGAAAGGTTAATCCAGTCCCTACCATCATATCCCATCTCCCTCAAATCCATTTTTATATTATTCTCCCATCTGCGTCTCGGCCTTCCCAAAAGTCTTTTTCCCCTCAGGTCTTCCAACTAACACTCTATATGCATTTCTGAATTCATTCATACATGTTACATGCCCCCTCCAACTCAAACGTCTGAATTTCATGTTCCTAATTACGAGGGTCACATTTTTTTAAATTAATTTTTTATTCTTCACCTGCAATTTATGGAGGTCACAGATACATCCTTCCCGCTTGTATTCAAATTTAATTTCAGTCGTTCCCGTGAGTGGCGCCATGATAGCACTCCTTCAAGATGGCTACTGTACTTGACATTCGTCAGAAGAAACGTGCTGTTATCGAGTTCCTGTATTGTGAGAAAGAGACAGTGGGAAACATTCACAAGAGGTTGAAAAAGGCGTATGGAGATGCAGCTGTCGATCGCAGTACGGTTAGTTAGTGGGAAAGCAGAGTATTTGTTGAAAGAGGACACGCCAATATTAGGAATATTCCTCACAGTGGCAGACCCTGCACTGCACAAAGTCCTGACAATGTGCAGTGAGTTAACAACATGGTTGTGGCTGACAAAAGCGTAACAATGAAAGAATTGTCACTCCAAGTTGGAATAGGAGAAACAAGTGTGTGCAGAATATTGAAACAGTTGGGGTTAAAAAAGGTTTGTGCCAGGTGGGTTCCGAGGATGTTGACAGAAGCCCACAAAGAAACCCGAAATACAGTGTGCAGCGAAATTTTGGACAAGTATGAGAATTGTGGAGATGACTTTCTTGCAAGAATTGTGACAAGAGATGAAACATGGCTCCACCATTTTGAACTGGAGACAAAGAGGCACGCAGTGGAGTGGCATCATGCAAATTCAACAAAGAGAAAGAAATTCAAAACTGCGCCTTCGATAGGAAAGTTATGGCTTCTGTGTTTTTCGATTCAGGACTCTTGCTTATGGACATCATGCCACACGGAACACCATTAATTCTGATGTGTATGTGGCAACTCTCAAGAAACTTCAACTCGACTGAGTCATGTTCGACCACATCAGGAGAAACAAGATATTCTGCTACTACACGACAATGCATAGCCACATGTCACAAGACCACAGACCAGATCAGAAAACACTGAAACATCCACTTTACAGTCCTGATCTGGCATCATGCAATTATGATTTCTTTGGTAAACTGAAGGAATCCCTTTGTGGAATGAGGTTTGAAGATGACAACTCCCTCGTGCACACTGCTAAAGAGTGGCTCAGGCACGTTGGTCCAGACTTTTACTGTGCAGGTATACAGACCTTCGTTCCAAGGTGGCGTAAGGCAGTTGAAAGGGACGGAGATTATGTGGAAAAGTAACATTTTGTTCCTAAAGGATGTATCTACATTCTGTGAAAATAGCAGAGTTGTAGGATAAAAATGTAATTTTTAAATAAATGTTGTGCATTATTTTTGCAGTGACCCTCGTATGTTATGCAAAGAATAAAATGCGTACAGTTTTGCGTTGTGTAACTTTCTCTATTCTCCTGTAACTTCATCCCACTTAGCTTCAAATATTTTTCTAACCATCTCATTCTTGAATACCTTTATTTAACTTCTGTTCCTCTCTCAAAGTAAGATCCAAGTTTCACAACCTATAGAACAACTGGTAATATATGTACCAGTAACTGTTTTATAAATTCTAACTTTCAGTGTTTTTGAAAGCATACTGGATGACAAAAGCTTCTCAACCGAATAATAGCATGCACTTTCCACAGTTAATGCTATTTTATCATAGCTGGAATCTGGTAGCCGTGCTTTAAGAAAGACGAGAATAAAAATATGCATTATAATAATAATTTATTAATGTAATCTTCATCTTACGATGTTTGGGTGACGTATATACGTCCGTTGATGTGACATATTAATGAATTAAATACTATTATAGTCACAATCATGCCATGGTATGAAAGAAAAATTTCACAACCTCGAGCAGGAATCGAAAGTCGCAGGTTCGATTCCCGCTCGAGGTTGTGAAATTTTTCTTTCATACCATGGCATGATTGTGACTATAATAGTATTTAATTCAATAATTTATTAGTGTGAGAAAGGCAGGGAACGCGTGGGTGCAGCTGAGACAGCAACAACAATATCATTATTGTTCACTAAATAAAGCTTTGCTCTAAAAATTAATACTGGTACTTTATTTCACCCTATATTTATTATTATTATTATTATTATTATTATTATTATTATTATTATTATTATTATTATTATTATTATTATTATTATCATTTTGGGGTGCCCCGGTTACTGCTGGATTCGCCCATGTGTTAAAACGGCACTGATCATCACTGCAAGGATCAACAAAGGGTGAGCAAAGCAGTGAGAGAGAAAAGGTAATGTATATAAGGGTCATAGTTTTTCAACCATCTTGGATTAAACAAGTTCTATATGTACTGCATGAAAAATCATTCAATGTCTTTTTTCTGAAAAATACGTAACAACACAGCAGTGAATTCCATCCACTTAATGTACAGACTTAGTTTTTATCCTACTGGTGGTACTACCGGTACTTATAAAATTATTTATCATTAATATAATTTTTTATTGTATTATTTTCCTTATTATTGCTGTGTTATTTATTAATGTATCCATTATTATTATTATTATTATACTGTATTCTTAATTCACTCCATTTAATATGTAGACTTAGTTTTTGTATACATGTAAAATACTTGGTATTAAAAATACCGGTATGTTATATAAAAACTTATTTTCTCTGATATAATGTTTCCATTTCTTTAGTTTTCCACTCATTTCCCTATTTTCTGTTCCTCAATTTGTGTCGCTTGTTGGCTGAATTGAAGGAACATTTCTAAACATGACTTATACTTATAGTATTTTGTGAACTACAAATGTTCATTTTTTTTTTTTGGAAGTAAATAAAAGAGAAAATACAATGACAGAAAACGACTATTTACAATAAAAAAAAACTGATTTTCAATGCTGAAAATGCACTATGAGTTTGGCGGGCTTATGTGAGAGCGGCAATGAACCTCTGGGTTCCTCAAAAGCCACTTGTAAGTACGTAAATAAGTAAATCTTGAAATTACAATATAATATGTTTGCATAGGTAGGTATCATATATTATGGTACATGGCACTTTCAGTCTTAACAATGATACCGTAATTATTATGTTATGTTTGTCACCTCTGTAGTGAGGAAATATTTTCAAAATAGTTCATGAGAGAGTGTTTTATAAATAATATTATTAAAGTTGCCAACTCATACGATCACAACGAAAATGAAGGAAATAAAAAAACAACATTTATAAATGCGGAACAAATATATATCCCAAGGCATATAGGCGTGACATGGGACAAGGGTCTCAAAATTGGTATTCTTCTTCCAAAATCTGGACGTCTGAGAGCCCTAGTGAAAACTGAAAATAAAATGCAACACTTTCTATTGATTAGTATTATGCCTATACGGTAGGCCTACATCCAACACAACAGTGAATAGGCCTATGTATATTTATGTGAGTTACATTTTGGCATTTGCAACTTCAAAACTGTAGATTATTTCCTTTTAAACTCTATGTAACATTCTAACATACTATAATGTGATATTTATACTTTTTTCAATTGAAAGTGTTGAAGTTTTGAAGCTACAATCATGCAGTACAATGTCCTTACCTATGGATGGTCTGAATATTACTATTGGCATATCTTTTCCAAGGTCTTTGACAACATGTTCCGACATTGATTTGGTGAAAACATATGTGTTCGGAAGTTTCCCCAAAATCCTGCAATTAAAATCACTAATAATCTTCTAAATTACATATAACAGAAGTTAAATTCTTTGGCATCTGGACTGATGCAGCTTTACCTCGAAAACATCATTACCGTAGCAGTATGTAGGTACTAATAATAATTTTTGCGTATAAAATATTAAATAAACTTACTTAAATCTCAAATTCAAACTTAACCTCGAAATTCATAATCACAAAAAATGACAAAACTGACAACACCAAATTCTACCAAATATGAAATAATTGGTATGGCATTTCATATGTATTATATGCATGCTCTAAATATTATAACTCCCTACCAATATAAATAAAAACTATACTTATCGAAATTGTGTCAATTTAAAAAGAAACAGTAGGCCTATTTATTTCTTTCTTTCTTTTCCCATTTATTGTATTCCATAGATCTTACATCAGCATCGAAGCTTTAAGATGTGGAACAAGTCAAGAATTACACAATTTCTTGGCGAGATGATGTGAGGCCGAGGATTCGCTATAGATTACCTGACATTTACCTTACGGTTGGGGAAAACCTCGGTATAACCCAACCAGGTAATCAACCAAACAGGAATCTAACTCAAGTCCAAGCACAGCTCCGTATCAACAGACGAGTCTGCCGACCAAGCTATACTGATGTCTCTACAAGAACGTACAATATATACTGGTATAATAAGTACCGTCAAATGGACAAACTTGGAACAGTATTTTAACATGGAACATTATCATAGGGTATTTTCGTTTTGTCACAGTAACACCAAACTGTAATAGAACCAATGTGCTCCACAACAAAGTAACAAGTGAAGATAATGTTGCCACTGTGACAAAACGAAAATACCCTATGATAATGTTCCAAGTTTCCCCATTTGACGGTAGCTGAACTACGGTATACATAGCAAGCAGTGTAACTATTCCACAACACTATACACAGCAGATTAATTCAATTTACAAGCATATACAATTCAATCAATTAACTATACAAAAGTATACAATACATAACAAGCAGACCAATTCAATTTACCAGCATAAACAATATATATCAGTTGAGCTAATTCAATTTACAAACATTATATAATAATATATCAGTTGAGCTCTACAAAAATATGCAATACACAGCAAGAAGATTAATTCTCAATTTACAATTATAAACAATTTATCAGTTGAGCTATATATAAAATATACAATATACTGTATATAGCGAGCAGATTAATTCAATTTACATCATACACAATTCACCAGTTGAGCTAGTAAAATTGTACAATAATTACACAGCACGTAGATTAACTCAATTTACAAGCAAAAAAATTCATCAGTTGTGTACAAGGTATGAGTATGTAGAAATTTTGTTAATTTTGTTCTGAACTTCTTCTCATGACCCTCCAAATCTTTAAGATAATTAGGCAGTGCATTGAAGACCGTAATACATGAATAGTAAACTCCTTTTTTTTATAACATCTTAGATTAACAGAGAGTATATGGAGATCTGATTTGTATTTTGTATTAAAGTTATGAATATTTTTATTTGTACTAAATGTATCTTGGTTTTTTATATAAAATATCATTAGGGAAAGAATGTACTCACAAGGCAAAGTCAAGATCTCTAAATTTTGGAAAAATGTTTTACATGATGTCCTTTTATGCACACCAGCCATTATCCTTATAGCTTTCTTTTGTAAAACAAATATGTGTTTAGCTTCAGATGAGTTGCCCCAGAATATTAATCCATATTTCATTATAGAATGAAAATATGCAAAGTATGACATTTTAAGTGTATTTATTCGCCAATAGAGGATAAGGATCTTAATGCATAACAGACAGAGCTCAATTTAGGAGTAATATATTCTATGTGTTATTCTCAGTTCAAGTGATTATCCAACTCCAAACCAAGAAACTTTGCGTTATAGATTCTTTGAGATCAGCTCCATTTAATCTAATGTTGTAGGAAAACCGACCACTATTGTGTATTAAATTTGATTACACTGGCTTTATCAATATTAAGTGATAGTTTATTTGTACGAAACCATTCATCCATTACCTTCAACACTATATTATAAGTGTTTAGAAACTAATCGTATTGTTTACTTGAGACAATCACACTTGTATTATTTGCAAATAAAATTACATGGGCTAGGCTAAATTACTTATGGTTAAGGCTAAATCATTAATATAAATTAGAAACACTAATGGACCTAAAATGGACCCCAGGGGAACTCCATGTTTAATATTTCTAAATTCTGAGTAAGAACTTTGTGACTATTTGATATATTTATTTCCACTTTTATTTTTTATTTGATAAGTAAGATGTAAACCAATCCAAGGTCTCATCTTTCATACCATAAAACTTCAATTTTTTTACTAATAATAAATTGTGATTTACACAGTCAAATGCTTTAGCCAGGTCACAAAACATCTCTCCGACATGTAATTTCGAATTTAAACAATTCAGTACTTAATCCACCAACCTAAGAGCAGCGTTCTCTGTCGATTTTTGTTTTATAAATCCAAACTGCTCTAAAACTAATATATTGTTGGATTCCAAATAATGATATAACGTATTATACGTAACTTTCTCAAACACTTTTGAGAATGTTGTTAATAATGATATGGGTCTGCAACTAGCAATAATACATTTATCTTTCTTCTTGTAGATCAGCTTTACTATTGAGTAATATTTCAGTCTTCCAGGGAATATAACACATTGCATTGACAACAAATTACATAAATAGCTTAATAGAGGATATATTTTTTCGAAATAGGTTTTTAGAACTTTACTTGGTATTTCATCGTAACAAGACGAATTCTTTGTTTTTAAATATTTTATCACATGAATGATTTCTGCTGCGGTAGTGGGAATAAATTTGAGACCTCGAAATTCAGTATTAATGCATCTGTTTAATAAGCAATTGCAGCATCATCTGCAAAATCTTGAATGTTTAAGTTTCAATAGTATTTATATAGAAGTAGTTAAAATACTTTGCAATAGATTTTGACTCCTACACTTTATAATCATTGATTTAATATAGGGTAGGCCTATATTTTCATTCTTTGGGTACCGACAAGTTTCATTTTTTAATAATATCCCAAATAGTTTTAATTAAGTTATCTGAATTTTGCATTTTTTTTATTCAGATGAATTCTTTTTGCCTGTTTTATGACTTTTAATAGAATTTCACAGTAGTTCTTATAATATTTTAATTCCCTGGATTATCCACAAGTTTTTGCTTTTGAATTTTTTTTACAACCTCGACTGGAAAACACTCATTGAAATAATTCGTAAATGTAGTGCAAAATACATTAAATTTACTATTAATGTCAGTGGTACTGGTATCGTATACATTTTCCCAAGATTCACTTTATAGCCATGAATTTAAATGATCATAGATGCAGCATTTATGATCTTCTTTTTAGTTTTCAAATTAATATTTTGGAATTTTTCATTGACATTGAAAACACTTAGTAGCAGGTCTACTTAGGTTACACTTAAATCACTGGCGTAGCGAGGGGAGATTTTTGGGGGTTAAAAATCCCCCCAACGCCCAACAGAAAAAAAACGAAATACTGTTGAAGCTTTGTAATATTATAACAATGACTTACTTCCAGTAATACAGTCTGTTCACACTTATCAAACGTATATACGACCTGATGTGTAATAGACTGGTCTCCTTGGCACCCAAATATAACAACAACCAACAACGATATTCTTCACTGGAAATTCCACAAGGGTCCTCCATCAGTCCTTTACTTTATACATTATATGTTGGAAATCTAAACCTTTCAAACAACACTTCATTAAGGATATTTCAGTATGCAGATGATATTGTTTTATATGTATCATGCAATCACATACAAATATCAGATAATATTCACAGTGCAATCGAATTATTAACCATCTACTTGTTAAAGATCTCAAGATTAATACTGCAATATCGCGGTTTATAATTTTCAAGAAAGGTTCTACATATTATAAACGAGACATTTTCAAATAATTGATTAAATGGCGATCTTACTTGTGTTAATTATGTAAGCATGTGCGGCTTACAGCTGTTTCGGTGTTATTCGACACCATTCTCAGAGCCTAGGCCGCACATGCTTACATAATTAACACAAGTAAGATCGCCATTTAATCAATTATTTACATTCAAGTGTTAAAAGTAGTGTACGAAAGATTCAACATGGATTATCGAGACATTTGCATTAATAATATCATTACATTTCAGAAGACAGCTAGCTATATTTCTAGGCATGATGCTCGACTACCGTCTATCGGGAAAACAACATATGGAGAAGATTATTCAGAAAGTGAACAATATCAAGAAATTATTAATATGTATTTCCAATAAATCATGGGGGATAGAACACAATGTTCTTTTCCATTCCTTATATCCCTTAATACTGACAAGATTGGAGTACGGATCCTTACTACAAAATGACTCTTATACGTCATATTTTAATACCTGGAGAAAACAACTTTTCTACAATCATTATAAAAAAATCTTCAGCATCAATGGCAACCTGGCATATATCAAGGTGGAAAATACTTTTCCATTCTTTAGCAAAAGACATCGTGAATTTCAACTGGCAACCAAATTCGTGACTCACACACTTCTATCCCATCATTTCATAAACTCAAACTTTTATCAGAGATATCATATTTCCAACCTGCGAACAGGATCACTTAAAATATCCTTCTTTTAAAATGTTTTTCTGCTTTCTTACAACATCCCAATCTCTACAAAACCCCCACCTTTCCCTGTTATCTTACAGATCACTAAGAAATTGAAGAAGCAATAGTTGATACCTCTTTTACCCAAAAGTGAAAAACTGCATCGCCCCAGAATGGCAGGAATATCTTCAAACTTTTTCTCGAGGTTCTGCGCCCAAGTATATTTATTTCACAGACGGTTCTAAGAAAAAGGAACTTGTTGGAGCAGCCTTCTATAATTCCAGTAATAACTTCCTCAAGGGAATTTGATTCCTCAATAAGACACCTATATTCACCGCCGAGATCCTAGCCATATATAATGCTTTGAAGGACGTTCAAAAATTTAAATATTCACATACTATAATATGCACGGACAGTAAAAGCACAAGCATTACTAAAACCATACTCTGATACCACACAAAATATATATATATAATTCTCGTAAAATCTCTTATAAATAAAATGCGACAATCACATATGCACTTGCAGTTTCTTTGGACCCCCGGACATGCTGGCATTAGAGGCAATGAGAAAGTTTATAAAATAGCACAACTAGCCACATCATTTCCAAACTCTGCAACAAATTTTCTTCTTATTCCACAAGATTTGGGACACCATTATCAGTCTTATCCTATGGAAGTTTGTCAAGAAGAGATACATTTTTGAAGAAGAGGATATTAAAATTCGAGTTACTAAAAAATTTACAGGGTCGTATTCAAAATTACCTCGAAAAGCTGTTGTTTTGCTTCTTTCAACAGAATAGTCATGTGCAAAACTTTTTAATATCCCTTGACATCATACATGAATAGCACATTAAAGACTTTTCAAAAGAAAATCTCTTACTTTGGTGTCAAAATATCAAGAATGTGTTCATCAGTATTCTCTACTATGTTGATCATCTCCTCCCAGTCAGCATGAGGTGGATAAATGATCTCTTCAATAACACTTTTGTCGCAGTTAGCATAAGAAGTTGATATATGAACTAAGACCTACAAAAAATAATAATACATCATTGTATACATATCTAGGCATCTCTTTCACCTTAAGTCATTCACTTCTTCACAAATCTGAATCTTACAATATTATTGAGAACATCTATAAAATTAATTAAATTTCAACATGATAATGATAATGCAAATATAAAAAAGGATGATGATGATGACCACAATGACATAACTTCAGAATATAAATGATTATCTAATTTTGCTTAACTAAATATTATATTTAAACTTAAAAATATGTAAAAGTGAAACTCACCTTCAAGTTCTTCATATTTCTTACAAGTAACATAAGTTCTCTAGCACCTCTTGTATTCAAGAGGGTAGCGTTCTTTAAGGTATCATCAAATCTAACACTGGCAGCTGAGTGAAACACAACAGACACGTTTTCTTCCAGCATTTGACGATCATGATCAGACAAGCCAAGACCCAATTCCATACAATCGCCAGTTATTGGTATAATCTTTTCCAGATTCTCTGGATGCTCACGTTTCAAGACATCAAATAACTGTAAAAACATATTTTCAGATTCACTTCTATTTACTATTAAAGATGATATTTCTTATACAATTAAAGTCATAAATTTACAGACAACAACATTCGACAATTTAGAAGATAATAACTAGGATATTATGTTAAATTTTAAAAATAAGTAAAATATGCCTTGTTTAAATTAAACCTTTCACTACATCTAAACACAGTGTAGTGTTTATCAGATCTGTTTCAGTTTCAAGGTCTAATTCCATGATTCTGTTTCATAAAAATATTGTGAGGTGAAAAAGGGATGTATTTCATATTACATTACTATTATCATAATACTTGATTAATGAAGCTCATAAGTTTGCAGCAAGTGTATACTTGCTCTGGCCTAACTCCAGAACTGCTCTGAGAAAACTGAAGAGTGATGTAAGATCACACAATGTAGTTTTATTCTTTAAAAAGCTTTCAACTTGTCAAAATATTTCAATTGAAAAGAAATAAACATTCACTGAAGTAATTCGCAATATGATTTGCCATTTCTTAAAGTTGGACTTGTATCATCCTCTGTCTCAGCATGATGAGAATAATCTAAATGCACACTGCTCAAAAAACATCTAAGGAACAAGTATATTATTTTGTTTTAACAATAGTTCATAATTAATAACAGTAAAACTGATATTAACTTACCGGTACCTAATTTTATCTAACAAACAAATTAAATAAAGTTTAAGTGATTCTGTTTCATTTTTAGCCTTTAAATCTAAACAGTAACTGAAAGTGTTGCAAATTCAGTAAAATGGAGGAAACATTTTAACGAAATAAAACAAAAATATGATATGATATATATTTCGTCACATCATTTCTTGCATGTAATAGTGCATCTCATATGTTCATGTATACGATGCCACCATTAACAATCATTAAAAATAACATTTCTTTGCAGTACACTTATTAAAGTTACCCTATTCCCATTAGCTATCTCTCTTGTTGCTGCTCAGTCCATCGTCTATTTAATACTTATCCTACCTTTCATTTGTTATATATAATAAGGAAATGATCGCCCGAATGGGCACCGAAGTTTAGTTTCTACTATAGTCACTCAATGTTCTTAGTCTGTTATGACACATTGTTATGTGATATCTGTCACATCTAACTACACAGCCGGAGGATGTCAATAAAGAAAAGATCAACATTTATCTGCCAACAGTTGATTACTTCAAAGCAAAATACCAGCTTGAAGACATTGAGGTGATTGGTCTTCTTATTGGAGCTTGTGGTGTGATTCCCAAGTTCTTTGGAAGCTTCAGGAAGACTTTTGAATTACCACAGACACTTACTGCTGACATCATAACTTCAGTTTTGAAACGCTCTTGCCAAATTCTGAGTCATCATATTCACTCTGTTTAATTTGTTTTATTCACTTTATATTCATATATGTTTATTTTAATTTTCTTTCTACAAAATTTATGTAAACATTTAATATTGTAAAGTTCATGTAGGAGAGTATACTGAGTCCTTCTGGGCTACCTCCAATGGGAGGCAGTTATTATCTTATCTTATCTTACATACGAAACTATCACTGGAATTATATGACTTGTCACATCATATTTTGTGATGGAAACCGTGGATGGTGAGGCATGTTAGGACGTGTCTTTGTTTCTGATTTTCTTTGGTCCAGTTTCTCTCCAACATTGCGTTGGTAGTGTAGAAGTCTGGGTCTATCTCTCTTCTCTTTGCTTCTCTTCTCTTCAGGTGTTCAATGAAGAGTTCCATGTAAGCAGTACCATAGCATTCGGATTCGTATTCCATATACCTTACTGTTTATACCAATTCACTTCTATAGCCGATTTGTTATTCAGTTCGCTATTTATTATGATAACTTATTTCCACCATCAAATAATTTCTCTATTCACACCTCCGTTACTCTGATGCCTTGATATTAATCTAATCCACTACCACCACCACGACTACCACTACCAGCTTCATGAGTGCTATGGAGGACAGGCATGAGTTGCCTGGCAGTGATATTCTGATTACAATTAGTATGTAGAACCAGAAATATATCCTGGCATTCTATTATTTTCCTTCCTTGGCCTCAATGTCTTTCTGAAACTTCACCTGTATCTTGGTAAAGGAAACCTTAAAATTGACGATATGCACACAAAACAAATATCTTTCTCGTTGTTTGCAATTAGTATGCAGAATTTTATTGTGCATATTTGAGCATATTTGTAACGTTATGGCATGTTTATGCTTTCAGAGCATATATTTGCATATTTATACTAACTTAATACAGAAATAAATATTTTCTGTAAAAATATAAACTGCGAGAAAACAATACTTTCATTCCTCATCTCACTCGACAATGTCTACTTCATTAGCACAGACTACATTGTTAAGCAGCACGTCACCTCTTTAAAACTAGAGTGGGCTGACAGTATTTCCTTTCAGCAATAGAATGAATTGGTTTATATTTTAACAGCAAAATTCAAACTGGCCGCCAACATTCCATGCATTTATTCGTTCGTGTGTTTCATGGTGGTTTGTTGTAATATTCGTTATGCCTCAAGACAAAAGTTCAAGTAGTACTCTTCTGAAAAGCTGGATTGATGGAGAGAAGACTTTAATATCAGACGGAAATCGTATATATTGTCAAGTTTGTTCCAAGAAAATAAGCTTTTGCACTTTTTAAAAATATTTATCCACAAACACTTTTAATTATTTTATTTACAAAGACACATTACACATTATATTACATGCAGTTGCGTATTTTAAAGTTTAATAATGTTTTAATTAATATGTGAACTGCACAAAAAAGTTCCAACTGGATCAGAATTTGCAGACTGCGTCTCATATAAATAATGCAACGAAAAATAAGTGTCAGCCTTTGCTTAATTTGAATCTAAAACAAAATGAAAATTATCCATTTAGTGCGAACCTCTGTGAAGCCCTAGTAGCAGCTAATATACCTTGGGGGAAATTGGACAATCCATTACTTGGCGGAATTTTGCAGAAATACACTAAAAGGCACATTCCTGGCAAGTCCACATTGAAAAATAATTACTTGGATCCACTGTATGAAAAAGTAAATTCAGTTATTTAATAATGTTTATTAAAGTTAATTGCTTAAAACATTTGTGTAATTGATGTGTACTTTAAAATAGTTGTTTTGATAGCTATTAAAAATAAATTATATTTTAGGTACTCCAAGAAATCAGAAACAACATAGGAGATTCATTTATTTGGGTTTCCGTGGATGAAACTACAAACTCCTTTGGGAGGTATGTAGCTAATGTAGTTGTGGGGAAAATGGACTCCATAGATGCTGGATCTCCTCATCTGACTATGTGCACTGTCTTAGAAAAAACCAATCATGCTGCCATTGCAACGACAATGAGAGATGCATTGCATAAGTATATTACCCTGAAAATGACTGAAAAAATAGAGATATCAGAGAATGACTTGAGTGTAAATTTTAATTTGTTTTTAGGTTTACTCTGGCCAACCAAAGAACATGAAGAGAGATTCTTGGCATTCTTAACTGACAGTGCAGCATATATGCTGCAAGCAGTTCAAGTTTTCTACCCAAAAATGATCCACATTACTTGCATTGTCCACGGCCTACATCGTGCTGCTGAAGAGATTCGTTCACAGCATCCTAAGGCTAATAATTTGATTTCTTCGGTTAAAAAGGTGTTTGTAAAGGCTCCGGCAAGGAGCACTATTCAACGAAGAACTACCAGAAATTCCCCTTCCAACAGAGCCTGTATTAACTAGATGGGGAACCTGGATCAATGCTGCTCTCTACTACTGTTCGTATATTGAAGATATTAAGAAGATTGGTATTCTGAGTTATCACCATTATTCGCCATCATGTATTAGACCCTTGTGGGTCTGTTACAGTCTCGTGCCACCTATTTTTGGGTCTTCCAGTTATCTAATTTAAGTTTAAATATTTGTGTTTTTCATTGATGCATAGATCCAAGTTTCACTGTAAGTACATTTCTATAATTTAAATAGATAAATTATATAAATAAACTAAATAGTAAGGGTTTTTATGCATTACACTGTATTTAGTTTACATTTTCCTTGTTTACTAGATAAACATAAATTTATTTTTATTGAATTTCAATAATACATTTCTTGAATATATTGAAATACTAGATTTTAATACTAGGAGGCACGCCTACAATGGTCCTTATTTTCTTCATAATTAATTTATTAAGTTATATGTTTGTTCTTAGGTGCTTCATTTACTGAATCCAGAAGATGCGGCCTGTATTAATTCAGCAATATTGGTAGCAGATGATGTAGGAATTCAAAGTGAACTTTCGTACATAGGTGCACATATCAAGACACTTCCTGAAACAATAACCAAACTTGAGGAACGAGGTCTTCAGCTGACTATTGCAGTGAGTTTGTTGAACACTGTCACAACATCTTTCAACAAATTACCAGGGTCACTGGGGAGAATTCTAACAGAGAAGATGAAGAAAACTGAGGAACGAAATCCAGGTTTGGAAACAGTGAAAAGGATTAGTGGAATTCTACAAGGTCAGCCTCAGACTGTTCCGAATTACACACCTAAAGAAATAGCAGCTTTTAAGTATTGTACTGTACCTAAATTCATGTGAAGTTGAAAGAACATTCTCTGTTTATAAGAACATACTTGCTGATAACCGAAAGAGATTTACATCTGAAAATTTGGAGAAATATATTGTAATCTGTTGTAATACCAATAAGCAATGAAGTTTAATGTTTTTACAAATTTACATCCTCCAATATTTGGACGAAACTTATTGAGTCATTACTTTATTGTTGTAAAATAAAATACTTTTGACTGCATATTTTCAAGTTTTACTGCATAATTTCTTAATTTTTTTAACATATTTGCATACATATTTTCACGATTTTCATTGCATATAAATACGCAGCCTATTAATAACACTCTGAGATGTGTTCAACACTTGAGCAACATCAGACTGACTTACGCCATCTTCTATCATTCCTACAGCTTCGAACATGTCAGAAGTTTTGAGATAACATTCCATGATTTAGTAATCAGATTTTGTATGAAACACCTTCAACATTAATAACCAAAGGATAAAATCAACAAAATAAACAATTGACCACTGTTAACGTTATCATGACATCATTGAATATGTATCTCATTATTGCCACTACCAGAAATGTAGCACAAAATACGCAAGAAACAGAATACAAATATTGTCCTTCAGACTTTTTTGAGCAGTGTAGTTGACTTACTATTAATAAGTAAATATAATTATATAAATTGTATATATTAACATTTAATTGTTATTTTATAAATAATTAACCAATTAAATTAGTTTTACAGGTAGGCCCTATCATGTAAGCAAATATCTTACTATAATAATAGCGGACAGCTGTATACTAGCAGCATTGCAGTGAGTGCGAAATCAGAGTCCGTGGATATCCAGAGTATCGCAATCCTTTGCGCCGGCAAATGCCGACAAATCCGCCATTGTTATTACAGCGCGCACTATGCAGGATACAGTTGTATAGGGAAAGAATGTAATGTAAGTGCGAAAAAATGCAATGCTGCTGTGTTCAGAACTGTTCACAGAGAACTGAAAAAAGCGCACATTTGTTTTCTCTGTGACAAGGTGAAATAAATAAGGAAAAAGGAAAAGAAATGACTATAAATATAAAAAGGAACGATCAGCTACCTAAGCAGCCATATATTGTGAGATTAATGACTGACTGTATTTTGATATTTATTTTTTTCAAAATTTGGGCCCCAAAATATTTTTATAAATCTAATCTAGAATTTAAGTTGTTTCAGCAATGATATTTCTACATAAAACGAATGAAAATTACGTACCAATTAGCATCAGTTGTCAAATTTTTACCATCTTCTCCATTTCAAACCAAGCATTTCTGAATTTAAGCCTAATTGTTATTTGCAAGAATGACATAATACATTTGTGAAAGTTCTGAATTCATTCTTGAGACAAGATTGTATTGTTTGGCTCGATTGGAAAATAAAGAGACCGTAGAAAGTAAAACCCTATTAAGGTTATACTGAGGTGAAATTTCAATTTTCTGAGCAATTCTAGGTAGATCTCTAAAATTTTATACTTTTAATTTGTAATTTTAAGTTGCGTAAATTTAGGTTTTCAAAAATTGCCACTATTGAGTCATTCCACGTCAAATCGCACAGCAATAAAACACGACCTTCTCAGAAATGGTCGAATTTTTTTTCATGAATTCCAGACATCAAATAAGGAGACCCGTATTGTTTTATTTTCACAATTATTAATTATTTGTGTAGTTATGACTATTTGAAGTTACGCAAATTATGCGCGCACTGTTACATAAACTCGCTTGGAACTCTGTGTCTACATATAATTGAGATTTGCGGTTTGGCGCATTTGAAAGACGAAATACAACACTTTTTATTACTTTAGATCTATCACAAATAAATTTAAAATTTGGCCTATTTTTTTAATCGTTTCTTTTTCAAAGCAAAATTACTATATTAAATAGCGAAGTTAAAAATCTGAAAAAAATATAGACTTGTTTGCTGATGTATTATCTGTAAACTACTGCATTTATAAATATGGGATCGGCACCCATACATTTGTAACAATTTATTTTCCGGAGGCATGCATGCGCTCGCGATGCCCAGCTAATGAACTGCTTGCAGCCATAGGCTAGAAGACTGCCCGTGAAAAGTTTTATGAAATTCCCCGTTGCATCTGATGTCACCATACCAATCATCAAATGATTAATACCTTAAGGAACAGTAAATATCTTATCTAAAATTATTTTATTATTGTCAGCTCAGCTAAGAGGGGAAGCCCTTCACAGTGCTTTATGTTTATACTGTAATATAGCCAAGTGTTTGATGATAGCAAGGCTGGGTAAGGCAGTAAACTTTATGGCAATAAACAGATGGCAGGAGATAAAATATAGAAGAGAAAAATAATCAGTTTGGGTTTGAATTTCACGCAGTGACGTGACTTCTATACAACATGAGTGATTGTAAAGACCGCGTAATATATAACAAGTGTTTAAATCCATTTACCTTCCTAATCATGCTTTTAAAAAGAAAAGTACACTAAGACGCGTAAGTCGCGACTTACTGATAAAGCTCAATTTAAAGGAGTCTTTGAATGTGCAAATATGTGATTCGTTCCGTAAAAATCAATCAATTTCCGGATAGGTCAGGTGAAATTATATGTGAAGCCGGTAGTTCTTGTGATATTAATAAACATGAATCAAATGAAAGTGCGGACAGAGAAAGTGATTATCCCAGTTCTTCTAGCAGTTCTATGGATACAGTGCTGTAAATCACTAATGTTGAGGAATTAAACAAGAGTTTGATTTCAATAGAATCCCCTATCAAGAAAAGAAAGCTACAACAAAAATGATACCCCCGTGAAAAGTTTCAAAAAGTAAAAGGCTCCCTAGCATGTAAAGTTTTTCGTGTAGAAGATGCATCGTCATCCCTTCAAGTTTCAAAAAGTAAAAGGTTCCCTAGCATGTAAAGTTTTTCGTGTAGAAGATGCATCGTCATCCCTTCAAAAGTCAGCCATATCTTATTTTTGACGGAATGCAAAGAAATGTACAACCTGAAAACTACATAGTTATTGCAGACTTTTCTGAAAATTATTCATTTGTAATACAAGATTCAATATAAGGTGGGCATTGGAACTTATGCTAAGCCACAATACAATACAATTTTAATTTTACTTCCTACTTTATTTTATTTTATATTCTCTTATAGGCCTATTAAAATTATATCTGAACTGCGACCGAACACGAGCGCTGCTCATTCAGTCTCAAATTTTGTTAATACTACTGTATTCCCTTTTTTATATTGATTGCATTATTTTATTTCTATTTCTCTTGTTTGTAATTATATTCTTTATTCTGTATATTTAAATAAATAAATCCTTAGTATATTTCAAAGGAGATACAGAAATTCGTTACAAAAGTATTGTCATTTCAGAAACCATGAAACATGACACCGATCCCTTTCACTTTTTTCAATCCGAAGCAATCAATTTCTTAAGGCAAGAATTCAACGATTTGAAAAAAAATCATCTACTTTTCCAATGGATTGCCTACATGAAGACGATTATGGAATTAGTGCTGAATGACACTTCTTTGCAACGTCGCATGGTAAAGGTCCATGTGATGGCATTGGAGATACTGTTAAAAGACTTGCCACGAGAGTTAGCCTATACAAGATCCTATAACAACACCAAAAAAAGAAAACTGTTTGATTGGTCACAAAAAAACATTTCTAACGTGTCATTTATATTTTGTCCATTCAATAAGCACAAAAACCACACTGAAAATTTGCAGGCCAGATACCATAATCTAAAACCAATAACTGGTACATTAAAATTACATTCTTTCATTCCGTTGTCAAAAACTGAAGATTTAGTAAAACAATTTTCTTTCAAGAAAGAAGGTAGGCAATGAAAATTTAAAGTGTGAATGAAAAGAAACATTTAAAAAGCATAATGTACAATTATTTGAAGATATCATAATAAGTAAATTAGCAGTGTTTCCTCGAGTGACTTGATCTGTACTGGATGTAATGTTGCAACGTTCAGTCAATCATCCAGCGCTGATAAACCTCCAGCGTGCTTTAACGCTTCCCGTCCACTGCTGCTGTGCCGACCGCTACACATTCTGTCATAAGTAATTAAATTTCCATTAGACTATTGGAGATCCCATTCTGATTTTTTCTGGAATTATTAAGAATACTTCAGTGCACCTAGTAGTTATTTTTTTAGATTTTTAATAGGGCTATTTCATATTGATATATATGTTTTAAAAATTGAATTATAAAAAAATATTTGTAATAATTATATTAAAATTAGTTAGTAAATATTCAATAAAAGACAGTACTTTAAGCTTTTAAATGCATTTTTCAAAAAACTTTTAACATCCATATCGTCAGAAATATGACGCTTTAAATGTTGCACTGTGCGATATTTTTAACGAATTTTAACATGTAATATTTTAAAAACATGTGTACTTAGGAGGAAATAAAAATACACTTGTTGGTTTATTAGACCCATAGAGTTGGTAAAAAAAATATAAACGCAATCAGAAATATGAAGGTCAAAATTTGTATAATTTTGTGCGATTTGACCTGGAATGAATCTATTTTGGCCTGAATTTTTGTTTACATTCGTGTCAGACCTTCAGAAACGAAACTTACTATACAATATTCCTCTTTATTTTACTAAAAAAATAATTTAAAATATTTAATGCATTAAAAGTGTAAAAAAAAAAAAAATTCAACTCAAGCGTAAAAAAATTAATATTAAAAATACCTCTTCTGGCTGATATGCATATATATTATCAGGCAGAATGTCTCACTTGATGATATGTGTCAGAGGAAGGATAATTGTTTGTATGCATCTGAAGTCTGATTAGTGGAATATGTAGCTAATCGGCGAAGTATGTATTGGAGGGGGGAAAGAAACTGGCCACCCTGCCCCATTATCTCCTGGCCTAGTTGTCTCATGAGTGATGCCTTATTGGTGGTACTTATGAGATTCAAACCTGTCTTCGGACAGTTGGCTAAACAACAACAACAACAAAATATGAGTGTTAGATATAATGCTGATAGTAAGTTTTGTTAAGAACATATTCAAAAACCTCAACGAAAAATCATGCATGCAGTACAGAATCTGTAGAAAGAGTAGCATTTTTAGCAATGCAAAATTTACATAAAATTAAAGTGGAGAAAATTGACTTCAAAGTTTGGGATAATTATAATGAACCAGATCTCTGTCTTTTTTATTTTCTAGGCATTTTGAAACATATAGACCTAGCATATTATATACAGAACTTACCCTTTATACACTACCACGCTGTGCACACCTAACCTACACTAGTAGATAAAAATGACCAAAAAAACTATGCAAACTTATGAAAACACTATAATAGATAAATGTTATTTACAAATCACTATGGACTGTAGACACTATTATAACACTAACAATAAAACTGTTAGAAACTTGCAAATATTTCTTGTATCCAGGATGTAGTGGAAGTGAAGCGGAGCGGAGCGACGCTCCGGCACTGTGTTCGAAGGTGGAGCAGAGCTCCGGCACTGATTTGGAATTTTAAAATCTGTTTTGACATTACAATACTTTCCCAGCTAACGATATCTTAGTTAATGTCAGAATATTTAGTGATTATATTTTCTGTGCTTCCTTTAGAAAATCGGCAGAAGTAGAGGGTCGCAAGATCACTAGGAGCGTAGACAGGATCTGTGGTGAGAAATGGGGAAGAATCAATGGCAGAACAACCACCAAACTAAACTTTAGTGCGCCTGCGTGAAATGACCACATTTCTAATTCACTTTCGTTTCGTATCGTATTTCATTAGTTTTCGCGTCTTTGTACGATACAGGAGATTGTCTATGGCAGTGGTCGTCAGCACTCGCTGAAATGTGCAAAGGGTAAGCGGTGCCGTCCTGTGTGCCCCGTCGTGCAGCAGGAAGAGGTAGACAGCATACCTGCTAGCAGCTACGAGTGCACCATGGTGCACTGTGTTCTCTGTGGGTAAGAGACGCTAGCCCCAGAGTGCTCTGTGCTGACGACCCCTGGTCTATGATGTTACTTGCCGAAATGTCTTGTGTTTGTTTCCCAGTTATTTTACGAAGTGAATTCTAAACAGTCAAGTTACTGCCTATAATGTGACTAAAAGACTTCTTGAAACTTTTGTTTTTATCTATTGTCCTTCAGTAAATATGGAACAAAATAAATATAGACATAAAACAATAACTTCTTTCTTTTCTCGTGCCATTGCTGTTACTAGTGGAGTTAAATACAAAAGCTTTCTCTCCTGATATTGTTGATATCTCAAGTCCATTGCTTCTATTTGATGAACCTAGTACAACTCAACCAGAGATACTGTTATAAAAGATACAGTTCCAGTATGACTGCGAAGAATATTCAACACCATAATGTTCAAAATAGTGAAAGCCAAAAAACCGGCCTGCAAAGTGAGTGGTCGAATGTATGCAGTGAAGAAAATATGTGGTCAAGAAAAAAAAAAAAGAAGCTTATCCGTGGATTGATTGTAAGCAATGTAAGCTAGGCTGTAAAGTGTGTCATGAAGTAACTACATTAGATGTATTAAAAAAAATAGTGTATTTCTGTATCTAATGAATGGTGCTCATTTTCAGTAAATTACTACGCATCGAACAGATCAGATCAGATCAGATCAGCTGAAGCCACTACGAAAAAAAAAATCATTGAACACAAGAAATCCAATGCTCAGAATATAGCACAAAAATTATTGATATGTCTGAAAAGCAATCAATTGAAAATGTTGGCGAATAAACGAGTGCAGCCCACCGTGAAGCAACAAAAGCGAAATTTATATCAGCTTATTAAGCCTACATTGCGCAGAATAATCACCCTTACAGTGACCATTTTGGTTTACTTGAGCTTCAGAAGCTAATTAATGGATTAGGTATTGATTGGTGTTGCCTTGCATTCTTCTGAGGCTTACTTTATGGCATTTCTTCCTTTGTCTTATTTTTTTTCATCCAAACCTTTCCCCCTTCCCTATAGGTTAAAAAACATAAAGAGCTCCGGGACTGTAAAGTTTGGGACTGCAACCCTGCTTGTCCAAGCATGGAAAACACGTTTTTATGGCTACTAGCAACAAGTGGAATTTTCCTTCAGACAAGAGTTGTGCTCTCATTGTAACTGAATATCTTTCAAAGGAAAGCAGCCTTTGAAGTAGGCCTAACACCTGTTGGATTCTATGAAGAAATATTTCGAGAAGTCGAGAAGCTACACTGGTTCAATCGGAAATCTAATATAATAAATAATGTATTAAATATAGCGTAATTTCTAAAATGATCGCAGAATTCAGAGTGGAGGGCGTGGAGGAAGCATTTAAATTAACAATCAGAGCCCACAGCCTTTTAAAAATGTTACCCTAAACAGCTGATAGACCGGTCGTATGGTGATGAAAATTGGCAGAGGGATCTTTACAGTCCATGAGGATTTACTTGTCTAGTCCCTTTTAGAAAGAGAAAGAATACTCACCATCTCTCTCTACCCTCATTTATGGTGACGGCGGTATGGTCGACACTCCTTCCAGCGACCAGGAGTTAGCAGCGGCGGCACTCTCTTCCTCTTCAAATTCTGACTCCTCTCCGCCAGAAAGTTCCTCGTCCGTGTCCGTGTCATCCAAATTTATTACGAATCGATCGCTAATTTCGTCTACTAGTCCGTCCTTCTCCCAATAAAATTGTTCGACTTTTTCCACGTGTTCACAGGCCTTTCTCCAATTATCTTCTGTCACTTTTGCAAGAGCGCTCTCAAACAACAATTTCACATCTTTACTTTTGAACGAAATATTACGCTTCGCAACGTCATTTTTAACCTGCCCCCATATTAATTCGATCGCGTTTAAATCACAATGGTATGGTGGCTGTCTCACTACAGTATGGGAGTGCATTGTCGCAATTTGGTCGATTTCGTATGTTTTGAAATTATCTTTTTTAGTTTTTACAAGTTCATATAATACAGGTTTCGTGGATCGTAAATCAAATTCAATGTTATTGTTACGAAGCCAGGACTGCATTTCAGATTTCGGTGTTGATGAAATTGGTGCCTTATTGAGTTCTGTTGAATGATAGGGGGCATTGTCCATTACAATGATGCTATTGAGAGGAATGTTTGGTAATAATTGATTAATGAACCAGTTCTTAAATAGAGTGCTGTCCATCTCCTCGTGGTAGTCTTTAGTTGATTTAGATTTGAAAGTTAGAAGCGCGTTTGGAATGAAACCTGTCGAACATCCGGCGTGTAAAATAATAAACCGTTGACCTTTTCCTATTGGGGTTTGAAGTGGGAAGTCAATTTCGTGATCATCGCTTTTCCAAACTTTGCTTTTCGTATGGTTCACATTAACCCAAGTTTCGTCTAGATAAACAACGGCGCGTCCAGTGGCGCGTAATTCTTTCATTTTTCTTAAGAATTTAAATCTCTTTAAAATAACATCTGACCTTTCCATTAAAAATTTTCTGCCTTGAGTATTTTTAACATACCTAAATTTCATTTTTTTAAGAATTTCTCTCAAACTCCATATGCTTCCAGTGAATAAGCTTTCCTTAATTAATGCGTCATTTATATCCTTCAAACTAGGCAAAAAATCAGTCCGATACAAAGAATAAATTACTCGTCTTATAGCGGCGGCAGAAAATGAGTCAATTGCAGTTTTCTGAGGGGTCCTGTTTGGGCGTTTCTTTCCTGGAGTTCGCAGAACACTTCCACTTTCTAGTGCCTCCCTTTGTTTTTTTAAAATCCTGCTAACACTACGAGACGATATACCTGTCGCTGCAGCAGTTCTTTCGATAACACTCGACACAGATATTGTTTGCTTTCCGCGTTTCAGTGCCTCATATTCTTCAGTAAAGAATTTGTGTACATTAATAACCATGTTCATACTGTCCGACTTCAAGGCTTTCCCGCGTTTTCCCATATTGCCTACCATGATTATTAAAAACAAGAGCACAACACACATTACAATGTTTAAGATAACAGGGAAACCATGCAATTCCGAAAACATTTTGTTTAAATTGTGAATTATTGTATATTATATTATATTATATTATATTATATTATATTAAATTGACACAACGAGACACACACTTACTTCACTATTCACTAAACACTACTGAATAAATGAACTCGAACAACGCCAAGACGCCACTGAGAGACCCACTAATTGGATTTGCAAAAGTGTGTTCTAGAAGGGCCAAGGGAGAAGGAGGGAAGGGAATTCCAAGAATTCTACAAAAGAAAACCTTTCCCCCCTTACATCTGTTGACAGTCGATAGACAAGGACCGCAGACAAGGATAGTAGAAATCACGCCAACTTAACCCTCATGCACTGTAGACCATAAATGAATTGTTAAAGATAAAAACAAAGAAACGATTTTTTGACCAAAAATGACAAAATCTCACATCATTGCATCCTTGGGGACATTATACTGAAATTACTAACTTCCATATGTTTAAAGCTAAATTCACAAAATGTTTATCACTAGGATATCTGGTTGATAATAACACATGTACAAAATTTCGTCTCTCTCTATGATAAGTGGTTTGCATTTAATTAATAACATAATAAAATAATATTGTATTGTTTTATACAAAAAGTCCCTTGCGCCACAATTTACATTATTTTTAATTGATATTCACTTATATGGTTCTTTATATACATTGGAACAAACATTACTATTGGAATTTTATGTACAGGGAATGGGTAAATTACTGGGAATTTTTATGACTATTAATTTTTTTTTTTATTTTTTATATTAAAAAATTCTAGTAATTTACTAATTAATTTTACAGCAAAACCCTATAGTAAGCTTTGATTCCATGTATTTAAGGATCCATATAAGTGAAAATCACTTAAGAATAATGTCAATTGTAGTGCAAGCGACTTTTTATATGAAGCAGTTCAATATTTTAATAAAATAATTAATAAAATTCAAACCATGTATCATGGACGGATGCAATTTTCTACACTTGTCACTATTAAGCAGATATACCAGTGATCAAAATTTGGTGAATCTAGCTTCGTAAGTATGGTAGTTATTGATTTCACTGTTGTGAACTCTTAAAACTAATGAACTTCGAGAAATTTCGGTATAGTGTCCTCTTATCTGCGGAAGCCGGAGAGTTTGCACGAGGTATGCTGTTGGAAATGTTTAGATTTATTGTTATTTTATTTTCAACATTGTTGTTTTCATTTGTTACTTGTAATTTATTAAATTCATGTTGCTGTAATACCTATAACTGTGACGTTTATGAAGTAGTGTATTGAACACTTAAATATATATTTATGCTGTAATAATTATTAAATAAAGTTTTTATACATTAGTATGTTGACTGACAATAATGTTCTAAAATGTAAGAAGATGCTTTAGTAGTTTTTGTCCTTCAAATTAAAAATCTCTGAGTTTTACTTTAAATATTCCTATCCCTAGCGTGTTGAAAAGGGATAACAATGGCGTCCGACTCGGTGATTGCGCTACTCTGGTATATCCACGGACTCTGTGCGAAATATCGCGGACCTGCCATCTAGCAGAGCGGCATGGAATTACGCCCACAAATACAAATAAAACATAGCGGGATTCAGACTATTGTTTAAAACGTGAGTTACTAATGTGGAATAATATATGAAACACTTAAGAAATGTAGAATAATATTTAATGTAAAATTATTATCTTATATCAAAGCTGCATATTATGAGAAATATTGCATACCTACTTCATATTACTTTCCGTAATTAATTGTTACCGGTACATATTTTTTCTTTGGTTTAGTGAGACAAAATCAATTCTGATAATTATTAGGAATGAATTTACAATAATGCTTTATATACGCATTGCTGACAGCTGCAAAGATAAAATTGATAGTAATCTGATGCTTGTAATAATTAGTAAAGGCATGTGGACAACAATAAAACTTAATTTGATAAAACCTTAAAATTTCCAATACTTTTTAATTTCTATTCGTGTATTAGGTTTATATAAAAAAAAGCTAATTTGCATTGTTCTATCAACACAAAGACGAAGGAATTAGGCCTACTAAAGAATGTTGTTGACTCACGTTTTATGATCCCTCGGTAATCGAAAGTACGATTTGGAGCAATATGTAATGCTGTAATTTTGTATCAATTATAAAAAGCACATACACACCCTAACATTTTAACACAGCACTAATTAATAAAACTATTAACTAGCAACAATATACATTGCAGTTGATTACAGCTTGTTTCGAGAGTATCGTCACACCGGCCGCCTAGGTAGCAGCACCAGCATCGTTCGCGCGCAGAACTGCTAGCTGTCCGGTATTATTATATATTTGATTTAAGGTTTAACTAATTTTATCCATGACTAGTATCTGTGTTTGGAGCTTGCAAACTTTCATGCTTATGCTTACGTGATTTGCAGACAGAACGCAATCGTGGAGCGCTGAAGTATACGACGGAATATGAGGAAATGGCGTCGTTATGTTTCCATGGTTACCAAGTATGTTTGCTGTTATGTTTATGTTCCCATCGTGAATGATGGTATGATTTCTTGATTTTACCGTAACGTTTACATTCTTAAGTTAACGCTTACGTTATGTTTAATTTTCATTGTGAATGAGCCTTAAAGCTACAAAAACGTCTTGAGCATTTCATGTAATAGTTGTGTTTGTGTATTAAATTATTTTAAAATGGTGTATACCCTTCAAGAGAGAACATAAATCATCCTTATTAATTAAATTGAGGAAATTATACAAAATAATCTGTATTTTCGTCCTACAATCAACTGATAATAACAAAAGTACCACAGTATAAAGAAGATACAGTAAGTTCAACTAGTCCATTTCGTGGGAACAAATTCTGAGTGCGCATGTCACGAAACCGGGTGTATTGCCTGGAACCTCCACCAGATGGTTCTCCATCTATGACAGGCTGGCATAATTTAATATTAACTGAAAAGATTTATTACTCATCTTTTAACAATATGAAAGACATGAGGCAAAGGAATGGCAACATAATCATAATAATAATTACTTCCGTATATAAACATCATGAAAATATTTACTAATTGACGCTAATTTTAAAGTCACTGGTAGATGCTTATGTTGGTAACGTAATATTCAATCATTAGCTACATAGATCATGTCATTCGTTTCGATGAAGTTACGTCAACAATGGATATAATAAAATTTTGTTGACTAGCTAATAGCATTATATGGAAAGAAATGCAATGGATATGAAGAAACAGAATAAAACGGTAAGCACTTCGCTAATAGTAGTCTATGTTTTACTTCAATCATAAACACTGCAATTTTATATGTATTTTGAAAAGAAAAAGTGAATTTTCATTAGACCTACATAATAAGACACAAATATCACTACAGAACAAAGGGATAATTACAACAGTTAATACAAAGTTTCATCTGAAAGTTTAGCATGTCTGAACAGCTGATCGCTAAAATCAGCTGTTAGCGCTGCCGATACTAGCGACATGGTTGGATTCATTGAGAACTACACCTCCCTAAGTTTGATTTTAGTACCAACAACATCAAAGGTGCCGACAACAGTTGTCTCTACTGTATCTTCTTTATACTGTGAAAATACAGGTTTCCAGGCGTCGAAAGAAAACAAAAGATGCGAAAACAAATTAATGAGTTGTAAAACAATTGAATCCTCTTCCATATTTAAGTATAAAAATATAGGGGTACCATTTGAAATTTCAAAGTGGGGTGGCTGGGGGTAGGGAGTGAAATCTAAAATGCAGTTAAGCCTGGTTTAATACTTCCCACAATATCTAAATTGACGTGTTTTTTGTTTAAATTGAATTCAATTTAAATGATTAGTTATTTAGACTGGAAAGTTTTGAAATGAAAGCCATGCCTATATATATATATATATATATATATATATATATATATATATATATGTTGTTGTTTGGCCAGCTGTCCGAAGACAGGTCTAAATCCCAAAAGTGACACCAACAAGGCATCACTTATGAGGCAACTAGGCCAGGAGATAATGGGGTAGGGTGACCAGTTCTTTTCGCCCTTATATATAGAAGAAGAGATACGGATCACATGAAGAGACAAAGAGGAAGGCAGAAAATAAGAAAGATTGGAGAAAGCTGGGCTGGCAGTGAAAGACCTGTCCTTGGGAAATTTTTTAAAATGCCTTAATTGAAATTCACAAAAAAATAATGGAAATGTATAGGCTGGTGAAAAATGTTACTTCACATTAAAAAATCTCCATGTGGCATAAACAGCTCACAAAGAGATGGTCTCATTTTTGACGACAATTGCACTGAGAAGATGGGAGTGGAAAATCCTTAAACATCCCCCTCACAACCTCAGACTTCCTCATATTTGAAAAGATGAAATGAAACCTCGTTTGATAAAGACGAAAAAATTAGACAATAATAGGCTTACTAACTTGGACGTCAATTTTTTTACCCAAAAGCGGCTTCCAGAAAGTATTAGGGTTGTTTGAAAAGTTCATAGCTTGACAAAGAAATTAAACGAGGATTATTCTGAAACAATCTTAATTTCCCAACACAATCCTTCCTGAGATTCACACACTAGGTCCACCAGTGCTACAATATTGCTATACTATCCTTGTACAATACACATTCCTCGAGGTCTGCAAAAAAGCTTTCTGCGATAACATCTTTATTTGACGAGCATTTCTTCCCAGCCTAGTTAGTTTTGAGCTTTGGGAAAAGAAAGAATTCTAAGAGTACGAGATCTGGTGAGTGGGGGAGGGTGAGGTACAACAACAATTCGAACTGCAGTTCGTGTAGTATAGCAATCGCGATTTCAGACTGTGAGCAGGTGTATTATCGTGATGAAACAATACTTTCTTCTTGGCCGTACCTGGCCTCTTCTCGCGAATTTTCCCTTTCAGCTGCTGCAGGAGATTTGAATAATATTCTCCGGTTATTGTTCTTCTGTTTGCTAGATAGTCAATCGTGATTATCCCCTTGGAAGCCCAAAACACGGACGCCATGACTTTTCCAGCCGATTGAACAGATTTTGCTTACTTCAGAGGCGGAGAATCACTGTGGTGGCATTGTTTCGATTGCTGTTTTGTCTCTGGTATGTACAGAGCTGTCGACCTGGTTGGCGAGTTGGTATAGCGCTGGCCTTCTATGCCCAAGATTGCGGGTTCGATCCCGGGCCAGATCGATGGCATTTAAGTGTGCTTAAATGCGACAGGCTCATGTCAGTAGATTTACTGGCATGTAAAAGAACTCCTGCGGGACAAAATTCCAGCACATCCGGCGACGCTGATATAACCTCTGCAGTTGCGAGCGTCGTTAAGTAAAACATAACATTTGTACAGAGCTATTATTATCATACGTTCGAGAAAAGAGTGGCCGGCCAGCCAGCCGCGCGCTAACCGTTCCTCCCGCGCAATCGCGCTCCAGTAGCCATATGGCATTCAGTGTGCTTAGAAGTCATGTAATGAAACTCTCGATTCTTCAAGTGTACAACGTTAGTTTATAAAGTTTAGTAATTATTGTGTATTTAGGTAATGCCTAGCAACAAATTCTCACTTTACTGTGGCACCCGTCTGGAACGTTCTGGTCGCGTCTGGTTGCGCGCGCATCTAGCGAGAAGAAAAGCGCGGGGAAACGGAAACTCGAGCTTCGGTAGGCGCTGTAGCGCGGCACGAAGCGAGGGGAAAGAACTGCGGTCTCGGCGCGGAGCGGAGAGAGCGGGGGAAACATCTGGAAGCAGATCTCTCTCGACGTTTCCGAAAGCCACCCGAATCGAAGATTCGCAAAGTTATGGTGTAATAAATAAAAGCGCGAGTCTTCGGAAGTCAGTCAGTCTTCAGTCAGCCTTCAAGTCTTGGACAGCAGCGAGCAAGGTGGACCTGAGTTCGACGTGCAATGAACTTGAGTGAGTCCGTAACTGTGGCAGTATCCAAGCGAGTGCATGTATCCGGAGGACTTGATTCGACGTGCAGTGACCTTGAGTGAGTCCGTAACTGTGGCAGCGTCCAGGCGAAGGCGACGCGTCCGGAAGACCTGAGTTCGATGTGCAGTGAATTTGAACAGTGAGCTAGAAGAACTAGTCAGGGCAAGCGAACTGTGAACTGACAGTTTTGTTCTGCATATAGTGCTTTGTGAACATTAATTGAAATCAGGAGTACATTGTTGTTCTTCTCAATAATACACTGTATTGTCATTGCCGTCGTGTGGAGTGCAATAAGACTATTGTGTTGCTGTGTTGAGTGAATTGTTGTGGGGTGAATTATTAGGAAATAAAAGTCACATTGTTGTCGGGTGTGTGGTGCTAAAAGTAGAATACAAAGTTACAGTATGAACGTGTGTATACATACAATACGTACATAAAAGGCAGAATGTCCTGTGCGAAAACAAGACGAAAATTTTGAATAAAGTTTCCAAACAGACCTGTGCCTTCTGCCAAAACAATAAGACGACTCGCTAAAAGATTTAAAGAAAAAGGCTCAGTGAAGAATAGAAAATCAAACAGAAAACGTAGTATTCTTATGCGGAACGATTGTCAGTTTATTTCCAACAAGATTCCGCCACTGTTCATACAGCTGCCGTGTCAATGAGGAAATTGAGGCGTATTTTCGGTACGAGACTAATCAGTAATAATTTAAGGCCTACACGAAGCCCAGATATAACACCCTGTGACTTTTATTTATAGGGAACACTAAAAGGTAGGGCTTATAGAAAAAAAATCCTCATTCTATAGATGAACAAAAAGACTATATAGGGTACGAGAAGAAATCCAAGCTATCAATGATGTGGAACTTCAGAGTGTTGTTCATTCGTTTATCAGAAGATTTCAGTTGTGTGTGGCGGCAAATTGGGGCCATTTTCAGCACGACTGTAAGCATGGTAAGTGCAAATTACTGAACTTTTTTTGTTAGTAATGTTATATATTGGAGAAGCGCTGGAGAAATGGTTATGCGCTCGGCGGAAACCATGCAGGGAGCAGACGGCCAGCCAGCCGCTCTTTTCTGAGACGTATGATAATAATAGCACTGTAGTAGTGGATCCAGGTTTCATCAGTGGTCACAAACCGCCTAAAAAGTCGGGTATACTTTTCTTGAATCGAGCCAGACAATCCCTCGAAATTTGACATCGGATGTGCTTTTGTTCCGGTGATAACAAACGCGGAACCCATCTTGCGGAGATCTTGGACATACCCAAGACATTGACTAAGATATGGCGCACCTGTTCAGTTGAGATACGCATAACCTCGCTAATTTCCCGCACTTCCAGTCGACGGTGATTCAACACCATTTCTTCACTTGTTACTGTTACTGGACGTCTACTGCGGGAATCGTCTTCCACACTCTCTCAACCATGTTTAAATAGTGTCGCCCTTTTTTACAGTCGAAAACTCTAAAGTGAATTCCCCTAGCGTAGCATCCATGTCTGTTTTAATTTCTGTTGGACTCATCCATTTTTAAATAATATTTACTAACAGCACCAAGCTCGATATTTTCCATTTTTGCCAATCTGTTCGACGCACCAACTTCAAAATTAAATTACCGGTACCCAAAATGTAATCAACAGAAAAATTTATTATGATTTTTCGAGCTTGAACTAATGTACAATAGCCGATAAATAGCGGTAGTTTTGACACGTTTTCAATGCCATCTACTGTATGTGCCAGCCCACCAATTTTTCAAACGCACTTCGTACCATAATAATGCTTGAAACTGACTGAAGGTTATATGAAGAAGCATGACGTAAGCTCAATGTGAGATCATTAAATAAAAATAAACTTTTTTTTTAATTGGACTGGCATTTAATTTTAAAACTTTCTTTACATAATATAGTACAGCTTTGACGTAACTGGGAATCTTATCAATCTTCTCTGCCCACGACTCTTGTAAGTATACGATATTTTTCAACAATATTATGTAGGCCTAGAATAAGTTTAAAGGCAGGCATTCACTGGAATGGATTCGTTCTGCGCGTTCGGATTTTTATTCTTTGCACGTATTTTAAATTGAGCATCGCCCACTTGGCGGTGACTTGCATGACTGAATTCCGTCCAGAATTCTGGCTAGAGAAAGCTAGACGTATTTCCGTAAGGGCAAAGATCAAAATAAAAAAGTCCTTGACGATATATTATTACGAGGCCTCCAATTGCAGTCATATTTCAGGCATAGATGAAATGGATGACGGAAGTTTATTTTGGTATTTATTCTTACAAAGCTAACGTAATTAAAAATACATCCTCCTCAGAGCTCTCATTTTATTTCCTGGTTTAATCCAGAACACTACAAGAAAGTAATGTTCTCGCTCTAGTGGTAAATAAGAATACTATTAGATGATCAATTCGGAAATTCAGACAAGTGGATGATAGCTACTATAATAAAAATCCGAACACGCCCCAACGAATGCGATCCGGTAAGCGAGCGCCTACTTTAATTTTCTTTACAAAATACATCCACATATATTCATACTGTATCAGAAAATAAACGTTAGTATTCATTTTCAGAAGTGCCTTACACACTATTGTACCTTACTAAAAAGATTATATATTACCGGATTATTTGTAATGTCTAATAATCGTTCACTTGGACTCTTTTCCTTTTTTTGTCGAATTAACACATAAATCTTGCAGAGATCTGGACAAGAACGAAGTAATTTCTCCAATAATGCTTTTCCCACAAATCCTGTGCTGCCAGTTATAAATATATTCTGGCCTCTGAAGAATTCCGAAATGGTCAGCATGTTCTCTTATCTGAAAAATACATCAAAATCAAAATATTAAACATTCTTTACAGTTTTTAATTTTTCCATTCTGAATGAAGTACTCTCTCCTCTTTATTGTGACCACAGCTAAAAATAATAAGTTATGTTTATCGGTACATCATATTACTAACACAAACAAAACAATATCCATCTTAATTACACATTTTTTACACTTGCACCACTAATGGTTTGTTAAATTTGTTAGGTATATAAACAATTGTTTTAACTTTCGTGAATTAATTAAAACTATTGTGATTTTTTACCTCAGTTAATGACAAGTTTCGGTTTAATTGCCGTCTTCTTCAAACTTCTAGTCTGAAGAAATTTGAAGATGGCGGAAATTAAGCTGAAACAAACAGCACATACTGTCTTATTAAGGGTAGTAAACTGAAATTCGTTTGCTTTCCTGTAGTGTGTATCAGGACTTCAAAATGAAATTATATTAATTTTTAAATGAATACCGTAACTATATTATCCAACTCTTTTTAAAGATAGTTTTTGGTGAGCAAAACTGACATATCTCCTTGAAATTTTCGGAAGCATGAATGAAGTCTTTGGAAGCATGCAATGCAGAAGAGAATATACGATATTATTGAATTTAGCAACAAAATTGATTCAAAAAAGAGGAAAGGGTCGCGACAGGAAGAACTTGGCTGTGACATCAAACTGCGCATGCGCGGACTTCTCATGCAGTGCCAACGTGATCCTTATCTGAATTTATTTTCGCGTGCACATTCCAGATCAAATCAAGAAGTTATCTTCGTACTCCGGTTACACATCTTGCATATACGAAGGTTAGGTTTAGTTAGTTTAGACTTTTATTAACCAAGTCCGCGCATGCATAGTTTTATCTCACAGCCAAGTTCTTGCTGTCGTGAGCCGCACGTTAAAAAAGTATAAATTTTGTACGCCTTCGCTAGTACGAGATCAGTTCCTCTGTACGTATTGAAAGTTTCGAAAATCAGTTGAATAAAAGTCAAAAGGTCAATTGAAATAATATATTGCAAAGCATCTGAACTGGAAATTTAACTGAGATACTATACAGAGTGATTCACGAGGAATTACCGCTACTTACGGAGCTTATTTCCGAAGACATTCTGAGTAAAAGATGTCATATAAACATGTATCCTAATGTCAATATTCCTATTTTCAGAGTTACACTAATTTGAAGTTGTTTGTAAAATGTCTTTTTTCTTTAGTTTTAAGGGTAAAAAAATATTACAGTAAAGATTGAACTATTCAGAAGTATCGTTTCTTTAATTAGCTAGTATTCTGAAGCTAAAAATGTGTTCTGAATTCCATAGTTGCTTCATATAGTTTTTTTTTTTTTTTTTTTCGATTTTTAACTACAAAATTGCATTTTTCTTATGAATTTATAACAACAATTATTACAAATCACGCCACTCTTGTAAATTCTTCGAGACTGTATATTAGGATGCATAATTAAACTGTGAAGAATCAGGTTCCGTTTCCTAAAGTCGTATGATTTGTAATAATTTTTGTGATAAGTGCGTAAGAATAATGTAATTTTTAGTTAAAAATTCAAAAACAAAATCTGTACGACTGTCTCCGTGGTCTGTTGGTCAGCATGTTGGCTTCCAGGCTTCCAGATCTGGAGGTCCCGGGTTCGATTCCCGGGCTCAGCTCTCGGTGAAATTTTCTTGAAGAAGAAAAATTTCCGGAGTGTCTAAAGTCTGGAAAGTCTGTATTGTGAGTGTGCCGGGTTAACATTAATTAGCCAATGATAAAAAATATAACATACAATATATCAGGACTGTCGCTGGGCAGTAACCTGAACACAAGTTTCAGCGTCAGAGTGTTGACAAGTAACTCCATCTGTTCGCACAACCATAAAGCACTAATAGATGCTATAGAGTTAACGAAAAAAAATCTGTACAAAGCAAATTATCAACATATTTTTAGCTTTAAAACATCAGCCAATTAAAGAAATGATACTTCTGAGTAGTTCATTCTCTATCTGTAATATTTGTTTACCCTTAAAACTAAAGAAAAAAGGTATTTTACTAACAACTTCAAATTAGTGTAACTCTGAAAATATTGAGATTAGGACACATGTTTATATGACATTTTTTGCTCAGAATATCTTCGGAAATAAGCTCCGTAAGTGGCGGTAAATCCTTGTAAATCACTCTGTATAGTTCACGTCCGTTTCTCTAACAGGTGGAGAATCGATAATTTCCTCTTTTGGTATGTTAGGTCAGAGATAATACAAAAAACAACGATGATTTAACTGGCTGATGAAATAAAAAGTGGCATAAACAAATTGGTTAGCTGATTTTACCATGAAAGAAGGTCAGTATACAATACATACCATAACATCCTACTGGATATAAACGTAATCTAGGCCTACGTTTCTCACAATCGCAAACAGAAGTAGTAAAGATTCTGGTGTTATTTTGAACGCCGTAATTGTGTTAATAAGCATTTTTATACCCGAAGATAATTAAATAAAAAAATTAATACTGTAGATACAAACTGTTATATCATGAAGATGATTTACGGTAATTTTCAGTCTGATATCCATAAGCCCATATGTTCACAATTTGTGTGAATAATTAGCATAAACCTTAATTAACGGATGAGTTCTTTCATTTTATTAATAATAAAATAGAACATTAATGACGTTTTTAATGACGTAAGCTTACTGGTAAGGTCCTTGGTGTTTAATTGCAATTAATTTGAAAGAAGTATGTCACGAAATCGAAGTGTGTCAGTACTAGTGACAGACTACAGTCGCGCTCAAACCTCCTGACGTTTGCAGGGTGTCCGCTTATCGGCAACAGCCAATAGCGGCAGTGCTGCGTTGCAATATATGGGCACGCAGACTCGCCGCGTAGAAAGTCTCAAAATCAAATAACAAGTGCTCTCGGAAAATTGGTATTTTGTAGGGACCTTGTATGTATATGTGATGAATGTTTAATGTTTTCTGAACACACAGAAACAAAAATCACATTTCTACCTCCAGTGGTTCCAATTTTATGGGTTAATACAGTAAAACCCCGATATGGTGCTGCTCAAAAGACCGCGTGTATTGTGGCGATCACGTAAGTGTAGTTCCTAAGGGCTGTATTCATAGACATTTTTAGCGCGGGCTTCCGGTGGATGATCAGCGCTTTTCGTTTTCATAAACCAGTGTTAACGATAGGATATGATTTGAATTCTGTACTAGTAACCAGTGGATAGCCGTAGCGCGTGCTGCGAAATGTCTATGAATAGCACCCTAAAAGTCTAATTTGGCCGTCTCTTCAGTGTTGCCAACTAATACCAGTTATCACCAAAGTGGGAAAATTCACAATGCTACGTACTGAAATAATAATAATAATAATAATAATAATAATAATAATAATAATAATAATAATATAGTAATTAACAATAACACTGTCTCACTTATTTACCTTCCACATCTCATCTTTATGTTGCGAGGTGTTTTCTAAATGGTTCAATAAATTATGGAATAATATATTTTCCTCCTGGACTTCTCGCATATTAGCCTATGTTGGTAATTAGGATTAATAAGATCTACTATTAAAATTAATTTTGTCTGGCAACATGAACTTCATTGCTTTAACTAAACAGTTTACGATTAACGAGATCTAACCTAAAAATGTAGTTTGATCACGTGAAATGATTAGTACGAATTCCGAAAATAAAACACCACTTTAAAATGTATAGCTTACTTCAAATACTTACAAGCACTTTCTTTCTACCATGCTATTTCCTCTCTTGGACATTTTAATAAAAATCTAAATACAAAAGAATTTAATTAAAATGTCAAATATATTTACGTGCGTGTTTCATACGAAGTAGGTCTATAACCTATTTGTTATTTAATTACACTTACCTGAATATAGAGTTGAATTGGAATCACACGCAACAGAATTGAATTGTGTACTGATATTAATATTAATACCTGTACTACTGATTATTAATTCACAAGCCTAGGTACTTGCATATTCATCAGTTTACTTTACTTCAAACCGAAGTTACTGATGCCAATATAACAGAAAATAACTGTCATTGTAGCCTAGTGTTTGTCAGTAACCGAAATTCGAAACGAAGTTGGTAAAAGAAAATTCAACCTAAGAGCTAGAAAATCACTACAATCCACTAGCATTATGTAATAATCGGGGAAAATGGTTAGGTTTCACCCTTAAGGTATTAAATAAGCTGACCCGGACTATAAACCGCGTATTAATCGGGACCACGTATAGACGGGTATACTAATGTTGACTTATATAAAGTACCTATTAGCATTTATCTTTATTGAAATACATGATTCGCACTTCGCTTCTGCCAGAAGAAAACTGCCCCGTGTATTTGAGTAAAAGCTGCCGGGGAAAGAAGAAAAAAGGGGGAGAGAGAAACGGCGGACTGTTGTCTTTAGAAGGTGGTCTCTACGTTGAGTTAACATCCCTCATCAGGAGAATCTTTTCATTCCCCATGTCTCATATGTGATCCAACGAATAATCCCTCCCCTATGGGTATTGGCTTGTAATAGCCAGAAAGGAGGTTAAACAGAAAAATAAATAAATAAATGCTCAATATCACTCTACTGTGTAATTTGCAGCAAGCAATTTTAATTAAGTTATTCTTTTGCACAGCGCATATTGACTTCACGAGATGTTTAATTAATTTATTTGAAAATCGTTATTTTTTTTACTTACACAAAACACTAGTAAGCCTAAACGTCTTAAAATTAATATTATACTTACCGAAGTTTATAATTTTCCTTATAATAACAATAACCAAACAGCTGCTACTTTCTAAAGAGTAAAATCAACTGTATAGCTTCAAATGATATCACTGACTAATTTTGTATACGATCATTTTAATTCATGTTACAGGAAGGAAGGCATTAGAATGTAAATGTATAAAATTATCAAGTCATTGTACCAGGTCATACACTCCGCATTTGCCATGGTTGTAGAAGAAAATTCTGTACTACAAATTAAAGTCGCGTATTATTATTATTATTATTATTATTATTATTATTATTATTATTATTACTATATATCGTGAATTTTTATTCATTGTATGCCCCTACCCTACTTATAGGAAACATAGAGAGAACAATCGATGCAGAATATGTGAGGAGTTTCTTCTTTCTTTTCACATAGCCTACACATAGGCTATTTATGAGCAAGTCCCGTATTCTTAGGCCTAGGTTCGAACCTATTCTGTTGCTATCTCGTTACTCTAGGAATAACGCTTCTCTTTTTCGTTTTATGTATCAACGAATAACATGCCGTACTTAAATTTTATAGGACCTAAAACAACCTAATTCATATGTTACTTACTTGCTTACTTACAAATGGCTTTTAAGGAACCCGGAGGTTCATTGCCGCCCTCACATAAGCCCGCCATCGGTCCCTATCCTTCTGAGCAAGATTAATCCAGTCTCTATCATCATATCCCACCTTCGTCAAATCTATTTTAGTATTATCCTCCCATTTACGTCTCGGCCTCCTCAAAGGTTTTTTTCCCCTCAGGCCTCCCAACTAACATTCTATATGCATTTCTGGATTCGCTTATACATGCTACACGTCCTTCCCATCTCAAACGTCTGGATTTAATGTTCCTAATTATGTCAGGTGAAGAATACAATGCAAGCAGTTCTGCGTTGTATAACTTTCTTCATTCTCCCTCTTAGCCCCAAATATTTTCCTAAGAATCTTATTCTCAAACACCCTTAATCTCTGTTCCTCTCTCAAAGTGGGAGTCCAAGTTTCACAACCATAAAGAACAACCTGTAATATAACTGTTTTATAAATTCTAAATTTCAGATTTTTGACAGCAGACTAGGTGATAAAAGCTCCTCAACCGAATAATAACAGCATTTCCCATATTTAATCTGCGTTTAATTTCCTCCCGAGTGTCATTTATATTTGTTACTGTTGCTCCAAGATATTAATTCGTATGTTAGGATCTAAAATTGTCTATTTTGCTTGTCAGAACCAAGAAAGACCTAATTCGTTGTATTTGACCTATGTATCTTTATTTATTTATTTTAAAATAACAGTGGAACTAGTCTACCGCTATGGAATAATGGTTAGCATGTCTGACCCGTCAAACATGCAGATCACGATTAAAGTCCTGGTTGAGATTCTTTCCGGGGTTTTCCCTCAATCCATTAGGAGCAAATGCTGGGTAACTTTCGGCGCTTGACACTGGACTCATTTCGCTGACATTATCACCTTCATCTCATTCAGACGTTAGATAACCAAAGCAGTTGATAAAACGTCGTAAAATAAACCAAATAAAAACAGTGGAACTCATTGAAATAGTAAGGGCCATTTTCTCGAAATCAGTTTAAACTTGGGGTATTTTATACTGGTTTAAGTCTTGAGTTAAATTAAAAATCATTTTCCCCACATTAATCAAGTTTAAACGTGGTTCAAACTTAAAACTTCTCTAGTATAATATGTTTGAACTGGTATTCGTATTAAATTTAATTGTCTCTACATTAATACGAGGCGCATCCAGAAAGTAAGTTTCCCGATTTTTTCCCCTTGAAAGTAAACGTAATTAGCCGTGTCAATTGCGCATGCGTAACAGATCTATGACGTATCAATCATCTGCCAGCTGGACAGGTCCCGCCTGGTGCCAGTAGCGTGGCAGCAGTGGTCCGAAATGGAAGCTCTTATTCCTTCTCCCGCAGCCGCATTGCGCCAATTGAAATTCATCGGCAGCTCTGTCAGGTCATGAGTGAGTAGATGGTGCGTCGCTGGTGTAGGCAGTTTTCCGAAGGTCGTCAAAGTGTCCATGATGAAGAGCGCAGTGGGCGACCGTCCCTCATCAATGATGATCGTGTTGATCTGGTGCGGCAGTGCATCATGGAGAACCGTCGCTTCACGATTACGGAGCTGAGCAGCCATTTTCCGCAGATATCGCGATCTTTGTTGCATGAGATTGTCACTAAGCACCTGCTGTTCAAAAAAGTGTATGCCAGGTGGGTGCTGAAAAACCTGACACCCGAACACAAAATGCAACGTTTAGGAGCAGCACTGACATTTCTGCAACGGTATCACGATGACGGCGACAGGATCGTCACGGGCGATGAGACTTGGATTTCGCACTTCACCCCGGAAACCAAGCAGCAGTCAATGCATTGGCGGCATAGTGGATCTCCGGTCAGGACGAAATTCAAACAGACGCTGTTGGTACGGAAAGTGGTGTGCACGGTGTTCTGGGACAGGAAGGGCATTCTGCTCATTGATTTCCTTCCAAGAGGTGAAACAGTGAACGCTGACAGTTACTGTGAAACACTGCGAAAATTGCGACGTGCCATTCAAAACAAGAGACGTGGAATGCTTACTGCAGGTGTTCTGCTCCTCCATGATAATGTTCGTCCACATACGGCTCGGCGCACAGCAGCTGTTTTGACGGAATTTGACTGGGAGTTGTTTCATCACTCACCCTACAGTCCTGATCTTGCTCCCAGAGATTTTCACGTTTTCTTGCACCTCAAGAAATTCCTGTCCTCCGGTGAGCGTTTTGGCAACGACGAAGAGCTGAAGACGTCTGTCACACGCTGGTTCCATTCACAGGCGGCAGAGTTCTACGACAGAGGGATACAAAAGTTGATCCCACGATACGACAAGTGTTTCAATTCTGATGGTGGCTATGTTGAAAAATAGCTGAAACATTGCTGTACCTGTTGCCAATAAATGTTTTCCTGAAAGTGTGTGTTCTTTTTTTTTTAATAGGGAAGCTTACTTTCTGGACGCGCTTCGTATATCTGTGATTTTTCTAGTAAAAAGTTTAGTTTCGACTGCCAATATTATACTTCAGTATAAAATTAAATTAGAAAATAGTAATGTCAATAGAAAATGGAAGAACTTATTGAAATCTCTGATGAAATAAAATACAATTAATATGATATACAAGTGAGGTTATGAAGGCCTAAAATTATTTGTGCGACTGTTGATCATTTCGAAAAATGGGATGAAACCGTCTTTAGTAGGTTTAGAATTCACCTTCATGGTCAATGTTACTTATGTCCCGCCCACTATAAAGACATAGGCCAATTTTACACATATTTAGTATAACTTGTTGCTTCTTTGACAGGTTAGGTTTGGTTAGTTTAGGTTTTGTTATAGCCTACCTTGCATATACGATTATAGCGCAACATTGGCAGTGATAAAAGTGAAATATTCGTTCAGTGGGCGTTTGATACTCTACATTCACCGAATTCATAAACAAAGTGGTATTCGTGTATCTACCACAAACAAAATAGAAAAGTTTTTACAGATATAAGCCTATGACATTATTATCACAATGTTATATTAACATGAGGAATTTGATATACCTTATTTTATTTCAAGGAGTGCAGTTCGGTGGCTCCTTTGAACACCCACTTACAAATTTATGACTTCCTACACAAACAACTCTGACAATTCCATCCTGTCCCCTCGTCCCAACATTGCACAGTTGCCACAATCCTGGTGACCTTCGAAATTATGCAGTGAAACTGACGGGATTCTTGAAATTCGGAAAGGATGCGGCAACTCTGCCTCCGCGTGGATTTGACGGGCACCTGTCAATTCTTCTGAACGAGGGTTGTGATTGGTTACTAACAAAAGAAGACAAGATTTCCGTCACAGTAAGGAGGACATTTATTTATGACAATCAATTAGTAGGGGGCAGTAGAAGGTCTGTCGGCAAAGTCCTTTCTATGAAACTGCACTCCATGAAAAAAAATAAAGTATACAGCTGTTGTAGTTGTAGATAGTGGATATGCTGTACAAAAGTATATTATTACACTTGTCGTGCCTTGTGTGAGTGTAGCATTAAAGATATAACGCGGAAGTGCGGACCCTTTACCGTCAAGTTATGTATGACTGGAGCGTTCCGTGGCGAGTGTAATGAACTCTCAGGTATGCAACTCACTATGCGTGCTTCAGACGTACAGTCTTGAGTATATAAATTGCATACATACAATAATCATACATTTCGTACTTATTTATCTATTAGGGATACGGTATCTTATGCGAAGTTTTGCCGTTAGATGGCAGGAGCGTTCCATGCGGCGCAACATGTTGTAGGGCTATATTATGTCATATGCTATAATTGATTACGTTTCCCGCTTGTTGGTTTCCTGTGCGTGTCAAAATTATATTTACAATTATTTTGTATAACCTAGTATAATTTAATATAATTCAATATCTTCTTACCTCATAATTTAATTTCATTTACAATAAATAATAGCATAGGCCTAAACCTGTATAATATTGAGCGTTTCCTAAATGGGTGGGGAAATCTGCAGTATGCAGAATTGAATGTTCATGAACCTAAGCGAACACTTTCGAGAACGAGATGCACGAATAAAAAAAAAATAGGAACTATGTCGTAGGTGAATATTGCCCTCTTTAATCATTGGTATTTAAGTATCGTAGGTACTCTAAAAACAAGATATGCAGCCACCAACGTGTTTTTTTAATAGGGAAGGGACTATCGAGATTGAATTCCTCGTATTTTTTTCTATGTTGCAGTAAGATGAAGTACAATGTTCGATAGGTAGATGTAATATGATCGCAATAGTATCATGATTATTCGTGTATTTTGTAGGTTAAGAATATGCAGTTTTGAATACTATGTGGGATGATTTTGAAAATTTGAAGTTAAAACATGGTTTTAATAATTAGTCTACAGTACATTAAAAACATTATTCACGAAAATCGAAATGGATTTCACTACGGATCGTCCTGAACAATGAACATCCCAGTTTATAGAGAGTTTACTGCACGCGTAAACTTCTGAGACTCCTACAACTACTGCATATAATCTAAGCTAACGTAGCTCGCTGTCGAGGTTGCAAATTGATTTTTCCTTTCCCTTCTCCAAAATGAAACTGTAGCCAGGAATTCATTACTTGAAGCAGTTACTTTTGTTTAATAGCTAGCACTTTCGAGGCGCAATTTAATTCGTTATTTTTTAAGGTTTAAAGCATATATATACAGAATATTTCGGAACCTGAATGAAGACAAAAGGCTTTCCCTGGCTTTTACATATAGGAACACAACAAAAATTTGACATCTTGAGTTTTTTTAAGAGTATTTAATATACTAAAATACACTACGTAAATCCTCAATGTTTATATACCGGAAAACAAATGCACACGCAAAGCGCATCCCTCAAAGTAGCTACATGTGCGCTATCTATTGGTGCTAGTTCAGGATATCCCTAATAGGGATGCGATGTCGACGGAATCTTTTTCTTTACAATAAGGAATTACAATGTACAACTATGTACATACGTAGATTGTCAAAGGAGAAACTTCTGCGTTTATTAGTTAGAATATGTTTGTACTGCGAAAATCTTCTTTCGACATCGGATGAGGTTAATGGAGAGTACGTGAAAAGGTTTACATTGTCATTTAAGTTTTTGTTCTGTTTTTTCCACTGCCTGCTGGATTACATTAATCTTACAATATTTACTTGAACAGCAATATGTCTGGAATCTACGTTTACATCTGCCTTGTCTTTTATAATTCCGGCTTCTATGTTTTTCTCACGATATTCGGCTTCAATGTCCTGATATTGTGCAGTCAATCTTGAGACTTTGTTCTTCTCGGAGGATGATGAGCTTGAGTTTTTTACTTTTCTCTTCTCTTGTTAGAAGGTTTCTTGTACGAAGGATATCCAGGAAATATAGTTGGTATCGATAAATTTTTCAGTTTCCTATACTTTGTATCTTCTTTAAAACCTTCTTGTTTGAAGTGTAAACTACACACACATGAACGATCAGAAGGAATCCAGTTACTTCCTCTTTTGTCACCTTCTCTTGATATAATATTTAACCACTTTTCCCGCAGCTCACTATTAGATGGAAATTCATGAAATGATAATCTTCTGAATTTCAATTTTCCTCTGTGCGCTTTGCAGAAAGGGACACAACAAGACACCATTGTAAATATATTATAATTAATATTGTTATTTCAGGAAACCAAGTTTTATATCTCACAAAATTAAATGTTTTTCAACTCGAATGTTCCTTTCTTTCAATGTATTTTAAAGAAGAAAATCATATCATTAATAAACAATCACTTACAAACACTGTAATTACTTCTAAGATGTCAAATAAAACATTATAATTAATTCTACACATTTAATACAGCCAAACCAACGGCAGTTACTTGCTGCACTCTAGTGTCGAAACTGGACAATAATGGTCCACGCGAAACTCAATGCTAGGAAAGAGGAATGAGCAGGCAGTTACGCAGCGATAAGATGCGATCCAGCAGGCAGTGGTTTTTTCACTAAATTGTTCAACACTGCATAGCCATTATTCTTTTTGTTACACTACGTAATTTGTCATTTATCTTATCAGGATACAGTCCTTGGTGTACTCTGTTAATTGTTTCCGATACTTTCTCAATTAATTTAATACACTCGGACATTTGTAGACCAGATGTTTCCAGTTGAGTTATAACTTATGGCGAGTTTCCATAATTGGTCTTTATGAACTGTAGATTTTGATGCATATTTTCTGAAATCAGGAATTTTGCTGTTGTAATGGCAGCTGAATCTTCGCCATCTAATGCCCATATAACTATTTTGACTTTATTGTAATGTTCTGCAAAATATAAGGCAACTTCAAGCCAGGTGCTTCATTAGGGTTGAGGTGGAAGGGGGATATCTGGTGCAATTTCTCGAAATTTTAATATTCTTGAAGGGGCTTTGATAATTTTTTTTTCACAGACGCTATAAAACAGTCCACATCGCTATATAAAGCACGAATTGCTTCAGCAACTCCATGCAGTCCGTGTGCCAGGCAAGTTTAACGCACCATGTTGGTATAGGCCTACCACTCTTTAAGTTGTTTTGCTGCCTTAATAATATATGGAGCTGCATCAATGAAGATAAGAAGTACATGATCATATTTAATCCCTTCCGGCCATAAAAGGCACATAGCCTTATAAAAAAACTTGGACAATAGTTGCATGGTTTACCTTTTCCAATTTCTCTGAAGCTAGCACACATTTTTTTCCTACACAGTTCCCGGAAAGTATACCGACCACCACATTTGCCACATATCTACCACTTAAGTCTGTAGACTCATCAACTGAAACCCATATATTTTCTGATCGTTCACGCTTTCTCGAATTTTGGCAATCGTATTCTGGTACGAAATTGGTAAATATTCTTTACGTATTGTTGCTTCTCCTGGAATATGTTGATTTGTGTATTTTTCCAGAAATAATCAAAAGTGCGGATTGTCCAAAGTTCTGAATGCAATGTTTGTCTGCATCAACATGTCACATAAGTCTATATTGAATTGTGACCGACTATTTGAACTCGATTGGTTCTTGTTGGAATTGTGTTCAGCATTTTCCTTGTGTGCTTTACTATTAAAGTGTCTTTCAAAATAGTACTTCTTAGTTCGTAATAATCTGAAATTACACACGACACATACAACACTTCCTTCTTCTATAATAGCCTAAATATATCGCGTCCGAATTGTTCCACTAAATTATTTACTATTGCACTTCGTGAGCGAGATGTTTTAGGCATTGTAATATATCTCATTTCACATACGCAGCTCTTCAGTATAACAGGCTACACACACTCTGAATGTTTCGGGTTCGATGCACAGAACAGTACGACGAAAGGCGAGAGAGACTTGCGTCATCCTCTATACCCGTCTGCATAGTCAACTGCAATCACAAGGGCCCGGATTTCGATGACTTTGCATCTTTTTTTTCTGATGATGCTAGGACAATGCTCTATGGAAGATAAATGTAGCTCATATCATCTTCAGTGAAATTAAACCAATTTGATGGGTCATTTTTATGCATTTTTGGACACTTTTCTCTGATAGGGCATTAGTCATATTTTAAAAACAAATCCGGGTTTTTGTCATTTTTAGCGATTTTGATTGCATTATTGTTAATATTAGTAAAATTATGTTTCTGAAGCACGAAATCTATGAATTCTTGGAAATCTGTTGCATTGTGGCCTCCCCTATTCATGTTCTGTTAAACATTTGGACTCGTCCAACTAACCGGTCATGTCTATTTTAAGACAGACTTTGTCCTCTAAAGGAATGTGGGGGTGAAATTACCTGCTTGAGGTTCGCACTGTCACGGGTTCTTGTGTACTGGTTACAATTCAGTCATTCACAGAGCGGAAGGTAGTCGTTTAGAGGTACTGAAGTAATATTTCTATTTTGCCATGCCGAAATTAAAAACAAGCAATTCCGCGAAATTAAAACAGTTTGTATCGGAGTATGGCGACACTGTATTTTCTAGTGATGGTACTATATTGTACTGTAAAATTTGTGAAGTGAAGGTTTCAGCAGAGAAGAGATTCACCGTGGATCAACATGTGAACAGAGAGAAATATAAACGCGGTCTTTAAGCAGGAGAAATAAAAAAACAACAGATGCTTCTCTGGCAGTGCACTAGTGCAAACACAGGGAATTCAGTGTTTTACGAAGAGCTATGTCAAGCTTTTGTCTCGGCAAACATCCCATTCCACAAACTCAATAATAATGTCTTCCGAGATTTCCTGCAGAAATACACTGGAAAATCCATCCCAGATGAGTCGACAATTAGAAAAAATTATATTGAATCATGTTACAACAAAACTAATGATGCCATACGAGCAAAACTGGACGGGAAAAAAATCTGGGTCTCAATTGATGAGACCACAGATTGCATGGCTCGCTATGTTGTAAATGTAATTGTTGGGGAAATGAATGAAGAAAACAATGGTGACATTTTCTTTTTAAATTGTGAAGTCTTGGAGAAAGCAAACTTCTCCACCATAGCCAAATTATTTGACAAATCAATGAACTATCTGTGGCCTAGCGGTGTTCAACATGATTCTGTGCTTCTCTTTCTTACGGACGCAGCGCCATATATGGTTAAGGCCGCAAACTCCCTTAAGGCGCTGTATTCAAAGATGGCACATGTAACCTGCTTGGCGCATGCTTGCCACAGAGTTGCAGAAGAAATAAGGGGTAATTTTTCAGACGTGGATAAATTAATCGGAAATGTGAGAAAAGTATTTCTGAAATCACCATCTCGTGTGAATATATTCCAAAGTGAAGCCCATAGGATACCGCTTCCACCAGCTCCAATACTCACTAGGTGGGGAACCTGGTTAGATGCCTGTAATTATTACTGTGAACATTTTGAAATTGTGAAAAAAGTCATAGATCCTTTTGATAGTGACAGTACAGCATCCATAAAAATATCCCAGGACCTCTCTCACTCAGAAATTCAAGGGAAATTGGCCTACATAAGATCTAATTTTGGATTTCTGTCACGAATTATCACTTCCCTGGAACAACGTGGATATCCTATGTCAACTCAAATAGAATTGGTGAAATCAGTTGTAAGTGATTTAAGTCGTGTGAAAGGTGAAGTGGGCAAACTTGCCTTTGCTAAAATGGAAAATGTGTTGAACAAGAACAGTGGATATGACACAATGTGCAAGATTTCTGATGTGCTGTCAGGCAAGAAGTATTCATTCGTTGAAGAAGAGTTGGAAGCCGGCGATATTTGTTGCTATAAGTATGCTCCTGTATCTTCAGTCGATGTGGAAAGAACCTTTTCCATGTATAAGTCCTTGTTAGTTGATAATCGACGGTCCTTCAAATTTGAAAACTTGCAAAAGGTGGTTATAAGTTATTGTAATGCAGTGTTGAGTGATAAAGTGTAAGTAATATTGCCATATTGCGCAAGGAGGTCGACAAATAAAGGTAATTTTTAAGTCATTCTTTTTCATTTTAGGTCATTTTTAATTGATTTTAAAGTCATAAAGTCATCATTTTAAGGTCAGTTTTTAGTATTCTTTAGGTCATCAAAATCAGGGCCCTAGCAATCACCGTATTAGGGCCCGCACTCCCGCGGTCTAGATATAGGCCTAGCATATTTTAGAACACAACCTCCATATTGGAATACTACCGATGACATGAATACCGTAATTGTGTTCTATATAATATTAGTACTGACACAAATATTCTAATACATTACAGTGTGGTCACAATTTATGTAAAAATCGTACTTCCTTATTATTACAGTTACGTTACAAGTTAAAATATTTATGCGCTTATATAACAATTTTACTACTTTAATATCGAATTTCAATGACAGGAAGTAACTAATTATATGAAATATGCATTGCGTTTATTTTCTAAGATATAAGATTTATCAGGCAGTACTTCTCACTTGACGATATGTGTCAGAGGAAGAATAATTGTTTGTATGCATCTGAAGTCTGATTAGTGTAATACGTAGCTAATTGATGTGTGCAATGGAGGGGGAAAGGTACTGGCCATCCTACTCCATTATCTCCTAACCTAGTTGTCTCATAAGTGGTGCCTTGTTGGTATCACTTGTCAGGTTCAGACCTGTCTTCGAACAGTTTACTAAACAACAACTCATTCTTAATTGTTAATATTCAAATTTCAATTCTTTCAATAAATTATCGTATTATTTACTTCTAAACTCATTTCGATTTGATAAAATATATCTATTTATTTTAAAAAGTGCAAATTAAATATTCAAAACTTTGTAAATAAGCGAAAAATAATTAGCATTGGCTTTCATTTTTTGGGTTAAAAATATTATGGAATAGAAAGTAAGTTACCTATAATCTAGATGCAGTCCACACCTGTGGAGTAACGGTCGGCGCGAAACCAGGTGGGCCGGGTTCGAATTCCGGTCGGGGCAAGTTACCTAGTTGAGGTTCTTTCCGGGGTTTCCCCTTAACCCAATACGAGCAAATGCTAGGTAACTTTCGGACTCATTTCACCGGCATTATCACCTTCATTTCATTCAGACGCTAAATAACGTTATATGTTGATACAGCGTCGTAAATTAACCCAATAAATAAATAATAATCTAGATGCGTTTTATTTATTGTGAGAATAATGTTCTGGATTATTTTCAATCATATATTATATTGCAATGTTAAAGTTTTTAATATGTTTAATTTTTTTTTTTTTTGTCCATACGATGGCTTTAAATAAATATTTCGTTTGTTATCACTTATCAAACACACATTACAACAGTGATAATTTCAAAAAGTTTAACAACCAGTTCTCTCGTGTGTACTGTACCTATGTTAAACATACTCGTATGCGTCCGAACTTGTGCGAATATCACCACTGCGATTTTACAGTATATTTTGTACGTGAGTAGCATTCTCATTGTTCAGTGTCTCTACTGCCCTATATGAATAAGCAGATGTAAACCACCGCCTGCTTGAACACATCCGATAGCTGCTTATACTGCCTGCTCATAAGAACATTCTAACAATGCATTCGCTGAAATTATAGGTGACAGCAGCGAATAGGGATTATAAAGAATGGACACTTCGCGTCGGTACCTTTGATGAAGCAGGACTGATTTCAATGACCTTCCAGCTAGCTAGAGCGTGAAATTCTACTTTCTCCCTAGAGTTGGCGCTGACATCACACCAGCTAGCAGTCGACATAGCGGAAATATAACACATATAATTAATACATCTAAGTACATTATGAGCTGAAATAAAATAAATTGGATCCATAAAATAATAAATCCGTCATTAATTGTAATGTCTAGACTCTAGAGTTCCTTTATAATGAGAGTTGAGACGTTGACCCCAACAACAATTAAAATATGTAATGAATTGATAGCGCTGAAAGGAAAAACGAAATTCTTATGAGAAGTAAAAACCATATACCTATATTATATTATATAAAAATATTAAACGAATTTGATACATAATTTTATAATATATTAAATTATTTTATAATATAATTTATTATATCTGAAATATGAAAAATTATTATTACTACTAGTTTGTCATTGAGAAATAAGGAAAAGCTGTTAACTTGAATTTATTTGAAGCAAAGCGTTATTGGATTATGCAATAAAGTAGGCGATGTTTGGATCCTGTGTCTCAACTCTATACTCAATAATTATTATCTCAGCGTATGCTCGATTACACTAACCTCTAGCGCTTGAAAGTAGAACTAAACGCTGGCACACAGAGAAACAAAACACAGGAAAATTCGCTCAGTGTCCATTCTTTATAATCCCTATTCGTTGGTGACAGCATCAACTATATTCAAATACCTTACTATAATAATACCGGACAGCTGTATAAGCTTACTAGCAACATTGACGTGAGTGCTAAATGTTGCGGAACTGACATCTAACGGAGAGGTGTGGTATTACGACCACAAATAGACTATTAATTACAACGTGAAGTACGTACTACGAAGTTGTAAATACTAGATCTATTTGTAGTAAGCTAATCCAATCTAACCTACCTGCAGTACTGCAATCTCCAATTTATCTCACGCGGAGTGCAGAGATACACAACAGTACGAATTTTTTTTATATATATATACATAACCACAAAATTTAGTTTGATGTATATAATTTCAATTTTTATCTTTAATAAATATTATTTTTGTTTCTATTTCTTTTCAGTGCAATATAAAACAGCGCAGGACGAGTCAAGATATTCAACGTTAGCGCACTAGTGTCTTTTAGTCGGTTATTTAACGACTAAGTACTCAATTATTTAGCGTTGATGAGATTTGTGATAGCGAGATGGTATTTGGCCAGATGACGCCGAGGATTCGTCGTAGATTACCTGACATCCGCCTTACTGTTGGAGAAAATCCCGAAAAAACTCACGTAAGTAATCAGCCCAAGCGGGAATCGAACCTGCACCCGAGAGCAACTCCGGCTCGGCAGGCAAGAGCCTTAGCCAACCGAGCTATGCCAGTGATCTAGCACCAGTGTTAAATTTGTGAATATTCATAATGAAAAAGTAATTAAAGAGAGACAAAGTAATAACCTTGCACTTAACATTATGCGGTTGTGTATCTTGTTCTGTAGCCTAATGAATAAATAATTGTCTTGGGGCAAGACAATGGTAAGTGCCATTAGAAAAGTTTTGAGGACTTGCAAAAACAAAGTTTCGAAAGGCCTGTGAATCATATATGATAAAAGTTAATGTTTCTGTCCAGTTCATATGATGTAATATAGAATTAATTATTTATTATTTAATCTTATCTTTAAAATTAAAAAACATCATATTTAATAGTAATTAATATATATACACAATGCTGCATGCTTCAATGGAGTTACCATTATATTCCCTCAAAAGTTATTTAGGCAAGTAGCCTACCTATTATATGATAATTTTTGTTCATACTATCACTGATTGTTGCCACAGTAATATTTAATAATTATAATTATATAATATATATAATTATATCAGATTATAATCTGACTACAGTATAGGATGTACTTACTGGCATGTAAAAGTACTCTTGCGGGAAAAATTTCCAGCACACCGGCGACGCTGATATAACCTCGGCAGTTGCGAGGACGTTCAATAAAACATAATTTAATTTAATTGAGGAAAAATAGAGACGAAAATAAAGGGGATAATATAGGGGAAAATTCGGAAGTTTGTACAGAAAATGGAGCAGAAAAAAAAGAAAATAGAGGAGCAAATAGAGTAGAAAATCGAGGGAAAATACAGGAGCAAATAGAGGAATAATAGTGGAAAAATAGAGAAGAAAATAGAGGAGAGAATAGATGAGAAAATGAGGGGAAAGTAAAGTGGAATATAGAGGAGAATAAACAGGAGAAAATAGAAGGGAAAATAAGCTGATAATAGAGGGAATAGGAGAGAGAAAATGGAGGGGAAAATAAACAGAAAATGGATGAAGAAATAGAAGTGAAAATAGAGGGATTAATATAGTTTTTTTCCCCTCTATTTTCTCGTTAGTATTGGCTATATTTTCTCCTCAAGTTCTCCTCTAATTTCTCCTCTACTTTCTCTACATTTTCCATGTTTTTCCTCGATTTTCTTTTCTATTTTCTCCATATTTTCTCCTTTATTTTACAACTAATTTGACCTCTATTTTGTCCTCTGTATTACCTCTATTTTCTTTCTCGTTTTATTATTTTTTTAGTTTACTCGTTTTCTCGCTTTCTCGTTTCTTCGTTGTCTTTTCCCTCTTTCTCTCGTTTAAAGTACTTGGTTCATATTCAGAACCACTTCTAGCATTCCCTGTGGATGATGATTCTTCATTTGGACTCATTTCTCTTTGTAACAACAACCTCTTTCTATTCTATTTTCTCCTCTATTTTACCACTAATTTGTCCTCTACTTTGTTCTCTGTATTACCTCTATTTTCTCTCTATTCGTTTTATCCATTTCTGTAGTTTACCCGTTTTCTCGTTTCTTCGTTGTCTTTTTCCCTCTTTCTCTCATTTAAAGTTACTTGGTTCATATACAGAACCACGTTTATCATCTCTTGTGAATATTGGTTCTTCATTTGGACTCATTATTTCTCCTTGTAACAAAAATCTCTTCCTAATAGCAGCCATTTTCACAATACAAATGATGCTTACCATTGTCTTGACTGGACACATTATAAAGAAGATTGGAGTGCAATGGAGTCTCTATTTTCAAATTGTTCTCACAATCTTCATAGATGGCAGATATGACCAAACAAATTACAGACATAGATAGTAGAACAAGAGAACATTCAGAAAGTGGTTTTATCCATAGGGCCTATATGGTCCATATTGGCACTTACCATTGTCTTGCCCCAAGGCACAGAATTAGGCCTATATTTTTGTTTAATATGTATGATTTCCTTTATGTAAAACGGCTTTAAAGCCTGTATCAGGTCACTATTGGCAATTTTTAAGTAGGCTAGGCCTACTAATAATAATAAAAATCCGGACGCTCTTCATCTTTATCAATTCCACGCAAGAGGACAATACTATAAAAAATGTTTCTTCTTTTCCATCTCTGGCGGAGATTACTAACATCTCGTCGGGTCTATATTTGAAATCTAAACCCGCTGTGAGCATAAAAAAAATCGAAGTTGTTAATTCGCCAGTGGATTAACTTCTTCTCCCGCAGAATCACTGATTTGGCAGCAATAGTTGAACCGTCCTTGAAAGGATTAACTGAATAACAAAATGACAAGATGGGAAGAGCAAGAAATACAGCACTGATATCTACGGTTGGTTTTGTTTTTCGCTTGGGGATTAGCCTGATTACGCCGATCACAGAGTTTGTTTTGTGTTGCAACACACATTTTGTCCGCCTGTGGTTAAAGTAAACGAATTGTGACATTTTATCAGTTGTCACATCCATGCACACGAGTAAATTGAGAGGTTGATCCAGCAGACGGCAGAGCGTGATTAGGAAAGAACGTGCTTCGTAAGTTTCATGCAAGATGATTGAATAGCAGAATACTCTATCATCTTGGGTTTCATGCACTTATCTGCGACATGCACGATATGACTAAACCAGAATCACCCGTCTCCCCATATCAGTTTGGCGTATATCCACGAACAGCAGGAATAAGCCGAATTAGGATGTTACACAATCGCATGTCAAACACTTATCACAGTTATCACACCAGCTACATAAAGTGGTGCAGTTAAAATTCTCATTTTTTAGGAAAGCTAAGGTATAGTAACCCACGGTAGCAGTCTACTGGCCTATAGACTAAATCAGTGAATAAAGACCAGTATTTTCCCAGGACTCGAAAAAATTAGTATTTTATCGTGGACTGTTAAGTTCTTCGCTATAAATTGTGTGAAAATGGATTTGTGATTCATAATTCATGCCTGCATTCATAAGAACCACAGTGGTCTAATGGTTAGAGCGCTGGACTTATAATCCTTTGGGCCCGATTTATAACTTGTAGTGGGCAAGCCCATGATCCAGGTAACACATAGGTTTTCTTCGGGAGCTACGGTCCCACTGTGGCATCCCAACAAATCTCCATCATCATTTCATCCCATTGCGGGTGCGGGTGTAACATAGACTAGCCTCCTATGGCATACCCTGGGCAATCACTCTATCGGTAAATTGGTCTACACAACTAGCTTCATGTAGGTCAGTGGTACTCATTACGCGGCCCGCGGTCCGCATGCGGCTCTCAAAGATATTTATTGCAGCTCTTAAACTAATATCACTATTAACTTACCACTATTTTTTTTAGTTTTTTTTAATAATGGACAACTTTGGTTGCCCTGCATTATTACTGTCAATGAAGGTTTTCAGCAACGACACGAATCTGTTTTCTTTTTTAAAAAGGTAACGTCATGTGTCATGCGCTTATTATGTTGTTGTTTAGACAACTGTCCGAAGCCAGGTTGGAACCTCATAAGTAACATCAATAAGACGTCACTCATAAGGAAATTAAGTCAGGAGATAATGGGTAGGGAGGCCAGTTCTTTCCCCCACCAATGCATACATCTCTGACTATAAAAATATTTCACTAATCAGGCGTAAGTTGTATATAAAATTGTTCTTTCTCTGACACATATCGTCAAGTGAGATGTACTGTGGGGAGCTCACGAGATCGGTAGGAATGTGGAATAATGCCAATCCTACACGCAGGCAACAGCCAGCGTAACGCCACTCTTGCTCGCAGAAAACGACATAATGATACACTATTAATTACATTACAATAACTAACCAACGTGAAACATTCGATCAACTTTTAAAATATAAACAAACAGTTTCAACTTATACAACACACCGACACAGAGCTAGTTTCAAACTATCTGATATTTTCAGCCACAGTATACGGTATGTGGTGACAGTGATGTCATCTGTTTAGTGTCATAAGACTCATAATAACGTATCTTATCTCTGGTTAGTTCTAAGAAGAGCGGGTCCACACCTGTGGAGTAACGGTTAGCGCGTCTGGCCGCGAAACCAGGTGGCCCGGGTTCGATTTCCGGTCGGGGCAAGTTACCTGGTTGAAGTTTTCCGAGGTTTTCCCTCAACCCAATATGAGCAAATGCTGGGTAACTATCGGTGCTGGACCGAAGACTCATTTCACCGGCATTATCACCTTCATCTCATTTCAGACGCTAAATAACCTAAGATGTTGATAAATCCTCGTAAAATAACCTATTTAAAAAAAAAGAAGAGCGGTGCTCCATGCATCAATATCTCCCCGCACCGCACCTACTTACCTCGCAAAGACTTTCTCGTCAGCTCCCCGCAGTATTGCCTGATGCCATGGATGTACGTACACGTCAGCCAGAATCTCTTATTATATATTGATATAATAATGGGTTATGAACGTTATCTTAATAGGCATTACAATAGTGTGCATTCAAATTTTGATAACAAGTATTCAAAACAAAACATTCTCAATGGAGGATAGAAAAACTAAAAATGTTACAAATGCCCGTAATATTTGAACAGAAAGTAATGTATTCCCCCTGTACATAAAAGCGAATCGACAACAAAAGCATGGTATCAAGTAGCAGAAATTAAGCCTTGTACATAATCGGAGATTGTTGAGGATTGCCTTCTAGCTGTATATGACACTTTATTTTCTAAATTTCCAAATTAAAAACAGAGTTAAAGTGAAAAAAAAAAAAAAAAACAATAAATCAACCTGCTTGTATTGACATGATTCTGCAGAAGAGTAGCAGAGTCCACCCTTCAACTTCAAAATACTCTACCAGTAATATGTGTTAGTTCTGTTGCTTTACATTGAAACAATAATAATAATAATAATAATAATAATAATAATAATAATAATAATAATAATAAAAATAATAATAATAAATAAATAAATAAAAATTCGCGCATTTTGTTAAGCTTCAATACTGTGAAATGCTTTGCGGCTCTCGGCAAATTACTAATTCTCACCTCCTCCAATTTCTAGTGAGTACCACTGATGTAAGTGAATTACAAACAGTCAAGTATCCGCCATGAGTTGAAAAAAAAGTCTGCATTCTGACCGCATATTTCACTTGTCTAAATTATCAGTAGGCTAACGATCAACATCTCGATATGGAATTGCGAACTCTTCTAGCGCGTATGCCAATAGGAGAATAATGCATGATTCGGTACGATGCATGGTATAATACCTGGCAGTGGCGGTTACTCTATTAGAGTATTTGAGCACGTGAGCCCCAGTAAAAATGTAGTAGAATTCATTCATTCATTTAGTGTTCTGCCCAAGGGCAGGTCTTTCTCTGCAAACCCAGCTTTCTCCAATATTTCCTATTTTCTGCCTTCCTCATCGTTTCCTCATATGATCCATATATCTTAATGACGTCTATCATCTGATATCTTCTTCTGCCCCGAACTCTTCTCCCGTTCGCTATTCCTTCCAGTGCATCCTTCAGTAGGCAATTTCTTCTCAGTTAGTGAACCAACCAATTCCTTTTCCTCTTCCTGATCATTTTCAGCATCATTCTTTCTTCACCCACTCTTTCCAACACAGCTTCATTTCTTATTCTGTCTGTCCATTTCACATGCTCCATTCTTCTCAATATCCACGTTTCAAGAGCTTCTAGTCGCTTCTCTTCACTTCGTCGTAATGTTCATGTTTCATACAATGCTACACTCCACACAAAGCACTTCACTAGTCTCTTCCTTAGTTCTTTTTCCAGAGGTCCGCACAAGATGCTCCTTTTTCTATTAAAAGCTTCCTTTGCCATTGCTATCCTCCTTTTGACTTCCTGGCAGCAGCTCATGTTACTGCTTATAGTACATCCCAAGTATTTGAAACTGTCCATTTGCTTTACTGCATCATTTAGAATTCTCAAGTTTACCTTCTTTACTGTTCTTCCTCTGACCATGGTCTTCGTCTTATTTGCATTTATCTTCATCCCATACTGCTCACAGTTGTCATTTAGCTCCAGTAGCATATCCTTTACTATCATTTCCTCTTCTGCTAACAACACCATATCATCAGCAAATCTTAAACACTTTATTCTTCTTCCTCCTACTATCACTCCTCCCATGTTCTGAAAACAGTTCTTTACTAAATCCTCCAAGTAGATATCGAACAGGGTAGATGATAAAGGACATCCTTGACGTACTCCTCTCCCAATTTCACTTCCTTCCGACATTTCTTCTCCTATCCTGACTATGACTCGTTGTTTCATATAAAGATTACTAAACAGTCTTCTCTCTTTCCAATCCACACCAATTTTCTTTATGATCCTCATCAGTTTATGCCAATCCACACCGTCAAAAGCCTTTTCTAAGTCCACAAATACTACATACAGTTCTTTATTCTTCTCTAGGTATCTTTTGCCAATTGTCCGTAGCAGTCCAATTGCATCTCTAGTATCTTTTCCCTTCCTGAAGCCAAACTGCTCTTCTTCCAACTGTTCTTCCATCTTAGAATATAAGTAGTAGAATAATATTCAATAAATAAATAATTACATCATGTCATGTTAGTAGTTTTTCTTGAGAAAGATAAATGCGGTAGCTTCCCATTGCTTTCCGCACACCACTCTCTCTTTCGTATCTTAAAAAGATCCCAAGGGGCCCCAGCGTGGAGGTGAGGAGAGTGGATTTGACTAATTAGGCCCTCTGGATTTCACTGAAATTCACAGCAAGGGTTAAACATCAGTTATATCAGGGTGTTTGACCAGATCAGAGACCGGGAAATCCCGCCTATGAACCCCAAATATTCAATAAATAATTATATATATATATATATATATATATATATATATATATATACATATATATATGCTTCCGAGAACTCTAAGAGAAAGGATCAAATTTTTGCACAACGGCAGAAAGATTGCATTTGTCATCTACTTAGAAGCACGAGCTACGACACATCAGTGGGAGAAAGAGTGGCTGACCCTTAGAAACGGGATGGTGGGGTAGCTTATGTAGCTTCCCTGCAAGCTACTACGCGCCCGCCCAAGTCAAATCTGTGCCCCGAAAGAATGTGAATCACCGTTCCCTCTCCTTCTGGTTGTATGAGATAGTGGTGAATAAACGTGTATAGAATGTGCTGAAAGTGTTGTACCCGTATAAATACCTACTGTGAAAGTGTTAATATTATACACCGTATTTCTTACACACATTTAATATATAACCTCACTCATCACATTATCTCTTGTAATATGACCTCACTCACAGACGAAACAGTAGGTTGTATACTAACAATTAGAGCTACTAGCGCTCGTCTCTTGCATTCACGGGGCGCAAATTTAACTTGGGGGCGTAATACCACAGTCTAGTATATACAGTCACGAAGCTTGAGTTGTGAGGGTGCTAGGAACAATAGACTGTGCAGGTACTATTTCGCATTGTCTGTGATGAGGCGATAGTAGCGATCCCAGTGGTTAGCAATTATCTGTGGATGCATATTTGCTACGTATTGACCTTCGTGACTGTATATACTAGACCAGAGGTCTCCAAAAAGCGTATCGTCATTCGTGCTCTCGATGCTGCCCGCAATTTTATACAGTATGCTGTAAGGCTAGAGAAGGGGGAGAGACTCGTAACCTCGACAGACGGAAGCGATCAGTGGGGGCTCGCGGCAACGGTCTGCTTATGTTTACAAATAATAACATCAAAAGAATAAGAAGTATCATACGTTTGTATATTATTTTGACATACTATGAAGCTGGAGCCCCATCTGTTGCAAATTCAACCTCTTCTGTTCTATGGTGCCTTTCAGTGCCTGGAAAAGATCTTCTCCAGTTGTATTTTGTAATTACATCTAGAAGACATTCAGACACAGTAAAATGTTCATTAACTCCTCGGATGAAAATGGCTAGGTGAGCTTTGTCATTTCTATCTGTGCTTTCGTCCAATGCAAGTGAGTAAGCTACAAACTGGTTAATTGTGGTTTCGACTTCAGATTCAATTGCATTTGCAATCTTGATATTCCTTCTCTGAACTGTAATTGGAAACATTTTAATTTTCTTAAACTTTGACTTTGTTCTGGACACAGTATTTTAGTAACGTTCTGTATGTACGATTTTACAAATGATTCTTCTGTAAAGGGCTTCATTGATTTTCCAATATTCCAAGCTAAAACATAGCTAGCAAAAGGCTTTTTTTTTCTTTTTTGTTTAAGACTGAGGACACGTGTGTGATTTGTGTTTGTATTTTCTTGTTTTATATTTATCAAAATATTTGTAGACCTATGCATTTCACCTAAAATTAAACGAAAAACTATATGTTTGTCATGCGGAACTGAGTGTAAACGTTTTGTAATATACTGATTATTATGTATAACCAACAGTTATACAGACAGCCTCAAAATAAATTATTTTCACATGTCCAACATGCCTGTAATTGTATGATATTCTTTGTGAAGAGTCGAGTATTGTCGTCGCATGTTGAATTTTAACACACCCTTAAGAATTTTCGAACAAATTAAGCATTTCACATTCTCCCCACTAACTAAAAAAATGTCTCTTCCTATTCATCCTTGAATGTACTACGTCCATGATTAGAAGACATTGTGAAAAGGTGGAACACTCCGACCAACACAATGATAATGGTAGTCCGCCACTGCTCTTTGTTTGCGCATAAACATTGAGTACAATACAGGTGGAGATGGGTGAGGCGGAGCCACTCATTACGTACTGGCTTCGGTTGCGTTCAGGGGCTTACTCGCGAATACGCTTTTGGAGACGTCTGTACTAGACTGTGGTAATACAGTGTGTGCACATATTCGTGCACAGGCATCCTGCGGCCTGCGAGGATGGCTAGTAAAGTTAGCCAGTTAAAAACTGCTGTTTTCTAACTTATCGTTAGATAAGAAGTTACAATAAAATGATAGACCATCTCAGCTCAATATTGTGCAGGTACCCTAATAAAATCCAAAATCAGAGAATTTGAGTGCAATGTTCATGAAAGAAATGATTTGCGGCTGGGAGGGGACCAATCGTATGTACTGGTTTTCATGCTTGTTATTTGAGAAAGAAGGTGGCAAACCTAGTTGGGTGAAGCTTGGTTTCAGTGATTTGTGCACTTAAGAGCCCTTACACACGAGCGACTTTTAGCCGCCAAGGTCGACTGCAAAAAGCAGTCGGTCTGCCGCCGACATGAGCGGTTCTTCGACGGCAGAAGCAGTCGACATGAGCGACTCTGCAATCGATACGGGCGTTGTGTGTCGTCGGTTCCGGCGGCAGTCGAACTGCAAAAGGTGTGTCATTATTCACTCGCATTATAATAATGCACGTCGAGGAAGAACTACTTTTTATTATTTCTTCTCCGTCCTAGAAAAATACGTGTTAAATATAGAAAATATTGGATACATTGGATTCTCATTCAATGAGCGCAGTATGGCCAATTTCACTATCTTTTTTACGAGCTTCGGGTAGTTCCCCTTGTACCAACGTAATCAGTTTATATTCAAAACAAATATACTACCCGAAACTATTGTACAAAGTTTTATGAAAATCTGTTACATAGGAGAAAAGTTATTAATTTTCTCTAGATGCATCCCCTGAAGGGTAGTTTCCTCTATAAAAACGTTATCAAAGTTTGCATACAAAACAAATATACAACCTGTAACTACTGTACATAGTTTCATGAATATCTGTTAAATAGGAGAAAAGTTATTAAGTTTCTCTAAACGCATCCCCTATAGCGGGAAGTTTCGATACAAACATAATCAGAGTTTGTATACAAAATGTACTACTTGTAACTACTGTACAAAGTTACATGATAATCTATTAAATAGGAGAAAAGATATTAATTATATCCAGCTAGATTTACGTTTGGACCACTGCGTGTCGCCGACCTTGGCGGCCAAATGTCGTCCGTGTGTAAGCAGAAAACGCTGCCGCCGGTCGCGGGGACCGACTGCAAGACAGCGGCTGCAGTCGGGATCAGCGCTCGTGTGTAAAGCAACCGGCGTTTTCCATTTAAATACATTACCGACTGAATCCCCGCGACAAGCCGCTATGGTCGACTGCTTTTTGCAGTCGACCTTGGAGGCTAAAAGTCGCTCGTGTGTAAGGGCCCTAAGTCACAAAATAAATAAACATGAAAGTGCGGTCACAGCTTTATTCTCTCCTACAGTTCAATATTTTTGGGAGAGTGGACATTTACCAACAGCTTAATAGTGCTTATGGCCTGAACATAAAAATACATCATGAAGAAACATCGGAAAATCGTTATGCACTTTTTAAAATTGTCGACTGTATTAATTTTTGCGGTGCATTCGAACTAACACTTTAAGGCCACGATGAAAGTGCAGATTCGAAAAATCCAGGTGTTTTTAAAATCCTCCTCAACTTCACTGCAGCAGCGTTACATGTTAAGCACAGGAACGTCATGTTGTAATTTCAATTAAGAAACACGCCAAAAGAATTATCTTTGCACCAAAAACGGATGCTCTCTGAACCAAATTATCGTATTTTATGATAAAATTGTTTGAATGCAACAGAGGCCAGAAGTCTTGCTAAACATGTTACTGCTAAAGTACTGCGAAATGGCGTTCCTGTGCTTACCAATTACCTGCTTCTTTAAGGAACCATCTTTTTTTAAGCTGGTTATTTAACGACGCTGTATCAACTGCTGGGTTATTTAGCGTCGATGAAAATGGTGACAGAGGGATGGTATTTGGCGAGATTAGGTCGTGGATTCGCTATAGATTATCTGACATTCGCCTTACGTTTGGAGAAAACCTCGGCAAAAATCCAAATCAATTGACTAGCCCAAGCGGGAATCGAACCCATGCCCGAGTGCAGCTCCAGATCAGAAGGCAGGCGCCTTTGCCGATTGAGTTACGCTGGTAGCTGGAGACCACCTTACTAGTGTTACCATCAGATTATAGGAATATGAGTGGCGCTATCGGTCTTTTGCAGTTACTCATAGAATAGTACATTATGCAACGAGCCTATAATAGTAGTAATTAAGACGCGAGTATGTTTGTTTATGAAACGAGCACAAGTGAGTTTCATAATTTTCATACGAGCCTCTTAATTACCATTATAGGCAAGTTTCATACGACTTTTTATGCTCGACCATATTTCTAACTTGAAATTATTCATAAGTATTCATGTTATGGTTATGTAAGTGAAGAGCGGAAGTGACCTTCTAAATTGTGAGATGTGCGCAGACGCGAAAGTATTGATTTTTTCCGAGGAACGAATGTCATTGACCTTGATATCATCTAGAGAATAACATGAACATTAATATTGATATAGGCTAATCTGGAAATTGATTTAGAATTGAAAAACGAGATGACAAATTGAATTTATTTGAATATTATTCACAATTAACGCTAATTATTATAGTAACAGAACATAACCTTCTGCGACAGTATTGGATTTCCAGCCTCCGTGACGTTTCGCTAATTGTCTTTCGATTGCATATCCGAGAATAATCGATACTTGCGGTTTTATAATGGTACAATGGTGATTTCTCATTGGCTGAACAACTGCAGTATAATGAATAGGTGTACTTTAATGAGGTGCATTAAAGGGCTACTACCAGGTGTATAATTACTACATTTCGGCATGGTCGAGCATAAAATATGTTACAAAATACATTTTCTGAGACTTGTAAGTTTTTTGCTCATTGTTACTACAATAATTTGATTTTTCTCTGTAGTCTTCATATTAATTATTTAAATTTATTAGTGACAGGCCTTTTTAAAATGCGTTTCTATTTTCAGTAAATTGATAATAGCCTATTTGTCTTAAATTATTGGCAATTAAAGGTATGTTACAAAAGGACAACAAATTCAAACAGTAGTTTTTTTTTTTCATATACAATATTGTGGACCTCCAATTTGATAACTTACGAGCCGCCACTGGTACCTAGTATACGAGGTGGTAAAATTCCACCCTCTGTTTACCTTTTATGTGCCATGCCATAAGTTTAACACCTTTTTTGGAATGTCTAACGCAGGTAGGCCTACTGTTTCGTTTTTCCAAGTCCGGTTCAAATGCCTGTAAGACCAAAATGTCTTTTCTAGTGTACAAAGAATGTTTGAAAAGGTAAGATTAGTACCTGTACGGCACCTGATACCAAACAACCCAAGTACTGGTATCACTGTACACCAAGAGGACTATATAAGTCCTCTTGCTGTACACAAAGTTACATTTTGTTTATTGCCATTCCTTACAAATTAGGAGAATTTTGTCACTACTCACCGCTGTTGTCTGTAGAGTGTATATTGGTTCATAATCCAGAATGGATTATTCTCATTAAATCGTGTCTTCTTAAAGAAATATCTGGAGCTATAGAAAAACCATAAACCATCGAAATCCAGTTTCTTTATTTGGTTAAATTAATACCGGTAACTAAATGTAAAAGTGTCCATTTATTATATTTCGAAAAATCAAATACTTTATTTCCATCTAACATCTATATTACTTCTATTATAATATTTACACTTTATAATTTAATAACTGCTACGCGTACAACATTTTGTATAAATAAAAATACAACGACGAATACAACTGACATTCGGAAAATACATTCTCGATAATCGAGAGAATTTGGCGCCAAAATTTAAGGTCATTTGCGACTGAGAACGCCATCTCTTGGTTACTATTTAATTTGTCTCCGATGTCGATTCTACTCGTGTGTGTGACCTTCGTGCGTTCTGGGTATTCTGAAATCTTTCTGCTGTTGCTTTTGAGCGGTGTGTTAAAATATCTGTGCTGTTATTAAGGAGTGAAGGGACTTGAAGAATATTAGGTAAATATAACAATTGAGAGTTATATAAATATAATTTTACTTCAGTAACATGGAAGATCAGTTATTATGTTCGAAATATAGTGACACAATGTGAAAGACAAGTTTGTATTTCAGATTTTGTTACTATTACTCATAGTGAAAACATAACGAGTCTTTCTGACAACGTGAGTTGTAACACCTCGGGTTCCGATTTGTGTTATATACGGGCATAGGATGTTGAAGAGTTGTTTTGTTTATATATCTACTTAATCACAGCAATTAATTATTTTCAATTCGTACCGGTAATTAACATATGATAAATTTCATTTAATTCATTCATTTTTGCATAAATGAGAGAATTCTCAGCTAAACTAGCGCTGAGGTAGTTCCCTTGCATATGAGTCTGAGCGATTAGGTTTGGTTGGTAGTTCAGGCTTTTGTTATGCCTTGCGTATACGGTACGATCAACTCCCAGATTGTTATATACAAGGGAACTACCTCAGCGCTAAAGTATTATTATTTGTTATGCTTCACTATACAGTATTCCAGTGATTATTGGATTAATACTTACTTTTTTACTTTTGAGGGTTTCTCCACTATTTAGCGGTTACCCTGTATTCCCATTCGCCAATCTTCCCGGTCAAGCCATTCATCTCCTTCCAGGGACCTGTCACTCATCAATCTATGGATCTGTCCTCTCCAGGTTGTTCTTGGCTTACCCCGCTTCCTTCTACCATGAGGTGACCATTCCAAAAGAGTTTTAGGCCACCTACTTTCCTCCATTCTTCTGACATGTCCATACCATTGAAGAGTTCGTCTCTCAATTCTGTCCATCACTGTCTCCTCCATATCCATCATCCGTCTCACTTCTTCATTTCTCCTTCTTTCTAATCTGGAAACTCTGGCACCACGTCGTATTCCATCCATTTCCACTGCCAAAATCTTAGATTTTTTACTTTCTACCAATGTCCACCCCTCTGCGCCATATGTCATTATACTTTCCACAACCGCCGTCAAAATCCTCTTCTTGGTGTCATTCAATATCGTCCTGCTCCACAGTACTCCATTCAGCATCCTTATGGCTTTTCTTGCTTGCACCAATCTACTATCTATTTCGGAGTTACAACTCCCTAAATCATCAACATATGACCCCAAATATTTAAATTTTTGAACAGCTCTAATAGTTCCTTGGTGTAAGGAGATGTCTCTTCCGTTTCCACCTACTACAAGATATTAAGTTTTTTTTCATATTTACGTGCAATCCACCTGCTTCAAATGAATCCAGGAGTTTTCTCATCATATATTTCACATCCTCACGAGATTGAGCCATTATCACTTGATCATCTGCAAATATTAATGAATGTATTGTGCCACCTTGAACTGGTATTCCCATTCCTCCACAAGACTGATTCCATTGTTCTAATATTTGTTGTATATATATATATATATATATATATATATATTTTTTAAAAAGAGTAGGAGACATGTTACAACCTTGCCTCAGTCCTTTATTCGTTCTGAATGGTATAGACAATCTCTTCCCCACTTTAATAGATGCCTGACACTGCTGGTACATCTGTCGGATGAGAGAAATAATTGGTAAATCAATACCAATACCCTCCATTGCATCCCAAAGTTTGATAATAGGCACTGAGTCATAGGCCTTTTCTAAATCAACAAATATTAAATGAATTTCTTGGCCCTTTGCATATGATTTTTCAGTTATCTGTCTTAGACTAAAAATGTGATCCATACATGATTTTCCTTTAGTGAAGCCTGCTTGATCCTCCAACATTTTCCCTTCTATAATGTGTTCAAGCCTGGTTGTAATAATACTACTAAAAACTCTACTAATAGACGACATGACACTAATTCCTCTGTAATTTCCAGGATCTTTTTGGTTTCCTTTCTTATATATAGGTGTTATATATGGCATACACCAATCCTTTGGTATCTCATCACCTTCCAAAATCTTATTAAACAATTTACAAATGAGTCTTTTCAGTAACGGGGGTCCATATTTCCACAATTCTGTCATTACTTCACAGGAACCACTGGCTTTACCATTCTTTGCTTTTTTTAATGCTTGATTCACTTCTTCCTGTAAAAAAGGTTCCATATATGACGATTTATTATTAGTAAACCTAGAGACTTGCTGTTCCATTCTTCTCTCAACTAATAGATTTTCAAAGTGTTTCTCCCATTGCTCCATACTGACAAGATTTAGGGCTGGTGATGGATTATTAGTTGTCCTCATCCTCCTTATAGCTCTCCATGCCTCTGCAGATCTTCTGTATCCTAATGAATGATCAATTTCAGCACACACCTTTTCCCATGATTCTTCTTTACACTTTATTATAACCTTCTTTACTTGTTTCTTACACTCTCTATAGTTTTTTAAATCTTCTTCTCTCTTCGAGTTTAACCACTGATGATACAGTCTCTTTTTTTCCGTAATAATTTCCAGTGCTTCTATAGTCATCCATTCTGTCCTTCGTCCACTCTTTTCCTCCCTTCCCAAAACTTCCTCAGCTACTCCTTTAACACATTGTTTTAAAAAATAATATAGATTTTCAGCATTCCAGTCCTCTTCTACTGCTTTTAGCCTATCGTTTATCCTTTCATGATATAAATATCTTACACTGTCCTCCTGTAATAAATGTACCATATATCTGGTATCATTTACGGTATTCATTTCTTTATTTGTCTGAATTTCATTTGTAGTTTTAGCTTTTCTTGGAAACGCAATTTTAGAGACAACAATATGATGATCCGACCCACATTCTAACTTCCTTCGTACTCTAACATCTTGTACTTTAATTAACCATTGCTGTCTAACTATAACATAGTCTAATAATAGACTTCAAATTCCGGGAAGGGTTTATCCAGGTATATTTATGAATATCTTTATGCTTAAATTTTGTATTCATAATAATACATTCTTGTTCCTTACAGAATTTAATCAACCTTTTACCATTATCATTTTCTGTGTCCTCTCCCCAGTTTCCAACAACGTCATCATTAATTTTCCTGCCGACACGTCCATTAAAGTCTCCCATTAACAAGAGCTCATGTCCATCCAGGCATTCATCAACTACCTCCCTCAAATCATCATAAAAAGCTCTTTTCTCATCACCTGAGGCATCATTGTTAGGAGCATATACACCTATTACATCCACAATAGATTCATAAATGAGTAGGCCTATAGTTATGTGAATTATCCTGTCACTTATCTCTTTCCAATCAATTATTCCTGATTTCCATTTTTTCTTTATGAGGACAGCCACCCCAGATTTAGCCCTCTCCGATTTTGGTACACCACTCCAAAAATGGATGTAGTTCCCAATCAATTCTTGCCCTTTTCCTTTTTTCTTTGTCTCATTTAGGATTACAATATCCATTTCTAAAGATTAATACAAGTTTTGATTTCTTCACTTTCACTTTCACTTCCATTACCACGGATCTCTCATTTCACACATAATTTACTAGGCAACATTTCCGAACAATTTCCTTTTCTTTAAATATTTCCCTATAAAATCTTTAACTTTTGAAATCCATCTCCGCAAGAAATCCCTTACACAGTCCATAATTTTTTTTTCTCTTGTACAGAGGGACCCGAAGGCTTGCACTGCAGCCTGAGGGTTATTGTGCTTACCACTCCTAGTATGTGAATAATTGCGTAGCCAAATGACCGTGCTCTTGTACAAGTACTACAGCACATAGCACAGTGAACTCAACTCGGGCTATTGTATGGATGATGATATGTGAATTAATGATGACGAAATGAGTCCGAAGGCCAACACCGAGAGTTACCCAACAATTCAGCTTCAATTGGTTGAGGGAAAATTTCGGAAAAAACCCCAATCAGGTAACTTGTCCCAACCTGGTTTTGAAACCTGGCCCGTTCATTTCATGGCCAGATGTACTATTATGCTAGCCCGTACTGACAACAAGGGCCTAGACCGGCTGCTGGCCTCACGCCCACATGCTGAAGCAGAGGTGGACGATCATCCAACCAGAATGGAGGTATCGTGTGGTTAGCACAATGATTCCCCCCAGCTGTTATAGCTGGCTTTCGCAACCGGATTTCGCTACTTACCATAGCTCCCCAAGTACGTCACGATGCTGGATGGGAACCGGTCCCATACACTGGCCGAAATTTCATGAGAAAATTTTTTCTCTCATGAGGACTCAAACCAGCGTGCGTTCCATAACGCAAGTCCTAGGCAGGATGCCTTAGACTGTTTACATATAATATGTAAAAAAAAGAAGTAGAAAAAAGAGATTGGAAATAAGTGTTTATGACAATCACAGGACTAAACATAGAGGTCTACGAATATATTAGCTGGAATTACATATTTGAGGTAGGGCCTAGAGATAGAGGTAGAGATGGACAATGTTCCACATCTTAAAGCTTCAGTGCTAATGTAAGATCTATGCAACGGCTTAGTGTCAAAGGACACTAACTCCAAAAATCGACTTTTTGAGTTATTTATAGTATCATATTGTACAAAGTAGTCTTTATATAGTGTGAAAGTAATATGTCTCTACAAATAATAGTTTTATTTTTTTTGGAGATAGTGTTGTGTTAATTTAGACAGATGCTGAGTGTCAAACAACACTATCTAGACTTAGTTTTCTTTGACAGTAACAAAATATAGACTAGAAGAACACTAAGTCGAGATAGTGTTCTTTGTCTCTAAATTATTTAACATTTCTAAGATTTTATTGGTGACACTGCCTCAGAACATACAACCAAGAATGTAGTACAATCACCATACTGTTCATTGTTAGAGAATTGATAATTTTTTAATTAATAGAACAAGCATTCTTAAATCAATTCAGTTTGTAAGAAACGCACCACAGGATTGCTCTGATAATTTGGTACTCTTTTATTAGAGTTAAAAAATACTCAGTTCGAATACTAGGGGCAGGTTAATGGTGAAGTTGGCTTTAGCGACATCTAAAATTTCACAAGGAATGAGTGATGAAGCTAATAAGAGCATAGCTGTTAGTAGTCCATGTCCAATGCTGGATAACAGGGAAAGCCCACAAGTCCTTAAATAGTGGAAAGAAATTGCTGGTAAAAAAAGTTCTAGACAAAGATTGTACAAAATGTCCCCTTAAATGCAACCTCTCATTTAGTGCTGAAGACAAACGTGAAATTCATAAACAATATTGGAATATTGAGAATAACGATTTGAAGCGCCAATTTTTATGGGCCTTACAAAAGTGAAGGAAATCCATATCCAAAAAGGATGAATCTAGAAGGCAAAACACCATATTTTGTCTTGTGAAAAATAAAGAAAAGATATGGGTATGCAGGGTTTTTTCTTTCTCGCCATCTTTGACATATCCAACACAATAATAGAACATATTTTGAAAAAAGTGACAATAACATAGTGGATAGTGATCGAAGAGGAAAACATGAACACGGAGTAAAGAAATCTGAAAATATTCGTGAATGTATAGTGAACCACACAACTTCATTTTCAAGAGTACTGTCCAACAAGAGAACAAGAAACGACACAGCAAGAGAATATCTGTCTTGTGATTTAAATTTACAAAAAAATGTATGAATTGTATAAAGAAAAATTCAGATTTTGAACCGAGTTCTATATCTGGACTGTATACCTTAATCAAGGTAACAGGGCTGATGAATCGGTATTAAATTATAAAGCACAGGTAGCACAATAAGCCTAAGGCTTCAGTGCGTCCGGAGCAATGACGGGCCTAAATGTGGGAGGGGAACTCAGGAATGCTAATGTTCAGGCAGAAAATCTTTCATATTAACTTATCGTCATATTTTCAAAAATAATTTTAATATAGCTTTTCATAATTCCAGAAAGGATCAATGCGATAAATGTTATAAATATGATCACATGTCTGTACTTAAGAAGATAGAGATGGAGGCAGTTCATCGGTCCCACATTGAAAGAAAGGAAGGAGATCTTCAAGTAAAAAAATATTACAAAATTTAGAGCATCAGTAAAAGATATTCACTTTTTAAAATTTGATTTCGAAGCTGTGCGCTACAGTCCAAATGTTAAAATGGAATGACTGTTTTATAAACGGAGATTACCTTTGACCGTGTATGATGCAGCCAACAGAACAACAGAAAATTATTTATGGAATGAGAAAATTGCAGAAAGGGGAGCTGCAGAGGTACCATTATATCTCTTTACTCAAATAAAAAAATGCAAAATGGTAAAAGGTTCTGTTTCATGTCCGATACCTGTGGAGGACTGTGCTTATATCAACCATGCTCCTCTATGCTGTGAATGTTTTGAATGTATCTCAAATTGAACTTTTTTAAACTAGGACATTCACAAATGGACACAGTGCCCGCACACATTGAAAAAAACAGCAAAATATACAGAAATATTTGAGTGGTATATTATAGTTAGAGCTGTATCCAAAATAGAAGTGGAACAGGGTAATGTAATGGTATAGGAGAAATTCAGAAGACATCAACAAAGAACAAGAAAGTTGACACTAATGGAAACATTGTAGATGGCTGGATATAGTGTGGTTCCAGTATTGGAAAAGTGACAGTGAACACGTATTTTTTTAAATACAACTATGATGAAGAATTCCATAAATTCAAGGTACAGAGGAAGATTACACGTGGATTTAGGCTGGATAATCTTCAGCTTAAACCAAAGCATCATGGTGCACTGAAAATGTACAAGATTAGAAATTGAATAATGCATTGCAACTGTGTAAACAAAACATTATACCCGGAAATTACCATTTTTTTACAACAGTTTAAAAATGGAGAACAGGAAATCGTAGTAGAAGATACTCAAAATGAAGAGCAATGAGTGATTATAAAATCAAGAAGAAATTTTAAATATTTATATGAGAGGTATGGATATTGATACTACTCAAAACAAATACTGAATCAAATAAAATATAATATATTCAGATTATAATTTATTCAATGTCATTTAGGATATAAATTCTGAGTTAAGTGTGTATTTTCTTTTTATTACGTGCAGACAGACTTTTAAATGAACTGAATTTGTAGGCTTTGCTATTTTTAAAATAAATTGATCATTAGTTAAATAACTTTTTCGTCCAAACCCCTCATCAGCTGTGATAAATTAAAGTAGCGTAACATTAGCAACTATTTAAAAACACTGTTGTTCTAAAATACAATGTAAATTGAAGATAACTTTGCTCTTTTATTATTTTATGCACTGTTAAAATTATTATTTCAGATAATAGTATAAATTAATCTAATAATGATAATATTATGCTTTTATGCTTTATGAATAATATTAACTGGCACTTTTATAATAATGCTGATATGTTTTGAGTTTAGATAATGTTCCTTTATAAAGAAGGAGAAATATGATAATTGCAGCTCTCCACAATAAGTTAAATTTATTAATTTGCATTGTCAAATATGTCTATAATTTTTATTAGAGTGTTTAAATTCAATATTTTGGCATTTATTTTTAACACTGTCTACAAAATTGAACGCTTTGTGTTAGTAACAAAGAACACTATCTCCAAAATGTGTTAATTTTTAAGACAATATTAAATATTTCTAGAAAATATGTGTTGTATTGTCTTTAAGGTTATATTCTATATATATGGTTTAAATTTTATCAAAATATCTCTTAAATTAAAGCAGTAACATAAGAAAATGTACACAATTAAACTGTTTTTTGCCTCTCCTGTAAAGTTGTGATTTTGGAGTTAGTGTTCTTTGACATTAAGCCGTCGTGAAATAAAATGAAAATGTTGCCAAGTTTCAATTAAAGTTCTGATCTAAGCTAACCAACCTAATACAGAAAAATTTGTATACTTAAAGCAAGAATGATTTGTGTCCACTATAAGTTGCTTCATCATCATCATCATCAGTAGTTCTACAATTCATTGCTGAGTCTTGGCTTCCTCAAGGACTCATCTCCAGCCATCTTAATCCAAAACTATCATCCTCCAATTTCTCACTCCAAGAGCTCTCGCATCACCATCCACTCCATCAATCCATCTTGATCCCGGCCTTCCTTTCCTTCTTGTCCCATCCGGCTGTGTTAGCATTACTCTCTTTGGGATCTCTGCCTCTTCCTTCCTTATCAGGTGTCCTGCCCATATAAATTACTTAGATTTGTTTATTTTATAGTCATAGATGGCATGTCCTGGTAGTTTGCTACAGCAGGAACATAGAGTTAAAGTTTATTAAAATACCGGTATATGTTTTTAAAGAAATAAATAGGCCTACCTAAGTAGGTCTGTGTAACAAAGTAGTTTTACAATTTGATTAATTCTTCCAATTGACTGTACCATTGTCACGAGAAGTCCAGGAGGAATTACTAGAGTAGGGCAACGGACCATATACTTAATTTTGTTATTGTACATATCGTAACACGGAGGACGCAATACTAGGAATGCGTCTTGGATCTCTTGACAAAGTGGAAGCCCAGAAAAAGAGAAGAGCAAAAAAGAAGTACTGGTACCTCCTGTGGTACAGTTGATCTGGATAATTACCTTGTCAGTTTTTTTTTTTACCAGTATATTTTAGGGTTATGGAAAATTATTATGTCAGAAAGTCTTGAATGTTTTGAATCCTATTGTAGATTTTTTTCTCATATACATAGCTTACTCAAACGTAGATCATTTTTTGCCACATTTGACCCGTAACAGAACGTTATTTTGCATAGGCTATGTGTGCAGTCCCCAATTTGCCATTATACATTAAAATTTCAGTACAGTCCTTCATTTATTTGCTTTGTATTCCATGATAAGTAGGCCTATGGTGATGTTACTTATTTATGGGGAGGGGAATCAAAAGTAAACTCATTGTAAGTGTAACGCTTTTATCAGGAGAGATTTCCAGATAGATGTCATTAGGCTGTAAATATATTTTGGATAGTTATAAGACATATGCGTGCAACAGCATTGCTTGGAAGGATACCTCCTGTTAAAGCTGCACCAGTGATGTTCAGTGATAATGAATAGTTGTTTTGGATGCTACCCAAATTAACTCTCTCACTAGTAAATGAGTAATTGTACAGCAAATCAACATCAGCCAATCATATGTAGTACGAATATTGCATTCATATAAATTTCACCCCTACCATCTTCTACACCTACACCAGGACCTCCATCGGTAAGATTTTGAAGTTCAAGGGAAATTCCGTGAATGGATATTACAGAAGTGAAAAATGATACAGTAATCATATTGCAAATATTGTTTTCTGATGAATCCGTATTCTAAAACAATGACATCATGAATTGCCATAATATGCACTATTGACGTGTTGATAAACCTCATTGGGTAAGACAGGCAACAAGCTACAATGTGGTATGGAATGTGTTGATTACATAATTGGATCATATTTCTGTGAGAATACTTAACAGAAGCATGCTACCTTCATTTTCTCTGCAATTAACTTTCACCTTTTCTAGAGGATGTACCACTAAAAAGAACAATTAATAGTGTAGTTTCAACATGACAAAGCTCCACCACATGGGTCGTTTGCTGCCTGCAACTATATAAATGATACATATCCTGATAAATGAATTGGCAGGGTATGGTCTTTCTCCTGGCCCACCAGATCACCCGATCTAAAACCACTTGACTTTTTTGAGTGGGGCTATTTTAAGAGAAATAGTCTATGCCACCATGCAGATTAATATTGCACCTCCCATGTCACACTGTGCCAGAATGTCCTTTCAGAGCCTGCTCAGATGTGCATAAACCAACCAGGTCATCAGTTCAGTCATTTGCTTGTTGTCTCTGATGTTAGGTAGCCTACCTTAGTTCTCATCCACTGGCCACCTTGCTGTAGTCCAACCCTGCAAAAAACGGCCCTTTTCAGGGCCACATAAACATCCATTGGATGCAAGTGTGCAAAACACACCTCACTCGAAATAAGGGAAGAAAGAAAAATATTCTTGCCCAATATGCGAATCTGCCTCCTCATGACTGCTGCTAATGTCATGCATGTTCGTTCCAACCGAGCTATTCAGAAATTTGGCAGGCTGGCTACATAATACAATTCAATACAGATGTTTGCGTGGTCACAATAAAAATTTCCTGTTGTACATATTTTATTCACACCCATGATCATCTTAAGAGTGTTAATGGTTTCTATTATTGAATAATAATATGACATAAAGGAGTCTTGTCTTTTAGAGCAAACATCTGTTTCTTAGTAAATGTGTACCTACCAGCAAGGACCACACCTGTGGAGTAATGGTCAGCGCGTCTGGCTGCGAAACCAGGTGGCCCGGGTTCGAATCCCGGTTGGGGCAAGTTACCTGGTTGAGGTTTTTTCCGGGGTTTTCCCTCAACCCAATACGAGCAAATGCTGGGTAACTTTCGGTGCTGGACCCTGGACTCATTTCACCGGCATTATCACCTTCATCTCATTCAGACGCTAAATAACCTAGATGTTGATACAGCGTCGTAAAATAACCCACTAAAATGAAAAAAAAAAAAAAAAAAAAAAAAAACCAGCAAGGACCGATGTTTTTAGCTGGTGTATAAACGGCGGGTTCCATAAAACAAAATCATAAGGGGCAGGTGGTTAAACCTGTATTAGTTAATTGTCCACTGTTGTCTCGCAGCTGTTGCATTCGAGGTTCATGGGGTCAATCCTGGTCTAGGACGATGGATTTTAAAAGGTGATAATATCCTTAGAATTACTTTTTCTGGGACAGAAGTAAAGTTCTGGGCCTGGTATTATAAAAGAACTCTGCCTCTGATACAGGTTTCCAGATAAAATATGGCGATATTTTCTTGCCCACGTACAGTTTCAATGTAGAATAACCTCTACAGTTGAAAGTGTCGTTTAATGAAATACCACCACCCCCGCCCCTGCCGCTGCCACCACCACCAATTGTCATGTAAACTAGCAAAATATTTTGAATATAGCATATTTAACTGAAAGCCTGCAGGATTGTAATTTACAATTTTAAAACAACTATAAATTTCAATTTAAAATTTATACTTATGTAGGCCTATATTTTAAAATGAAAATTACTCGATTGAGAAGCTTTGTCATTAGGTCTGCTTTCAAAAAAGCTGAAAGTTAGAATTTATAAAATAGTTATATTACTGGTTGTTTGTATGGTTATGAAATTTGGACTCTCACTTTGAGAGAGGAACAGAGGTTAAGAGTGTTCGAAAATAAGATGCTTAAGAAAATATTTGGGGCTGAGAGGGATGAAGTCACAGGAGAATGGAGAAAGTTACACAACACAGAATTGCACGCATTATATTCTTCACCTAACATAATTAGGAACATTTGAGATGGACAGAGCATGTAGCACATACGGGTGAATCCAGAATCCATATAGAGTGTTAGTTGAAAGATCTGAGCGAAAAAAACCTTTGGGGAGCCCGGAACATAGATGGGAAGATAATATTAAAATGGATTTGAGAGAGGTGGGATATGATGCTGGGACTGGAGTAATCTTGCTCAGGATAGGGACCGATGGCGGGCTTATGTGAGGGTGGCAATGAACCTCCAGGTTCCTTAAAAGCCATTTATAAGTAAGTATTTGAAATGAGAATCATATAATGCACAAAAGGAACTAGGCCTGAGTGGAATCTTAACAAATTTGAGAAAGAAAAGAAATTTCATGGTTAGATTGCTTAAAATATGGAACTCTTCAAATATTATAGAAAACAAAAATTATCAGTACTTGCCTTGTTTAATATTAGGCCTATATGTGTGCAACATCTGAGTGCTGTTTGATTTGCAAAATAGGACTTGTTTTATTCACAAAACAACCTCAAGAACCATAATAAAAATTATAGTTCTTAACATTTAATCAACAGTTTCAAAACTGTTTTCAAACAACAACAAGTAAATTAGGTGAACTTACCGAAATTATATTCAATTTCAATTTTTGTATTGGACATTCCCTTTTTGCGTAGTTTCTAATTTGCATAGTAAGGATCAGGGGCGGCTTTCGAAGAGGGGCTTGCGGAGCTGCAGCACCCCCAGACATTTGTGGCTCTTGTCTCGTTTTATGTTGTGAAAAACATTTATTATACAGTCTCTATTTAGCGGCTCGAATTTTTTTAATTTTTCGCTCTCAATGACATGCACGCAATCGTTAGTGAAGTCACTTCCTCCCCTGGTGCTGCCAGAGCGAAACCAGAGACAAGGACTATGGGTGAAGCCACTTCCACCCCTGGAGCTGCCAGTCTCGTCTCGGATGCTGTGCGCGTTAGTTTTACCCTTCCCCCTGCTATCCCTGGCCATGAATCCAGAGTTTACTGGCGCTGCAAAATTTGCAGCAGCTTGTCAGTAGCGCGCAGTTTTAAATACATTTTCTTTAATGTTGTGAGTATAACAAGTGCAACAATGTTTAATTCTGTACAATATTTACAGTCTATTCAGTTCAGTACCTTAACAATTCAGGAGAAATGTGAAATTAAGTGCCCATCAGTTGAATGTCGTAATGGAAAGAGGCGCTAAACAAAATAGCTTACAAAGCTCGCATATTTTTTGCTAATTTATCCAGTATCCCTGCTTTCTTCTCTCGATCTGTATTATATTAATGTGTTTCAAAGACAATTCCATCAGCTGGGGCAACAAGATGGATTTAAAATAAGAACAGTAAATGTTGTTCATGAGAAGAAGGAGCCATTGCTAGAATGTTTTCAAACCATAATGGCATCTGAAACATCTAACATCACAATAAATGAGGCAAGCGCCCTGGTGCATACTCTTGAAGATCCTGAATTCAATTTCTGGCTCAGTTTTTTTTCATTTATTGATGTATCATGTATATATAATACAATCAACTACAACATCGCCAGGTAGATATTTCTAAGGCTCAAATCTGCATATAAAAAATTAAATTATGGTTTATTTAACGACACTCGCAACAGCAGGGGTTATATCAGTGTCGCCGGTGTTCCGGAATTTTGTCCGCAGGATTCTTTTAAATGCCAGTAAATCTACTGACATGAGCCTGTCTTATTTAAACACAACTTAGAGATAAGGCACATGGAACTAATCTTTAAATAAAGTAAGTTGTGAGGTCCACATTACATGGTTGTAAATGTTGACATCAAATATATATAAAAAAAATAATATAAAAAATAAAATAAGTTGCTTGGTTTGTTTTTTAATGCAGCCCCCCTTAATTCAATACCCACGAGCCGCCACTGGTAAGGATTATTAGGAGACAGTGACATAGCGTGACTTCCAAAGTAAGGGAAGCAACTATGATTAAGTTAGCAATAATTATTCTTAAAAGGCATTAATAAGAATTTAATTTTACATTAATAATTGAGAATCATAGGTGTTTAAGTAAAAATAATACTATGCTGTCTCACCTTATCGTGTATTATTTTTTAAATGTTTTGTGTAAATGTTAGATACTTTTATTTTCAATTATTATGTTGTAAATATCCACTACAATATCCATCGAAATTCATAAATAAGCTTCTTTATAATTATTTTAATGGTTACATTATGCAGTTCTTTACTAAGGTTAGGCTGCTTCAGCAATATAATATCAATACATTTTTTAGATTTTCAGATATATTAGTATGTTAGTTAAATAGAGGGATATAATTTTAGCTATCTTTAATTAAGGTGGAACATTTAAGTGGGCACCTACTCAGTAAGAAAGTCCATTAACCATTTCTGTAATAATCTATGCATCTCATGCTCCTTACTGGGTGCACGTCGATGCAACCTGCTCCTTAGTGGCAGTGAGCTGGTGCAATCAACAACATATTGGAAAAATAAATTAAGATTTAATACCATCATATATGCATTAAATTCAAGATATTACTAGGGGCTTGAGCAGCCACATTTGACACAATTAGGGATTCTACTAATTTCCTGCCTTCCTCTTTTAATTCAAAGATTGCTGTCTTTTTCTAATATAAGTTACCTAATATCCATGACATCAAATTTGTATAATTAAATTTAGATATATAATTTTAGCTGTCTATATTTTAATTCTAACATACTGTACCTTTAATGAAACCGTGGCAGAGAGTGGCATTTTCCCCCATTGTATTTTACAGTAACATGTGACAACTGTCGTAAGTCTGAGCAACTAGTTTATCCTCAATCTGAAATTCTTTGATTAAATTGAAAACATGGCCAGCCAAGGAAACAGAAATGTTTGAACTTACAGCAGTGAACCTTATGAACCTTTCTTGAATGACATCAGGTGTGATGTAATGTAAAATGGAAAAAAGTTGAGATTTTCGCACAATGTAGCCTCGTCTTCTATTATAGATACAAATAGTGCTTCTTTGACTTTTGTGTGATTTTATGGAATAAGACAGTTGATATAAAATTGATTAAATAATTTTGAATAGTATGAAATGTGCCAGCAAATACAGTAGGTATTTCCAAATTAAGGTTTCTTAATTTCTAGTCACAGCTGGCTCTATGGTGAAGTACGGTAATTCAATATAATTTCCTGTTATCTGATCGAGTTCTCATCATGGTCCCTAAATGGTAACTCTTGTTCGGCCAAGAAACACATAGCATCTATTATTAAACACCTATTCATATATCTGTTTGATTTAATGTTTTAATTATGCGTATCTCTTAGTTTTGAAAGCCAAGCTTATAGTCTCTTCAGTTCTAGTGTTTCTGAACTTGTGTAATGCCATTTTGGAGTTAACTTGGTCTACAGATAGCTCATGCCTTTTTTTTAGCCCGTGAAAACTACTGTATTTTACATCTGAGTATTTTAGAAATGCTCCAGATAAGTTATTTGTTTTATTATTTTATTGTTTCTTTTTAAATACTAGGTAGGGTCTGAGAACTGCTCACTTTTATGATTTTTATGCATCACCTTGTTGAAACTGCATTTGTGTACCTCGTTTTAACCGTGACAATATTTCTTTAGTTCTTTTAAGCATTCTGATTATTGTATTGTGTTTATGTTCTATGAAGGATTTTAGATAAGGGCGCAAATAGCCGTAGTTGCTGACACGCCCTTTTTAAACCCCACTAACTAACTAAACTACTGTATTTACTTCACCAACCCCTTTTGTTGTCCAAATATTTTTCTCCGTTGAAAATGGAAAGCAAGACCAACAGCACATAGAACAGACATTTTACAGCCATATAGTCACCACGTATTATTTTCATTCCATTCTATATTAAAACGTCGTACTTTGGTTTTTGTTTGGCTTGTCATGCTATTTAAATTAGGAATTGGTTTACATCTACTGTCAGCAAAATTTCGGCTGGAAGGGGAATGGCTCAGTAAATCTTCTATATAGTACAATCAGTCTTCCTCCCACAATAATGTTTTACTGGGTGAACAATCCTTCGCACACCTGCTCTTTCACAGCATATGGCTAGTTGGCGGAATTAACTGCTAAGCCTTCCACCTCCACGACACTGAAGGTCGCATCAGGCATCAGTGTGAGTTGTACTCTTGTAAGATAAGCAGGTGTTCTTTAGGCAACGTAATACAGTGTGTTAATTAATATGACTCAATATAGGCCTAGGTAGGCCTATTTTATTCCCCAAAAAGTAGTCATGTTAAGTGTTTATTAGTAATAGCTTACGTGACAAACTGTAGGTAGATTTACTACGGAATTCCTGACACCCATTCACTGTGGTTATTGGTTTGACTCATCCAAGACCCACAAGCAGTGGAAGCAGGCACTTGGAGGATTGTTCACCCAGTAGGTCATGTAGTGTGTAACAATCACAATAATACACGCAACACACTCAGATGCTCTTTTGGCCCAATCTCCAGGGCTTACAAGGCCAGTATGCTATGTTACATGTAAAGGCCATTACATACAGACAGCTAAGCTGAGCTATGCAAGCTAAGGAAAAAAGTAGCTCTAATATAATTATATGGAATGGCACACACAGAGCGCTATGCTAAGCCAAGATAAGCTAAGTTTCACAGATTGCATAGGAGGCGATTTTCGTAGTTGTAGCAAGCTTTGTGCATGCGCATAATCAGTTGTTGATAGGCATCTAGCAGACTGTTGTGTGTCAATTTTGTGTATGTCTACTTTAATAATTATCATGGAAGGCAGTCCATGACTAATACAAAACTATCCCTATCTCTCTGACACAACCTCAAATTATTATAGAGGCAACCATGAAATACAACTATTGGCAAGAAATCAGTGAAACTCTCGGAACTGATTGCACTGTATGTATCATTTATTCTTTGGAATACTTATTATACCCTATACAGAGTGGTCCACTTAACTCTTTCACCTCCAGTAGTGTGTGAAATATTTCAGATATACACAAACTGACAATTGCAAGTTAAATTACATCGAAGGGAACATCTGACACACGTAATGTATTTTTTGTACATGAAATAATTTTCAAGATATTAGAATCAACTTTTTCTTTTTTAAATGGGAACCAATTATGTTTTGTATTGCAGATGTTGCCATTAGCTCTGTCTAATAACAACTGGCTACTTTACTCGCTGTTTGAATGTCACCAGTAAGAGTAAACATAAGCAATGTCTGACCAAGGATCGAACAGGAGGAAGACAAAATTTCTGGTTAGATTTGTGCATCAATTGAATCACAGTCACAATGTATTGTACATTTTAATACTATGGAAATTTTGCACATGGTGAAGTGAGACATAAAAGTAGTGTACAATAAAAAATAAACAATTATTCTCAAAAAACAGAACACAAAATCTCAGTTGTGCAATCAGATTTCTCACTGATATCTTATCGTTCAATTGTCCAGTACAGAACTGAAGAAATAAGGATTGTATTGGGTAGTGTACAGTACTATAGGTATGTTCGATCTTCAATTAAGTCAACATTATAAGGAAGGGTGCGCCAGACATTGTTTATGTTTACTCTTACCTGTGACATTCAAATAGTCTGTAAAGTAGTCAGTTGTTATTAGACAGAGCTAATGCAACATTTGTAATACAAGATATAGTTGGTTCTCATTTAAAAAAGAAAGTTGACTATGATATCTTGAAAATTATTTCATGTACAAAAAATTAGTGCTGTCGATTAATCTATAGATTAATAGAGCTTTGGTTGATTTGAAAAAAAAATTAATTACTGTAATATGCAATTACTGTTAAATTTAATTTGTGTTTGGTGATAAACATAAGTATAAAATGTAGTATATGATATGTATATACTGTATAGTTTTGTGAGTGCATTCACATGCTCTGAATTAAGTGTTGCTCTGCATTTACTAACAATGTTTCCTGAATCACTAAACACGAATTTTTTTTTTCTGTCAAGCACTTCTCCGTGATCATTAAATTTAAATCTAAATATTTCACCGAGTTTACTTCTCAAATTCTCATAGGCCTGTGACATAATGCAGTTTTACTTTTTTCACAGACCACAGAAATCTGATTTTTTTTTTCTTTAGCAAACTAAACACACAAGCTTCATCTAAAAACTTAGTAAAGAAACTGCAACAGAACAGCAGACTGGCCCCTATTGTAACCAGGTTACAAAATTTTAGAAAGAGAAGAAGATAGTTACTCTTTCACGCACAGTGCAGCCATGGCTAAAGATGAGGGGAGGACGAATTCCAGAATAGTATGTATTTCATGTGCTAGAAAGACGAGTTGACAAACTTAATAAGGGTTTTGCATTGCGTTTCAACTTTCAATAGGGCTAGCCCAGGTCACTGTCCTCATATCTTAATCTCTTTCTTAAGTGTTTGTGCAAAGATTTGCCCTATGCCATACCTGCTAACTGCTTTTCAGTTACAAAATAACGGTATTATCACAGTCTACTATATACAGTCACGAAGCTTGGGGTGATTTTTTGCATTTCTCACGATAGTTGCTAGCTGCTTGGAGTGCTATGAGTACTAGGAACAATAGACTGTGTCACTGCCATCGTGATCTAAGGTAGACCATGTGACTCGCTTAACCTGATCACAAAGGGTGGCGTTTCAACCATATAAATTATTTGGAATGCATACAGAGTAACATATTTTTGTCTAAAATGTAGTGTAATTGCATTAATAAAATTTAAAACAATGATTAGGAGACACTTCAGACATAATTCCTTGCAAGTTAAGGTGTAATAGCTATTATTTTTGGTGTGAAAATTACGTTGTTCGTATGTGTAATACCTGCCTTTATTTCGATTAAATATTGCGAAATTCTTGTACATTCATTTATGCACAATTCAATAATTTTCAGTTGCACCGCACGAATATTTAGATATGTTGAAATTATAGGTTATGTTTACTGTACCAGTTGCCCATTTCTGTCTAATTTTAGTGGTTTCCAATGCCCTGCCACTACATATATTATGTATGTTATGTCATATGGAAAGTATAGGTTATGTTTACTATATTTAACTTATATTCCTATATTCGCAATTATACATTATAATTAAACATAATGTCATGTATGACACCCGTCACATTCTGTTTGTCTGTATTTTAATACTACAATTGAGTACTGAATTATTGTATTTATCTACTACCTAAGAGACGAAGTAACACAATCGTACGTACTGCCGGTACACTAATTTCATAGGAGTGGTATGGTAAATTTTCTGTCTACAATTAATTAGGGAATGTTGATGTGCTAAATCAAAATAGCTTCCATTCTAAACTTAGAGGAAGGTGAGTTTATAAAATATAATATAGGTATACTTTATCAAAATAATATATAAACCTTATGTATTTCACATTTCAATAGTGGAAGGAAGGTGTTAATTTTTTTCAAAAGAATACAGTATCGAAAGTACAATACATTTTATCGTCTGCTGGGGAAAGGATCTGTGAGCGTATTCCGAATCTCACCAGTGAGCAATCTGAGGGCATCACGGTGTTCCGAATTCCACCAATGACGTCATTGATGCTTCACCGGTGTTGCACCGGTGCCATCAACTTGCAGAGGTGGTGGCAGTCTCCATCAGCCGCCATCAGTGAATCTGATTGGTTCTTGTATAGGGCGGGAATTAGCAGGCAAATAACATCGTGCACTGTTGTGGCATGGCAGTGTGTTCTGCTTTAGTTCTGCTGTATTGTTTGTAATGAGCACAACGTAAAAACAATATGTTAATGGCTTATGAGCGAACATGTCAACGGACCCGTTATTACCACTGGTTCAAGAAATAAATTGTTTAAGCTATCTTTCTTTGAACGAGATGGAAGTACGAAAATTTCGCAACATTTTGCTAGCGTAGCACAGACAACAACTTGTACAATTGCCATGACAGCCATCGATCCTTCCAGCAGTTTTGTTCCTTATTTCGCTGCAACGTGATATCATTGATGCCACCGGACCGGTGAGATTCGGAATACGCTGTGTGATGAGGCGATAGTAGCAATCCTGGTGGTTAGCAATTATCTATGGATGCATATTTCAACTGTCTATGTTTGCATATTTAGTAAGTATTGAGCTTCGTGACTGTATATACTAGACTGTGGTATTATTGTGTTTGAAGTAAGCAATTTCTCAGAACCGAATATTGTCTGAATTTTTACTCCTGAGTTTGCATTAAGAAAATAGACGTAATAATTAATATCAAGTACAACCGATTAATTTTAATTGACTCGATTATTCGATTAAATATTTGTGGTCGATTAATCTTATAATATATCGATTAAATGCCACAACACTACAATAGTAATATGCGTTACAAGAGCAGTATATTGAAGTTTTCATGTTCGAGGAAAAGTTTGAAAAAGCGAAACGTAGTTGAGCTTTTTTAATTTCCGAGAATTGAAAGAAAACATACCGCTCGTGTATCGTGCATTATTTTGTGCGAAGATCGTTTATTACATACCTGAAAGAGGAATTTCTAATTAGTTGCAATGAAATCTCCATCTTGGTTTCTGTTCAATGACGGCAAATTTGCAAAACAAAAATATCTATCTTCAACATTGTTGCTTTAAAATGTTTTCTGTGTTTACTATACTCCACAGGCCGTGATATACGTCTGTCTTTTTTTTTCCCCCAGTCTATAAATCTTGTTGATTTTTTCACGGCTTCCTTAATGTTACTTGCATCACGAATGCAGTAACTTTAGTGGAGTTGTAGAGTTTACTTAATTTTTGCAAGTATTTAAAAACAATAATTAACAGTGCAATTTAGGTGAAATTGCAGTGGTAAGTTTCCAATTTATAATTATTACTATATTGAACGTCTCTAAAAATAATATGTTAAAAGCCTAAAGCAGTAAAATCAATATGTCACTTAAGCGGTAAGAAGAGGGAAATTGTTATGTGTGTTAGGTTGGGAATACTGAATGTGGAATTTAAGACTTTCTGCAGATTGGTTTTGTGCGGAAACCAACGAGTTAGATACTATAGAAAGACTAAAGACCTCTGATAAGCGCTCCCTGTGAAGGCCATCTGTACTATGGATCGTTCCCTACAAAACATGGTGGTCTATAGTACCACCAGCCTCCGCAAGGAGTGCTTATCAAAGGTACACTGCCTCTTTGAAGAATAAGGTGTCCCTTAGTTTCCAATGAATACTTTATTTCATATTCTTGTATGATACACTTTCAATAATAATATTTCACAACATATTATTATTATTATTATTATTATTATTATTATTATTTATTTGTATTAATTGTAGACTTGGGTCAGTGGAAGAGCAGGCCTTAACTCTGCCAGGTAAAATAAAATAAATTATATTTTTCGGATACATCAATATTTAATTTAAACATTTCGCTATAGGTTTTGTAAAAAGCTGATTTGTAAATGAAAGAGTAAGAATTAAGACTTTAAAATTTCCAAAAATGTCTCATTCCCTCGGATTTAAATGAAATGTACCGTAAATCATAATATTTGTTGCTGGATAATTAACCCCTCTCAATACAAGTACCATTGCCCCAGAGAATTATGAGATAAGACTGACTGAGCATAAGCGAAATATCTGTATTAATAAGTTTGTACCATCAAGAGTTTAGTATTTATTGTGTTTATAGGGCCTACTCCATTTTCGTTTTATTAATGCGTAGGACTCTTTTTGTTAACAAAGAGGAAAGTTAGCACTTGCATCACACACAATTTGTCATTATTGTTCAAAATAATGTAAGAACAGTTTTATTCTGAAAAAGCCTCTGCCTAGTTGCAAGACACGTGTGAGATCAATATTTGTTTCAAATTATATTAGACTACACGATGTCTCCATCATGCGACAATATTTGTTTCAAATTATATTAGAGTACACGATGTCTCCATCACGCAAAAAGAAATGTGGCTTCTGTTGTTTCTGATAACAATGTTAATTGTAAGTATCTTATCGTTTTAATAAATGTGGTGAGTTATGATCACGAGTAGCTTTCTATTAGTGTCATTCTTTAATTATTATGTTGCATGCTAAGAGGTTATTTGTAGTTTTAATAATTGCAGTTTTCAAAAGTTCTCTGTGTTAATTCCAATTTCAAATTAATTTTTCTCAATAACTTCATTATTGGATTTTTTTTTTTTTTTTTAATTTTCGCCACTATCTTTCCTATATTTTACTCCTATTAGTTACATACGTCGTCTCTCTTGAAATCACCTGGTGAGCACTGAATTACATGATTTCATATTAGGTTAGATTAGCTGTAAGGTCATTAAATTTGTGACGAAGTCAAAAAATTATTTATTTTTCTTCTGCCGAATACATTCATCCATCTTTAGGTGTTTTGCTTTGGTTGCATTGAGTATAGTTTGTCATTTAATATCTGGACTAGATAGATAGATAGATAGATAGATAGATAGATAGATAGATAGATAGATAGATAGATAGATAGATAGATAGATAGATAGATAGATAGATAGATAGATAGATAGATAGATAGATAGATAGATAGATAGATAGATAGATAGATAGATAGATAGATAGATAGATAGATAGATAGATAGATAGATAGATAGATAGATAGATAGATAGATAGATAGATAGATAGATAGATAGATAGATAGATAGATAGATAGATAGATAGATAGATAGATAGATAGATAGATAGATAGATAGATAGATAGATAGATAGATAGATAGATAGATAGATAGATAGATAGATAGATAGATAGATAGATAGATAGATAGATAGATAGATAGATAGATAGATAGATAGATAGATAGATAGATAGATAGATAGATAGATAGATAGATAGATAGATAGATAGATAGATAGATAGATAGATAGATAGATAGATAGATAGATAGATAGATAGATAGATAGATAGATAGATAGATAGATAGATAGATAGATAGATAGATAGATAGATAGATAGATAGATAGATAGATAGATAGATAGACAGACAGACAGACAGACAGACAGACAGACAGACAGACAGACAGACAGACAGACAGACAGACAGACAGACAGACAGACAGACAGACAGACAGACAGACAGACAGACAGACAGACAGACAGACAGACAGACAGACAGACAGACAGACAGACAGACAGACAGACAGACAGACAGACAGACAGACAGACAGACAGACAGACAGACAGACAGACAGACAGACAGACAGACAGACAGACAGACAGACAGACAGACAGACAGACAGACAGACAGACAGACAGACAGACAGACAGACAGACAGACAGACAGACAGACAGACAGACAGACAGACAGACAGACAGACAGACAGACAGACAGACAGACAGACAGACAGACAGACAGACAGACAGACAGACAGACAGACAGACAGACAGACAGACAGACAGACAGACAGACAGACAGACAGACAGACAGACAGACAGACAGACAGACAGACAGACAGACAGACAGACAGACAGACAGACAGACAGACAGACAGACAGACAGACAGACAGACAGACAGACAGACAGACAGATTAGGATAGATAGATTAGATTAGATTAGATTTGTTCCATAATATTCTAACATTTGCTTTTCAGCATAGAATAAAGAACATGTCCAATTCTTACGTTTAACAATAAAATGCAATACATATAAAATGCAAATATGAAATATGTACAGAATTAATACCTTAATAACAATATTTTATACAATGTAATATGTTTACCATTTAATATTATTATAATATTTACACAGTACTGTGAAATGTCAAGAATTCATCTACAGAATAGAGAGTGTGAGGTATTAAGTAATTTTTTAGTTTTGTCTTAAATAATGTAGGGTTTTGGCTATGATTCTTAATGTCTTCAGGAAGACTATTGAACAATTTTATCGCCATGTAACGTACTCCCCTTTGAAAGCATGATAAATTTGATGATGGCGTATGAAAATCATTCCTTCTGCGGGTATTTATACTATGTATGGCTGAGTTAGTTGGAAAATTTTCTTTATTACATAAGAGGAAATTTATTGTAGAGTATATGTATTGATTTGTTAAGGTTAGAATCTCTAATTTTTTTAAAAATAATCTACATGATTCTCTAGCCTTTGCTCCAACTATTATTCCAATGGCTCTTTTTTGTAATGAGAATATATTTTTACTATCTACAGAATTTCCCCAAAATATTATTCCGTAGGACATAATGGAATGAAAATAGGCAAAATATATTGTCTTTAAGATACTGCTGTTTAGGAATTGTTGTAACGACCTAATTGCGAAGCATGCTGAGCTAAGTTTTGGGGTTATTTATTTGATATGATTTTTCCAATTTATTGTATTATTAATATGCAAACCAAGAAATTTGGTTGTTGATGTTTCTAGTAGAGGTATATTGTTGATAGTTGTGTCCAATGTTTCATAGCTGTTATAAAACGTAAAGTTTTGTGTGTATTTTACTTTTTACTTATTAACATAGTCTTAATATGTAACTCAATTCACAATAATACTAACTTCATCACAGTCTTTTCCTACAACATCCGAGCCACGCCCCTTTGTTTTGACTAACCAAAATATGGCGGACCAATGTTCAATTGTCTTCAACTTTCAGAAGTCTTTAGCCTCTCTATAATATCTAGCTCGTTGGCGGAAACCAGGCAAATACGCACGATCTCGCACAAAAATACATTACATATCAGATATCCCCTTCAATGTAATTTAACTTGTAATTGTCGGTTTGTGTATAACTTATATGAAATATTTCACATGCCACCGGAGGTGAAAGAGTTAAGTGGGCTACCCTGTATATTATAATTTGAGTACTGCTTATTAATTCAGTAATATGTTTTTCATTTTATGAAATAAATTTATAAAATATCATTAAAGGTCATATTGCTAACTTAATGATTAGTTCATTTTGAACAATCTTAATTTTGACCTGTATGAACATAAGTAGTCTGCTGTCATACAGTTCCTTCATTCGTGAAATTGTTCCTGATTCAGCCGAAGGCTACTTTTAAATTCATCATTTCCATGCAATTCTTGAATGAAATGATAAAATTCACAATGTCTTCCAATTTCACATATTCAAAATCATCTCCTAGTTCAGTTTCTTTCTCTTTCTTCTTCTTCCACAACAGCAGCGAATAAAATTACCTCCTCTTCAAATATTATAAGTGGCTGTAATCCAGCCATTTTAAAACACCTTTTTAGCTTAGCTTAGCTTTCTTGGTGTGGTAGTCTTAATTCAGCATATTGTATTCTGATCTACATGAATACTCATGTTCATCCCATCTCATCCACGCTACTTCACGTCAGCCTCAGCGAGATATCTGACAAGGAGTTTGCAACAAGAATGAATCGCTTGGAGCATTATTCACCATATTTATTGTATTTCACATCTTAAGATATTCTAGTATTTCGTATTTTAATTTACTGTATTAAACTGTTAGCTGAGCTGACATTGTAAATGTGGATCCTCTGTCACTGTAATGAAATCGAATTTTGCATAATTATAATTTAGGTACATAAGTTTAGTTTTTCATATCTTAATTCTGATATTGCTGTTCTCTTCTGATATGCCTATAAAATGCCTAAAAGGAGTATCTTAGAACCTATTTTAGTATTTTAAATATACTAGAGTTAAAATATCCGAGGTCTACTCATAAATGTAACTAATTGACAGTTGTTAAAGTTGACATGGGGGAACAAAATCGGATGTACATTGGTGAACACCGTCATTTGTTTAAGGGAAGAAGATACCTCCTATCCTGCTGTGTTAAATTTGTTATTTTTATGTTTCTATTATAATAATTATAAACTGTAGATGAGAAAACAAGAAAATGGTTCATATTAAATTTTTTAAGTTATTACTCTGCAAAAATGTTATTTTGTTATGTGAAAAAAAAAAATAATTGCTGTACAGTTAATAATTCTTTAAAAACAGATCATTAAAAATAACAATTTTAACATGATGCATGGGAGAGAGAGGACATACATTCCCCTTAATAAATGTGTTTACTATGTGTCTAATTTTTAATATAGCTGATTACTCAAAGCACGTTTGTGTTTTAATAAGTGTTCCTACCATAGTAAGCAGAAGATGCACGACTTTTTTAAATACTCTGTACATTACAACCCTGTCAGAAGTTTATTTTTCATTTATGTTTGTGAAACAGTTCGGATTTTAAAGAGAAATTAAAAAATAAATTATAGTTAACTTATAGTTTGTTTGACAAACAGTGATAACTTGGACTGATATTCGTGCAACTGCCTTTTTTCTACCCAAACTAAGAACCATACTGATGCATCACTATGCCTGGTAAACAGAAAATATCAAGTACACATTAGATACATTAGATTTCTTTTAATGTAGCATAATGGTTAATTACATTGCACAGATTTGAATTTAGCCTATATAATATGTGTAGAAACGTAAGTTATAATGTAATATTTACGGGACTTTGGCTTTCAACCAATCGCAGATCAGTGACGTCATATTGTTTTGATCTAGTACTGTTCTTGGCTTGGGTAGACAATAATAGGTATCATAATTTTTCGTTAAAAAGTGCCAAGTTCCTGTCCTTTTCTCAATCTGTTTAGCTCTGTAGCTGGAATAAAGGAAAGTGAAGAAGTCTACAATTGAAGTATGACTAGGTGTACACTTGGTCAAAATGAAACTGGCCGGCCTCTTGAGCAGTTAAAATTTTCTAAATGCCTTTGGGTGAGCATACAGTTCACTACCTTAAACCTCCATGCGCCGCTTTAGTTAACTCCATAATACAAGGCGCTGATTTGGACCTCCATAGCATGCTTCGAATTTCTGTAGTGAATGTTTTATTTTGTCCATTCTTTTATTTTTTACAACTCCTTTTAGTGTAATATAGTCAAATAATTTTGCGTATGTTAATTCATGTTACAGATAATTACAAAATTGGTGAAAATTTGTGGTTATAATTCCAGGAAATCAGGATATATTTTGTCATCAGAATTATTGTTTTTCTTCTTGTTTACAAATACTACGTTTAGGCCCTGATGATCACAGATTTAGGTTAGTATAATAATCATATTCCCTGTAGCAAAACTTGCAAATTAATTATTGCCAGTGATTTTTTTTATTTTAGTAGGTTATTTTACGACGCTTCATCAACAACTTAGGTTATTTAGCGTTTGAATGAGATGGTGATAATGCCAGTGAAATGAGTCTGGGGTCCAACACCGAAAGTCACCCAGCATTTGCTCATATTGGATTGAGGGAAAACCCCTGAAAAAACCTCAACCAGGTAACTTGCCTTGACCGGGAATCGAATCCGGGCCACCTGGGTTCGCGGCTAGACGTGCTAACCGTTACTCCACAGGTGTGGACGCCATTGATTTAACAGTCAACATATTTACTCATGTTCATTAGGCAATAGAATGTAAAGCATCAGGGATTAATAAAATAATTAACACAGCATTTTAATATGAAAACCCCTAATTGTCGTCTTTAGTGTTACTTCCATCTAGCGTCAAAAGTTCTGTGAACACGAAAAAAATAATAAAGCGAAATGTATTCTAAGGATAAAAAAAATGACGAAAACCTGTTATATTTTCACTAATGCATTTAAAAGACAAAAAAAAAAGTTTAGTAGCTCCACGAAGATCTGAACTTGCAACCTCATGAACACTTGCTAATGCTCTACCACTACGCTAAGAGTTAGCCCTACTATTGCAGTAAGAACGGCACTTTAACGAACAATGGTCATGAGAACCTGTTATACAGTATATAGTGTTTGTGTTACAATATTCACTGTTTAAACACTCTGAACGATCTTTCTATTTTAAATCTCGTATATGAATTATTTTCTCGGAAGATTTTAGTGATTAGTAGTCGTTTTCCATTATAACTACTAGAAGAATATACGCAATCTTTTGAACAAAGCCTGGCTGTCTCGAGCGCTCACAGAAATACCTGATTCGAACTTAGTCTCTCAGACGCCTTATTGTTTCATTTTGACCAAGTGTACAAGAAATATGAAACATTTTATGGTATTATCACGTAATACTAATAGTTCAATGGCAATAGGATCGAGCTTCTGAGAAACGATAATCGGCTAACATAGCCTATAAGTTCTTAAGTTTTTTTTAACATGAATTCGTATATGACAAAAGATTTAGAGGGAGGAAAAAAATTTATTTCGTTTTGTTACTTCAAGTTTATATATGAACAAGCAATATTGAAAATTTAAATTAACAAAACACTTCGTTATCATACAGTATCTGACCAAAGGTATTTTGTTTATAGGAAAGTGTAAGAAGAAAATATTAACCTAATAGTAAACAAAGAAAATGTCAAGAGATCGGGCATCAAGGCGGTTCTACCGCATGGAAAGTCAGAATGAACTGCTAGCATTTATGGACAGAGGTGAAGTGGCATCTTGTCAAAATCGATGGATATTTGAATCTGCTTGGGAAGTCGCCAACAAAGGTGAGTGATAGTGATATATTTTTCATATGAATTTCGTCTTGGTATTGAAACATTGTTATCTCCATTTCAAAAAAAAAAAAAATATATATATATATATCACCTTTAAATATAAATATGAGTTAAATTGAAGACCTCCCCGGAATAAGGGTGTAACTAACAAATCTCTAATAGTGCATGTTTCAGGAGAAAAGAAAATGATTTCAGGGGTATACTTTGTGAGACCTATATTTATAGCGGGACCATTAATTTATTAATAAAAGATACAAGTTTATTCAGCTATTGGATCCAATCATTTATTGTTATAATGAATGCTTGAAAATTACTTTTTCCACCTAAGCCACATAGACTATTCTGTTAATTTCATGTTACGTCCTTTTTTCCGGGGAGGTCTTCAATTCTTATCATCTTTTTCTTCTTCTTCTTCTTCTTCTTCTTCTTCTTCTTCTTCTTCTTCTTCTTCTTCTTCCAGTCAAATATAAGACCCAGTGGCCTATTACAGTGTCAATGCTAAATTTTCACCTCTTCTTTGAACTGCTTTTGGTACAGTATTCTGTGCAGATTCATACAGGGCTTTCATTTCAAAACTTCCCAGTCTAAATAACTAATTATTTAAATTTAATTCAATTTAAACAAAATAGAAAATGTCAATTTAGATATTGAGGGGGAAGTCTGAAACCAGACTTAATTGCATTTTATATTTAACCCCCCTAGTCATTGTGCTCATCAGGTTTTCTTCAATGAAAATCAGTCCAACAATATCATTCCCAAAAATTCCAGCCCACACATTGATCTTCTGAGGAAACTGGGTGCCGGTATTATCTTTATGACACACATGAGGATTTTCAATGTCCCAATACCTACAATTGTGTTTGTTGACAAATCCATTTTTAAAAGTCGTTTCTTCACTAGAGCAAATATTTTTTGTCAAATTTGGATCATCTTCAATTCTCTGAGACATCTGTTCACAAAATTCTACTCTTCTAACAAAATCGTCTTCGCTGAGCTGTTGGTGACTTTGTATTTTGTAAGGGAAAAAAATTTGTTCATTTTCAGCATGTATGGAATCAACCGAAATGTTTCTTACAGTAGCTACTTTTGGAATGGAGGTGGTGAGTTCATTAATGAAATGACCTAGTATTTCAATCTGCAAAGTTTCATCGAGTTTTCTAGGTTGGCATTTGCTTTATTGCACACAGAATCAGTTTCTTCAAATTTCCATATTAGATCTATGACGTATCAGTGACTTAAATTTTTCTCAGGATGCCTCTTCTTGAAAGCTCCAGGAGTTCTATGAGCACAACGGTTTTCGGCTCCATAAATAAATATGATTTCTGTTCTCTCATGAAGGGTATATACCATTTTACAATAATTTAATACACGAACACAACTATTACAAGAAATGTTCAATGGTATTTGTAGCTTCAACTTTAATCAACAGTAACAACAATCAAGGTTGCCAGGCAATGATGTAAAACAAAAGATGTGAAATAAATTAATGAGGTGTGGAGCAACAGTAACAAATATAAATGACACTCGAGAGGAAATTAAACACAGAATAAATATGGGAAATGCCTGTTATTCGGTTGAGAAGCTTTTGTCATCTAGTCTGTCAAAAAATCTGAAAGTTAGAATTTATAAAACAGTTATATTTCCAGTTGTTCTGTATGGTTGTGAAACCTGGAGTCTGACTTTGAAAAAGGAACAGAGATTAAGGGTGTTTGAGAATAAGGTTCTTAGGAAAATATTTGGGGCTAAGAGGGATGAAGTTACAGGAGAATGGACAAAATTACACAATGCAGAACTGGACAGATTGTATTCTTCACGTGACATAATTAGGAACATTCGCTTGAGATGGTCAAGGCATGTAGCACATATGGGCAAATCCAGAAATGGATATAGAGTGTTAGTTGAGAAATAAGGGGGGAAAAGATCTTTGGGGAGGCCGAGACATAAATGGGAGGATAATATTAAAATGGATTTGAGGGAGGTGGGATATGATAATAGAGACTGGATTAATCTTGCACAGGATAGGGACTGATGGCGGGCTTATGTAAGGGCAGCAGTGAACCTTCGGGTTCCTTAAAAGCCATTTGTAAGTAAGGTGTGTAAACAATTGAATGCTCTTTCATATTTAAGTATAAAAATATAGGGGTGCCATTTGAAATTTCTAAAGAGGGAGGCTGGGGGTGAAATCTAAATTGCAATTAAGCCTGGTTTCAGACTTCCCCCTCAATATCTAAATTGACGTGTTTTTTGTTTAAATTGAATTCAATTTAAGTAATTATTTATTTGGACAGGGAAGTTTTGAAATGAAAGCCCTGTATATTGTGCGATGGGGACATAATTGTTGAGCTACTCAAGTATTTTCTAAGTCAAAGAATGCCACATTGCACATGCTCCTAGGTAAGAGCCTTGGTTCATACATGAAGAGATATTCGTTTCTCTTTTGTTTTTAAATATTATGGATCTATGCTGAGGAGAAATTAAAACATGAGGGATTATTATTTAAAATAAATATACAAATATACCAAGTAATGCTATAGTTTTCTTGAAAAAAAAAAATCTGAAATATGCAGAAGAGCCGGGTGAGTTCTGCTACGTTATATAAACATGAACTGCTGCCAGGAAGTGAAAAGGAGAATAGCAATGACAAAGGAAGCTTTTAATATAAAAAGGTTCATCTTCTGCAGACCTCTGGAGAAAAAACTAAGGAAGAGACTAGTGAAGTGCTTTGTGTATTAATATTAACTTTGAAATATTTATAATGTGACATTTTTACTCACTATTTATTTATATTATTTATTTATTTATTTATTTATTCATTCATTCATTCATTCATTTATGTAAAGGTAATTTTCTTATAAACTCATCTTAGATTTTTCACCACAAACACTTGCTAAGGCTTAGCTCTCAGTTTTATATGTCGCTCAACTTTTTGAAAGTGACAGGGAAAGTTAGCAATCTCCATGATAGATTCCAGTTTCATCATCCTTCAAATTTTGGGTAATTTGCAGCTGGCTCCAACATTCATCTCTTCAATTAATTAAGTCGAAGCATTCTTGTGCATCAAAATTCAATTTTGGCACTTCGAATTGACGTGTATTCGAATGCAGCTCTTCATTTTTTTTTTTTTCCTCATAATGCACTTTATTGCTAGCTCCCGGATGTATTTTCTTTAGTCTTGAACCGTGGCAAGTTCAGAACGTGGAAAACTCCCATTTCATTGAATGTTATTATGCACAATCATTTCCATATGTCCAGATAAGTACATTGATTTTTTAATTGTGACAAGCAAGTGCTTCGAAGCATCTCTGGCACATACGAGTAGAAAAGTCTTGACTTTAAACCAGGTTGGAGCATACAAATTCTGTTAAAATTATTAAATGTTTTGATGGATTTTCAGTGGATACATAAAGTCAAAGTGTTCTATTAGCTATAGTTAGTCTCCTGGAGTGGACCATAGTATCTGGTCCTCTGTTGGCCAGAACTGGTGGAATCGTGAAATAGCAAGACAAAATTTAATGTTGTAAATATATTTTTATCACTAGTTACGTCCTGTAGGTGAACACTGGCCAATTCTGCAGGGATCAAATTGAAATTAACCATTTTAGGTGCTCACAAGATTGACGACTCTGACTAATTATTCCAGAAAATTGATTTGGACCTGACGTTTTTCCATCCAGCTCTTGAAATAAATGTCGGAGTGGCAATTCATTGCAATTAAGTAAAAAAATGAACCAATGTAAAGTTCGTCTTACGAACGTTCTTTGATATCACATCATTTTTCTTTCCTGTATTGACAACTGTGCCATTGAAACAAGTTGCAACCAATTTATTTAAGTTTATGTTATTTGTTTGATAAAATTAAGATTGCATTTGCTAATATTTTCGGCAGAACCATTGTCTGGTGCCACGTGACGCATATAGAACGATCCAAGTTCCAATAAAATAACCACGTGTTCTTCCTCCATAGTTCTTTTATGAAAATGTTCTCCTCTCATTACTTGTTCAACAGCACTATCTTTCCTACCATCAAAATAAATACGTAAGGGTTCTGGTAGTATCAAAGTGCTCTGTAAATTCTTTCATGTTCCTTTCTGTGTTGTTTCTCCATTAGAGGCTATGTTTTGCTGTACTCAATGGCATATTTAGGTATTTCCCGTCCCTAGGCCCGCAATAAAATGTCGCCCATCACATTTAATGAACATACCTATATAACTTATAAATTTCGTAAATTGGTAATATTTTTATTATGAATTAGCCAAAATATCCTAGAATGTTCTATGTCTTGCTCCTCACTCGGTGAAAGTATATTTATCACATCTTCATAGTCCAGTGCCCTTGTAATATCACTTTCAATTTGTAAAACTGCGAAGTTTTAAGCCTTTCTTCTGTCATTGTTGTTCTATGATAGTCTTTCAACCTTTTGACAATGGAAAACGATCATTCAACTGACAAGCAAAGATTCTGATTGGGGAAGATAAAAAAGTTGATTTTTTCTTTCGGCATGTAAATAATGTCAAAAGAAGTGCTTATACAAACTTTGGCCACTTGACCACAATTACGAGAGCCATAAAAAAAATAAGTTTGCCAGGGGCTGTTAACAGAAAGAAAACATAATTTCATTGGAAAAATTTATTGAAACAGACACAGTAAAATTGTTGAGCTATTTTTCAACATATTCCCCATTGGAATTGAGACATTTGTCATATCATGGTATCGACAAAGAGGTGCAGACGGCTGTTAAAAACGGTTTCCAATCCCAGGTGGCTGACTACTATGACACGAGAATACAAAAATTGATTCCATGGTATGACAAATGTCTCAATTCTAGTGGAGGATATGTTGACAAATAGTGCAACAATTGCTATTTTAATAAATCTTTCCAAGCAATTGTGCTTTTTTCTGTAAATGGCCCCAGGGAAAATCACTTTCTGGGCAGCCTCATAATTGTACTCTAGTGGCCAAAATTTGTATAAGCACTTCTTTTGACATTATAAACATGGTGAAAGAAAAAAAATTAACTTTATCTGCCCCAATCAGAATGTTTGCTTCTGAACAGTTTGTTGCTCCAGTATGGAAAGCTAATGCTGAAACTATTCAATTATCATTAGCAATGAAGTGGGTATGCTATTATAAAAAAAAATAATTACATTGATAATTCTGAAAATGTAGTGAACCATTTCATTCATATGTCACTATGTTGTGTAGATGTTGAGAGGGGTGTTGCATATATGGAATAAATAATAGAAATTGAATATATGTAATTTGTCATCTTCTTTAATTTGCATTGTTTTATTTTTCCTGAAAGGATATGTGAAAGCATGTGGATTTTAAAAGTATATAAATATAAGAGTATATGATTCTTAAGAGTGCAGTAACCATATGTTTAATGGATATTGTAATTACGTGTATGAATCAAATTAATTAGATGTGTCTGCGATTAGTGATTCTCTTGTAGGAGTCTGATGGTACAACACAATTGAATGTGTGACACAGTCATTACTGTTGCAGTGAACCCTGTAAGAAATATCATGCTCATGACCTGGAAGTTTGGTTCGACTCTCTGACCTCATCATGATTTTGTTCAGTGGAATATGACCTTGTCTTACATGGCACCATGCCAAGGACACCAGTCACACACTTGGCCACTACTGTCGGAATTATATTTGCAACCATTGAGGCAACTTGTTCATCTCGTTCAAACTGCCAGGTGTATTTATGACATACATTGTCATACTTCTGTTGCATTGATACCAAGATTAATAGCTTACTGTTGTTCATTTTTTTGTTGAAAATCATAAGAAGTTCTGTATTTAAAGGTTTTATCACTCAGAATAATACGAGTATGAAGTTTAAGCTTAAAGTTGATGTATCAGAGTTTGAGACCATATTTCATAACTAGAATTGATTGAGTATTCGAAATATTATTTTCATAAAAGGTTTTACTGTAATAGATATATAATTTCACCTTCTCAATATACAAATCGTAAACATTGTTACAAAATCGATTTCGAGACTCACTGAAATGCACATTTTCAACATGCCTGATTTTTAAGAAATGGTTTGGATGTACTGATTTTTCATATTACAAAGAATAAATGGAAAAGGAACGTTTATATATAAAATATATTTTCAAAAATAATTACCGGTAATTATTACATATACATAATTATTTATACTTTTCATTGTGGTTTTAGACTGGTCTTGCCCTCTTCAACCAGATGAATATGCAAGCAGGGAAAAGTACCTCTGTCTTAAAATGTTACTGATTGTAAAGTTAGTAATTATTTAACGAAACTTTCAACTTGAGATTATTCAATGTCATAATTCACTTCGGATGGTAATGGCCGAAAAATTTTGCCTGGAATCCTCTATCAGGGACTCGCAGCTTTATTTCCCTTTAGGTGGAAATCATGCAATGGATTTTTTTTCTATCTAGAATCCATCATCCATTCACCTTGGATTCATTGGCTAGCAATGTAGCCACAAGACTAAGGACAATACACTGGTTTTAAACCCACATTATTATTCATGGATAAATTTCTTGTAATACAGATGTAAGAGGTAAACGAACTCAGGTCTGTCTCTCTAAGTGAACTACCTCCCACCTTCCTCTGGCTATGATGTTGCAATCTGCTTACATTGTTCAGTGGCTAGAAATTAGTGGTGTTTTTAAATGAAATTTGTGTGAAAACCATCCACACTATTGAAATACTCCAGAGGGATAAATAATTCTTTATTACATTTTCTGTCGATGTGGACACAAATCACGATCTCCTCACAATAGTTACTGAATAAAGTGTGTTAAACTTTGGGGGAAAAAAAATTCTGAGAAAACTGAACTTTCCATCATTATGATATTGCACTTCGGTTGTTACATACAGCTTGTGCTATTCGCCCTGAAAATCTGCAGGGTTTTTTCAGTTCTACCCTGTATACATATTAGTATATATTATATATTAGTGCATAACTACTTTTTAAGGCATCAGTGATTAGTTCACTTGAAGGGCAGTAGGTTAAATTAGCCCTATAGGTGGGTTAAGTTAGCTCTCATTTCCAAAGGACGTATTGTATTCTTTAAAATCCGTTACTTAGCAGTGTTATCTCCATTCTGTTCCTTTCTGCAAGTCTTCCCAGAAGTACTCGGAACCTTCAGAGAAATTATGACAAGATCCCCCTTCACTCTGATCCAAGCACTGTAGACAGCTGCGTTCTCACAGATCTGCAGAATCATCGTTCCTGATATAGGTAACTTCAACAACGAAACAGTTGGAAATTTTTCATAGAGAGTTCGTTTACATATTATAAGTAATTAATTTGCATTTGCCTGTCCAGAAGGCTATTAAGGTAGCAGCCCTACCACTGGACTACTGTGCGACAGGCTTGTAACCTATCCACAGGAACTCCATATTACATTCAAGTCTCATAATATTAACAGCCGGACTGCAGAATCTGTTGACGACTATGGCATGAATAGGACTATGAGTAAAAATAAATGGAAAAAAAAGGGTATTTTACAATTTGCCACTTGGAATGTTCAAGGATTATCATACAAGGACGATCAGCTTGATGACATTTTAGCAAAAAAAGGTATCAAAATTGCAGCAATTAGTGAAACAAAAAGAAAACAAAACGGATCGAAAGAAACAAATAACTATATTCAATTATACAGTGGTGTTAATAGACAAGAAAGAGCAAGAGCTGGGGTTATCTTAATGATTCATAAATCACTACGCTCCTCTATTGATTATTATAAATTTTGGAATGAAAGATTAATAGAAGTTCGAATTAAACTTAGAAGAGGTTTTATGACAGTAATAGGCACCTATGCACCTGTGGAAGGAGATGAAGATAATAGTGAGTTGTTTTACAATAAATTACAAATCATCATCAATAAAGTTAATAAATCAGACATGTTACTTTTATTAGGGGATTTCAATGCAAGAATTGGTAATAATGAAGTTAGAGGGAACATTGGAAAACACGGCGAAACAACTTGTAATAATAATAGACAAAGACTACGAGATTTTGTGATTTACAATGATCTAAAAGTAATGAATTCTTTCTTTAAACACAAAAATATACACACATATACATGGCACGCAAGAGGATCACAATCTATTATTGACTATGTCATTTGTAATCAAAAATTGTTTAGCTTCATTTTAGATGTCAAAGCTTGTAGAGGTCCTGAATTAGAGACGGATCATTATCTAATTGTATCCCCTATTAGAATACCAGCACCATGGCATAAAAGAAATATTAAAAATTTCAAGCAAGAAAGCAATAGGCTTATTTTTAAAGTAGACTTATTGAGAGATGATAGTATTAAATGGCTTTATGAATGTCGCATAAAGGAATATCTTCAAAAAATCAAAATCTCGGATAATATAGAGGAAGAATGGAACAACTTAACAGATATTTTGAAAAAGGCTGCATTTGAAAGTATTGGCGTAAAAAATATTAAGCAGAAGAGAAAAAGAGGCATACTGAAATGGGATGAGGATATCAAGAAGGTGATAAATGATAAGCGAGAAGCATATCTCCGATTTTTGCAAACAAAAAAACTTGAAGATGAAATTGAATATAAAAGAAAGAGAGCAATTGCAAAACGGGAAACAAGAAAGCGACACCGAGAGAAATGGAGTGATTTCGTCTCAAGATTAGAAAGAGATTTAACATTACCAAGACCCAAAACTTTCAAAATTTTAAAGAAAATAAATTCGGAGATAAAAGAAAATGTTGTTATAAACCCTATTCCTAACGAATCTCTACTTGCTTACTTTAAAAATATATGGTTTCACAAAAACATCTCTCTTACATTAAAGAATTCCAACAACAACACAACAGATATTATTACTTATGATGAACTCATTGAAGTATATAAACGTTTAAAAAATGGGAAAGCCCCAGGCGAAGATAATTTAAATTTCGAGCTTTTTAAATACGCTGGAGAAGAATTTACCTATCGATTTTTATATTTCTTAAACAATATATGGGCAGGATTAAACCCCCCAGAAAGTTGGCAAAAAGCCATTGTAGTACCCATTTATAAGAAAGGAAACAAAAAACTATGTGAAAATTACAGGGGTATAAGTCTTCTCAATTCTGGATATAAGATCTATACAGCCATAATCAAAAATAAACTATCACATCTTTACGAAGACAAAATCACTGAAGAACAGAATGGATTCCGAAAAGGAAGATCATGTTGTGACAGCTATTTCACCATGAAGATTTTAATTGAAAAGCACAGAGAATTTAATATTCCAACCCACTTAGCTTTTATTGATTTCATAAAAGCTTTTGATAGAGTTGATAGAAATAAACTTTTAGAGATTTTACGCTATGATAATGTGCCAAACCAAATCATTCTCTCCATTTATAATTTATATCAACAAAATGAAATTGCCATAAGAACTGAACGCGGAACTACTAGCTGGACTTCCATCAACCAAGGTGTTAGACAAGGGTGCGGTCTTTCCCCTCTGTTGTTTATTATATATATGAACCATATTTTATACATTTGGAGGCAAAGTCATCATGCTGGAATTCAAATTAATCGAAACACAGTTCTCGATACACTAATGTTTGCCAACGATCAGGTTATTATCGCTAAAACAGAGGATGCTTTACAAAGAGCCATTTATAATTTGCAAATAATCGCCTCTGATTTCAATATGGAAATCTCAAAAGAGAAAACAAAAGTCATGGCATTTTCGGGAGAGAACCCAATTCCAAGTAAGATCATGATAAATAATACTTTAATTGAACGTGTTAACTCATTTAACTATTTAGGTTATAACCTCTCTTACATCACTGATGAAGATATGTCAAACAAAATATCTAAATTTATAAAAATCACTGGCGTCATTAATGCCATCTTCAAATCCTCCCATGTTCAGAAACATACAAGGCTAAAGGTATATAAAACACTAGCTCGACCGGTCCTCACTTACGGTAGCGAGGCATGGACAATCAGAAAAGCTGATGAGCAAAGGCTGACGACAGCGGAAATGAGGTTCATGAGACGAACAGCGGGATGCTCTTTGCTGGAACACCGTAAAAATGTGGACATATTGCAGGAACTCAAAATGGATCCTATAGTTAATTTTGTTCAACAATATCGACTTCAGTGGAAAAAACATGTCGAAAGGATGGATCGCACTAGATGGCCTAAACAGATTCTTACTTATCTACCAAGAGGAAAGAGGAAATTGGGAAGACCACGAAAGCGCTGGCATGAGACCGTAACAGATCCTTTAGGGTCTAATACGTGAGGGATATGATGATGATTTGCATCATTGACTCCCATCTTTACTTCCCTTTCGAAAGTAGCCTAGATGTGTAAAAGAGTTTTATCGTTTTCAAAAATCCATTACCCTTGGCAGAAACTGAACCTTAGCACCTAAGCACTTCAGCTGCATTGACTAGCATAATAACCACTATATCAGAGAATAGTCTCGGAGACATGGTATTAAGAAATTCAATTTACTTTTAATTGTAAGACGTTATGTAAAATACAGATACTAAGAGTTATTTATAGTACATGTATAATTTCTATCTTTCTACATGACTTTTAAACATAATTTTCTTTCCATATTTCATTTCAACTGAAAGTCTTTTGTGTAAAAGATTTAGTGTGATCATATTATTATATGCAGTATATCTGTAATTTTTTATTTTAATGTATGTATAAATTAATTTTTGGTGGTATGTTTTGACGTTATCTGACTATGTTTAGTTAATTTTGCTATTTTGTCTGTGTAATTCTCTTATCATGGAATTTCTGGCCACATTAATTGACCATTGGTCTTCAGAAAAATATTTAAAACTTTTATTGAATTCATGCACACTGATTTCAATGCTTATATATAGATATTCTTGGAACATTTGTTACTAATTAGTTTTCGTGAAACTACGCGAATTTTAAGAGTATTTTAGGAAAGGATGTGAAATTACGAAGTGTGATGATTGCAATAGTAAAAAAAGTGGTATTATTGACATTCAGCATTTAAGAGTAAAATAACATTATGTGCATTGTAGGCATAAGTCATTTGTAAAGACTTAGGTTATAAAGTCGCCCTCTGCAGTGTAGTTATGCATTGAATTAGATGCGAGGTTTGTGAGTTGCAACCCAGCCGAGAGATATGGATTTTTAAAGGCTATGAAAATTGTTATAATCTTATCATTAGGATAATGAATTCTATAATATTAGGTTGGTGCAAAATCTCGTAGCGATTTTTCATAAGTTTATTAAACACATCAGATACACATAAGAGAGAAGTTAATCATCAACAATATATTCTTCTTCACTATTTACAACAGCCTGCCAACGCTGAAGTAGTTTTTCGCTTCCAAGCTTGTAGAAATCGCGTGGTTGTGAGTTAAAGAAGTCATCAAGCCATGTTCAGAGTGCATTTTCATATGGAAAGGAAGTTCCTTGAAGGTTGTTCGATAGAGAGCAGAAAAAGTGAAAATTTGAGGGCGCAAGATTAGGTGAATAAGGTGGGTGTGGAATGACTTCCCAACCCAACTTCTGGATAGTGTTTTGTATCAGATTATCAGAGTGCAGACTGGCGTTATAGTGGAGTAGCATCACTTCACACAGTCTTGTTGGTCGTTTTTCTTGGATTGCGTGTGCAAGATGTCTCAGTTGGTGGCAATAAATGTTGGCAGTGATGGTTACACCTTGGGGAAGCAGTTTGTAGTACAGCAGAACCTCGCAGTTCCACCAGATGCATAACATTATCTTCTGTGGATGCATGCTGGCCTTTGTACGGGGAGTTTCCTTTTTTGCTCAGTTGAACCATTCCTTTCTTTTCCTTATGTTAGCATAAAGACACCATTTCTTGTCACCAGTAACGATATTGGAGAGGAATGTTCGATGTTGTTCATGAGCCAATCGATGACGAGCAAGCAAAGATGCACATATGGCCACGTGCTGATTTTTGTGGTTTTGGGTTAGAGCAGACGGTACCCATACACCTGATTTTTTAACGTTGCCCATTGAATGCAAATGTCGCATAATGGTTTAATGGTCACATTTCATCACATTTGCCAGTTCTCGGGTACACTGGCGTCGATCATTGTGGATTAATGTGTTTGAACGGTCTTCATCAAACCCTGAAGATCTTCCTGAATGTGGAGTGTCACTACTGTCAAAACGACCCTCCTTAAAACAAGAAAATCATTTTATTTCCATGTTCTCTCCCCATACACAGCGCAAATGTTTCTGGCCACCTCCACTACTTTCGCTCCCCTGTCGAACTCAAAGAAGAAGAAGAAGAAGAAGAAGAAGAAGAAGAAGAAGAAGAAGAAGAAGAAGAAGATGTCGGAAATGTTCCACTTTCCCCACTTGACACTCCATTTTCTAGCATTCATGGCTCCACTCACTGTTTGCAAAAATGAAAACTTCAATATTTAAACTTAAGCACAATTGAACTTCAAATAAAAATGACAATCGATAAATAAACCCATAGCAACCGGAGTACCAACATGCAAAAAAAAAAACCTACGAACTTATGCACCTACCGAATATATTTGCCACCACCTCAGAAATTTAATTTTCCACATTGTCTCAGAAGAAGAATCCAGAAAGGTCTTAGTTGACTGTAATGAAGATTCATTAAAAATAAACTTAACTACTTCATTAATATTGTACTAGTACAGTTATTAAACGACCTACTAAAAATTCACAAGATTTGTAATTTGAGTTCCAATAATTATTCATGAAGAACAGAACTCACTGAGCCTTAGGTCGAACTTCTGATGTCTTTGTGGTATTGTGCAGATGACAGATAAGAGACAGCTCTGTTTATATACATATATATTCTCATATGAGGTCTCGCCATCCTCATTGAATAATCAATGACTTTAAGTAGCCATATTGTAAATATCTATTAATTTGAGAAAAATTCGTTCCAGCACCTGGAATCGATAAATACTCTATATCAAATTAATAGATATTTACAGTATGGCTACTTATAGTCATTGATTATTCAATAGGGATGGCGAGACCTCATATAAGAATATTCATGTATATATCAGTGTTAACAGTATTCATAAACTGTTGTTGAAAATGGCTATAAAGTCATTTAAATATGCACTCTGGCATACATGGCTTGAATGTCTTAAATGCAGGTAGTAGCTATTGATAATACAATGAGAGGAGTTCGGCCAGCACCATGGATCATGTCCCGGTATGGCTCAAAAGGAAAGAATGCTCAGTCTACACAGCTGAGAGGTCCCGGGTTCGATTCCCAGTGCCAGAACGAATTTTTCTTAAACTAGTAGATAGTAGACAGCTCTATTTCTCGGACGAATGCTTTTTTGTGCATCTGATAGGAACAACTTCTTTTCGACTCCTATGCTTCAATGTTGTCACAAGTCCTTTAGTGGAACAGTAGATAAGTGGTTAATGTGTGAGGCTGACATATAGTATATTCAGTGCTGTAGTTGGAATTTTTTTTACTGGAACTCACCTATTTCACCTATTACTGGAACTCACCACTTTGTAAGTAGTTTCCTTTACAGACACTCGCTTCATGCATGCAGTTTCATCTGTTGCCTGCCTTCCTGTTCGCAACAATGATTGCACATATGGAAGTGCATTGAAGTCTTGAAGAGGAGCAAACACAACTATTGAAAATTAAGCTGCTTGCTCTTGAAATCACAAGACAGTCCTTTTCTTCGTCATAATTTCATCCATCACAGTAAACGTTCTTTCACATTCTGATGTAGATATCGGAAGTGTTTTGTAATTTCCATCAAATTTTTCAGTTCCTCTGATTATTACAAATTCCGTGAAAGCATGAATCCACTTTCACTTTTCTGGTAAATGAAAAAGGTCACATAATCTACTGACACTTTAGTCACCACAAGCCAAGTTTTGGTATGAATGAAACTTATGTCCCTCATAATTGATTCCATTCTCTGTTTTACTTTGTTTTGTTCATTATCCACTTTAGAACGAACATTGGATGCCTGAATGATATTAGTGATTAGTCTTTTCTTTAGGTTTCCTGCTAAATTCCAAAAAACTCGCTACAGTCAATTGAAACTATATTCTATGATTGCACTTATTTTATTTATTTATTTATTTATTTATTTATTTATTTATTTATTTATTTATTTATTTATTTATTTATTTATTTATTTATTTGTTTGTTTGTTTATTTTATTTGTTTTTTTTTTTTTTGTGCACGCAGCAGTCTGGCTTTCTTCTTCAATAAGAGCCAGGAGAAATTACTAGAGGTTTCACCACTCTAATACATTGTTTTACACTTTACCTACATTTGGAAGAGCCATATCTCTTTTCTACAAGTTCAAAGACAAATGTGAAAGCTCGGTAAGAACATCCCTCTTTAGTCCTAAATTTTGGAGATGAATTCACAAGATGTTAATATTTTGTAAAGACCTGAATATTTTGACCTTTTTTTTTTTTTCCATCCCATTATGTATCTGTTGAGCTTGAGAGAAATGTTATGCTAGGGCCATACAGCTTTCTACACTGCTGACTCTATTTTCAAACTTGAGGCATCCCACCTAATGGTAAAAATTTTACCTATTTTGTTTAGTCATTTTAATAATGCTGCACATTCGTTTAGTTCATTTTGTTCTTTGGGACATATTGCACATTGAATAAAGTTTATCAAAGAAGTAGTGAAAGTGAATTATATCTGGAATTTCCTCTCTCATTTCATGAACTACCAAGTCTAGTTTATAATTACCACAGTGCCAATTTATCATGACGGAATGATTCTTGCAACTGCTTAGCAACAACATCCTTCTTTCTAACACCTAACATAACAGAAGCTTCGCCACAAGCAAACTCTATTAAATTTTCTTTCAGATAAGCTTCATTTAATCCATGTAATTGGAAGTTTGACACAATAGCGTTTTAATAGAAAAGCTTTATGTGCTTTATAACTCTACATGGTCCCAAAAAAAGGTATGCACTGGGGAATCAACTGAGATAGCACATTTTATGGACCCATCCAAAGTTTATTAACTTCACAACCCACAGCACATCCAAGAGTCTCACCTTTTACAACCAACCAATCATTTTCCTTAATAAAATAACATACTGGTCTGAAGACCAGCTTTTACGATATGAGCGACATGACTATACAGGTAGTTCCATTTCTCTACTAGAAGTTGGTCTATGGAGATCATGTTCCACCATGTACTGCGCAGTATTTTTCACACTGTTTTCTGCAGTGCTCACACATCAATTGCAGTCTTGGTGAAAATTTACCTTGTACTGGAATCCGTAGACTATTAACCATGGTTGTGACGTGTCTGATATCTGAGTTTGTTACCAACCATTCTCGACTCAAAATGGCGTCTGTTGCAGTATAGGACGAGTAGTATGTGCGGTATTTTTTAAAGATATTTTCAGTGTCTATGTAATTAAATTATTTTTATGTGGAATCCTAATATTACTTATACTGGAACTGTGTTCTGGCCCAACTACAGCACTGAGTATATTGGAACCATTCTCATTTTGCAGTGCAAGAATGAATGCACTTAATTAGCTTTCTTTCCCTCTCAACTTTCACTCTTTATGAGAAATGCTTAAAATAGTTGCATTTTTTTCACTTATGCAATATGCATAACAATTGAGATATGGAGTAACAGTCTTACTAATAAACCGTGTATAGTTTTTATACGAGACTTATGCACAGTTGAGACAGAAAACGTTACTAATAAACCATGAATAAGCTATGGACGTATAAACAGGCTGTAACTATACAATGGGAATTGCTTTGCAGTAGTTATATACACGAAACCCCTTATTTAAGCGTTGTATATAGTGAAAAAATGGCCGCCCCTCTAACAGCTGTTCGTATCGACTGTCATTTTATGATGATGGTTATCTTGTAACCACAGAAGAACAAACCAAAGATCATAGAATTATTAGAATAATATTGCTGTAGCTTGTACTCTTTGACCAAAATGTGGTGTGGTAATAGATTAGAGCCAGTTGTACTATCGATATTTAACACGCCACACTAGAGCGCTCTACCGGATGCAATAGAGAACCTCAGATATTCTATTACCTTTCGTAACGAAGTAATGACGAAACTATGACGTAGCTGTGTAACAGTTATACTGTTATACACGACGTATGTAGTGATTATTAGTAAGGAATTTACACACGACTTATAAACGAGCTACTCATTGTATAAGTATAAGACAGTTAAACGTCTGTATATAGAGTTTTTATTAGTAAGACCGTAAATGTATAAAGAATAAGCAAGAAAATATTTACACAAAATTACAAATATTATTTTTCCTGTAAACTTAAAGGAGGAAATGGGTGGGAACCACTTGTTGCGATGTCCAGCACTGAATAAAACCACTGTAACCCAGAGATACGGAGAATGTATTTTTTTTAGTAGGTTATTTTACGACGCTTTATCAACAGCTTAGGTTATTTAGCGTCTGAATGAGATGAAGGTGATAGTGCCGGTGAAATGAGTCCGGGGTCCAACACCGAAAGTTACCCAGCATTTGCTCATATTGGGTTGAGGGAAAACCCCGGAAAAAACCTCAACCAGGTAACTTGCCCCGACTGGGAATCGAACCCGGGCCACCTGGTTTCACGGCCAGACTTGCTAACCGTTACTCCACAGGTGTGGACACGGGGAATGTAGAGGCCGACTTATAAGTTAATTACTGTCATCACATTGCCTGCCATTTGTTTAAATAAATTAATGAATTTTTCTTGTAGAACCAACACCGTTTCTGTGCAGAAGTGCAGTTGCTAATAGTGTCTTTTCCCTCTCTTTTTCTCTTTCGCTCACTCCCCCCCTCTCTCTCTCTCTCTCTCTCTCATAACTTCATAAGGCAGAAACAAGAAATAAAGTCCCTTTCATTATACAAATAATAGCAGGCTAAATTAACATTTTAAAATTCACCAACAGCTCATAGTACCTAAAGATTAATTTTTTGATCCTACAGAATTATCCGTGGTTACCATTATTATTAATGGAGAAAAATTCGCTCTGGCATTAGGGATCGAACTCGGGACCTCCAGTTCTACGTCTTGACTCAATCCACAGCACCAGATCATTCGCCCAACAGTGCATATATACTGTGGAGTCTCATCTGCCAAGTCACTCAAATGAATGCACTCCAAGTGTGATGACTGTTGACTTAAGGGTACTGGGACGTGACGAGTGCCTATTTTAGCTCTTGAACTAGCAAATAACATATAGGCTCTACTGAAGCATTCCTATGTCGCAGGTTTATGAAATTTATACCATGCATTAAACAATGTTTATATTATCTTTTCATGAAAAATTAAATCACTTATCTCCAATAGAATATTTATAGGATGTCCCCAAATAAGGTAATTAGAAAATAAATTCTTATGCATGGTTCATCAGTTAGGTACACATATCTCATAGAATTTTAGTCAGACCTCTCTAATTTTTTGTGGTACAATAAGAACATATCAAATGACAAAATGAATGCACTACTTTCTTGACTAAACATCACATGTGCAAAAAATTAAAAAAAAATTATTAACATAATTTTTTTCCAAAATTTTCCTTAGATTTGAATTTTTAAAAATTCAATGATGAAGTTTAAAAGAAAACCACTCCATTCATTTTAAAGAGTTAATTAATGTGTACCTGCCACAAAAATTTCATGACTCTATCTTCATTAGTTTATGAGATAAGTGTACCTAAGTTTTGAAAAATCAAGGTTACGGGAAAATGCAAAAAACTGAAAACGTGTATTTTGTACTTCACTCACCAATCTAGAACATTCCAGCCCCATACTCATCCTGCTCCTGTGTTTCTTGGTCCTCTCTCCTCCTTTTGGCATTCCTCTTTCTTGTTCTGGCCTCTTTAGTCATTTGCAAAGCAAACTTTTCACCGTCTTCGAAGCGCTTCTTGTCAATGGTGTAAAGTGCAGTTTTTGTATTTGAGCCCACTTCAATGCCCAAACTCTCCAACACATTTAGTCTACTTACACAACCATCATTAAAACAGATGACTGCATCTAATACACCCAGTTTTAAGGTTTTTAAACCCACAAAAACTGTTTTTGGGATGTGCTCCCATATACAATGATTAAAGCTTTCATTAGGGTTTTGTGTATTCCCATGTAAGCATTTTTTCAATAGCTCCTGGTTGCTGAGGTCCCTAAAGATGGATTTTATTTCATCCATCACAGCTGGAAGCAGTGAATGCTGATGGGAATACTTATTTCCAGTGACTGAAGCTTTATTATACCCACACCAGCAGTCTTCATCTGTACCTGGAGGACATAACGTGTGATATGGCTCCTCATCTGTGCTATACTTGTGGAAGTATATTGCCCACACTGCTCTTCTCATTTTTTCTACATCTTTTCCAGCATTCCTCCTTATGGCCAGTCCATAATAGGTTTGCAACTGATCTATTGCACTATCTGTTAGCCGCCCTCTCCCTGTTAGCGGTTTACCATCAGAACATTTTTTACCTTTCATGTCTTTACATAATTTTCTTAGTCTTGTTCCCATTCTCTTTTGCACATGTCCACAGCACTCCAGCTTACTTACTTCCACATTCCCATAAACATTTAATTCTTCAACTTTCTTATATCCCTTTGAGTCCCCATCTCCTAAGTAATTCACATACCTGACCTGATATAAATTCTCAGACCTCTGAAAAATTTTTACTACTCCATCGCTCTCCATCCCACCACTGAAGCCATCATAATTTTTCATGCAAACATATCCAGGCTGGTCTGATTTACAATTATGGCAGAATTTTGTCAAACATTCGACATCAATTACTTTCCCATTGTCTAGTGAAGTTGCAGTGATGACACCATTGAGGGAAGTGTGGCCTCGCTTCTGCCAGGACCCATTGAAAGCAGCAGTTATGTCCCTACTGTTTTCATTTAGAGCCACTGCTTCTTCTATAGCATTTGTCATAGATTTTTTTGCTACTTCTTCCAGACATTTCAACAGTTGGGAAGTGCAGAAATTAAATTTGGCAGTTGGTGGTGGGAGATCCATTATACCACACAGAGTTTGTGCTGGCTTCCTGCCTCTGCCAATACTTCTCATTCCATATACAAATCTTAAATTTACTTCATAACATTTTGTTTTCCCTACCTTATTGGATGTCATACTTGAAGCAGACTCTTTACACTTATTACAAACAAGAGACAGTTTAGTTGCAAGCCCTCGCCTACTATTTTTATTTTCTGTAAGTTCAACACAGTCGACGCCACTACAATACTTACACTGTACAGTTTTCTTCACCAAATTAGATAATAATTGAATGTCCACAATGATAAAACCCTTTGAATATCCCTCATCACTAAAATAAAAGTTGTCATCACACTCTGGTTTTATGTGAGACAATTTTCTTGCAGAAGCTGAATGCACTTCTCTACTGCAGCTAGGCTCTGACAGGTTATGTTCACTTATATTATGTTTGCTTTTACTTACATTACCATTAAACACTGGTTTTCTTTTGCCAAACTTCTTTAATCTGCCCATTTTTACTACACACACACACACACACACACACACACACACACACACACACACACACACACACACACTAATAATGCTGAATAAAACTGATGCAAATAACACCACAAAGATTCTTTTTGCAACAAAATTTACACGAGGTTATTCAAAACAAAACAGGAGTGCTTTCCACTGGGCTGTGTTATGCTCTTTGCAGTTTCAGAGTATCCAGAAGCACCAACAACAGCAAAGAAATTTACCCGGTCAAAATATTCCAATAAATAGCCCAGAAATTATAACATACTTAATAAGTTGAATTGGGCATTTAAAAAAGGGGCGTGCAACTACGACGCCATTTTTAAATTCCCTATTTTAGGGCATTTAAACCCAGAAACTCCTACAATATATATATTTTTGGATAGAGAATTTATTCAAGAATTCGAAAGCAGTGAAAACAAAAAATGACATTTTTGGCCGATTTTCACGTCCTAGTACCCTTAATATAATACATGTGTCAATGTATACAGTGAGCGTAAAAAGTATTCGCATGATGGGTAATAAAAATAAATAGAACAGGAATTGTTACAAGGACCACAACAAAAACAAGGACCAGAATAAGGATCACGAAGAAGACGCCATTTAAGGCCACGATTTCATAACATAGCTCAGGTCACAAAATATCATTGCTTCTCTGTACCGAATGGCAAATGCCTGCTATGGGATCTACATTCTAGACTGCTGCTGTCACTGTCCTGTCTCAGTAGCTCATGTAGTAGGGTGTCGGTTCCAGTGCTTAACCAAAACCTCTCGTGTTCGATCACAGGTAAAACTTTCTTTTTATTGAGGTGTAATTAATTTCTTCAGAGTTCCTCGACTGTCTAATTTGTCGAAAAATATTAATAATTTATGCCCAATTTCTGGGTCTTACAAGTGGGCTGAACCTCGTCAAAAAAAATTAATCTTACTTGGAAGTTAAAAGTATTCTTCCTCAAACAAAAATCATAGGAAACAAAAAGAGATCTGTTAACTTAAAATTTTGTCCACATGCCATCAGCTTCTATTACAGCTCTAAGTCGGGCCGGCATGGATGTCACGAGATTGTGGAATAAATTCTAATCCCTGGCGAGATCTTCCCAGGTGTCAACAACTTGATCCCACAATTCGTCTCGATTTTGAGGGTGTCGGTAGGCATAGGTAGCTATCCTTCTCTTTTTCAATTCCGCCCATATTTTTTCGATGACATTCAAATCAGGTGACTTCGGAGGTCAATGATTTCGATCTCGGGTCTCCTTTGAATGCTTGCGGTTAGCCTGCTGGAACAGCAGTGTTCCTTTGGGAAAACGTTCTAGGGGCGGAAGGAAGGAATATATTTTCCAGAATATGCTCGTAAGTTCCCACATTAAACCGGCCATCGATGAGTTCTATAATGCCAGGTCCATCATAAGACATCCACCCCCAACATGATATGCTAAAGCGCCCTGGTCTTTCACGTCGGTGCACATAACGCTGATCATGTCGAAGACCATTCTCACGATAGACACAGACAGGACTTTCGTAATCACTCGAGATGGTTGTTTCGTCGAAATCCACTCGATTGGTAGCGAAGCAAGACGGTCGACAGCTTGTGCTTCCCCCAGTAGTTCCATTTGCGCAAACCTCCGGCTCCTACTACCGCGGTTCCTCAACCTGCTGATCACAGTCTGTGAAGAACAGGGAAAGTTAGATGATGCTGCTCTTATTTCGTTAGCAGTCCGAATGGGGTCCTGTCGAACTGTCTCGAATAAGAGAGCATCCTCTTCCAATGAAGAAATCCGCGGACGCCCAGGAATAGGGCGATTTTCGACCTACCCTGAATTTTGGTAACGATGAACCCACCTCGCGGCTGTACTTCCAGGAACACCGACCAAACGGCCAGCAGATCTAGTCCCATATCCAGCCCCATATCAAGCCTCAACTAGAGCTATAACTCGCTGTCTCATGTCACGTTGGTTCGCCGTTAAGATGAGAAATGAGGGATGATGATAATACTTTAGTGTAGACAATGACTATTTAACGTGATATAGAATTATTGAAATAGGCTAAGGGGCATCTTGTACAGTAAGAGTTAATAAATCAACCCTAAATTAAATATTTAAATAACAGGATATAACAGGAAGTCCAATTGTTGCGAAACTAATCAAATTAAATCTAATTACATTAAGTAAACAAACCCCAAGTTATGACACCACATTCCTATAGCTAAATTGTAGGTTATTAACATAAGCATTGAATAGGTCCGTGTTTATGCGTTGGACGAAAAACCAAACATCGAAAGTTCGAATCTTGCCAAGGAATGTAACTTCTTGCTTTTTATAATGTAAATCAGACTTCTAACTACAATCATTCATATTTCTTAATATTTATTAATATTTATAGCCAACATTGAATTTGTAAAGAAAAGACTTTAGAAATCTCATATGGAATTTGTGATCTGTAGTGACATAAAGATAGATTATCTCTCGGAACTTTTCCGTAAAAGTAAATTAAATTCACGCCTTGAAACTGGAAACCTTAGTCGTAGAGTAATTTTCCCACCAGCATACAAGCTGAAGTAGCACAGCCATTGATAAAAGTTTTGTACACAGAATTAGACTGAATTCCTATTCGACAGAACCTATAATCAATGGCTTGTATGAACATGATAAACAAATCCTGTTTCCAATGTTACTGAATATATTTCAAAATATGAATTTAAAAACTAAAAAACGGTCGTAAATGCTGTATCTAGTCATTATTTGCATTTATGTGTACAAAATGAATCTTGGAAAAACGTATATGTTACTGGTACTACTGATATTAAGAGTAAATGTATTGTATTTTTCACTTAATTTCAGAATCACTTCAGTGTATGTTCTCCACTCAATGTTGTGAAAAAATTCAAAAGTAAAAACATATAGATAACGCAGGGAATTAAAAATCTCATGTATTAAAAAGAAGAGTCTATATGTAATGAGTTGCAATGTAATGATCCTCATGTTCTTAAATACTACAAGAAGTACAGTGTAATTTATCAAAAATTATGAAAGAGGGAAATAGAACACATTTGAATAGAAAAGTACAAAATTAAAATAATGCAATTAAAGCTATTCAGAATATTATTAAAGTTAAACTCGTAGATATCCTAAGAAAGAAAATATTTTTTCATTAAAACCAGTGATTATAAAGTAGAGGATCCCAAATCTACTGCAAATTCTTTTAACGGCTTATAGTATATAGTACAGAAATATTATTGACAACTTAAACATTCAAGATTTTGCAAAAGATACTGCAATAGTTACTTAACAGATGCATTTAATAATTAGTATTAATATATGTAATTAGTCAATAACTGCAAGAGTGCTTTTTCATTCAATCATAACATGAATGAAATTGAATGCACATTAAATTAAACACTATTGCAAACACGTAGATAATATAGTTAAAATCAACTGGAGGGGTGAGAATGAAATAATCCAAAGCCACACTTTTAACAAAAATTGTTTTGTCCGAGTGCATTTATTACACATATGGGAAAGCTACTAATAAAATACTGTAATAATTGGTCAACAAATGACATAGTGTAAGGACTCTAAACCTTTGTAAAAGTTTGTCTGTGTGGCTTAGGAATATTTTTTAATTTAATTTTAATTGTTATTTTTTAATATATATGCATTTACATTGTGTGTGTGTGCGTGCGTGCGTGCATGTGTGTGTGATAACTTGTCGAACTCGCTCTCTTCTACACAACACGCAGAGATCTTAGCGTCTGAGCTATTGCAGCATGCAGCGACACGAAAGCTTTCCTTTCTATGCGGAATGTTGATATAGTCACGAATGTCCATTGTCAATTTAACTACACGATTTATTTATATATTTATCTTTTATTTACGTAATATTATCATTTTTTTTTTTTTTTTGCAGTTTTTGAAGTGAATTTTGGAATGATGCTAGTAACAAACCAAATAGCCTTAATTTAAGTACCTGGATATTCGTTATCTTGTGTATCAGTGCTCTGGTCTCTGATCATGCGCAGTGTCTTACATGTGAGACTTAGGAATATTCAATCGTCTCATTCCTTTCCAGGGAAACTGTACATTTAAACATATTTTTAAGGAGAAAGGAAAAAGCATTATCATTTTGAATTCCCTTGACTTTCAAAGCTACTTAAGATATAACTTCAATCATTACATGAAAAATTTTGAAATTGTATTGAATGTAGCTTTAAAAATCAAGGAAATTAAAAGTAATAATGCTTTTTTCTTTCTTCTGAAAAATCTGTTTAAATGCATATAGCGGATTTTAGAGGTGCAGCAATGAATATTCTGCCATAATATATTATTCTGTGATGGTGGTGGTGGTGGTGGTGGTGGTGGTGCTGGTGGTGGTGGTGGCGGCGGCGGCGATTCACCATTCCTTTCATTGCATCTCAGTAGGCAGTTTCTTCTCAGCTAGTGACCCAACCAGTTCCTTTTCCTCTTCTTGATCAGTTTCAGCATCATTGTTTCTTCACCCACTCTTTTCAACACAACTTCATTTCTTATTCTGTCTGTCCACTTCACACATTCCATTCTTCTCCATGTCCACATTTCAAATGCTTCTATTTGCTTCTCTTCACTTCATCGTAATGTCCATATTTGTGACCCCCTACAATGCTACACTCCTCACAAAGCACTTCACTAGTGTCTTCCTTAGTTCTTTTACCAGAGGTCCGCAGAAGATGCTACTTTTTCTATTAAAAGCTTCCTTGGCCATTATTATCCTCCTTTTGACTTCCTGGCAGCAGTTCATGTTACTACTTATATAGGTATTACACCCCAAGTATTTGAAGCTGTCCACTTGCTCTGCTACCTCATTTAGAATTCGCAAGTTTACCTTCTCTATTTTTCTCCCTACAATCATGAATTTGTGGAATAATATTTTTATTCTTAATAATTTCATTGCCACGGCATATATTAATAAATTATAGTAGTAAATGTGATAGTGGCCATCTGTTTTAGAGTTCGAGCCAAAAATGTATCATTTGAGCCGTTCAGAGCAAAAGTGGTGTAAGTCAAAATTGGGTAATGAGGTTTAAAGTAAAAATTTTGTAAAGTACAGTGCAAAGTAGCAATTAATATGATCTTCTTGATATCCACTGACTACTAATAGTTTAAATAAATTGAATATTAATTACTACTTTGTGCTCTATTTTACAGAATGTTTACTTTAAACCTCATTACCCATTTTTGACTTACACCACTTCGGCTTTGAACAGCTCATTTAATGAATGAATAAATGAGAGAATTTCGCATGTGGGGACTGAAAAATGTAAGGTACAAATGTGAAAAAAATATAACTGAGATAGATTTTAATGGAGAAATGTCCGTACTTTAAAAATTAAGCATATAGCCTAATTACGAAAAACGTAGAAGTGAGTACTGTATTAAGGTTATATCTCTTTCAGACTAAAATTCAATTAATACGTTTAGCACTCAAATCGTATGTAGAAAATAATTCAATAAGAATATTGTTACATCCGATTTTGCAAATATTTAAATGTTATTTTATAGTAAAATTTATGATGATATGTCATGTCCATAATAATTACGAAATGAATGTCCATTAATGTAATAGATTATGAAGAAAACCTGATCAGTAGTTGGCAGAAATTGCTATACATAGGTGGCATGCCAAAAGCACCGTCGGATGGTGGATAAAAAAAGTTCTTTTCATGGAAACTCGAAATGTATTTTTGCCACAGAAAAGTATATTTACTTTATGCATTGTTGAAAAAGTAAACATAACAGATTATGTTATTTTTTAAATAGTTCAGGAAATTTCCTGCAAAATTACTTTCAAGATATCAGTATGTGATAATGTCATTTCATCACTTTTTTTTTTCTTTTTTCTTCTAGCCAGTATACCAAATTAACCTTGTTATTTCACAAAATAAATTATAAATGATCTTAAAATACTTTAAAGTAATCATCTTGATATTACAGTTGGAGGTATATACACAGTAATTCGATCAAAAGCATATGTATCGACAGAAGAAATGGGAGATCAGTATTGCTTGCTAGGCCCTTACAAGGAACATTCTGCTCGAACAGAAGTAGAAGAATCTGAATTCTCTGGACCATTGCTCAAAGCTGTTAACAGAATGAGAGAACAAGGTTTCAAGGTAAATAGCCATAGCTTTAAGGAAGCATCATTCTAACATTGCTTACAGTAATAGTAATATCTGTTGTATGAGATACAGTAAATGTTCTTGAATCTGGTAATTTTGGTAAGTGGATAAATATAAATGGTACGCATATTACATTAATCATTTTAATGAGTACCTTGTCAAGTTTCACAGGTTCATACCTAGCCAAGGGTGTTGATTTTGATACAAAAATGTCCAAAGTACAGCTTCCTCTGGGAGGGAAGTAAAGTTGAAAGTTCTATGTTATACTAACAAGGGAACTGTTAATGAGCTCGTATCGAAACTTCTCTTCAAACTGCGCACGTTGTTAGATTTCCACAGCAGATATACGGATACAAAAAATTAGCTATCCATACTAACTGAAAAGATGTGAAATTGAAACTTGATTAAAAGATTTTCCTGCTGTGGAAATCTTTGTGAACAGATTGAAAGGTTTCGATATTACATTGTTTACATTTTGCTTCTAAGATTTTAACTCTGCCAACCTAGCAGAATTACAAAATAATGGTCGTGGTTGAACATATGGAAACAAGAATATATTATATTAGTTGGAAAATAACGTGTAATACATGCAAAGTAATGCAAAATTCTTGAGGTAAATTGTTTTATTTTTTCATAATCCATGTCCATAAAATCATTGTACCATTGGCTTCTCATGAGTTATGTAAAGATCACTGTTTACCAGTGGACATTTATCAATATTGACAGACTGAGAGGTCTAGATCAGAGATGCATTGGCAACTGTTTGTGTTAATATACTCCTCTAAATATAAATAAAAATATATTGAATATCTACTGGATTTACTCCTATCAGTGAGATTATTCGATAAGATTTCATAGCTTTACAGAGAACTGCATGATATATTTTGTAATGAAATATATTTACATAAAAACTCAGAAGGAATTTCCTAACTGCTGATATTTTTCCAAATGAAATAATATAAATTGTTTTCTGGTATTTAAGGCTTCAATAGTGATTGAATTATGGAAAAGAATGTGAATTTCCATTAATGTGTTTAGATTGAATATCTCTGGCATTTCAGAAGTACATACAAATTCCATCTTCAGATCTTAAAGTATTGCCATCTCTGCGCAGCAGTCCATTATGCTTCATGAGTCCAGGTTGTGAGTGATGAAACCTATAAATATCAGAGATGTTTAACCTCACATGGTGTAAAAACTAAAATCTTTGATTAATTGAGGTATATCATGAAAAAAAATAATCTGTGTATATTTCGCTGTGTGGCAGAACAAATGTATTTAACATTTTATTTATAGATAATTTAATAAATATTTCCTATAAATTCTATGATTTAGATTCATACAGGAACATGGCTGGTGGATGGCAATCCTCAAATCATCTTATTTGACATTGGATCTGCTGCTTGGAAAATGGACGAGTACAAACAAGAACTCTGGGCAACATGTAACCTGGGTATCCCTCATCTCGACATTGAAGCAAATGATGCTGTAATCCTTGGCTATATGGTAGCTCAGTTTATTGCGGAGGTATGTTCTGCATTAGGATGTTAGTATTCATCCATTACCTTGACCTTTAGTTGTTCATATTTATATATACACTGTATATATACTTACTTACCATCGGTCCCTGTCCTGTGTAAGATTAATCCAGTCTCTATCATCATATCCCACCTCCCTCAAATCCAATAGAGAGAGTGTGAGAGAGAGAGAGGGGGGGGGGGTATCTAGTACTTACTATTTCTAAGGTGAGAAGTATTTAAACCTCCATATTTGTCTTGGCTTTCTTCACGTACGTTATGAGACTTGTTTAATTTATGATGTCCAAATAACTGTGCGAAAGTGCTCTCTTTCCAGCCCCATTGCAACAACTGTTACTCAGAAAATGCTGCTGGAATATGTAACTGAGGAAGAATGGGACTACCCCATACCAGCTTTCTCTTATCTCAATGTAGTCCAAGGGACACTGTTGGTGGAGGAGGAGTTCTGGTGACATACGTATTAGTTTGATATTTCTTTTTTACTTTTTCAACTCCTTTGATAAAACTCTTTCACGTTTTCAATTTTATTGAGTGAGTATAATTTCTTCAGTAGTTAGTTATTATTCGGTGTTATAGGTAGTTCATAAAGTATTCATCTGTTTTTGTCTATTTCAAAGGACAAGGGAGGATTACTGGTATTATCAGTTAGGTTTGCTTCTTAGCAGTGGTGTGAATTTTATAGCTCCTGTTACAAATCTCAGTGTTTGACTTTGCACTACTTCTGCTTGGTTGGTTGTGTGCTGAGATGTAGTTACCAATATCTCACAGTTATACACTAAGATAGATTTACGATGTGTTATGAAAAATATTTTAAATCATAATACTTATTTAGAACATAATATATTCTGTTATTTTACGCAAAACTGCTTTTTGCAGGCATGTTTGAAAGTTAACACAATCCTGATTGAAGTATTAGAAAAAAGACTGTATAACATTACCATCTTAATTCTCAAAGCATACATTCTGAAAAGTGGTACTTTAATTATTGTGCATTTATATCTCAGAAGCTTCATGATTATTTTTTTTCTGCAACACTTTTTTTTAGTTCCGGAAAGCTGCAGAAGAATATTCAGATCATCCTCCTAGAATAGTAGCCCACTTCCATGAATGGCAAGCAGGTGTTGGTCTCATTGCCCTTCGCACTCGACATGTAGATGTAGCAACTGTGTTTACAACGCATGCAACACTTCTAGGGCGTTACTTGTGTGCAGGCAATACAGACTTCTACAACAATTTGGCCAAGGTATGTAACAAAAGTGCAGTGAACTCTTAACAGAAACTGTTTCTGTGATTATTATTAGGGACCGGATTTATAGGTTTTTTTTATTATTATTATTTTTTTCTTACTTCTAAACTCATAATTTCTTAGATAATTTTCCGAATCATGGTTACGAGAGTCTTATATGTGAATTCTGTTGAACCTAAAAATCCTAAATTTAACCTTAAGAACTAAAAAAACCTAAATCATAATTAATATGTATATTCCTATATTTACTGCGTTTTATATAAATATATTTAGAAATTTCAATACATGTTATCATTTTTATTCTCTTCTGCATTAGAGAAAGCGACACAATCTGCGGTCTTTTACCCTTCAGTCTTTTGTTGTTTTGGATGAAATGATTAAGAGGGAATTCCGTCTTTCTTTGTATAGCAGGCTGTCCTTCAGAGGCTTGACCCTCTCAATTGGGACTATATATATTTTTGAATTTTCACTTATCGCAGATATGACATGCCAATAGGAGGGTATGAAGTGACTGACCTTTCTCTTGAGATGAATGAACAGCGAAAAAGTCGCATTGTTGTAATTCTTGAAGTGTTCGGGCATGTTCCCTGATAGAAAGCTGTGGTTTTGGATGAGCGGGTATGAGTTGTGAACTTTCCTGAGGTCTCTCATTCATTCATTCATTCATTCATTCATTCATTCATTCATTCATTCATTCATACATTCATTTACTTTATTCCATAGATCTTACATGAGCAATGAAGCTTTAAGATGTGGAACAAGTCAAAATTTTACAATATTACAATTACAATTTTTACAGATTTTTATAGTTTTACAATTTAGTAATTTTCTACAATTTTTACAATTTTCTGCTATTTTTTACAATATTTTGGCGAGATGTAGTGAGATGAGGTGAAATCCGAGGATTCGCCAAAATATTACCTAGCATTTGCCTTTTGGTTGGAGAAAACCTCGGAAAAACCCAACCAGGTAATCAAATCAAAGGGGTTGATGCCAAGGACTTGCCATAGACCATCCGGCTTCAGTCCCACGGCTGTGGAAAACCTCGGAAGAAACCAAAGACCAAAGGGGAATCCAACCCAAGCCCGAACGCAGCTCCGGATCAGCAGTCCGGCAAGTCTGCCAACTGAGCTATGTCGATGGCTCTACTAAAAATATACAATACATAGCCAATCAGATTATTAAATTTACAAACGCAAATGATCATTCATCAGTTGAGCTGTATGTATAATACAAAACAAGTTAATTAAATTTAAGGCATAAATAATTCAACCAGTTGTGATATACAGAAATTGATAATACATATCATGCAAACTACTTCAAATTACAAACACAAACAATTTATCAATAGAGCTATATAGATTACTATTCAATTTAAAGCATATACAATTCATCGGCCAAAACTATACAAATATATACAATACAAAGTAGCATACTTTCATTAAGCTGAGCAGTCTGTCTTAATCTGGTGCTTCTGGTATAACATTAAATTTTTATATTTTGTGCTTTGTTAATCTATGCCAAAACAAGTGAAATCTCATTTATTATGACAGTGGATTGGAAATAATTCCATCTTTGCCACAGAGGGAAAAGTTATTTAAAATTGACTGTAAGTGTATCCTACATTTTTAACAATCAGGCAATTTTTGCGACCCCTTTCACAGTTTGGACAAAAAAAACATAAAAAACGTATTTCACCTATTCAATAACCTAAAAATCTGGTTCCTAATTATTATGAATGTATAATGCTCTAGAAACCTAACATTTTACTTCCCTTTTTGAAAGTACAGTTTTCAATTAGTATTGCAGTAAAACGTCTGGTTTAATGTTTCCATTTTTAAGGAATTATCTGTTAAGTCCCAGCCAAATTATCATAAAAATAATGTAATTAATGCCCTCTTTTAAGGAATACTTTTCAAGTGAATTTTGTGATAATGAAGACAAAAATGTCGACTATACTTTCAATAATGAATAGGCTAGTACTGGCATATTCAATAGTGCATCTCAGTCGATAGTAATGTGATGCCATGCTGCAGCATGGTGCAGAGTGGTTGTTTTGCTTGCTTTGTTCTCGCAAGTTGTGTGGATTCTGTTTCCAAGTTTTTTTGTTAGTTTATGCTGTTTAGACATCATTATAATGGCAACTAAACAGAAGAAATTAACTGTTGGACAGAAAATGAATATAATAAGGGATGTCGAGGATAATCCTCAAATAACACTATCACATAATGGGAAGAAAAGCAGGGTTTGCCAACTACTTCGTTATGGGGAATAATGAAGAAATTTTCAGTACCGAGTTTGTGTGATTTGGGTTCAGTTGAATGGAAAAACATTTGTGTCCCACCATTTGAAGAGTTAGAAAATGTTATAATGAAATTTATTGTAAATGATACAAATTTTAGGCCTAATTAAATGATTATAATGTTCGGTATATAACAAACGTTAATACTAGTTATTTTAGCCTTTCTTTCCCATTTTATGTAAACCCCTTTTTAAGGAAAACCCCTATTTAAAAAAAAAAAAAGTAATCTTCCATAGATTCGTTAAAAAGAGTTCTACTGTATTGTGTTCTAAACACTAACACTCACAAATAAAGTCACAATGAACACAACATGTGACCAGTACAGCGTCACTCCTCCGAACTAGGCTATAAACTGCTTGAAGGATTCCTCACCACATCTTCTCACAACATTCGTGACCTTGTGCAGCCTGTTGGGTCTCGCAATAATTCTGACAACAGTGATAATGGTAATATGAATAATTTAAATATATGGGTCTAATTATTGAAGTACAGTGCTTTTGGCACCAGAATGAATATTATAGCAGTAAATTATACTAAGAAACGGAGGGGGGGGGGGGAGAAGATTTTGCATTAGTATTACTATTAGTAACAAGATCATAATTCATTGAGCACAGTGTTTTAGTGTTATTTAATGCTTTGCTTACACATGACACACTTAACAAATTTCATTAAACAAATTTCTCCAAAGTGCCTGTATTTCTCTAGAAGAGTTTCACTTATGATTCAGTTTACTCTCATAAGTTAACAATAGTCTCCCATCACTGCTAATCCTTCTACTGAGAGTAGTACAGTCTGACTGCCGCTATTTTATATACACTTATCCTATTACTAGTAAGTCAGCTTACTGAAGTTGAAGGAAAAAAGATAATCATTAAGGCTATTGTAGAGATTTTCGAGAAGGTTATTGTTTTTGTGTGGATTGTTTATTATTACATAGTACAGCAACTACCATTTATGTGTTAAGTCTTTCAAACACTTGTATGCATATATCAGTCTGACAAATATACTACACAGTTACATTATCTTCTTGGCTTTGGAGAGTTCCTCTGACACAATAGGCATTATTTGATAAGGGGTAAAGTAGCATCTGCCATCAAGATCAACAACAGCAACATAGAGGTTTATTAGGTAGTCCATTGTGTCGCTTTCATTTGGAGTCATAGATGAGTAGACATTATTCCTGTTGATTGCAATGAGAAGACGATGTACATCTTTGATCCTGCCATACAATTTGAGACCTGCAGTGACCAGCCCTTGGAAGTAAACAAAGAGAAGAAGCAAATTTATAAATCAGCATCTGACTTCTTTAAAAATTGATATCATCTAGATATCATTGATTGTGTGCTTATTCATTGGAAGTCTAGTAACTATAACAAAATATTATTTTTTAATCTTCGTGGACAACTTAATTTAACAAGAAAAATGTGTAAAGAAATTGCTCTTATGGCCCTTACATCATCTATTAAAATTTTGAAATACCATATTTATATAACATTCATTCATTGTTTTCTGTCCAAGAGTAGGTCTTTTACTGCAAACCCAGCATTCTCCAATCTTCCCCCTTTTGCAACTTCTCTTAGTCTCCACATACGATCCATATATATCTTAATGTTGTCTTTCATCTGATATCTTCTCCTCCCCCAACTTTTTTCCCGTTCAATATTTCTTCCAGTGCAACCTTCAGTAGACAGTTTCTTAACCAGTGTGACACAATCAATTTCTTTTTCTCTTCCTGATCTGTTTCATAATAACAGCACCTATTTTCAATTATTTATACTTACGTTATATGTACTCTAAATATATATTTATATTCTTGTTTTATTATTTTAAATTATTATATTTTGTTAGATATACTTCAATTTGGGCAGGCCACTCTGTTGTTAAGTTTAGTAAATTAAAATTAGTATAAAAGATACCTACTTTCCATTTCTCAAAAAAAAAATTTACTATGAGAATTTGACACATTGAATGAAGTACCAATAAACTACAATAAAGTAAAATACTTACATTATTCTGTGTATTTTTGGCGAACACTCAATTGTGTCAGATTGTATTAAAATTAAAATTAACAAAAATTTATTTTATGGCATTCACTTTTATTTGTATGCTCCTATTGGATTTGAAATCAAATACAGAGGCATTTAATCTATTGTATTTTCTCAGTGCAGAATCCATTTTCTTTTGAGGAATATCTTTATTGCTTTGTGTAATATCTTGTGGCAACTTGGTACATTCAGCATAAAATTGGCATTACGTTTGATCTATCTGGGTAGCGTAGTCGGTATAACGCTGGCCTTCAGTGCTCGAGGTTGCAGGTCCAATCCCGACCCACGTCGATGGCATTTAAATATGTTTAAATGCGACAGGCTCATGTCAGTAGATATACTGGCGTGTAAAAGAACTCCTATGAGACAAAATTCCGGCACACCGGCGACGCTAATATAACCTCTGCAGTTGTGAGCATCATTAAATAAACCATAAGGACATTTACATTTGAGGTGATTTTGTTTAGTCTAATTTTTTTAGTAATTTGAGTTCATTCTGCTTTACAATAAAAGCTTTTAGTGATGTCAATAATAACTGTCAGTTTTGCTATGTTGTAACAGTTCTGTTAATGTACTAATATGCTGTATTAAAATGTCATTGCAGTCTGTGACCAGCTCTGGCAAATAAGAAAACTACAGGTTTCAGAATTGCATCTGACCTTCTGTAACACAGATCCAGTTACATAATATAATGATTGTTGTTCATAATTACTCAACTTACCATTTATGATGAAATCAAGATCATTTAGTTCAACATCATCTTCACAGGTTTCTATGTTATTTTCACTGTTAACATGTCTCGAATACATTAATTTTATTAGATATTCTGAGTCACTAACCGTATAACTTCCATGTTTAAGTTTAAACCGAAATGTGATGATATTATTAAATGTTGTGTAACCTAGAAGTCTCAGAGTCCTTGAATAGGACTTATTGACTAAGGTGTCGTAATAATAAATACATTTTTAAGATCAGTAGCAGAGTGATTAAAAAATTCCATACTGAGAGGCTTCTAATAGTATGAATGAACACATTTAAGAATTAAGTATTTTCATCATACAGTCCTTGATTACTGCTGGGAGAGCCAGTTTTGGTATCTAGCAGCATTAATATAAACCATTTGAAAATTTTCTCTATATGCCAAGCAGTTGTGTAATATTTCTCATAAGTTTTATGTTTCAATATTGTACATTATTTAATTCCTGCAGCCTCACCATTATTGAAGATTGTCATTGCTGAGGAGAATTTCATTTTTTTTAAAGTGAGAAGGATTCATGAAGCTTTCAAATAAGCAGCAATTTTTAAGTCTACACTTACATCACAAACAACAAACTTGACAGCAACTACATTTACCACATTAGAAGGCAAGTTCTGTTCTCAATATTGGAATCATTGAGATAAAATACTTCTGCTTGAGTGAAAACATTCCTCAAATTTTTTGAAAACATAGAAGGATCACAAAGTACAATATTGACTGCCATTATAAGGATGCCTACAAGAGTTAGTTATTTCCCTGCGTCCTTTAATTACAGTATTACATAGTCTCAAGAGCTGCCATTTTGTAACCCCATTTCAAACACAATACATATTCGAAAATCCTAGTGAATAGAACTTAATTTTCGAGATATTAGCTTTTGAATTTCCTTATAGTCCTTATAAAACGTGAAGTAAAAGGAGTGCATTTGTATCAGTCCAGTAGCATAATAGATGAGATGCCAGGCTAATGATCATAAGGTAAAGTCACCATGGTGGTCTAGTGGCTAGGGCCCTCGACTTATAATCCTGTGGACCCAGGTTAGATCCCTGGCAAGCCCATGCCCATGGTTCAGGTAACACAAGGATTTCCTCCGTGAGCTGCAGTTCCCCCATGGCATCCCAATAAATTTCCATCATCATCTCATCTCATTGCAGGTATAGTACAGATTAGCCTCCTAGGGCGCGACCTGGGTGATGACTCTGTCAGTAAATTGGTCTACGCAACTGGCTTCATATAGGCAAATGACGAACAGTCAAATACATGCCATTAGTAAATACAGTAATAATAATAATAATAATAATAATTGTAAGGTTGGTGGTTCGAGCACACTTGTTACTAATCCGTTTTTATTTCATTTTTAAATTCTTTTTTAGTCTCACTTTTCATTTCAATTACAAGATTACTTTAGAAGAGTAGAGTTCCAGAACCATTTCTTTTTCGAATCCATTCCAACAGGTTCTGTATAAATAAGGAAGGGATGCAAGGACAGTTAGTTCTGTGATAAGCAAAACAAGAGTTAAGAAGCATGATGGCAGTAAGTCAAGGACCATTGAACCATTGAAGATAAAGTTTTGATGAATAATGTAAAATTAAAAACCTGTGCTGATGAAAAGGATGACAAACAAGATATTATGGACAGCATAAAAATATGCTCCAATATCACATATTTCTTTACTCTCTATAATGTACATGGGTTGTAAATAAAGTAGTGGCAACACTGTCGGAAATGGGTCATGCTCATTCGCATGCAATACGAGACAACTGCGATCGTAGTTGGAGATATTGTCGATGTATTGAATGATTAAACTGGTTGCTATGACAACATATGTTGTTACTGTGCGTTGTTAAATGTAGAGCACTATTTTCAACTGCCCTAAAGCATGTATACTAAACTTGAGCAGCGATCGTGATAGCCCATGGTAGAAATGCACACCAATGTCATCAAGAGTTACTTGAAGCTTGTGGCAATGATGCATTACCGTATCAGAAGGTTTCAAGATGAGTTTCTGCACTTCGTATGGGTCAGAATGAGATGGCACATGTGGCTCGCACAGGTCACCCGTCCATTTATGACGAACAAATGGAGTTAATGTGAGATCTCCTTACTGTTGACCATTGCTGGACTGTACGAGAATTATCCATCGCTGGACTGTATGAAAATAATCCATCGAGGTTGGACTCTGTCATCAAACTGTGTGGCACATCCTGAAGAAAAACCTCCACATGAGAAAAATTGCAGTATGCTGGGTTTCTCATAACCTGACAGAAGCTCAGAAGTGATACCGGTATGCAATAGCTCAACTCCAACTACAGAGATACCACAACAAAGGGGACATATTCCTGCAATGTATTGTTGCCATTGACGAGACGTGGGCACGGGCATATGAGCTTGAACTAAAGCGTCAGTCTAATGAATGGCACCACAAAGGATCACAACATCCAAAAAAAGGGCGATATGAACTCTCCAGGTTGAAAGTCATGCTGATAGTGGCATATGACAGTGAAGGTGTTATCATTAGCCATGCCGTGCCTAAAGACCAAAATGTCAATGCAATGTACTATCAACATTTTCTCGAACACAACCTACGTCCAGCTATGTGGCGCAAACGTCCACATTTCCTGAGAGACAATCCACCTTTCATCTTGCATGATAATGCTCGTTGTCATGTCGCAGGAGCAGTGGCTCAATTGCTACAGAGATGGGATTGGGAAGTATTGGAACATCCTCTGTATTCCCCTGACATGAGTCCTTGTGACTACGACTTGTTTCCATGGTTGAAAGAACCGCTTAGAGGCAAGAGGTTTCCAGATATTGCATCAGTGTTTCATGCAGTAGGGCAGTCCATCAGAGAGATCAACAGAAACAACCTCGCTAATGGCATTCAACAGTTATCACGGATTTGGCAAAAGATACAGGAACATCCAGGTGATTATATTGAAAAGATATAAATGTATTTTTCATGTAAGTTCAATAATATGTTCGTATTGTCTATGTTGCTACTACTCTATGTAGATCCTCATATTATTATCATTCCGTATAGGTTTATTCAAAAGTTTCCTGCACAACTTGCAGTTTTCTCTTCTTTCATTGTGAGAATATCTATTAGAGTAAGCTTGTCTTTTATTGATACTGTTGAAATGTGTGTGTACTCATAGGATATCTTTCCATGATATTATGATGATAAAATAAGTACAAGAATAAAAGGAACTGACAGAAATGTACATCACACTATAAAAAAGAAAAATGAGTTTCAAAAATAAAACGGTAATTAAAAGTTAAAATAAAAACATTATAGCGAAAAGTAGGCTCAAACAATCAGCCCTACAAATATCCAGCACCTTATCCATTATGCTATTGAACCACTCTTAAGAACACCTTACTTTAGTCTTATTGCTATAAAGAAATTGAAATGCTTATATTTAGAAAACTAAGGCCCATACAACAAAATGTTCAAATCGGTATTGTTTTCCCATCTCTGTAGATTAACATCATATAAGTTCAACAAAACTGGTATCTGGAACCTTATGAACTCCCCTTGTTAGTGAACGTGCTTCCCTTTTTTGCCATTTAACATCTTAATATTAACAATACTGATTTCTACGCTATAGACAACATACATATACCAGTTGTATTAAATGAGGTATGTGATTAATGTTTGTAGTTTGCTGTATATAAATGCCCGAGTTAATATCCCTTCCTGGTAGAATCTTTGCATTTTTTAAGCAATTTCGAAATCTTTCCTATGCCAGTATATAGTCTATCTGATATCTCCTTTCGTCCCTTGGGCATGTCCACGTGTATCTTCTTCGTTTATGTTGGAATTATGTATTTCCAATAATAATAGCATTTCTTTTACAGAAATTCAGCAAATATTCTCCTCTATCATTTCTTTTTCCCAACTGTTCTTCCATCTTGTCCCTCTCCTACAACTACGTTCCAGTGACCCATTAGGACTGCGCATGCTCCCTTCTTCTCCTTCTCAACTATCTCTTCTATCTTGTCATAGCTTTCTTCCACTACCTCGTCTGCTAATCCACTATGTAGCATATAAACTTGCACTAGCACTAAGTTCATTTTCTTCCCTTGTAGTCTCATCATTGTCATCCAGTCATCTAAATAACGCACTGATATCACTTTATCTTTTACACGTGGTCCCAGTAATACACCAACACCATTACTTCCTTTGCACTCACCATTTGAATAAAACAACCTAAATTCATCACTCACCAACTCACCACTAATAATGTCTTTAATGGTGTATTTTTGAAGTCCATTATTTTTTTAAATTATATTTTTCAATATTACATTTCATTGTTGTGTATGGCTTATATGGAGTAGTGACATTGGAAGGGGAAAATGGTGTACAACTGCTGAAGTTATTGCAGATGGGTTTCGAATTTGCAACATAGTCCTGTCCTGATTGCCTGGACACTTGAATAGGAAACAACAATTTATTAATAAAATGTTATTGGTTCGAACTGTATTTTCGTTTATTTTTCCTTTATGTTTATTGCAATATTAAAAATCTAGATAATTTCATGTTAAATTAATATTTTTCCTTTCTATAAGAAAGCTGATTTTTTTTTAACTTAAAACATTTAACAACCATTAAATTGAGAAAAATTCGTTGCAGCACCGGGAATCGAACCCGGGACCTCTCAGCTCTGCAAGTAGCGCGCTCTTTCCAACTGAGCTATGCCGGGACACGATCCATGGTGCCTGCCGAACTCTCCTCATTTTATTGTCAATGGCTTACTACCTGCATTTTACACACATAAGTCATATAATAATGCAGGAGCACATAAAATGACTGTATGACCATATTCAACAACAGTTTCTGAATACTGTTAACATTGATATATACTTATATTCATGATTGAATAATCATGACTTCTATTTAGTAGTCAACATGTATATACCTATTAATTTGAGAAAAATTCGTTCCAGCACCAGGAATCGAACCTGGGACGTCTCAACGCAGCACTGACATGTTGACTACTAAATAGTAGTCTTGATTAGTCAATCATGAATATAAGTATAAATCAAGAATATAAGTAGCCTACTGTATTTAACAACCAGTTCTACGAACTACGACAAATTTAACAAGTAGTTCCGGTGAATCAGTGCAAAATGGCTAAAAGATACCACTGGTTATTCCAATTAGACTCTTATTTATATCATGCTTTAACTCTTCAGTTATGTTCCCTTGTCCTGCCCCCTCCCAACACATTTAATTTTAAGAAGGCTAAATGTTTAGCTCATAAAAAATTAATTATTACCTAAATGTTTGCAGTGTAGTAATTAGTAAAACTTAGTGAGCGCACAAAATCTGTCTCTCATGATGTAACTTGTCTCATGGCATTCTATCCTACATGGTCAGAATCATTTCTTTGCATGGTTTTCTACAACTAATGCTTCTCCCTTGTTTTGATTCTGTACTGTATTTGATTCTGAGATTATTTTGTAAGCTAAGAAGTAACTGCATATTTTGTGATCAGTTTGCTGTGGATGAAGAGGCTGGAAAGAGACAGATCTACCATCGCTACTGCATGGAGAGAGCAGCTACTCATCTGGCACATGTGTTTACTACAGTATCAGAAATCACTGGCTACGAGTCTGAACATCTTCTAAAAAGAAAAGCAGATGTTATCACTCCAAATGGTCTAAATGTGAAAAAATTCTCTGCAATTCATGAATTTCAGAATCTACATGCAATATCAAAAGAAAAAATTCATGAATTTGTTCGGGGACATTTCTATGGGTTAGTTGCCTTAGTCTTGTAATATTTACATAGAGTACCTAGTTTACATATTATAAAGTAATAGGTAATCATACTACAATGTAAATAATTTGAAAACAGTTACAGTTAGTCTGTAGTTGGGAGTTATCTTGTTACACCAGTATCTATTTCTTATCACCATCTCACTGTAATACAACATTTTAAGGCTTTTAGCATTTTAACTGTTGTAGTTACAACCGGAATTTAATATTTTAGTTTGTTAGTAACAGGAGAATAATTGTTATTGTAGTATTGTATTTACTTAATTAAAACATGACGACAGTACTAAGAAAATTTAATTCCAGTGTACATTTGTCGATGTAAAGATCTAGTAGAAATTTTGCTGAAAATCTAGATTGTTTAAAATAAATTTTTAATTAACTGAAAAACAGACATTATGTAAAACTTGGATAGTATTCATCAATGTTGAAATTATCTTTTTCTTTACCATAATTTGTTCTGTAATTCTTCAAATTTTGTTTTCATGGAAAGATTACCATAACCATCTATATGCTGCAAATTCCCGTTTACAAAAAAAGGTAAAATTCAGTCGACACATGATATTTTCAGTCATTTCTAACAACATTACTTTCGAATTACAAGCCAGAATATTTTTTAACAACAACACAGCTTTGGATTCTAAATGTTGTTGACAGTGAAAGTTCGAAATTGTTGATGATCAGAGACAAAACATCACAAATAAAAAAAGCTGGAATTTATGAAAAGTAATATTAGGAGAGATTTTGTTGTGTTAATCATAAACATAATCTTCTTCATCTTGTCAAGTAGTAGTGCTAAAAGAACTATTACGGCTTGAGAGGGTGATTTTCATTGCCTTAGGGAACCTGGGTGAGTCCATTCTCGAAACTTCCTTGTATTAATATTAAAAAAAAAAAACATTCTTGCATCATATAAATGTATCTATACAACTTACATTTTATAATCCTAGCAACTCAAACTTTAATTCTATAGCAGCTGTGTGTAAAACAACAGTTACGAATAAATGGATGATTAATAATATTAATTTCCATTCCCTGTACACCAAATAAAAATTGTGTAGGTACAGTAGTAGAAAACTTAAGCAATAATTATTTATTTAATTCTATTTTAGGCTAGTGAAGAAAGAATAACAAACTATGCATGAAAATCAACAAAATTTAAATATACTTTTTCTGTTTCATTCTTCTCACAAATAAAAACTTCGGAAATTGTCTCGCTGAGAGTTTTTATGCATGATGTGCATTGCTTTTTCATGTACCTAATCCGTATTTCATTAACTTTTGAATAATTTCGTAAATTTTCATTATGATTGTAGAGATAATGACATCTTTTGATTTTACTTTGATACAGATGTAGTATTTTATCTCTGCCGGTAAGTGACGGTTGAGTTTCAAGTCGCTTATCATTGTCATGGACTTCAGAGCACTAAAAAGTGAAACAAAAGATATGTAGTTACCTACATTCCAATGCTCTCGTCACGGCTTGCGTAGGAGTTTAGACACATTTTCCTCACAGATTAGTACAACCTCTTGCTATCTCTCTTCATCCTCACTGAGAACTATGATTGCACAGAGGAAGAGATATGACATGAGATCTGTAATTAATAATGTTTAGTACCATAATTTTTACAGTTATAATGAAATGTGTGTTAAAATTAATGTTTGAGAGTATTATAAGGTATATTAGTTTCAATGTCATTAATTCTGTTTTATGAAAATTTTATTTTGCCATTTTGTGTTGAATCTCCTTTCCCTACTGTAATACATAGAAAGAATAGCATGTTATTCATGAAAATATATATGCTATATCTAGAGATCCGAAGTGTTAGAATTATTTTTTATCCAGTAGTATGTACAGTACTAGAAAAAAATAATGGGCTGCTTGAATATTCAAAGTTCCAGATACAAGACAGTGCAAATGCTCAGAGACCTAGAGCTGAAATTTCTTCTGTTTCGAGTGTTGTCATAACCCATTCTGATAATCACTTGAAAAGATGTGCAGAAAATAAATTTGTTGTAATTAATATATACATATATGTAAATCGTGCAGTAAAATCACAATTAGCACCTTCGTGAGAATATTTACATGCTGCACAGAAGTGCAGTCTTCTGTCTCATCTCAACTCTTAGTAGCTCAAATGACTCAGACATCTGTGTGTCATGTGGAGGGGAGCGGGTTCGAACCTCATCCCAGTTCCCCCTCTCCTCCCATGAATAACTTTAAAATGGAGTTTTACAGAGTCTTGGAACTGATATTTCGGTTTGTTTAACAAAAAGTGAAATAATTAGTACCCACCTCCTATCATTTATTATTAGACTTGACTTGGCTAAAAAAATAACAAAAAACAAACTATTAATTGGAAGATAGTTTGTCTTCCTCAAACAAAATAAAAATAAACGTAATTATTGCAGGTCAGGGGGGACAATTTTCTTTAAAACTTCATTTTAACATTCTTGTCATAAACTAATCTTACCAGCATGTTAGTTTGTGTCTACTCATACTTGCTAATACAATAGTTGTTTGAAAAGTTCATAGCCTGGCTTAGAAATTAAACTAGGATTAGTGTGAAACAATCTTTATTTCTCAACATAATCCTCCCTGAGATTCACACATTTGATCTACCAGTATTCCAGTGCTGCTACCATATCCTTTTTGTACACAGATTCCTCGAGGTCTGCAAAAAAAAGCCTTTTGGTGCTGTGATAACCTCTTCATTTGAAGAAAATTTCTTCCCAGACAAGTCAGTTTTGAGTTTTGGGAAAAGAAAGAATTCTGAAGGTGCGAGACCTGGTGATTGAGGGGCAGGGTATGTGGCAACAATTCGAACTATAGTTCATGTAATACAATGTTAAAATTGAAATATACCGTCTATACTTATATATAAGTATAGACGGTATATTTCAATTTTAATATTGTATTACAACCTGCTTATCGGATAAATCATATAACATGAAAATATAGTTCATGTAGTTTAGCAACTGCGATTACAGACATTTTAGCAGGTGCATTGTCGTGATAAAACAACTTTCTTCTCGACCATACTCGGCCTCTTCTTGCAAATTTTCCCTTTCAGTTGCTGCAGAAGATCTGAATAATATCCTCTTGTTATTGTTCTCCTCTTTGCTAGATATTCAGTCATGATTGCCCTCTTATGATCCCAGAACACGGATGCTATGACTTTCCAGCCGATTGAACAGCTTTTGCTTTCTTTGAAGGTGGAGAATCACTGTGCTTCCATTGTTTCGACTGCTCTTTTGTCTCTGGTATGTAGTAGTGGATGCAGGTTTCATCAGTGATCAGAAACTACCTAAAAAAATCGGGTGTATTTTCTCGAATCGAGCTAGACAGTACCTCAAAATTTGACATCAGATGTGTTTTTGTTCCAGTGTTAATAAATGCAGAACCCATCTTGTGGACACCTAGGACATGCCCAAGACATTGACTAAAGTGTGGTGCACTCATTCAGTTGAGATACGCATATCTTTCCTATTTTCCCGCACTTTCATTCAACACCATATCGTGGATTTTTCTATGATTTCTTCACTTGTTGCTGTTGCTGGACGTCCACTGCAGGGTCGTCTTCCACACTCTCTCGACCATGTTTAAATTAGTGCTGCCCAGTCGAAAATGCTGGAGCATATTCCCCGAGTGTAGCATCCATGTCTGCTTTCATTTCTGTTGGACTCAGTCTCTCTCTCTTTTAATGACTGCACGAAGCTCAATATTGTCATTTTTGCAAGTCTGGCATACTAGCTTCAAAATTAAACTACGCAAAATGTAGTCAACAGAAAATTATTATTTTTCGTGCTTGAACTAATGTAAAATGGCCGCTAACAATGGCAACATTGTTCACATGTTTTCAGTGCCATCTATGTGTTAGGCCACGAATTTTTCAAACTATCCTTGTAATGCCTCCATTTTTCATGTCTTAGATTTCTTGCTGCTCTTCAGGTTCTTAGAACATTCCTCTGCTGGGACCAGGTGTCAATTCAGGATAAGATACTGGTATTTCACAAGGTCTAATTGCATTTAACTCATTTCCCTGGAAAGTTACAGTACAAATTCAACCACTGACTGCTCTTAGTTAAAACTTTCCTAAGGGTTTGATTACTTTCAGTCCAATTTTTTTAAACACTATATATCGTGAATTGTCATTAATATTCCTTACAATGTCATAATGTCATTAGTACAGTTCACTAAATCTAGTTTCTTCAGCATGTAGTCAAGGACTCATTCTTTCCTTTCAGAAAAACCACTTTGTCCTTGCCAGGCTTGTAATAGCTCTCTCCATATAAACTGCGTCTTAAACCTGAAAATAAATACCCAAAAGTGGCGAAAAGATGCAGCTGAATTTTCTACTGCTAACCCTTGTAATATTGTTTCAACCTCTAGCTTAGTAATAACTAGGGGACGAATGTTGATGAAAAGTCGTCTTCTTATTTTCACATTAGGTCGATGCCTATTAATATAGAAATCCTTTCTATGTCAATATCAATGTAAAAAATTAATTTCTTATATTGCATTTTTTGCAGTTTTTTAATTAATACGTCATTTTTACATTTTTTGGTCATTTTTAATATTTTGAAGAACTTTTAGATCATTTTGAATGCATTTTACTTTCTTCTTTACTTTCACCGTTTTCTGGACAATAGGACGTTGTGTCCCCAATATGGCAGAAGGGATGTACTACAGTAGACAATATTTTTAACACAAAGATTGCAAAAATGCATGCTGAGCCCACAATTTGTTTTGTCATTTACACTTCCCATCTGGAAGGTCTGGTAACAAAAATGAAGAGCGGAAGGAGGAGGAGACTGAGAATGAAGGCACTGACATGGACCACCCCTGATTGAAACACATTGTAAACCCTATTAAAATCTATAGTTTTCTCTTCCTTTTGTTGCATGCTCTTTTCCTTTATCTTAGTCAAATTCCAGGAAGTTGCCTCTTCTCCAACATTTGCAGGGCAGTCATTGAAACAAGGTGACTAACTTTTGAGAAGTTCTGGTATGAGTACGGTGAATAATATTTAAATGTAATTTGTTTTAATTCTATGTCATTTTTTCATTATTTTAAGGGCATTTTATTGATCATTTTAAGTAGACTTTCAGGTCATCAACATCTGGCCCCTAGTAATAACCCATACGAGTTGGGTAGTAACTATTCCACTTTTTGTTAAATAAATTAAAACATTGGTCCCAAGACTGTAAAACCCAGTTTTAGCATTATTCAGGAAATTAAAGAAAAACTCACTAGTATGAGACTCGAACCCACTCCCTTCAGCATGACAAAAAGACAGCTGAGCCATCTGAGCTACTGAGACGAGATGAAAGGCCATGCTTCTGAGCAGAGTGTCAATCACCCTACGGATATTTTCATGTGAATCACTCTATGAAACGATCTCCAAGATTTGGTCAGTTACTTTTTCCTGGTACTGTACATTATTGTCTAGATTTGATCTGAACATCATACTGGAGGAATAATGCAACAAAAGTGTAAAAGAGTTTGCTTTCTTAAATATTGCTCATTGTGCATGATGTAGAAGTGTATTTGTAGTGCTCTAAAATTATTACAATGACGACAATGATCATAATTAATGAAGAAATTATGGATGTCTGCAGGAGAAACAAGAATTTCCTGCGAAAATCTTCCCTCAAACACTATTTTTGCCCACCACAAATTCCATGTTTACTTGCAAATCAATGCAATACTGTTCGTTAACAGAAAACCACAATTTAAAGTCACACGGAGTTAGTGTGCACTCGAAGTTGGTTGCTTGACGGTTGTCAGCCCACTTTGAGGTCTGTGGATGTAGAGGGAAAAATTGGATTGGTGTCGGTTAGAGTTCCCAGGTAGCTCAGTGTCAGAGCATTGGTACGTTAAACCAAAGGTCCCGGGTTCGATACCCGGCTCCAGAACAATTTTTCCCTCGAAATTATTCAAATAAACTTTACAGGGAGTTATACCTGAAATCTTGATTTGCATAATACACGACACTGTTCGTTAACAGAAAACCACAATTTAAAGTCACACGGAGTTAGTGTGCACTCGAAGTTGGTTGCTTGACGGTTGTCAGCCCACTTTGAGGTCTGTGGATGTAGAGGGAAAAATTGGATCGGTATCGGTTAGAGTTCCCGGGTAGCTCAGTGGTAGAGCGTTGGTACGTTAAAGCAAAGGTCCCGGGTTCGATACCCGGCTCCGGAACAATTTTTCCCTCGAAATTATCCATGTTTACTTGCTAGGATTTGAACCTGTCTTTCAGTACTGCCATTTTGTTAATGGTTTGCATTAAAGAAATTTCATTTTTGCAGTGAGTATAGGCTACATAATGTTTATTAATTATACTAGTATCGTCGATTTAAAGTTGTTGTTGTTTTCTAATGCCAGGCGTTTGACAATATTTGACCTCTTGCACTCCAATATTTTTCAAAGATATTATCATGGTCAGCCACAGAAGCACAGTAAGTCTTATTAGTGTAATATGTAGCTAATTAGCGATGAATGCAATGGAGGGTGAAAGGAACTGGCCACCCTACCCCATTATCTCCTGGCCTAGTTGCCTCATAAGTGATACCATGTTGGTGTCACTTGTGAGGTTCAGACGTGTCTTCGGACAGTTGACTAAACAACAACATTAATTTAAAATAATACTACATGTTGCATGGTATATCTTGAGCTATAGCAACCGTTAGAGTGGAAGTGTTTGGTCCTATTGCACATGTGTTACACTGATTTCTACACTAAAGACATAATATACCAGTTGTATTAAATGAGGTATGTGATTAATGTTTGTAGTTTGCTGTATATAAATGCCCATTCTTCAATTATAATGTCTACTGATGTCACTAGCTCTCAAGATATACCATGAGATGAGTAGGATGTGTAGCTTATTTAGATAATAGACACGAAATTGACAACAAGGGAACTAGAATAAAGCTCTTTATATATACTTTTTTCAAGAAGTGTAAAATGCATAGTAGATTAACAGTAATGCGAAATATCAATCTTTGCATGGTTGTTTTAATAAAAATTAATACAAACCTTGTCTAGCCATGACTAATCTGATATATTGCTTTAAAATTAAATATAAATTTATGGTTTTTCATTTGCTTTCAGGCATTATGATTTTGATCTGGACAAGACATTGTATTTCTTCATTGCGGGGAGATATGAATTTGGAAACAAAGGAGCTGATATATTCATAGAAGCATTAGCACGATTAAATCACTTTTTGAAGGTAAGTATTCTTCCTCAGTGGGATGGTTTTAATTGCATACACTACGTAGCATAGCTTCCCAAATTCATCATGATATTGGGTGGGCACCAGGCCCATACTCTGACCGAAATTTAATGAGAAAATTCCTTCTCCCAGAGAATTCGAACCAACACACATTCTGTAATGAGAATCTTAGGCATGATGCCTTAGACCACGACGCTATGGTGCATTACACTAATACTTTTTAATATGAACTTTTCTATTCTTATACACACTATAAAGACAAATTATTGTGAGGTTGAAAAATGTTAATTTCAGCATATTTTCATTGTCCCTGATACCAAAAGTGCTTTTTGTCGTGTCTGTGTACAGTGATTTCTCTTTTGGTCAGATTGTCTTCATAATCCTTATCTAGGAGTTGTTGAGGCTTTGCAAAATCTAATGCAAATACTTCATCATCATTCTTTTGTATTACATAGAATAGACTTACAAATAAAATGGGCATTCCTGTGTTTTATTTAGATTTGAACCTAATCGTTTACTTCCTTTGGCCAGAGGGAAACTCTTTCATAAGGTTCACTGGGTATAAACCCCTTTGTTTCTTAAAGGCTTATCAGTTACTAATTGCAAACTTCTCTTATTACATGTGGATAAATGTCAGCAGAACCAAAGTCCAAATTAAAGTAAGAAATATGTTTAAAATGTTATTATAATCTAATAATATATCTTAGCATTCATATTGATTTCATATGCCAATTTTTTGTAATTGAAAAATGTTACGAATTGTGATAGTATACAAATACTGCTATTTCTTTATGTGCAAGACACTTTCCTATATAAGACGCACTCTCAAAATTAGAGTAATTTTAAGAAGCGAATAAGATAACTCCCATTTTTTACGTACTGGAAGAACTTCAAGATATTCCTTCAAAATCACTTTTGTTGTCAGAACACCTCCTTCAATAAGACCTGTCACTAGGATCTGTATTTTGATATCTTCATATAGGATGTGGGCCTTGCTTCTTCTTATGGTGTTACTGATGCTACATTTTTAATGCCTTCATAATAATCTTCCCATGAATCATGTCTCGTGACATGGAATACCAATGTCTTTCACACCATTGCTTAGTTTTTAAATAAGAATAATAAAAGAGATATGAAAATGGAACGTAAATATTAATATTATGGAAATCTTCATTGCATAAGACTGATGCATAATTTTATGCTTATTTTTAAGGTAAAAATGAGTATCTTATATATTGAAAATATGTTAGCTGTTTTGTGTGAATTTATGCAAAATTAATTACATCTACCTAAACCATTATACCTGTGATTGAGGTTCTGGCTGATATGTACATCTATTATCAGGCAGTACATATCACTTGACAGTATGTGTCAGAGGAAGAACAATTGTTTGTATACTAGGGAGGATCGGAAAGTAACGCACAACAATTTCATTACAGTATACTATTTTGGTTAGGACGTTCAAAGTTGGCAGATAGTTAGTTTGAATTTTGCACTACAGAAGCAATGGCTCGATTAGGTATCACCCTGGTGGAACGAGTGGTAACTACTGAGTAAAGATGGAACGTGTGCTAGCATCATATACTGGTAAAGAGCAGTGAGGTGTAGTCCATTTTTTTCTGAGCAAAACAAAAAAGTCCGAGTGAAATCCACAGAGAAATGTTGAAGGTGTATGGTGCTGATTGTCTAGACTGTAGCAACATCTCCAGGTGGTGCAGGTTCTTCGAAGAGGGCCGAGTAAATCTTACCGACAAAGCATTTCCTGGCCGACTAGTGACCGCTACAACTCCACCCAATGTCAAAGGCATTGAGACAGCAGTCATCCACTCTACACCCCAGACCTCACACCGTCTGAGTTTCCCCTCTTTGGACCAATGAAAAAATTCCTAGGAGGCTAATGCTTTGGTTCGGATGAAGAAGTGAATTTCGTCGTGTGCAGGTGGTTATAGCCCAGAAAACGAGTTTATGAACGAGATATACTGAATCTGATGTCACAATGGAAACGTGTTGAGAGACTTGTTCCCTGTGTTGAAAAATAGGTAAAACCTGTAGCTTTTTTTCTGCATTATTTCATTTTGCTTACCTATTAAATACGTCGCCACAAAAAGTTGTTGTGCATTACTTTTTGATCCTCCCTCATACATCTTAGTCTCATTTGCATAATATGTTACAAGTCAGTGATGTATGCAATGGAGGGAGAAAGGATCTGGTCCCCCTATCAGATTAATTCCTGACTTAGTTGCCTCATGAATGATGCATTATTGTATCACTTATGAGATTTAAACCTGTCTTTGAAGAGTTGACTAAACAACAACCTAAACCATACAATTTATAAATTAATTTAATTTATTAGTCTGACCCAATATCTTGGGTTTGCCTTGCAACACAGTATAGCTCACAATAAAATTTAAAATGAAAAATTATATAAGCAGTCTTAGTCTTGGGATTATAAAGAATGTCTTTTGTGTGCAGTCCAAAAATGAATGGTTATATGCTTATTCAGATGCGTATTAAGTGATCAGTTCTGTGATTCCAAGGCAGTTTTTGACGAAAATGAGATTTTGCGAGATGTGCATCCTGATGATACCTTTATTGTGGCAAAAGATGACTCGTATATACTATTTTTCTTTCTAACCTGTTGTTACGAAACATGATTCCTGTGATTTAATACAGTCATTCAACTTGAAATGCATGCTCCTGAAAAACTGCAAGAAATAACACACAACATTTTGCCTTGGAGCCACAGAATTTATGTTCAGTATATCTTTTAAATGATATAAAGAAGTCTACAAACAGTAATATCATTCTTACATGATAAAAGAAAAACATGTAAAATGTACGAGACAGTATCCATCATTTTCCTGATTTTTTATATTCATTGCATAGTTCATTTGTTTACATTGCTATGATTTCTTACGGTATTCAAAATTGTATTATCACCACTCTCTTACTGTAGAAGACAATAATGGGCAAGGCCATGTCTGGGATGTTGTTTTCTTACTCAGGCTATCCCTTTATTATGGACCTTGAACATTTTAGATATTGATACTCTCTACATAATCTACATTAAGAAAATAATAGTATGAAATTTGAACTTGTAATGGTAGTTATATTAAGTTGATGTATTAAAGTCATAAATCATCACAAGCACAAAGTATTACAAAAAATTAGTTTGGGAATGCTATCAAAATCATGTTCTGTACGAGAAAGAGTTTTATTAATGCCATTTAAAGTTGTAATAAAATTATGTAATGCACTTTTCGATGAGTTTCAGAACTATATTTAATAATTTTTAATTTAAATTATTGTCGTCCTTGGTCTAGTGATTGCTGTTTCAAAGTTTCAGCCCTAGATTTGCAGATTTGATTGTAATTAGGGATGCTGGATTTTAGGCAGAAGAAAAAACTAGCTTAGGAAGTAAATCCATGGTCCCATGTAATAAGTTTATAAGTTCATTGTTCATAAAATAATATATACAAAATTACAAACAGAATTCTTCCCACAAGGAGTAAAAATTCGTCATCAGGGACTTATCCAAATACACACTTCACAAAAACAAACATAAATATTTGACACAACGTGGGTTAAAAGAAACTTAAGGATAAATTAACTTAAAGAAATATAATTTAAATTTTTAACAATTTAACTCCTATAAATACATAAATATATTACTAAACAAATATATATTCTTTAAAAATTAAATTCCTAACGCTATTTTTAGATTTGCTGACATTAACATTTTCCAAATTTGGGTAATTTTCAATTATTTTATTGTATAACCTTGCACCAAAGTAGGAACCATGGTTAAGAGCTGATAATATCAGCTCATGACTAAAGACGAATGAAGGTTAGTAACAGGTGTCTCCCCGATAATGATTGTGAAGACTTCTGTTTAAGAATAGTGAGAACAAGTCACTCATCTTTCTGGTCCAATGTTATCTGCATTATGATACCACTAGTGTGCTAGTAGTACAGTACCGGTACATAAAATTGAACAACAACAATTGAATTGTCAAGTGCTTGACATTAGTAACCAGCTATTTTTAAATTACAGACAAACAGAACTATAATGAACAATATACAGAAATTTAAATTGGATAGTAATTTATAGACTTTGTAGTTCGTGAAATGCTATTAACCCTCAATCAGCTTCACCATAGTCGGAATGACTGCATATTCAGCTTCTTTAAACGTGTGATTATCCAGTTGTGACATTCAGAGCCATCCTTTTATGTATATTCTTTTGAGTTCCAAGAAAAGAATGGCGATATGTGTATTAAGTAGGCCTACTTTTAAATATCTTATCCACCAAACTGCAGCAAATTAAAGAACCAATCATTTCTTTCGTTTGTAACTACTTATTGTAATCTTTTCTTGTGGCTGACACAAACATTTCTGCAACCTTTATATTTATGTATGAAATAGTATTTCTGTGTGTGTTTGCACGCACTGTTCATGATATTGAAGTGTTAATATCTCAGAACATGCATAAAACTAAAGGAAAATATTTATTTGTTCGGCATGCAATATTATAGTTAAGTTTTATAAATGTATACAAAAAGATAGTTTGATTTTCACATAAGTCTGGTTATCCATTAGTATATAAAGTAGTTCACATGTTGCAGTCATTTGTATTTTTATATATGGGTGGAATCCTGCAACAACAGACAAACCAGCAATTTTATAGAAATTATATTTTGATATTATTTGCAGGCATATATTTGAAATGTTTTTGTGTTATGTTTGCTATGCAATTGCGTTTATTTTGTTTGTGAGTGGTTATTTATTCAATATTGTTAAAAGAATTGTCCATCAATTTTGAAGCAGACAGAGTCTGTAAAAAAAAATTTAGAAACGTGTATGTACATATTAAATAATAAAATTGTACTTCGAGCTTGAATATTTCATGTACTGCACTGCTTAGACAAACGAACCTGTAAGTTTAATTGGTGTAAAATCTAAATAATTGTACTGAGATTATATTACAGATAAGTGAATTGCATAAGGCTGTGTAATTACATTGTATTATTAATTTTGCTTTTGGATATTGTTACAGTCAACACATCCAGATGTTACTGTGGTCGCATTCCTCATCTTTCCAGCGAAAACCAATAATTTTAATGTCGAAAGCTTACGTGGACATGCAGTAACAAAGAGTCTTCGGGAAACTTTAAACGATATTCAGCAAAACATGGGCAAAAGGATGTATGAAGTGTGTCTCAGGTAATGGCATATTAAAAGTGAGACATTTGTGAATTCAAGCATTCCACTACTAAAATATAGAAATTAATCTCGTAAGTTTTCAATTTTGTTTACATTTTATAGGTATTGTACAATTATGAATAATCACTAACAAGTCTCATTGTTCACTATTTGTCACTTTACCATTCCTGATAATTTGGTTAAGATTACAGTAAGATCAAGTAGAATTTATAATAGGAAGAAATGTTTGATTTTTGGCAAACACTGGCAAACCTATCTGTAATAACAATTTTTAATACCCACCAAATAAAATACAGGTTGATATGGGAATGTTTTCAAGCTCTATAAGATAGGCCTACATTTTTCATCTCAGAACTGTATTGAGTTGCTTATCAGCACTCAAATTGGCTCCTAATTCTTGGAAAGTCCATGGAGAATTTGTAATGAAAGAACATGTTTGAATGGATTAGTAAAAAAATATTAAACAGGATAATAAACTGTTGTATTTGGGTGGGGGGGGGGGGGGGACTGAAAAATTAGACGAATTATTGGTTAAAGTGCTAGAAATACTCTGCCTGAAGTCAATGTCAATGGAACAGAAGGTTAGCACAGAAAAGCTATTTGGATAATAATTACTGTACTAGTTTTGCTCAAGCAGAATGATGCTGAGCATGTAAGATGCTGGTTGCTCAGCTTGACGTACCAAGGATGCAGTATTTGGTCAGTTAGAGCAAGCATCTCATACTTGGTGCCAGTGAGATGCTGTCAAAAGTACTGTAATAGTGTAATAATATGTTCAGCTGGGATTTTTATGTAGTTGAATACAGAATGTAAATCATGAAAAATATGTAATATTATATGAGTAAACCAAATGCCTTATTAAGTAACATTTATCATGTTTACAATGTGATGGCTTAGACATTGAAGGATTACTTTTACCTTACTGCACAATATATAATTATATATATAATTTAGATAGACTGTTACTGGCTTAAATGCCAGAACAGGATATTGGAAACCAGCCAACCATAATTCAATATTTTCTGAGGTCACTGATTGCCACTTTGTCAGACAAATTATGCTTGTAGACAGAAAATATCCTTTTCACTGTACTCTGGGTTATACTTTAACAGAGGAATTTCCTTTGAGTACATAGTACAAACTGATAGACATTGAATATCTTGGTTTTGCAGCGACCATCTCAATATACATCATCATCATCATCATCATCATCATCATCATCATCATCATCATCATCATCCTTCATGCATTAGGAAATTGATTCCTGTAGCAGCTACTGAAATTGGTCCATCCATCTTTTGGCTGGTCTTCCAATATCTCTTCTTCCCCGAGGTTTATATTTCCAAAACTTATATGGTATCCTGTCCTCCTGCATCCTTGAAATGTGAGACATCCATGTATTTCTATATTCTTCTATTTTGTTGTTTAATTCATATATCTCAAGTTCTTCTCTTATTTCTTCGTTTCTTTTATGTTCTATTTTCCTGTAACCTGCTACGCTTCTCAAAAATTTCATCTCATTTGTTTGTAATCTAGAGGCATCTCTCTTTTTCATAACCCATGTTTCGCTTCCATATAGTAAACTGGGCACTGACATCACCTTATAAAATTTTAACAATGTATCTTTTCTAGCTTTTGATTTCAGGGTTCTTCTTATTGTTCCATTTATGTAATTAAATTTTTCTATTTTTTCTTTTTGATCATAGTCTCCTTTATAAGATAAGGTAACACCCAAAAATTTAAATTTATTTACCTGTTCTATGATATTGTTTCCTATTACTATTTTAGATCTTACAGGAGATATGCCACAAAATGCCATAGTTTTAGTCTTATGTACAGATATCTCCATATTATAGTTCTTATTTATTTTCCATAACTCATGTACTGCTCTCTGTAGGTTATTTTCATTATTTGCTATTACTACCTGATCGTCAGCGAATAGCATCGTCATTATGAAATTATCTTCATTAAAATTCTGTGTATAGTTCTTTATTTTTATTTTCCATTTTCTTAATATTTCGTCCATATATATATTGAATAGAATCGGCGACATACTGCAGCCTTGTCTCAAACCTAAGTTAACTTCCTCTACTCTTATCTGTGTATCACCAGCTATTTGTATTTTAGAATTATTATATATGTTTCTAATCACTTCAACTAGATGCAATGGAATACCTCTATTATACAGGGTGTTTCAAAAATACGGGGCATAATTTCAGGTATGTATTTCCCACGTGTAGACAATCAAAATCGTTCATTACAACATGTGTCCGGAAATGCTTTATTTCCGAGTTATGGCCTTCACAACATTGAAATTCACCAGAACGTTTTTTTTTTTCCGCAAGTCATTGCCGTCAAAGGAGACATTAAGAGGGCACCCTGATAGTTCATTCCGAGGCGAAGGTTACATTCAGTGTTGTGTAGGCGTTAGACTGTGCGACATGTATTCAAATCAAGAGCTGGCAGAGATACACTTCATGTACAGTAAGGCGGACGGCAATGCTGCGCTGGCTCGTCGTTTGTACCAGGAGAGGTACCCACAGCGACAATGTCCAGATGGGAAGACATTTGTACGTCTCCATTACCGTCTGTGCGAGTATGGAAAATTTAACTCTCCTGGTTTGGGAAGGGGACGTCTAAGATCTACAACTCCAGAAGTTCAGGAGGAGATTCTGGAGGCTGTGAACATGACTCCTTCTATCAGCACACGAAGGGTAGCGTTGCAAGTCAATGTTCCTCATACGACTGATTTATTCGTCTCCGGTGCCTGATTTGGAATCCTTCGGAATCGAATTGTGGCATGTTCTGAGTACATATGCAATATTCCTGGAGTTTGGGATCGTGTTCGCAGGTCAATGAGACATCGATGTGAGGTCTGTATTCAAGCAGGAGGTGGACATTTTGAACATCTTCTGTAATGACAACGAACTGCGGAAAGAAAAACGTTCCGGTGAATTTCAATGTTGTGAAGGCCATAACTCGGAAATGAAGCATTTCCGGACACATGTTTTAATGAACTATTTTGATTGTCTACATGTGGGAAATACATACCTAAAATTATGCCCCGTATTTTTTAAACACCCTGTATAATATTCTCCATAATTCATTTCTATTTATTCTATCAAACGCCTTAATATAATCAATAAATGTTAAATGCGTTTCTCTATTAAATTCTTTATGCTTTTCTATTATTTGTTGTAATACAAATATGTTATCTATACAGCTTCTTCCTTTCCAAAAGCCTGCTTGTTCTTCCATTATTATCGCTTCACTTATAGGTTTTAGCCTTTCTGTTATTATTTTGGAGTAAATTTTATACGCTGCATTTAGTAGAGATATTCCTCTATAGTTTTCGAATTTAGATTTGTCTCCTTTTTTGAATATTGGTTGTATAATTGTCATTTTCCATTCTTCAGGTATTTGTCTCTGTATCCAACATTTATTAAAAAATTCCAGACATCTTATTTTAAAATTTTTGGATGCATATTTAAATAATTCACTGTTCAGTTTATCACTTCCCGTTGCCTTCCTATTTTTTGTATTTCGCAAAGCTATCTCCAATTCCTCTAATTCTATTTCATCTACATTTGTTCCAAGTCTGTTATTTATCTCTTCCTTTTCATTAATATTGTCTTTATCTTCTAATGTTAGCAGTTGTTTATAATATTCCAGCCATTGTTGATGTTTGATTATTTTAATATTTGCTACATCTCTTTCAGTACAATTCAGATGCCTAATTATTTTATAAGATAGTTCTTGCTTTCCATGTACATCATTTTCTATTTCCGTTATAAAATTATCCCATCTATCTTTATGCATCTTCCGACTTAACCTTTTAACAACTGCTGCTTGTCTTTTATATTCAATTAAGCTGTCATTTGTCTGTTGTTGTAAATACTTTAAATATAATCTCTTTTTATTATTTACTTCTGTTTTAAGTTCTTCTGTGCATATCATTGGTCCTTTATTTCTCCTCTTCATTATTTTTTTCTTTCCCAAGGCTTCATGTGCTGCTGTGTTTAATATTAATTTCAATTGTTTCCATTCGTCTTCGATGTCATTCTTGTTTGGTACCTCCTTTGTTTTCTCTTCTAACCGTCTCTGGTATAATTCTTTGATAGATTGTTGTTTTAGTAAATATATTTTATATGCTTCCTTTTATTCAGAATTCTGTTTCCTACTAGGCTTATACCACCTAGTTTTAAAGTTCACTTTTGCCTGCAACAGATAATGATCTGTATTTATTTCATACCCTCTATATACTCTAACGTCCTTGAACAGTTTTGCTGTTTTGTGATTAGCTAAGAAATAGTCAATAATTGTTCTTGTCTCTCTTGCTGCCCATGTGTATTTATGTATCTCCTTATGTTGGAAGAATGTATTCATTATCCTAAAGTTGTTATACAACGCAAAATCTCTCAAAAGACGTCCGTTACTGTTTATAACTTGTTCTCCTGAATGTCCTATTATATCTTGGATAGCTTCCTTCCCAATTCTTGCGTTATAGTCGCCTCCTATTATAATATAATCATTCTTATTTATTCTGTCTAATATATTTTGTACATCGTTGTAAAATTTTTCATTATCCTCTTTTCTTCCCTCTTCCGGGGCATATATTGCTATACATGATAGATATCCTCTTGCTATTTTGAACCTTGCAGTACATATTCTTTCATTAATCCAACTGTAACTTGTTAATCTATTTTTCCAAGATTTATGCAGCATGATAGCTACTCCCGCCTGTGCTCTTATATTTTGTTCTACTCTACTATATATAATTGTATATTCTCCTAAATCTTGTGTTCCATGAAGTTTTTTCTTAGTTTCGCTTAAAAATGCTATACTTATTTTCCTTTCATTTAGTATCGCTTCTATCTCATTTTCTTTATTCGCTAAACCTCTCACATTCCAAGTTATTATATTCACTTGTTCATGAATACCGAAAGTCTTGTCCTTTTTCCATAGCTTAGTCGTCATATTATTATGTGATCGGGGTCCATTATTCTGTAGCTTACCAGTAATTGAGATTTCATCTGACCGCCTTACGAGGGCTGTGCAGATATAGTTGGACGGTGGGGTTGCCACCTTTCAGCATTCCAACCTGCATGGTTTTATTTCAGGGTACCTTCCCTTACGCAGTATCTAGTAATTAGATCTCCGATGTCGCCGTTGGTCCTTAAGAACTCTTCCGCCGCGCATCTAGATGCGGAGCCTGCTTCCACTTCGCATCATTCTGTCAGACCTTAGCTGAGGTAATCCTTAGCAGCTCTGACAGAACCCCCCGTCTCTCATTTGTTCGCTGACCCATGTTGCCGAAGGGGTTAATACCACAACCTTGACATGGGTTACTCAGCTTAACAGGTTCCACCGCTAGTAGGTGAGAGTGGAGTTGAGATGCAGAGGCTAGAGGACCTCTCTTGTAGAGGTTCTTATAATCGCTTGCATCCCCTTGGAACCCATCCTTACACAATTCCTTTTTCGAGCTGGTAGGATTCTGCATCTGCGTTACAAGCACTTCTTCGAAAAACTTAGGTGCATATTTTTTGTATGAAGTGTGCTCCACACATCTTGGTTCCAATTGTGATTTCAAGAAACGTCCAATTTTTTTGTTGCATATTTCATAAATTACAACTTTAGTGTTGGTTGTTGGCGAATTTTTTTATCTTGTCCAGCAACTTTAATTTTTGACTTGAATGATGCTATAGGAACTTACTATAACTTAATATCAGACTTTCACTTTAAACAGCTTCACAAGAGTGAGGTTGTAAACAGGTATGTAAGTCTCATTATGAGTAGACTTGAGTGTGGTGGAGGAGGCATGTATTTGAGTTACTTTTAATCCAAATAGAGTGAAGTTTTCTTATATACCTACTTTTTTTAAAAAACCTTGACTATCTGAGAGGATTTTTCCCTATGTTGTAGTTATTGACACATTCCTTTTGGCTGTTATATCCACCCATAATTCAACAAATTTACAATCAATACACAAATACAATAGAAAGCCACAAAATACTTCATTTTTATGTAAAATCATATGAAATACGTAAAATAAAAACTCAAATTATCCTAATATGGTGACTCATTGATATTTGTATTTTCTGAGCATCTATGTGGCTAGGAATACAATATGTATTTACATAGAAATTTCAGTTCTAGTAGTATGAAACGTGAAGAGAAAGACTTAGTGAAGTTGAAATTTCTTAACAAGGAGAATGATTAAGTGCGAAGGTGAAAATGAAAAGTGAAATATCAGGATGAGCTAAGGACCATTTTATAATGTTAAGCTTGCATAAAGTCACTTGCAAAAATATGTTGTTATTGTTATTGTTGTTCTCGAATGGCAATTAAAAGTTGATTTGCATCTTTCTTTCTCTAGCTTCCCAATAAAGTGATTCAATGTTGTTTTAACCCAAATCACGTAAAGTGAAGACATTGTATACATATGTGTTGTTCTTCTTATTATTGTAGTCCAGTTTGTCACAGAGGAGAAGGTACTATTTGTTCAGAATTTCATTTTTGTTACATATTGAGCAGTTATTTATCGTTGTTAAGTTCAATTTGTTGAGATGTTCATTGACACAATTATATCCTGTAAACAATCAGAAATATGCTACTGCTTTTCTTCATTGACTTTTCCATACAGTTTCCTTTTCAATTCTTCAGTGTTGTTGTTTATTTCCAACCTTCTGTAGTGGTTCTTGGTCATCTACTGAATTAGTTGTTAATGGAAATAAAACACCATAATCCTATGTTACAGGAGTGGAAATTTTCAGTGGTTCATAAAACAGCCATTGTCCAGGATAATGGTAGCATTTACAAATATCCCGTTCATTTCATCTTAAAACATTTATCCATACAATTTTAAACTGTAGTAGATTGGCAGTACGCAGCAAAAGCCACCTCAGAGAAAAATACTGTAGCACATGAGTTGTTGTATTAGTTATGGAGTCATCTTTTAAGTACAGAAGTAACCCATAGAAGAAACATAAACAACGAAAGAAGAAGAAACAGGATATAATAAAGTAAAGGAAGATTAAAGGAGAGAGACACTTCACCCACAACAGATTATTTTTTCTTAAAATAAACATTGTTCGCAGTTACCTACATTTAAACATGTATATCTATGAGACAATTTAAGTTATAAATGTACTTCAGTTTTCCCAAGTTTCTACAGCATCCTAAGAAATGGCATGATAAATTTCATATTTGAATTGTCAACAACACCCATGCCAGATAGTTTTTTGTTTCTCTTGAAAATTTATGTTTTTGGACTACGGTTGTTTTTCCAAAAAAAAAAAAAAAAAAAAAACCCCTTCATATTTAATCTCATTAAATAATTATATATACATGAATCACTATAGTTGTCATCAGTTTCCAAAAATTTTTGTTTATATTGGCTGTGCCTGCTACTGCCACAACACAGCCCCAGTTATAGACCTTGCAGATAATTTCAGGGGTCTCAATTATGCTTTTAAGCACGTCTTTCTGGACAGTCACAAGTGTTTTGACATTGAGATCTGAAAGCGACTGTAAAGTTACTCCAGCTGAGATTTCTATTATTTTCGTTTCTTCCTTTGGCAGATAGCATTCTGACTTCGCTTGTGAGACTTTATTATAACGTAGATATATGTTACTCTTTCTTTCTTTATCTCTCCTACGTATACTATTATACATTCTTTAGTTAAATTATTTTCTAAAAAGAAAGCCAGAGCTATTTATGAGGAGTATGAAATGGCAAGAAATGGAATGAGTCATGCATTTTTTTTTTTTATTGTTGTAGCTCTGCAAGGGGTCATTTTTCTCACTATTTTTGCAGAGTCTCTTTTCCCTGATACTAAGAAATATTTGAGCAGCCACAGTTAGCTCCTGGTCTTACAATTCTCTAATCAGAGATTGTAACCTTTTCTGTGTGCTTTTTAAATCACAGTCTTCAAGAAGTTTTCTCGATCTTCCTCCTTTTGAGGTGGATTGAAGTGGATTATCATCTTGGGTTTTAGATTTTACTGCACTACAGACATTTTCTGCATATATTAATTCTTTTTGCGACCAATTTGATTGGTTTGTTAGAAACTTGTTTTTATTTTTGAACTTGCTCTCCATCTGTCACGTAATTGGCATTTAAATGCCTCTAGTGTCATTTTGATGCTCCTTAAAACATTACTAGGGTAGTCCTTAATATTTAGTTTACCTAAAACATAGTATACCTGTTGATCCTGAGTCTTTGTTTTGTCACTCTTCACGTCATGTAAGTCCCTATGTGTCATGGCTGGGTGGTGTAGCTCGTGCATCCCTATAAATTATATGGAATATCTAAAAGGGAGCCGAAGAGAGCTGCCTATGGAAACATTCCCACAAATCTACATAAATTTATATATTATTTTAATGTAGACCATAAATATAATGAAGACATCCGACAAGAACTAAATATTGCAGCCATTACAGAGACAATCCACAAGTATCGGAGCAACTGGCATGAGCATGTTCTACGGATGCCAAATGATAGACTACCCAGGAGATTATTAAATTACAGACCCCTTGGATACCGAGATCGTGGACGCCCGAAGAAGCGATGGAGAGACCAGCTTTTCACCTGAGACGGAACAGGCCAAATGGCCTAAACCCTGATAGCTATTGATGATGATGATTCTAATGTACCGAAGTACATATGATATTTCCATGCAGATATTCTGCGTTATCATACGATGTAAGAGTAATGGAACAGAGAAAAATTCTCTCCGGCACCGGGATTTGAACCCGGGTTTTCAGCTCTACGTGCTGATGCTTTATCCTCTAAGCCACACCGGATACCACCCCGGCATCGGACAGAATCGTCTCAGATTAAGCTCCAACTCTTGGGTTCCCTCTTACATCGTATGATAACGCAGAATATCTGCATGGAAATATCATATGTACTTCGGTACATTAAAATAATATATATGATATGCGTAAATCACTTCGTGATTTAAGACGGCGCTTATTCCGTCGGATCCCGGCCAACTAGTCACTCATAACGAGTGCACCTCAGCACATGTGTGGACTTCAGTCCTACGTTCATAGACATCTATGATGTAGTGCAGAGGGCGGCCACTAGAGGGAACCCAAGAGTTGGAGCTTAATCTGAGACGATTCTGTCCGACGCCGGGGTGGTATCCGGTGTGGCTTAGAGGATAAAGCATCAGCACGTAGAGCTGAAAACCCGGGTTCAAATCCCGGTGCCGGAGAGAATTTTTCTCCGTTCCATTACTCTTACATCGTACATAAATTTAGCTAAATTATGATGTGGGAAAGAAAACATAAATTTTTATAATCCTAATCTAAGTTTAGAAAAGTAGAAACTTTTGCTTACTTTATACTACTTAATTTGTAGATTGTCGTTAAAATATTAAGACAAATGAGTTTTGGTAGCCATAATTAGAAAGTAAATGCCTGAAACTTCCATTTCTATGTCTGAAATGTTAACATAATGAAAAACTAAGAAGTCATTGACCTTTTAACTTCAGTGCCAAAACACAACTAGCAAGAAGTAACAACACTCCTTCAAGGAAGTGCGGAGTTAGACAAAGAAAAGATACAAACAATGTTTATATTTCATTACCAGGAGTTAGAATTCTTCAGCTCTAAACATTTCTTAAGAGGGCCAGCATTAGCTGCATTAGAATTGTATTCAGCATCAATTCTTTTAGGAAGCAAGGAGGAGAATGGAGTTCATCCAAGTTCCTGGGTGTTAGACTGCTGCTGCTGCTGCTGCTCGGAAGGGGAGAGGGATTTATATATATATGACATGTTTTTCCACCTAGAATTGCATTTTGGCCTGTTGTGCATCATCGTCTTTATCATTGTTATTATGGCTGCAGTGGTTGTGCTGATGGTGGCAATGACATTGACAATAATTAATATCGCATCAAGGCCCATGTTTGCAGAGTATTTTCTCCCACAACTTAATAGTTAACACACAGAAAATATGTGCTAAATTTGTTTTTAGTGGAAGATTACCCAACCCAAGTGAACTTCTGCAGAAAGACGACTTGGTGAAAATCAAACGATGTATATATGCACTGCAGAGGGATGGTTTGCCTCCAATTACAACACACAATGTAGTAGATGACTGGAATGATCCTGTTCTCAATGCTGTAAGACGTTGCCAGCTATTCAACACAGTCCACGACCGTGTAAAGGTGAGATACTAATTTATACTAATGCAAAATTGGTATTGGAGATAGATACAGATATTGGAGAAAAAATGGGAGTATAAGGATACAGTACTTCAGTTATTCATAGATTTCAAAAAGGCGTATGACTCGGTTAAGAGAGAAGTTTTATATAATATTCTTATTGATTTTGGTATTCCCAAGAAACTAGTTCGATTAATTAAAATGTGTCTTAGTGAAACTTACAGCAGAGTCCGTATAGGCCAGTTTCTATCTGATGCTTTTCCAATTCACTGCGGGCTAAAGCAGGGAGATGCACTATCACCTTTACTTTTTAACTTCGCTCTAGAATATGCCATTAGGAAAGTTCAGGATAACACAGAGGGTTTGGAATTGAATGGGTTACATCACCTTCTTGTCTATGCGGATGACGTGAATATGTTAGGAGAAAATCCACAAACGATTAGGGGAAACGCGGAAATTCTAGTTGAAGCAAGTAAAGCGATTGGGTTGGAAGTAAATCCCAAAAAGACTAAGTATATGATTATGTCTCGTGACCACAATATAGTACGAAATGGAACTATAAAAATTGGAGATTTATCATTCGAAGAGGTGGAAAAATTCAAATATCTTGGATCAACAGTAACAAACATAAATGACACTCGGGAGGAAATTAAACGCAGAATAAATATGGGAAATGCCTGTTATTATTCAGTTGAGAAGCTTTTGTCATCTAGTCTTCTGTCAAAAAATCTGAAAGTTAGAATTTATAAAACAGTTATATTACCGGTTGTTCTGTATGGTTGTGAAACTTCGACTCTCACTTTGAGAGAGGAACAGAGATTAAGGGTGTTTGAGAATAAGGTTCTTAGGAAAATATTTGGGGCTAAGAGGGATGAAGTTACAGGAGAATGGAGAAAGTTACACAACACAGGGCTACACGCATTGTATACTTCACCTGACATAATTAGGACCATAAAATCCAGATGTTTGAGATGGGCAGGACATGTAGCACGTATGGGCGAATCCAGAAATCCATATAGAGTGTTAGTTGGAAGGCCAGAGGGCAAAAGACCTTTGGGGAGGCCGAGACGTAGATGGGAAGATAATATTAAAATGGATTTGAGGGAGGTAGGATATGATGGTAGAGACTGGATTAATCTTGCTCAGGATAGGGACCAATGGCGGGCTTATGTGAGGGCGGCAATGAACCTCCGGGTTCCTTAAAAGCAGTAAGTAAGTAAGTAATGCAAAATTATAATAAGCATTGTTACTTTTACTGCATCAACTAAATTTTACATAAAAAGGCAGTAATATTTCCTTCTTCATAAATGTGTTCATTAAGGTTGTCAAATGTGGCAGATGGATGAACAAATGTTCTCACTACTTTTTTATCTTTTGTCTTCTCGTATTTCAGTGCCATCTCATTTTCCAATTTGAGCTTTTCTCCGCAATTACATACTTCTTGGTTAGGAGATAAGACTGAATCTTGTTTCATGCACAATCTGTTCAGGTGTTAGCATATCAGTGTGGACTCGGTGAATGACCAGCCTCAACAATTTCTTGTACTGTGTTGTACAATATTTGTCCTTAACAAAGTTGGCATGATGTTATCATAGAAACGGAAGTTTGTTTGTTTATTGCCTTTAATTCTTTTCATGTAGATGTTTGTTTATTATCTTTAACTCTTTTCATATAGAATTTCAGGTAAATCACTTGCAGTTCAGGAGATTTTCGAATAAAATAAAGTGACTATGTGATGTTTTTGAGAAGTGGAAAAATGTGAGCTCCAGTAAATAAATGCCTCCAGAAAAATTAAAAAAAAGGTTTAACACCCAGCGAAATCCATCAAATATGTTCGGTTTGTTGGAAGATGATGCCCTTCATATCAATGGTGATTTTACTCATAGATGTAGAAAGATAACATATATGTTTTAATTTTTGAACAGAGGTCAGACAATTACTGGGCAACATTACGCAAGGAGAGGAAAATGTCTCATGGAATTTTCTTTTCTCTTTTATTCACAAAAGTATAATTGCTATGAATGTAATTACAATTCTGAATTTAAATTTATTGAACATCCATCCCTCTTATTTCCCTGAATTTGTCTCTAGTGACTCATTTGTTTTTAAAACTCAAAGAATATCTCACAGGGAAAATGTTTGAGAAAGATGACTGTGTCATGATGGCTGTGGAAGATTTCTTCACACACCAAAGTACAGGATTTAAATAAAAGAAAGTGTAACATTACTAGAACATAGGTGGGGGAAGTGTCTTACAGTTCAAGAGGAATAGAGTGGTATGGAACTGCAAATTCTCCTTTCCTCCTGAAGGAAGCAGTACTTTGAATTCTTTCTTCTGATAAATCCATCATCATTGGCTGGTTTGAACCCACATTTCTTTGGTCCAGCAGCAGACTTGGTGAATACTAGACCAGGTTGAGTGGAAGAGAAGGCCTCATGGGGTTGAGTGGAAGAGAAGGCCTCATGGCCTTAACTCTGCCAGGCAAAATAAACCTACTGCTACTACTACTACTACCAACAGCATTTGGCTTGTTGAATGATTAAAATGATCTGCATTATGTGTGCCGGTTCTCTGATTTAAATCCGAGTGCAATGGATTTTTAAAGGCATCAATTCTTCACCAAATATATTCTATGTCATAGATTATTAGGCCCTAAAGGTACTCTCACCACCCATAGTGTATGCAGTAATGAAAGCATTCAGCTGCTTCATCCAACCATGGCTACATTTACTTGCTAGCTTTAAATACACATGATATCCAAAAATTAAGTATCAATTTTGTAGAAATAGGACGTTTAGGAGTAAGATTGTATGATAGCACATTGCAGGTACATTGTTGGGTATGTATACTGTGTAGTTGGCTGCTGGAGTCCGTGTATTGGCTTTGTGACAACAACTAAAGATGGGGATGTGACAGAGCATGTGACTTCTTTGTGTGGGGATTTATTAAGGGATGTATGTTCACCCAACCCATTACTACATTGGTGAAGCTCCGAAACTAATTGTACAATCTGCTGGACCACCACAACACTGACAATGCTCCAAAATGCTTTTCACTCCACTGCTGACAGATGAGAGATGTGTTGCAATGAGAATGATGCACATGTTGAAAGTAATGTGTAACGAACAATATCAGTAACCTACAATTACTGTTTCAACAAAATCCATATTTAATTTTTGGACTCTGTATAGTGAAAGTGGTGGTGGTGTTCTTCTTCTTCTTCTTCTTCTTCTTCTTCTTCTTCTTCTTCTTCTTCTTCTTCTTCTTCTTCTTCTTCTTGTATATCCTATTGGAACTTCAGACACAGTAGTCATTCATAAATAAAGAAGTATATGGATGTAACTTACAGCATAATATTCTTGATTGTTACATTGCCTCTAACTTTAGAATAATTTAACTTTGAAATTTCCATTTTTACATTCTATCATCACTTCTTTCCATTTGCATAAGATTTGTGCTCATAATGTTAAAAACCACTAGTAATAACACACGATCATTGTGTGTACTTTCTTTGGGTGAACTAAGTTTGATTCTAGGCTCGATCTTGTGGTAGATAAGATAGCTTACATAGGTTGGTTTTATTGAAATACTACTGCCATTCTGTCATTTCTTCATTGTTAGCTCGTAACTAATGAGAAAAAAGTCAGTTCCCACATCAATAACTTCTAGCATATGATGCTACTGATGCTACTTCATGTGGTAGTGTTGGTGGTACCTGTCAGACACAATTTGGAATTTCTCATTTGCAAAGCAAAGTCAAAAGACAAACTCCGCATTTTGAGATTTTTTCTTCTCCACTCTGTCTTAGGGTAGTGATTGACAGAACTATTATCTACCAACAATACTATTACCATTACACCATACCATCACCACTACTGTTACTACGAGAAAATGTCTGGCCTAGTCAGTTCCCACATCAATAACTTCTAACACCTGGTGCTGTCATATAAAGACGAGTTACTTCACATGATAGTGGCGGTGCAGCTTTGGTGTGTTGCTGGTGGTGGTGCATATTTACCATTTTCAATTAATTACTACTATTTTTACCACTACTAGTCTGCTGCTGCCATTATTTTATAGCATACATTTCATACCATTTAATTATTTATTTATTTTCCAGATTGTTTTCCATCCTGAATTCCTGTCTTCCACAAACCCTCTGTTTGGGTTAGATTATGAGGAATTTGTTCGAGGCTGCCATCTGGGTGTTTTCCCCAGTTACTATGAACCCTGGGGTTACACTCCTGCAGAGTGCACTGTAATGGGTATTCCATCCATTACCACCAATCTTTCAGGTGAGAAGGAAATTTCTTGTTCAGATCTCATTATATTAATACCATATTTACCCGCGTAATAGACGCACTTTTTTTTTTTTTCTATTTTTGTAACAAAAAACTAGGGTGCGTATATGGTCCGCGACTAATTTATATATTGATTGCATCACTCTTAAGACGAGCTATAGTTAGCAACAGTTGTATAAACAGATGATAACTTGTAACAATGAATACAGCGACAATAAGACAAGACACTTTATTGTTATTGTTAACACTAGCCTTACCTCATTCACTGTCAGGTTCAGCATCACTGCAGATGTTCTAAGAATACTATGTTATTAATTGGGAAGTACCTATATTTTGCACATGTACAAAAAAGAACCAATCACGATTGTAGTGGTACCACACATTTTGTTAAAAACTTAATTTAAACATAAGCAGTGCATCCAATCTTACGACTTTCGATGTTATTGAAACTATCTTCGTTTAAAATGAGATGCGTCTATTATGTGGGTTTTTTTTTTTTTTTTTTTTTTTTTTTTTTTTTAAATAATTTTAACGTGAAAAATTTGGGGTGCATTCATTATGCGGGGTGTCCATTATGCAGGTAAATATGGTACTACTCACTCAAGTTAAATCTGCGTCCAGAAAGAATGTGAATCACTGTTCCTTCTGGCTCTGGCCTTTGCGACCTATGAGTAAATATTAAGCTGATAAAGAGATGTTTACTGTTCGTGCCAGCAAGTTATATGAGGTAATGGTGAATACACGTGTATAGGAGGTGCTGAAAGTGTTGTACCTGTATAAATACTGTGAAAGTGTTGATATTATGCACCATATTTTTTACACCTTATATATATTACCTCATTCATGGCATTATCTCTCGTAACATGACCTCACTCATAGACAAAAAGTAGGTTATATACTAACAACTAGAGCAATTAGCGCTACCAGCGCTCGTCTCTTGCATTCATGGGACGCAAATTCAACTTGGAGACACAGTATGTCTCATCTTCAGAGGTTGAATGGTTATTATGCTTACTCGTAGACTAAAGAGGATGAGTTCAGATTTACAGATGGAGAAAAAATATGTGTGTGCATTATCACGGATTATAATATGTTGAAATTTGGCTCTGTCTCTGTCACACTGCATCTCTCTTTTACCCATCCTCACTTCACCATCCTTCCTTTTATTTTCTCAAATACAAAATATAGGAGAAAGTTTTTGTGATAGTGCAAAATATCAATTCAGCAACACAACATTCAGTTCCAACAGTCTCTGTGATTAACATACCCTTCCTTCCCTTTTTGTGTGTGTGCATGTGTTCATCGATGCATGCATTAGTGCGTGTTTAAAACTCAGTTTAGCATGTCTGACAGTGCAGTGAGCATGCCAGGTTCAAATTCTGGTTGGGACAAGTTACTAGGTTTGGATCATTTCCGAGGTTTTCCTCATCCAATTAAAGCAGAATTCCTGGATAACTAAAGGCATAGAATCTCGGACTCATTTCGTTATCATTAATTTCAACTTCATCTATCATCAGTCAATAATTTCAGATTAATACAGGATGGAGGAGGATGTAGTACCATTGACTTTTATACAGACGGCATCATTTTAAAGAGGCTGCAGAACTCTCAGAGAATACTTACAGGAATGCGGTCTTATGCAGTTAAACAATCACCCCTATGAAAGGAGTGATAAACATAATAAGCCTCAAGATGCAGTGCAAGCCTTCAAGCTCCTCTTCCGTAAAATAATAAAAAAAAAAACATCTTTCCATATTTATTCTTCTGTCCTTTCTACTTGTTCTTATCCCCATGAATTTTCGTAATGAATTACTATCTCAAAAAATCCAAGAATGTTTGCATTTAATCTCTGAATAATAAAATTAGTATTCATAAATTTAGCTGGTTGTCAACATCTATATGCAATATGGTCTCTAAAAACCTTTCTGGACTCTGCATTTCTGACATGGGATCATAAGTAAAGCAGAATTTAATAACCTCGACGATGTTATGATAATCAAATGTGGTTAAATGAGTTCACTTTTCACGTGGATGAGTTATCGGATGTAAATATTGAAGTCTGCTCTTTCTGGGACAGGATTCTTTTATGTGTTGTAAATCGACTTTGGGCTTCCAGTTTTATTTCTCTTCAGAAGAAAGCTATGCTAGGACTTTTTATCATAAAAATCAATTGTTATACTGACAATATATTATTTGCAGGTTTTGGCTGCTTCATGCAGGAACACATAGCTGATCCAATGAGTTATGGAATTTATGTTGTGGACCGACGTTTCATTTCACTTGAAGGATCTGTACAACAGCTTGCACAGTTCATGTATGATTTTGCTAAACTCAACCGACGTCAGAGAATCATCCAGCGTAATCGAACAGAACGCCTTAGTGACCTCCTGGACTGGAGAAATCTTGGAATTGTAAGTTAAAATTAATACTGTCATTTGGCACACTGTTTCTATTGTGTAAATCGGTGTGTTATAATCATCTACCTTTCAAGTAATAGACCTAGAGGTCTGTTACAGTCTCCCGCCATCTTCAGAATAGTTGACTCACATATCATCTTCCTTTGGGGATGTATGGTAGCATCTGTTTTGGTATCCTGGAATGTTGCATTCTATTGACGTGTTCTATAACGAATTTTGTCTATAGTCATAGAAATACCAGTATTCAGCTATAGCTCTATTATTATTATTATTATTATTATTATTATTATTATTATTGTTGTTGTTGTTGTTGTTGTTATTTTGGGTAACATTAGTAGCAAAAGAACTACTGTAGCTAGATATTGTAGAATAGACTTCGTGAGAATACAGGAGGTTAGGTTAGATGGGAATATCATATCACCAATAAATTACTTGTTGTACTATGAGGAAGGAAACAGTGATCACCAGGGAACGGATTTATATGGACTAAAAATATATGAAATATGTAAATATATATGTAGTTATTTTTACCAAAATATGGAATTAAATATGGATTTTTACCAAAATATGGAATTAAATATGGACTTAAAATTATAAAAAAATGACTATGTACGTTAAATATTGGTACATTTTAATCAAACTAAACAAAAAATATAATGGACGTACCTTATCTTCCAATGTAGTTTCAACAAAACACAATTTTTATTGTCTGTTACCATAACAATAGGTTACAAACATTTCTTTCAAGTGCTGAAAAGTGAATCTTCTTCTATTGTCTCTGAGGATAGATTTATACTGACTAAAAGAGCGTTCGACGTCACAAGAAGTAACTGGTACATAATTCAATTTCACAATGTCTGCTGGGGATAAGTCCAAGTTAATCTTCACTGTTGATTCACCACTCATCACAGCAACAACCTTTTGTAGTTCTTCATATCCAGGGTTTTTTGAAAGTACAGTGTCCACCTTAGCTCTTACTGCATCTGCAACTTTACCTCTACCACGATTCAGTTGTTCCACAGTACTATTTATAATTTCAAAACTTTCAGATAGTGAAAGGTGCCTATTTTGGAGACTTTTGAGCGTTTTTATGATGCATGAAAATGTATGCTGAATGTGAGCTAAGTCATTCTTCACACTTATGTCACAGGTAACTGTTTTCGCAGTATCAATTGAGACTGCATCTTCAGAGTCCAATGCAAGGAGAACATTGTTAATAGAGTCTATATGTTCGGCATAATATTCAACTGCTTCTAGCCATGTACCCCATCTAGTTAAAATTGGCTTTGGTGGCAATGGAATTTCAGGGTACATTTCTTTCAACACGTTAACTCTACTGGGAGCTTTGAGAAATACTTTTTTCACTGATGAAATCAACAAATCTACTTTAGGGAAATTGTCTCTGACCACTTCTGCCACACGATGAAATGCATGCGCCACACAAGTAAAATGAGTCAATTTAGGATATACAACAGATAATGCTTGTCCAGCTTTGACCATATAAGGGGCAGCATCGCTAATAAAGAATAACACATTATCGTACATAATACCCTTTGGCCACAGGATACCCATAGCTTCGTTGAACAGTTTAACTATAGTTTTGTTATTGCACTTTTCTAGAACATCACAATGTAAAAGAATTCGTTCAGAATATTGTTCACTTAACAAACCGATAACTACATTACCAACAAGTCTACCTTCTTTGTCGGGAGTCTCATCAATGGAAACCCAAATTGAACTATCTTTAATTTCATCTCTTATCTTCTGTATTGTCTCATCGTAGATGGATGGAGCATACGTCTTCCTAAGTGTTGACTCATCCGGGATTGTATGTTGAGTATATTTTTCAAGGAATTCCCTGAAGACCTTATTCTTTAGTTTGTAGAGAGGAATATCAGCAGAGATGAGAGAACGGCACAGGTCGATGTTAAACTCAGATCTTACATTCGATGTTGTTGGTTGTGTTAAAAACAATTGTCTCTGCTTGGAATTTAGTTGTTTGTTGGCCTGATGTTTACTAGTTGTAATGTGTTGTTGCACCAGGAACTTTTGTGTAGATGATACTGCACACTGACACAAATTACAAAATAATATTTTATTGTCAGTTGATAAACCATCTTCTTTAAATTCTGAAATGTAACTTGTTAGTTTTGATTTTAAATTGACTGAATGACGTACTTTTGGCATATTTACCGTCTTTATAGTATGATTTACAAAACTGAACCTATGTGTACTCTGACTGGCATTTAACTGTTGAGCTGCACAACTGAAGTCTGTTAAAAATTTTAAATTAAATTAATACAGTTTTGTAACTTACTTTCCCATTGTTGATAGGACTGCTAATTTTCAAATAACTCTGATGTTAAAGGGATTACTGAACATGTGTTTAAATCTCTATTGTTGAAATGTATTTTTAAAAGTTAATGGAATTTTGTTTTGTTTTATTGTTAAACCTAATATAATATGGACTGTTTTATATGAAATATGGAAAATATATGGAAATTAACGAAAATATGTACTAAACTCTAAAATATGGAAAAATATGGAAAATAAAAGTAGGATTTTTCAACCCTACACATTGTGAAACATAAAGATAATGCAAAATATAAATTATATTAGCTTTATAAGTAAATATGTATTTACATATAAATCCTTTCCCTGGTGATCACCAATTAGGAACAGGATTCTTTATTCATAAAAGAATAAAATCAGCAGTAAAAAAGGTCGAATTTATCAGTGACAGGTTATCGTATTTAATATTCAATAGATGGTGTGATATCATAGTTACAAATGCTTATGCCCCTACAGAAGAGAAATACGACCATATAAAAGATAGCTTCTATGAGGAATTGGAACACACTCTTGATAAGTTATCTAGATATCACGAAAATTTTATTGGGGGTTTTCAATGGTAAAGTAGGACAGGTGGATATTTTTAGACTGACTATTGGAAAAAAGAGCTTACGTGTAACTAGTTTGGTTCATATGTTATATTTTGCAATGTTTGAGTATCATACATTGGTTGTTAAAAGTTTTTGGTTTGTTGTTTTTGTGCAGTACTACAGACAGGCACGTATGAAAGCTTTGCAAAAAGTCTACCCTGACTTTGACTTGGACGATGATGCCTATGTTGGGAGGTTCAATTACCCACGTCCTATTTCAGAGCCTCCATCACCATCTTCATCACGCCACACCACTCCAGCAGCATCCCGTCATGGCAGTGATGATGAAGATGAAGTGGATGAAGAGAAAGAGGTAACAATAGTTAAATATGCACTTGTGAATTATTTCTCACTTAACTCTGAGTGAAATTAGATTCATGGAGGCAGAATTTGGCTGGGTTCGGTTGGCAGTTAATTTTCAGTATGTGGAAATAATCTTTAATGTTTCTAGACTCTGCTACTTTGGCAGTGTTGACTTAAGTTTCTGAGGTTGGTAAACCTACAACGCAAAAAGGTTTCTACGTTATAGATTTATTGCACATACAGAATTCAGTTTCTGGATGAGATGGTTCCAGAAATAATTTACTCACCATTTCTAATAACCATCAGACTTCGACTCTGTTTGTCATCATCATCGAATCTTCTATTATGTTGAAGTGTCTCACATGGTTAACAAAAAATTGTATTTGCTTGACATATAGGTATAGTTTAAAATTATCTAGTTTATCTTTAATTTTGCATCTGATGAGATATAGTATAAATTTATTTGTTTTTAGAGGATCAGGCATGTGGTTTCAGATCATGTTTAGACATGTCACTAAACTTTTATACGTCCAGGTGGTTCTTGTTCATAGTTGTGTTGCTCTTAGACTACATCTTGCATAATCTGTGTGGTAGCTGAGTGGTTTAGATTATCAGCCTGTCACACGGGATCTGCTTTGAAACCAAAATACAGCATGAACCTAATAGTAGTCAATTAATATTAAGAGGAGAAAAATTCGCTCCAGTGCCGGGGATCGAACCCAGGTCCTTGGTTCTACAAATGCTCTAACCATTGAGCTATGCCGAAGTTCAATCCATAGCACTGGATCGAATCCCTCTCCTTCAGTGATTTTCCCTTTGTGGCCTGACTCCAAGTTCGACATGTATGTTGACATTTTTATATTATAAAGTCAACTGCCATTATTTATACAAGGAGTGCACTCATTTGAGTGACTTGGTGGCCGGGATTCCACAGTAATATGCACTGTTGCTCATATATCCCTGGTGCCGGAGCGAATTTTTCTCTCTAATATTAATTGTTACCGAAACAAATGTATTCTTTAGGACCAAAAAATTAATTTTTACTTAAACTAATAGTAGTCAGCTGGCATGGGATGATCAGTATGTGTATTGAATTTAAATTCTTCCTCCTCTTCATAGTTTACAAGGGACAGACATGTTATATTTTTGATCTAAATAATTCTACTTCTTGTCTCTCTGTAAATTTCTTCTGTAATTTTGTACTGTGAACCATTTCCTTTGTAATTTGTTTGGTTTTTATGTGTGATGTTTTAATAGAGTGTTAGTAGATGTTAATAATTATCACTTTCTCCTTCATTTATCTTGGTTCCTTTTTGCCTTTATACAATGACACCCACTGCAAATATGTTTTATCTATTTAGTGTATTTTAATGTTTCTGACTTTACCTATTGCCTTGAATTCTAATTTGAAATATGGTGATATTCTTTGAATGGAAATTTTGTAAACATAAACATTGTATATTGAAACTAGCAAAAATACTTAATATTTTAATTTCAGTGATTTCTTATGTAATGAAAATATTACCAATAATCATAGAACTATCATGCAGTTGTTTATCTGTGTGGTACCAGTTGATATCCCTGTTCTTAAAAGATTCATGTTTAAAGAAATTCTGCTTCTATTTTCTTTTTCAGCTTGAAGAGTTGGGTGTCGTCAATAACATAGACCATGCAAGCCGATGAAATTCATATGTAGGTGCAGTAGGATGTTAGCAGTAATGAAGTCATTCTTTATATTATGCTTAAGTTAATGAAGAAGTATTTCAACATGAACTCTCAGACAGAAAATAATTCACCTGTAGTTGCCTTATGATTCATCGAAGTTCAATATTTTTTTATGATGTGCGTATTTTACATACACTGAGCTACTGACTGATGATGGTTAATTTCAATATTGGTTTTCCTTTCAGTAATTCTAAAAAGGAAATACAATTTTACAACTCTGAGTCTGCTCTGAATTAGATATGATGGATGTTTAAGTACAAAATGTCAATGGATACCTGAATATTTGTAATGAATATATGTCACTATTAATAGAAAGGTCAAGAGTCACACCGAATGTTGTGAGCATATTAATATCACAATCAAAGCAGTCAATGGGAGCACACATTACTAAACAAATGCTTTATATTTCTTTCTTTACGAAATTAACATACTAATCGACACATTTCCAGTTTGACTTGAGGCATTCCCGGCGTTTGATGTAGAATAACTCTTCTCTGGTTCTTAGCCAGGTGAGTTGGAGATTTGCTTCCAAGCTTTCGACGGCTAGCTCTGCCATCTTCTTCAGTCCCAAATCTCCAACTCACCTGGCTAAGAACCCGAGAAGAGTTATTCTACATTTCCAGTTGTTAAGTGTTCTTGGGATGCAGTCCATTTCAGCATCTCAGGTAAAAGTACAGAGCATGTTGGGCATCTCTATTGATCTTCAAGTGGTGGTCATACATCTGATCATTCATATTATCGAACAAATTATTGGTCTTTGGTTTCAGATCGTATTGTATGGGGAGTAGAACATAATTTTCATACATTTTCTCAATTAGTCCCTATAAAGACATGCATTGTTTATATATCGGAAAACTTCGATTTTTTTTCTTAGACTTTTTCAGTCTATTTTCTTGATCGTGATATTAATAAACTAAGGACTTTTAGTATGACTCTTGTAATTGTTTTTTTTTAGATAGTATTTTAATTTCAGCTAATATTCACGAAGTAGTTAGCTATGAATATTTGAAATTAGATCTCCAGATTACATTATTGATTTTTGAAACTGTTGCTATAATTATTATACATGGTGTGCTGGACAAACACTACCAAAAAGAAAGTTTTATAACTCAGTAACTAATAAATTCATCTAAATGTTGTTCGCTGCAAGGGACAGAGGAACGCTCCAAGCTTTTATGGTACCAACACCATAATTCCATTCGTAGTGATTTCCATTATATGTTTAGTTGTTTAGTCAACTGTGCGAAGACAGGTTTGAACCTCATAAATGACACTAATAAGGCATCGCTCATGAGACAACTAACCCAGGAAATAATGGGATAGGATGTCTAGTTCCTTTCCCCTTTTTATATCGCTGACTAGTAACATATTACACTAATAGACTTTAGATGTATACAAACAATTTTATTGTTCTTCCTCTGACACATATCTCAGATGTACTGCCTGATAGTAGATGTACATATGAGCCAGAACCTCAGTTGGAGATAATATGTTCAATTGTTGTTAAGTTTTGTGTTAGCAACACAGTTATTCCATTCATTGTTGCTGACATTTCCGTGTTTATATGTTTGCCGAACCACATGAGGTGCACATGTGGAGATTTATTGTCACCATAAAACTTGGCGAGTTCCTTTGTCTTTTGCAGCAAACGGCATTGGGATAAATTTTTTGGTTGTTGAGTTATAAAACTTTCTTATTGATAGTGTTCGTCCTGGACACTGTATATTAACAGTTTGCAGTTTCAAACATGAGATAGGGCAGTGATTCTCGAAGTACATAAATGTTGAAATGCAAGTAGAAAAAGATACACAAAATGTCTGCCTGATGCTGTAAACTTAAATAATATTATTTTAAAGTGTGTAGAATTTTGTATGATGTGCACAAATGCGTAATAGGGAATTTGAAATTATTGAGGCATGATCAAATTACCATTTTAGTCAGTTATAACTTCCAAACAAAATATAGCAAACCAATACATTCACTTCTGAACCATACAATAATTGTGGCAGTATCAGATCTTTTATTCCCCATATCACAAAAAATGTTGGAAGTGTCCTCCGATTTCATCAAAACACAGTTATACCCATCACATCATGTTCTATATTTTCTAAAGTCATCGGTTTTGTTGACTTCATTCCTGATGTTTTCTTAAAGCTGAGAAAGTTGTTCTTAGATGATTTCTATACACTTTGTCTTTTGTGAGTAGCCCCAAATGAAAAAGTCTGCAGAGGTTGGGTCTGGTGATCTGGTGGAACCACAGGTTCTTTGAAATTATGCTTTATGAAGAAGTTCTTTATGAACTTCATAAACTCGTGGAGTGTATGGCATGTAGAGTCCTCTTACTGGAAATGGTTTTCTATCAGTTCTGTATCAATATTTATTTCACGAATTCAGTGAAGATGCTACCATAAGCCTCATTGTTCACTGATTCATCAAAGAACATGTGGCCAATGAGATTAAGTCAGACACTGCATACCAGACCTCAGCCATATCAAAATGCAGTGATGTTTGGTAGATATTGTATGTAAGTGTGGAGATTTTTGTCTGCCCAATGTCTGCTGTTTTGAGAGTTGACTTAGTTTGTCAGGTCAAAACATGCCACATCTGTAATTGGTGATAGATCTCTGGACTTGACATAAAGAGGTGTCTGGAACCATTGTCACTATCACACTTCCTTTTTCTTGTCTGGTTCCTTTAATCCTTGCACTTCATGTACTCTACAGCTGTATGTCCATTTTTTGCTGCCCCCAGACAAGTGCCATATAGTAGCCTGCCTCATGGTTTAATCAGCACAGTGATTTCTGTGGTTAGTGGATTAAATGTTGTCGAATAGATGTTATCCACACGATTTTGAGGCTTTGCAGGCCTTTGTCTGCCATTCTCGCAGAAGAGAGAATCAACTTTCTTACTAACAACAAAATTGTTGGCTTGCTTGGAACATCACGAACACCAATTTTATGCTGGCCAAGGGAGTATGGTTTGTTCATGAAATTATCACAGCACGTGTGTGTTAATCTCAAGCATGACCATCTATACTGATTTTTCCTGAAGCACTTGGACAATAAAATTCAATTTAAAGTTTACACTGACTTCTGTGAGGACTTATTAAAGCGATAAAGGTTTATATTGATATCTGTGTGTGAATCCCTTTCATATTTGAGGCGTTCTCTGGAACAAGAACTTAACAACAAAATCTTGAATTTGACATACAAAGCATCAAATATTTTAGATCTAGTATAAGAGCATTGCGCAGAACAACATTCAAATGTTTATTGGAGGGAAATAATATTTTATCAGGAGGGAAATGTGTTGTTAAGGATTCAGTGTATGCTGGAAATGGAAAAACTACGTAATACACGTTAAGTGTTACTTCAGGAAATGCCTTGTTTACAGTACAGAACAGATATAAGCATAATTACAACCAGATAAATGTGACAGCAGTGATGCATTTTCGGAAATGTTGACATAACTATCTGTTCACTCATTGTACTATTTTATTTTTCTCTCTTAATGTGTATTCATCTAAAGTGTGTCAGACTTGATGACCTTGCTATGTATACAGGATGTATCAAAACATGTGGGAAAGCTCTGGGGAATTGATAGAGGACCTGAAAAGAAGCAAAAATGTTCCTTTAAACATATGGTCAATTTTGCTTAGTTTTTAGTTACAGTCATTGTTTGTGGTTTACATAATATCTGTGATGATAAAGTTTAATTTATAACTTACAATACTTTTTTCTTATACAGAAACTTCTAATTCTACAGAAAGTGCTCAAAATGGCCACCTCAAGCTCTAATAAAGGCTTCTGAGTGCCGCATCATCAATTGCCTTACTCTCTCCCATATTCCAGGCATCCGCCATATCTGCTGACATCCTTCTTCAAGTCGCTGGTGAAGAATTTCCATGTTATGAATAGATCTGGAATACACAGTGGCCTTTAAATACCCCATAAGTAGAAATTCAATGGATTGAGGTCTGGAGAATGAGCAGGCCAGGATGTCAGTCCCTCATGACCTATCCATTTATTACGGAATCACTGATTTAAAATTGCTCTAGCAGCAAGAGCAAAATGAGGCGGTGTCATATCATGCATGAACCACATGCGCTGAATTAGGTTAGTGGAACTTCTTCCAACAAAACATTTAAGTCATTTGTTAAAAAGTCGCAGTATGATGCTGCTGTCAATATTCCAGGTAAAATGAAAGGACCGATTAATGTGTCGCCAATTATTCCAGCCCAAACATTAATACTGAACTGTTGTTGGTATCTTGTTTCCAAAACTGCTTTGGGATTTCTACATACAGCCCATACATGAATATTGTGAAAGTTCTGCACTTCATTTGAGGTAAACTTTGCTTCATTGGAGAATATTATAGCAGAGAGAAAGTGTTGATCCTTAACACAAATTTGTTGTAACCAGATATAATGGAATTGGAATTTACAGAGGGGGGGGGGGCACTATGGCCCAGCACTGCGACTTGTTGAGATCTATTGTGCTAACCCTTTAGTGGCGCATTCCCAAACCCATACCAGCTGACCACACTAAGGTTCTCTGTGTACCCAGGTTTCGAGCAGGCAACCCCATTCGTCCCTAGGCCAGCACCCTCCCATCGTCGCCAGCTTGCGTAGGGGTAATGCTATGGAATGAAAACGAAATGGAGAAATGGTGATGGAATGATGTAAATGCCTAATATGGGGAAAAATGGGAGAACCCCGAGAAAAACCACAACTGCGATCTTGTCCACCACAAGTGTCACTATAGATTTTTCAAATGAAAAATTCCAGACCTGACTGGGACTCGAACCGAGGCCGCCTGCATGACAGACTGAAGGTCTGACCACTCAGCCACTGCAGAGATGAACCAGGTACAAAATGCTGCTCTGGTGCAAAGTCAGCTTCACTAAGACCTTGGACTCTTTGAAGATGGTATGAATAAAGGAGTTGTTCTCGTAGAATTCTCCACACTGCCGTATGACTCACATTCTCGATTTCTGCTATGTCTCTGGTGCTGCTCTCGCTATTATCCTCAATATGATTGAGGACTTGTTCCTCTAAGTTAAGTGTTCTGGTGCTCTTTGGTCTTTCACCATCTGAAACACGTTTTTTAAAAGAGCCTGTTTCCACAAGACAGTCCTGTATTCTTTGGAATGTCTTGTTGTTCGGTAAATGTCTATTAGGAAATTGTTCGACATACAAACACCTTTCTTCATTTGCATTGCAATTAGCTCGTCTATACATAAGGTGCATTTCTGCCATTTTCTGATTAGAGTACTCCATTTTGACCACTAGTTATAATGTAATTAATTGTTACACTCAAAATAACAAATTTTCACAATTATTAATAAAATTTCTAGCATATTCTTTGAGTTTATTTTGTTATAGCAACTGTCATCAGGTGACTTTGAATACAAACCAAATCAACGACGACTTGAATACAGAAGAAAATTATGTACACCACAAACAATGACTGTAACTAAAAAACTAAGCGAAATTGACCATATGTTTATATGAACTTTCTTGCTTGTTTTCAGGTCCTCTATCAATTTCCCAAAGCTCTCCCACATGTTTTGATACATCGTGTATATGTCGAAGGATAATGTGCTGGATGACATGGAATGTCTGTGACAGCTGATATATGAATGCTTCTATATTTAATAATACAAAGGTTATTAATGAGAAAGAGCAAGTTCTCTTTTTTCACTCTTTCCAAGATGATAAACGAATCATGGTGGAACTGACATGCCTTGTGGAGGCATCTGTAGGGAAGATATTCACATTTTACTGATGGTAGCATAAGCATGTTTTGAAAAAAAATGTTAATGTTATCGACATGCCCTCATATGAAAGTGCAACTTAAGATTATCAGAACACTATTTTATTTCGTGATGTTAGTCCTTTAAATATATTGACCCACTGGTATGTTTATTTTTTTTTCGATCTCTCAGTTCCTTGAATAGATCTTGGCTTTACTTTCTCTGACCATAATGCACGTCTCCTTTATGGTGCAATCTTCTGTTGAACATTGTGAATAATTTTCCTGTAACAAACTAATCAATATTTTAGCTTCACGAGGATAAGTTCATTCATCTCAGAAATAGATAAAAATGAGTCCTCGATAATAATATAAATCCACGCACACTGTTAGCCAAATGGCGAGAATATCAGCTTTCTATGACATTAGCTGATCTTCATATCCCAGCAAGTCCAATGAAATTTGTAGTGGACAAAGATGGTGTGTAGAGCATGTTTTTACAGGGCACTCATTTCTCCTGCTGACATTTCACCAGTTGTATTAGTCATCATCAACATATAAGTGCCACATAGTCGACTTCTCTTGGTGCACTAGTAACAAAACCAAAAGTAACAAAGATATACTGGGTGAATCACTTTAAGATTAGTCGATAAGTTGGGTTACCCAGTGTTCTAGGCGTTTGAGCATTGTTTTCTACCAGTAATGGTTTGCAGCAGGACAAATTAAGATTATACAGTTTGCTTTTATTCCACAAGAGGGTTGACATAACATTACTCATTTGTTTCTAATTCACGAATACACAAAAGATTTTACTTTCCAGGAACTGGGAAAGTAAAAGAAATAAGAGATAGATTTTATTAGATATGTTTTCTATGCACAGTGACTATTTGTTTCTTTGTTTATTTATATCAAGTGTTAAAATATACACCTTGCTTCTCAGCACAGAAGGTTATCCATTTCTTGAAAGATTCACGAAATCAATGGGAAATGAATTCCCTCACATTGTAATATATATGCAAATGAAATGGCAAAAAGAGATACAGCAATAATACAGAAACAAAGCCAGGCATTTTCTTTGCATTCTATAAAGAAATCATCCACAACAAATTTCATTAAATCCAGAAAAAAAGAGATAGAGGACAAAATTAAAGGAAATAATATTAAGAAATCCTGAAGAAATTCCACAAGCTTCTGTCCTTTTGTTTAGACTGGTGAAGCCATATACACAGAATAGGAGTATTCAATACACCTTCCTGTATTCTATGCAAGACCAATGAAAAAATGAATATGGAACTTATTAAAAGATGTGCAGTTGTAGAAAGACATCTTGGTGCAAAGTATTGAAGTGCAAGAACACTAATAGCTTTGTTGCCAAACATCTAGGCACTGGACACACACACATATTTTAGTTCAAGTAATTAAGTGAGTTTAATATTTGGAGTCTATGAAGATATGTTTTGTACATTTTAATGAGTGTTAATGTTTCAGTAGCTAGAATAAATCAAGCATAACAGATGTCAGATGTGGACACGAAATTACATAATAATAATAATAATAATAATAATAATAATAATAATAATAATAATAATAATAATAATAATAATAATTATAAGAAGAAGAAGGAGAATAAGAAGATAGCCTATCAACCCCATAAGGGTAAGAGCCAGAAAATAGAAACTGTGAAAATATGAAGTACAGAAAGAAACAATTATGAAGTTGCATAAGACGATAGTAATACAGTCTCTTCTGTTTAGATCAAAAGACTTGAACCTTACATCAACTAACAACCTAAAAGAATAGAAAAAACGAAATGAAATGTTTTCAAGTGCATACCATTAAAGAACATGAACTAAGCAATTAGAGTAGAAATTTATCAGAAAATAGATACAAGCCTCATTTGGAAATAACAGAATAAGAGTAAATTATGTATTGGACAATCAAGGAAGAGATACCTGTACAAAGAACAGTTCACTTAAATGTCACTTATAAATGGAATAGGTTGCATGCCTACACTTAAAAGTTTGTGATGGTGGCCATATGCCGTAATATTTACTCACGTAATAGACGCACTTTTCCCCGTGGTTAAGTGAGATATGGTCCACTTTGCAATAGGTCCTCTCTACAAAAATGTCCAAAGTTTAGAAATGTCCACATAAAAAATTCGTCCAAGTCATAAAAATGTCCTTACCTGAAAAGGTCCACTGTCAGCAAGTCCTCTTCTTAAAAATGTCCACAAATAAATTCGTCCATTTCCCTGAAATGTCTGACAAGGAAAACTGCAAGGAAAGTGCCGAGAAATTTATTGTCATTTCAGTTATGTTATACATATTACATATGTAATACAAAAATACATCTATTATTCATCTTGAAGGTCACAGTATAATTTCAAAAGGTATGATATTGCTCTAAGATATCGAAAAATTTCATTCCTATCTTTGTAATCTTGGTAATTACCGACAATGTTGAAAATTCTCGTTTGATTATTGATATGCCATTTATTTACTGACCGCTTAATATTTGTATGCCCACAAGGACCTCGGTTACTAAATGTTCTGTTTCCGATTGCTGTTGTTGCAAATTTCTAATGAATCACCAAATGTATATGTGATGTGCCATATGTGGAATTGAGAGTGAAATCTTTCAACCACATTATTCGTACGCTGACTGGCATTAATTACTACTGTAATTCATAGATGTTCCATGTCTCAGGAGAAAATCTTAGAGAACTGCTCACCTTCGCCCTCATGCTGAATAACCAGTAATTTATGTAATTTCAATGTAAGATGCTAAGTCCAAAATATCGTCCACAAGTCTTTCATTTAATAAATCCTAAACAAACTGAAAGTCATTTAGCGAAATAAATGGCAGCCCCATAGTTTCCTGGATTTGGTTTCTTACTTTAGGGTTCTCAATATCCAAATATTGTGCCCTTAAGACCTCTGTTGACTACATTTCTCCATATTGCTTGACTGAAGTGGAAAAGACACCCACTCACTACTGTCTGAGGGAATACCAGTCGACAATATCAATTTCTCTCATTGATTGAGAATGTGGGAAGTGGAGTGATAAGAAACCATTCTGATTACTACATTTCTTTGTGGAAGACTTGCGATAATTTGTTCGTTATGAACTCCAGCAAGGTCCTGTCTGACAACAGAGCCGGGAGATTCTGTTGGATTTCCTCTTCCTCTTCTTCTTATCCCATTTAGCACTTGCCTCACCCTTGCTTCTGTGACATTCGGTGGATGCAGATGGTTCGCTGTACCATCTGTTAAAATTCTTATATTTTCAAAGTCCACATTCGTTACACACCTTGCATTACAGTTCTTCCGGTGTAGCATCTCCAGTATTTTCTGTCTCCTCTCCAATTCTCAGAATGAAAATGGTAAAGATTATCACCATGTAACAACAAGGGTTTCCTTTTCTGGCTATAAATTATTTCCGGCATTGCATTAACTTCACTTGTAAATTCTTTTCTGATTCACCAGTACTATAGCAACGAAACACTATTGTTATTCCCAACAGCTTATTACAGTTAGGCCGTGTCTCAAAGCTACATTTTCAGCTGAAGTGAACTAGATTGTTGACTAAATAGCCGGATGTGACGTCAGAAGTTATGATCCAAAGCTACATAGTGCATAGCAATCAAGTCCGTAGTAGCTAGTGAACGAAAATGCTTGCTGGATTGTTGACTTGTACACTAAACAAACATGGATACCTCATCAGCAATTGGGGTTATGAAATCTTAAAATGCTTTGGAAGTGAAATAATGTAGAATAACACGTTAACTTTGAAAACCGACATTGTTAGTACCTTCTGTACATTGTTTTAAACATTATTGTAATATATTAAGCCCTTATCTTTTCCACATAACTCGTAATGAAACTGCATTAGGACACTGCCTTGTTAATTCAGTTCTACACCGTGATGTCATGGTTTTTAGAAAAATAGTCTATGAAGAAGGCCATGTTTCAAGCATAATTTCCAAAGCTTCCTAGTGTGTAGTCTACAAGTCACCTAGTTGCTAGTCACTAGTGTGTAGTTTGGACTTGAGCTTTCAGACACGGCCTAAGCAAGCATTTTCGTTTACTAGCTATTACGGACTTGATTGCTATTCAGGCCGTGTCTCAAAGCTACATTTTCAGCTGAAGTGAACTATACTAAAAGCCAGGTTATGAACCAACTAAATAGGAAGTAGTTGCCAGGGCGAGAGGAAAGTGCGGGTTAGAGGGGTAGCCTGTGCAGCGATGACAGGTTGAGTTTGGCGGGGGGAAGGAGAACAGAGCTTTTCATTGGACCTCACGTGAAAATGTCGTCTATTAACGAAAATCTGGCAACGGAATCACGGAGACAGTGTAGCCAAACTTCCCAGTTCCTTTGGAGTACCACGTGCATTACGAGTCGCATTTCGTACCAGCGTCAGTAGCTCGTGCTTTCTTAAAAACAGTAATTTTAATTACTAATATTGTTGATAGTGTTATCGAGAACTATATACAGTAGTTATTTTAAACACATCGGTGACAAACTCTGAACATGCTTTGAATCTCGAGCCACTATGTGGCAATAGAGTTCAGAAAGCGAGCAACAGAACGTTGCTTCCGGTATAGTCGGTTCATAACCTGGCTTTTAGTATAGATTGTTGACTAAATAGCCGGATGTGACGTCAGAAGTCATAGTCCAAAGCTACATAGTGCATAGCAATCAAGTCCGTAGTAGCTAGTCAACGAAAATGCTTGCTTGATTGATGACTTGTTCACTAAACAAACATGGATACCTCATCAGCAAACGGGGTTATGAAATCTTAAAAAGCTTTGGAAGTGAAATAATGCAACTATAATGTAGAATAACACGTTAACTTTGAACACTGATATTGTTAGTACCTTCTGTACAATGTTTTAAACATTACTGTAATATATTAAGCCCTTATCTTTCCCATATAACTCGTAATGAAACTGCATTAGGACACTGCCTTCTTAATTTAGTGCTGCACCATGATGTCAAGGTTTTTAGAAAAATAATCTATGAAGAAGGCCATGTTTCAAGCATACATGTCCAAAGCTCCCTAGTGTATAGTTTACAAGTCATCTAGTAGTTAGTCACTAGTGTGTAGTATGGACTTGAGCTTTGAGACACAGCCTCAGTAACTCATCTCTGTTGAACAACTTTGTATGTTGGACTTTTTGTATGGACCTTTTCGTATGATGGACTTTATAATATAGTGGACTACATAGATGTTGGGCTTTTTCACTCCATGGACAAATTGTATGTAGGACTTTAAATGTTGGTCTATTTAGTTTGTGGACATTTTTTTGTGAATCTTTTGTACTTGTGGATATTTTGTTATGGACCTTATAACCTGGAAGCTTCCCCATAATTTTTGGATTAAAAATCCAGAGTGCATATTATATGCGAGAAAAATATTTTAGGAGAAAAAAATCATAACTACTTGACATCCCACGTGATAATCACAGCTGGTTTCGACATCAGACATTCAAGTAATATTGAAAATGATCGATTGTAAAACTTCGAGAGCATCAATATATCAAATGTTTACAAATGTGAAATGCATAACATATGAAATGAATAAAAATGTAGCACAGTATAACCTAAAACTGAATATAATTAAAACAAAAACTAGGTATACTTTGTGAAGGTAACACTACAACTATTCTTACCTTATTCCACTATCATACAGGTTTCAGTATCACTGTCAATATCAACATTACAATTGTATATTACCACAGGTAGCAATTGAAACGTTAGCCTTTTGTTAAATGACTAAAAAAGGCGAACAGATCTAAACAATTGAAATTCTACCTCAAAGTAAATCTTAACAACAAGATCATATACCCATAATGTCAATAAGATAGAATTGCTGTTGATTGGTATCACTAGCATTCAGCATTGAGTGATCGTAGGATACATTGACACTTCTCTCTAGAATTTCTTCTTCATTTATTATTATTATTATTAGTATTATTATTATTATTATTATTATTATTACGGTATTATTATTCATAGGATAGTAAATATAACAGTAACAATAAAACATGCCTCTGGACTCTTAGACTATTGACATAGTTCGTCATTTAACAACTCTTAAAATGCAAAGGTTAATTAGAATCAGAGGTATTATTATATTGAGCACTATGGAATGAAAATGATTAAAATTTTAAGTAGGTCCTACTCTAAGGAAACCTGTTATATAGAGCTACTTAGCTTGTTACTAGTCTGACAGAATCTAAGGTAATCTTACTACATACATATTGAATTCTTAGGCTCATGTTTTGTCATTAATTTTAAATGCATTGACTCTCAAATGTTATAATATTTCTGAGATTTACTCTTTGCATAACAGACGTTGCATCCTGTGAGAGCTTCTCTCCTTATTTTTCTTCTTCTGTGCGGCAAGGAGAAAGAGGTTATGTATCACATTTCACATGTAATATGTTCAAATGTCATACCAATATGGACTATGTGGCGCACTTCTCCCTCAGCAAGTATTTTTGTAAATAATCCTAGTTTTGTGACTCATGTGAAAAGTGATACTATGATATGATCATGCATGTTGTATGGAGGGTATGTAGCCATGCAGGCTTCATTGGTTCTTGAGAATACTTGTACTCGGGTTTGATCTATTTGACGATGATCTCAGTCCACTGCTGTGTTACTAGGTTGGACTTTAGTACTGCACTCCATTTTTGGTCTTGCTGTGTCAGCTCTCTTGCACTGTCTGTAAGTCCTGCACTCTCACGTTGATAAGTGGCACATTTTTGGATTCCTCATGATCTGATCTATTTAATTTTGATCCTTGGATTGATTTCAGCTTGTACCTTTGATGCATATATCATAACATTTTGATTTTGGAGCACAAGTTTTCGCACAATGCACTTGTAACTTGCACAATTCTGGTCCAAGTGGATTGGAATTATATTTTAGGTAGTGCTCAATGAAACAAACACTTTAAAGTTTATTTCACGAAAATCGGCCACATGTTCACACGCTATGGTTCTCCAGAGTTGACTGAGTGCACTGATCCATGCACTTTTTCTCTGCAGCTGGTACACAGCTCACAAGGGACGGAGGGGATGACTAACCAGTTACAGTATATGTATGTATGTAATGCCTACCCACTTCACTTTACTTGATTCGAGTTCCGCATATTGCGGATAGATGGCAGGACTGTAACCCATTTTCTAGTTGCACACCACTTTGGCAGGCCACACTGTACATTATGTGTATATGTGGAGAGTTATGTTGTGTACTAGAGTGAGTGTAAGTGTAATGTACGGAATGAGAGATGATGATAAAGATGAAGGGAGAAGGGAAAACCCAGTGCCGACACGTAGTGATACCCACTATGGGTATGGTAGTGATTTTAAAGGCATATTTGCGTCAAAAATGACGGAATATATAGACATAGGAGAATTATTCCCCTCCTTCTACCCATGTTTTTAAAGATAAAGATTGTGCCCCATGAAGGACAAATGCCTTCTGCTAGAGGAAAAGCTCTATTTTTTCTAACACAGCTAATCTACATTAGAAGTTGCACTTGATTATGTATTGAACTTTATTTTCTAATTAATTTTTAGTTATTGGTAATGTGTGATTGTCTTCATATTGTTTTACTTTCCACACACTGTTCAGATGTCTCTCGAGGTATTTTCATTCATTCTTCCTCTTGCTATTTGGGCCCACTGTTGGCCTGCTTGCTCCTTAAAGAAATTCGTCCATCTGCTCCTAGGTCTGGACTGAAGCCGTTAGCCTACACAGGGGTCCGACATGGTAGTCTTGTAAGTCCATCTGTCATCCCTCAGTCAGGCAACATGGCTTCACCATTTCAATTTTGTTCTGATGGCTAGTTGTGTGATGTCTGTTGTTGATGATAACTGGTGCAGTGTCACATTTTATATTCTCTCTCTCAGAAATACACCTAGGATCTTGCGTTACATTTTTTGTTGACATATTTAGATTGAGTTTTGTTTTTCCATTAGTGACCATATAGAGTAATACATGGTATACACAGGTCTCCAGTGTTTCAAATTTGATTCTCCTGCTTATTGTTTTGTCTTTAGATATCCTTAATATATTGGGTGTCTGATAGCAAAATGGAGCACTGTGAACAAGTAACATTGCACTGCACTGGAAACTAAAAACTTGAAGTTAGTCACTCTGATGGCTGCTCAGCACTGAATATTGCTTTTGTTGCGTGCAAGACCTTAAAGAATCAGTAGCTGTGTTAACGTTTCACATTGTAAACATAAATTTTTTGATAATACAAATATAACAAAGCTGCTATCTATTCATTATATATAGTATAAATATTTTTTCCTCATCTGCATCCAGTCTATGATATTGCAATAGTTTTCTCTACAAAAATACAAAATAGAAAAACAATGTTACCTTCCAGTTACAGAAGTATAACTCTGAAACAGAGAGCCAATATTGAGTTCCTAATCATGGTTGTAATTGTATTTTAATTGTTAGAATGGGAGTTGTGTAAATTTAAGTTCCTTAAGAAATGTACTAGCATCTCTTAATCAAATTTTTCTCCTATTAGACGCATAACTTTTCTTACTGAAGTACATGTAATAGTAGTAGTGGTGTGAGATTATGAAATTAGTAAATGTTGTGTTATTTATTTATATACTTATTCAGTTTATATGAATTCCTCATATTGAATCTAAGGAGGTAGTTACTGATTTAATCAAACTTAATTGACATGGTTTCTATTCACATACTACTTGTGAAAACTATTGTGCAATATGTAAATGATATTAAGAAAATAGAAACTAGTTGAGAAAAGAGAGTGGAAGACAACCATTGCTCTATGTCATGAGAATTGAAATAGAGACCATCACTTGTCCAGTAGCTCAGTCCTTCTCACTCATTGAAGGTGAGATTTTAGATATATATTTTGTATAGTCTTCCTGAGAAACGTGTTATAAGATGTGCCAACAAGTTTCCGTATTTTTTATTTTGATTTTAGTTCACTAGTTCACAGGAAGATCTCGAACTGCCAATGACAATTTATGAATATAATACATGTTGATCATATGTTAAATTTATTGTATGAGAATATTATAAAATACCAATTCCTCACACATACATACAGAATTACTTCTATGCTTCTTCCATTCACCTGTAAGTATACATTTTCAGAAACTATAAATTCTTTAAAATATCAGTATCACATGGTTTAAGACAGTCCTGGACTTCAATACCTGAAATGTGTCACTGCCATCTACTCCTCAGCTCCCCACTCCACCTTCCCTGGCGAAGATGGTAATATTTTGTTCCAATAAGAGTAGACATAGAGGAAGGTAACTTTTGCTCAGTGATAGCAGAGTCTAGTATATACAGTCACGAAGCTTGAGTTTATGAGGGTACTAGAAACAAAAGACTGTGCAGGTACTATTTCACATTGTCTGTAATGAGGCGACAGTAGCGATCCAAGTGGATAGCAACTATCTATGGATGCATATTTACTACGTATTGAGCTTCGTGACTGTATTACTAGACTGTGGTGATAGGCAGGTTGATCATGGCAAGTCAATGATGCCACGGTTTCCACAAGATAGAATATTTTTGCGTGCAGAAAAAGCACCATACTGCCAGATGAGTGATATGTCAATCTATAATTAATTCAATTTCAATATAAGAAGGCATTCTAGGTTGCATCAGAATGATTATGGAAACAATATTTTGTCGGGTAGGTATGTTTATTGCTCGTATAAATATGCTACAGAACTTCTAGCGGCGGTGGTGGTGGTGGTGGTGGTGGTGGCGGCGGCGGCGGCGGCAGCTGCATTAGGGGGTGGTGGTTGTTGCAGGAGTAGCAGTGCAAGTGCTTCCATATTTTGGGAAGTATCCTGTCTAGAGGATAGCATTTATACAGAGAGAATCCAGAAAGGGAAAGCTGCTCTATAACAAGGAGTACCGTTTGGTTACAGTCACGTAATTAATTTTTTTGTATATATACAAAATACCTTTGATTAAAGTTCTGGCTGATATGTGCATCTATTATCAGGCAGTATATCTCACTTGACGATATGTACCAGAGGAAGAACAATTGTTTGTATACATCTGAAGTCTGATTAGTGTAACTTATTGCTAGTCCGCTATGTATCCAATGAAGGGAGAAGGAACTAGCCACTCTACTGCATTATCTCCTGTCTTAGTTACCGGTACCTCATTGAATGATAATTATTGGGTCACTTATAAGGTTCACACCTGTCTTCCGACAGTTGACTAAAAAATAATATACAAAAAAAATATATCCCGCCCTTGTTTTTAGCAGCCATCCCTATAACCAAATTATTTATTTAATCATTTATAGAACTGTGCATATAGTGATTTACAATTAACAAAAAGGAATTTTAAATTTGTGTACACATGTCCTGGAGATTTGATGTATCAGTATGAAATCTAGAGAAAAAAGAAAATTTTGAAATAGTTCCATGTGCTCCAAACAATAATCCAATTACCTCTCAGTGATTTTCAGGTATGCTGTGTTTTTCTCCCAGGTATTTGAATCAAGGTTCATAATGCCTGCCTCCTTTTCTCCCTCCTCCCCCCACTATCTACTTCTTTGCTCTGTGCATCACTTTTTCCAAAATGTACTCTTGGGTCAATAACAAAGCAATGTTCTTCCTGTCGATTGCAATGATGTCAGCACGTTTGTTGGAACCTTTGGCATGGTATTTCATAGATTTCAAATTTTCTAAGGCATTTGGCAATGTTATTCCTCACCATGTGGTGTCTGTTAAATTAGTTCCCTTTTGAGATAGAAACCAAGAACATGAGGGACAGTTTCATTGTCATTGTAATGACGGCATTAGGGATCTTGGCTCCTACCTGGGATGCTGTGGACAGCAGGTTGATGAAATAAGATATAGACATTACAGAACGAAAATGGTATGCTGACAAAAAAAAAAATTAAAATACTTAGAAAGTGACCAAAGGAAGAAAAACTTGATATTTTTTGGTATAGAAGAAAAAAAAAAGACATAGGAAACTTATGAAGTGATAGTGAACGTGTGTTGAGAATGGTTGGGAGTAGACATTGGGAATGGATGTGAAGGAAGTTTACACGTTAGGAAGAGGAAAAAAAAAATAGGCCTTTATTAGTGAAGTCCGTGAATGTAATGACAAAGGAAAAGGTTGTGGGGGAAAAAGGTTGAAAAATTAGTATAGATAATGACTTAGAATACGAAGTGAGATGTAGAAAAAAGATTTTGGCATCTATTTTGCTGGCTGCAAGAGAAAATGAAAGTTATGTTGGTAGATGTTTAATTTGGATTGAGTGATGGTCAAATAGAAGAAACTTGTAAAATTGGAAAGGGGATTAACAGACCAATATTGATAAGATGTAAAAACATGCTAATGAAGGAAAGAATTTTGAACAAATGAATAAACCTAAGAAATTAAAAACTAAGATTAGAACTGGATTACGACTACGAAATAATATGTAGATGATGATTATTCCTTACCATTTATGTGGGCAGCTAGGATAACGGACGTTTTGCTACATTTTGTTTAAGTTTTCCCGACAAAATTCCAAATCAAGAAGCTCATTATTTATTTTCACTTTGTCATGGCACAGTCTAGCAAAGTGAGGCTAATTAATTAAAATTAATGGAGACTTTTCCGACCTAGAATTCTGCCTGGAAAGAGTAAATTGTACAGAAATAGGAGAAAATGTAAATGAACAAAAGAAGAGACATGAAGGACAAGGTAAGAAATGTAGTGAAGAAACATTCAATGGTAGGAATAGTTGAAATGGATGGAGATGGAAAGTCAAGAATACAAAAGAATTCTGAGATGGAGAAACACCTAGCCACAGCAAATTCCAGTAATACCACAGTCTACTATATACAGTCGCGAAGCTTGAGGTGTTTTTTTTGCAAATCTCGTGATAAAGCGCTCCAAGCAGTTAGCAACTAGAAACAATAGACTGTCCATGGTCGACTTTGGACTGTGTCGTATTTCTATCGAGTGCTAGCTCGTTGCATATTTCACATTGATGCTTGTGAAATGTTCGTTACTGGTTATAATGAAAATGTTAATGGCTAAAATATAATACTTGGAATAATAATATGGGACAAGGAGGAGAAGTTTATAGTGCTATAAATTGTAGCAACAGTAAGAGAAAGAGGCCAGAGTTATCCTTTTTCTGGTTTCCGAAAGATTCAGAAAGGTTCCTGGGTTTCCACAAGAATGTTGTGCAGAAACAAAACTGTTAATTTGAAGTTCTTTGTGACTGTTAGAATACATACATTATATCCTTAAATTTCACAATGAAATGTTTCAGTCTAACCGAAAGGACATTAGATGCCGGTTAAAGTTCTGTCACTTAGGCTGCTAAATTTCCAGAGAAATAAAGGTTAGGTCTACTTTTTTTTTTTTTTCAGAGGATATATTTTTAATTGTAGCTATTAATTTTGTTATTATTTTTATGTGTTATTTTACTAAAGACGTAGAAAAATTAAGTTTGTTTTAATGAAATTTATTGATCACGTTTTATTTTCAATTCTGGTGGGATTATTATTGCTTAGGTCTACTTTTTTCTCAAAGGATATGTTTTTAATTATGGCTGTTAATTTTGTTGTTATTTTTATTTGTTGCTTTACTAGAGACGTAGAAAAAGTCTGTTACAATAAAATTTATTGATCACGTTTTATTTCCAATTCTGGTGTGATTATTATTGCTTAACCTCATCCCACTTTGTTAACTACGTAAGCCTACACTACAAGTACCGGTACACGTAAGTTACTCCATTAATTCATATTTTCATTATTATTGTTGTAAAGAGAAATGCAAATTAATATTTATTGGTTTCATAGTTAATTATCGCTATAATCTTGAATGAGTGAAGCTATTATAGTAAATTTCAGTTCGTTTTGCACAAACAAAAATTATATTAACATTTCTTGCAGGTATCTTCGAGTTTATGGTGGAATTTAATATACATTAAAATAATAAATTAACTTTATGCAATTAATATTTCAATAATGGAAGGAAGGTGTTAATTTTTCCAAAAGAACACAACAACGAAAGTGTAACATATTTTGTCGGCTGCTGGAGAGAGATCTGCGATGATGAAGCGATAGTAGCGATCCTAGTGGTGGCCAAGAACCCTGAAGTGCTCGACAATCTCGGGTGGAAAGGGAGGGAGTGACATCAGGAAAAGTGTGGGAATTAGTGGATTCGACACTTGAAGAATTCAGTGATGATGTCACCCCAAGGTCTAACAAGAGGAAAGGAGAATCAAGATGAGAGTGCAAGACACAGCGATAATTTATGCAGATCAAGCAGTGGCGTATGCTGGTTTAAGGGTCTGGGCTACCACTGACCCTATTATTACACAAAATATATTTTAAAAACCCTATAATAAAATTCCTTACCTATTTATATGTAAATTCCAGACGTATTGATTGGGACGAAAATACTTTGATGACTTCATCATTGAAATTACAGTTGGGCCGCTTGCGAAGTTTCTGTAGAAATGACTTTTCAATGGACATCAGTGCCAAGCCGGATAAACGTTCTTGTGTATGAGTTGATCTACAATAGGATTTTATTCTCTTCAACGCAGAAAATGTTCTTTCTACCGATGCGACGTAGCTGCTATTGTCACAATTAATGTTGCCAATTTAAGGACTTCAGGAATAACTTGGTTCACCTGGTTTTCATATATGGCAGATAATATTTCATGGATAGGTTTGTTCGAAAAATCAAAGACTTCTGCTGAATATATTACACTTAATTCATTTTTCAAACGTACTTGATCAAAGTGACTGTTATAGGACTGAAATAATTTGTGTAGTGCCTCATTCGGGAAGTTTTCTCTATAAGCAGAAAATGTTTGAGAATCTAGAAGATGTGTGAACTGAAGCTTTCCATAATCAGAAAATCTGTCAGTAATTTCCATGTGCATACGATCTAGTATGCTGTAGTACAGCTGCCTGTATTTCAATTCATCATCTCCTTTTCTTCGCTTTAATGGTGGTTCCATTGTATTGTCTGAAGAATTTTCATTTTCCATATTACTCCATATGGACGGAAACCCACTACATCTGAACTCGGATATAGTATTTTTTAACTTTGATACCTCTTGCAAGCAGTATGCTATGTCTAGACTTTTTGTCTGAAGAATATTGTAGAGCACATCTGTATGTGCGAACACTGTAGCATAGACTTCAAGAAGAAATATATTCTGAAACTGTGTGAAAAAATACAAATATCCTTGAGCCTGCACAATTACATCATCATCCCAGTTTTCTTCAGAGTCATTACAAATGATATTTTCAAAGAAAGCAGTCAGTTGTTCTCTGTATTACTTTACTGTATTTACAAGCCGAGATGTAAAATTCCATCTAGTTGGTGCTACTTTTGGGAGTTTCTTTTTCATAAATTCCTTGAGTTTTTCTTATCTTTTAGGAGATGATGAGAAAAATTCAGCTAAACCCGTCAGTGTTTTGAAAAAAATGCGGCATTCTGGAATGGATAAAGTAGTTTGTTGCAAAACTAAATTGAGAACATGGCTGTAACAATGGACAAATAGTGCTTGAGGATACTTTTCTTGAACTTTTGTTTTTAAGCCATTAATATTTCCCGCCATAACTGAAGTACCATCGTATATCTGTGCAATTAACTTATTGCCGACATTGTATTCTGCTATAACACCTTCCACATGCTGAAACAAAGCAGCAGCAGTTTTGCCCGAACTGACATTTGTGAATCCTATAAACCGTTCTTGAACATTGGCAGTACTGTCGACGTATCTTAAAACAGTGGACAATTGACTCCGATTAGAGCAGTCACTTGTTTCATCGACAACAATGGCCACAAAAGGTGCTTCTTCTATTTCAGATTTTATGTTCTTTATCATAACCCCACTTATAGCAAATATTAAGTCATTCTGAATTGCGGGAGAAGTACCACGGAATACTGTTGAACTCTCAAGATGATTGGCCAGTAAATGATCAAATTCACTTAAGGAACTTAAATATTCAATATAATTTCCTCTATTGTCTGATTCCACACTCTCATTATGACCCCAAAAAGCCAATTGTTTTCCTAGAAAGCAGACTGCGTTAATAAGACGCAGTAAAATCTCCCGATTTTCTTTCACAAGAGATTGTGTTGGTTGATGTGTAGAGCTTTTTGCTTATCTAGCTGTAAATCAATTCTTGTCTTCCCAAAGTTTGCAAAGTTCATGCTACTATAAATATGAGCTTTTGATTTGTCGTGTTTTAGGACTGCCGTTTGAAGGGAGTTCATATTAGAAAACCCCTCTTTTGACCACACATTAGTTTCGCGGCTAAATAACAAACATGGCCAGCAAAATAGTTTAGACAGTTTAAACTACCACACAACCAATTCCACTTACCATATGATGTTGAAGTGAAATGGCGTGTGTACTCACGCTGTTTTTCTTTTACGTCCATGGACAAATTTAACTCAGGAGTTGGTCTTTCCATTTTCACAATTTTAACTTTCTCGTTGTATGTACGACGGTTAAAAGGCACTTTTAATAAACCTTCTATTACACAGTCATTTTCAACACAAACCTCTCCAGAAACTTGTTCTGCCATATTTTTCACAATATCACTTAATTGGGAAATTAAAAACTTAATAATTCACAATTAATATAACTCTAAGACACTCGAACAAATCACAAATTTAAAATACTGCACTGCAAGAACACAATCACATTAATGAGCTAGCGTACCAAGCTTATTGTTGCTTCGCGCCTTCCAAGAAACCGATCACGAGAGCGGCAACTCACCCGCCTGCACTACACGATAGAAACTGAAGGGAGTGGGGGACGGGCAGTTGTGCGACATGAGTGGAACGGTCACAGGCTACCCTTCGTAGCAGCGGTTTCTCCAGTGATGCCGCCTTGACAACTTGTTTCTTTTCGAGAGCAGAGCGCATATAAATCTAACAATTACTTTAATTTTAATTACTGTGGTAAAACTAATACAGTAATACAAAATTATTACATTATGTTATATTATAAACTTTTTCTTTTGTAATTTCCTTGGGTTACTGCCGGTAGCCCCGGTAGTCCGCAAAATACGCCCCTGAGCAGATATAGGTCACCAGCAGAGGAGTAAAGAAAAGGTTAAGAAGGAAGATAAATGAAAAAGAAGAGATGTGCCAACTAGAAAGGGAACTACAGACAGTAGGAAGCAATTGTGTAATAATACAGGAAAGTCAGTCTGCAATTTAAGAAAGTGGTGTGTTAACTGGTGAGCAAGTGGCAAAGGACGGTGAAAAGAAAAATACTGCAGTTTAGTGGGTGAGAAAGTGAGAGAACAACATAGTTCTATAAATAATGTAGAGTGTAAGATTATAGTGTAAAGGGAATAAATTAAATTAGTGAAGTGATGTAGGCAGTAAGAGAAGTCAAGGTGAAGGTTTTAGAGATTAGGAAAGGCAAGGATAAAAAAAGGGGAAGAATCAGGGGTTCAATTCCCACTTGGGCTGAGTTGGGTTTTTTCCGAGGTTTTCCTCCCCAACCATAAGGCAAATGTTAGGTAATCTATGGTGAATCCTCAGTTTTATCTCATCTCGTAAAAAAAAACAGTATGACTCTTGTCTTGTTCCACATCTTAAAGTTCCAATGCTGGTGTAAGATATATGGATTGCAATAAATGAAATGAGAATATCTTCCGAGATTAAAGGTAAAATATTTGAGGAGTGTAAGACATAAGGAGAATTTCCGTGTTTTCTAGACCTCATTATGAATAAATAATTCAACGACAAAGGTAAAAGTTCCTTTCAAGCCAAATATATTAATTTAGGAGATAATGTGCTCAAGAATACACACAGCCACATTTAACTTCCAAGAAAGACCCAATACACTGCTTTTATAAGAGGCCACATTAACCTGAGACCTGTTCTGGTAGTGAAGTCAAAATAATAAATCCTGCCCATAATTGAGATTGAACCCAGACTCTTCCAGTCTGTTATAGCCAATTTGGGCCAGAACAAAGTATTTTTATGCACAGTAAATCTACTGCAAATCAGTCTCAAAGGCCTTACTTTATCATTTTTTCCTGCCTAAATATAAATCCTTAGCAGTTTAACTGCTGTATTTGAATTCAGAGGACAATATGGTAATCACCAGACAGCTGAGGACCTATTTCCAATATTAATATATATGACTATAATTATTGTAAGAAGAGGGATGCAATTGGTTTTTTTTTAAAGTACATACAAAGAGTAATATGTATAAACTACTGTATTTATTTATATAAAATTTGTGTATTTGTATTAAAATAGTACTCACATATTTATAAAATGGACGGAAACAATTTATACTAAGTGTTACAGCACTGTTTTACTGCATTGTTTTACTGGCATTTGTATGGTATATACAATATGCTCAAGGGTATAGTAAGACCAACCAGAAGTAGCAGCTGAACAACAATAGGGAAATACTATAAACATTCTGTCTTCACATTCTCTGCAAGTTTCTGTAACCAATTCTGTCCATGTTGCTGTTGTGCAAGAAATGATAAAAAAAATATATTGGTAATACACAGACAGAGAAACATACCGCGCATTCAACTGCCATTATTGGCTAGCCCTACTACAGCATCAATATGATGCGTCATTTTTGAAGACTGAATACTGCATACAATAGTTAATTATAAACTGCCGTTATATGCCACACCCTAAACATTCAAGATGTCACCCACTTCACAAACCAAAAATAATGATGGCATGGCTTAAAAGAATGTTATTGGGAAAATACGAGTCATTAGCCACAGATAGCACATCTTGAAGTAATCAGGGTGTGGTTTACAAAAAGGAAACATCAGCATATTTTTTTAAATTCTGGAATGTTACTGATGACTATTATTGTACCAAATCATATGGAAATAATACTGCATTTTGAATACGAATATAAACTAGATAATTAAGTAAATGGTGTGATACTTTCTCATACATTTATGCAGTAACTTATAGTAACTGTTATTGTATGTATATAGTCAAGTTGACTATATTTTTCGATATTCCTTCCTCCGTGCCTGTTTCTAAGCCATATTCTCTACTTAAGTCTCCTTATGACTCTCACAATTTGAAACAAAAGCCTATTGTTTCTCTTTTAAGGCTATATGACACAAAGTGTATTCATTTGCTGCACTGGAATCTTTAGAAGCTCGGCGAATAAGACAGTACTGGGTAGCAGATGAAGTTGCTGATGTAATGACATGTGGCTCACACATGTAACACACATAAATTTTATTATAGGCTAAGTGCATCATACCATACTTTTGACACTTATCAAACGATCAACTTTTTTTTTTGCACTAGTAGATTGACTTAAAGCCTTGTTTATCTGAACTTGAAGTACACATGACTTACAATATGCCTATTTTCGTCAGAAGAGCAATACAGATGTGTTTTATTATAATAAGGTACTATATGTTGCATTTCTGCAGGTGGAGCATTGTTATCAAGTAGATACACGTGAATACTGTTGTGTAGCTTAAAAATGTATAGAACTACAAAAATCCAAGGATTTAAATATTACAAAATAAACATAAATAATAGGGTAGATATAAACGTTTTAGGTCTGCAGTTCACTTTCTTCACATAAAAGAAAAATTCTCTATCTATACAATCTATAACTTAGTATAGAAATTGCTTCTCATATTAGATACACAATATAATTAATTATTCCATATTCCAGGCAAATCAATACCATTGAGTATTTTTGATATTGTAAAATGTTACACACTCAACATTTAAAATCCACCTTGATAAAAAAATTATGCAGAAGGCACATTCTTATTACTTGTATAAAACCAATAATAGTTGTTAATCACATAACTGGAGCAGTGGATACGGTGCTGTGTGGTGTGGTTGGTCGTGATCCTGCTATTGAATGTGTAGTAGATGCATTCAGAGATGCCATGGTTCCCATCTGAAAGGAAAGAAATATTTTTTGTAGTTTCATTCATCATTACAGTACTTACTACATTTAAATTCTGAATCATCATTATCATCATCTTCCTTTCAAGTAATAGGGTTAGTGGCCTATTATTGTCTTCAACTATCATTTGTGAGGTCTTCAGTGAATCTTTTCCTTTGTTATAAGTACCAAAAATTCGTCTAGGTATTCTAGAACATCCCATTCTTTTACGTGTTGAAGCCAATATTGTCTGTACTCTTGTCAGTTTTGAATTGAAGTGCTACAATTTTTTTTAGAATTATATTTTGTGCATGATATTACATTTTTATTCAAATTTTTTTTATAATTATGTCTTTCTATATCACAACAATGTATTTATGAAATACGTAAATATTTTTCTGAATTTATCTAGAAATGAAAATTGTAAACCCTATAATTATCACAACTACAAGTAAACATTTTATTGCTGCATTTAAATTCTGAAATTCGAAAACTAAGAAATTTCTTTGAAAAAAAAAAAGTTTTATATTATGAAATATCATTACCAAGTATCTTCAGTAACTGGGTCATTTTGATATTCTATCCTTCTGTTGTCATAACAAATCAATAGTAGTTATTCACAAGCATTTGACTCTCTTCTCATGTGGTAAATATGGTGCAAGACTTTTTTTTAAGGTAGGATAGAATAAAATGTTAAGAGGTTGTATGTGTTTCAAGTTGCCTCTTATCACTGCATCTTACAATAACTTTTATGTCACATGCTGCTTTGTGTTTCCTACATAAGATTTAAGGTTTTATACTGGTAGAAACTTAAAATCATTCTAGGGATGGCATCTTTGATATCCTAAGGTGTTAAAAATGCCTTTCACAAATACATCAGTCTTTTTGTCAGCTATTGTCTCACAGTCACAGGGAATGAGTTCTGCTGTTCCAGTTCAAATTAAACACAGGTGACAGAAATCCTCGGTCTCGCTCATCTTTTTAATCTTAGGAGCTGTGCGTCCATTATAGTGGCCAGCTAGTATTATGGTCATTACGTGATATAATATGTTATAAAATTGTATGTTATATATAAAATACGCCTGATATTCTTTAATTTTATATAACATTAAGGACATTGCACTTGATTAAAATGATAAATTTTTTTTTTCTTAAAAAAGGAGCAAAATCATTTCAACTGCAGTCAACTGAAACCTAGTCAGCTTCCATGCATACCATTACACTGATTGCTTTACACGGGCCCTCCCCATCTTTTACCACAGGCTCAATTGACTGCAGTGCCAGGACGCGAACCTGCGATCTTAGGCACGACATGCTGCCGGACATATCTTGTGCGCCTTAAACCGCTCAGCTAACAAACCCAACACGAAGTTACCCGATTATGCAGGTATATGAACCCCTGGTTAAGAGTAAGGCATTTGTGTGCAGTAGTGGCATAAGTCTTCCGGCTTCTAAGGGTTAAGATGGCACTTTTGAGGGCTGTGACTAATAAGGAGACTGTCATTATCCTTGATTCTTATTTAACTTTAATGCACTCTTTAATTCTTTGCTATTTCATACCAGGTTATGTACGTGCAGAATAATCCAGATATTACATGCAGTAAATTTTAAACTTACTCTGAGATGGGCAAAGTCCTCCAGTCTTGTCAGATCTGAAAGCTCGAGATAAAGAGAGTATACAAGGAGCCATCCATATACACTGGCCACAGTGTAGATAATCCAAAGAAGACACATAGCAATGTTGTAGCCAAATATCATATCATTTACTATCGATCCAAAAACAAATGCAAACAGTCGAAACAGTGTAAATACAGCAAAGCAGTAGAGCCATGGAACCATCTTCTTTTCATATTCCTTAAAGAAAAGATAAGAGATCATTAAGTATATGTCTACATTATACCTTGCTTTCTCAGATTATGTTACACATATTACTGTCCACCACTGTTTCCTCTGAATCTCAGGAATCAGGTTGGATGAATTCCAAATCCTGCAGATATGGTCTATATAATCTATATGTGTGTGCGCACGTGCGTGCGTGCATGCATGCGTGTTTTTTTTCTACAAAACTTAATTACGGAAAAAAGTACACGATTTAATAAAAATACATATTTATTGCAAATAATAGCGAAATCTGACAACAGATATGACGTCATCACATGTTTTGGCCGTAGTTAAAGACTATCTAGTTGTATTGTTGACTGCATGGTGATTCTTCATTATTTTTGTTTCCAAAACTAGATGCACAGTTCATTAAGGTTTCAAAAAAGTGCAATCCAATAATCTATCATGAATAGATTAATTCATGTAGCCTCTTTCATAGGAGAGAATTGAATGCTATGTGTCAGCCAAAATTTGTGATGCTAAGATCTCGAGGTAAGCACAGGCATGACATGAAATTTCTTTTGAATTATTAACATTACTCAATGTTATAATGTAAGACTACTGTAAATATTTCCTGTTCTTTAATTCTACGCAATATTGGTTGAGAAAATAAGGAGACAATGCGGTGGGATACATCCTAGTTAAGAGTGCAGTATGAAGTGCAGATTGTGCCTCAACAAAAGCATTGAAACTAATGTATTTCTGCATACTGCTACAATAAACCAGACAAGACTTCATCTGCATCTTTTCAGAAGAATGTAAATACGAACCACCAAAGATATTCATCCTGTATGACTTGGGAACATATGTATATGTTGAGGTTTCATGTGGGATGACGTCAAATCAAAAGAAGTGAAGTTTGTAAGTAATGTGATATTTTCTAAAAAAAAAAAAAAATAAATAAAAATAAAAATAAAAAAAAAAGTTGCACTTCATTTTCGTTTTAATAAGGAAGAAAGTTTTGGGATACATATTATGAGATCGTATTATATTTCCTGTTCCACTTCTGATGATAAATAAAATTTAAGTATGTTTCCTTATCCTGCTTGTGACATTACTCAAGTCAAATGTCGCAATGTGTGTTTATATGCTACAAACTCTATGTGACACAGCTTTAGCTGCCTTCAAGGGGATCGTCCTCGGTGGAGTTTGAACCCATGATACTTGAGTCCAAAAGCAAATATGATAACCATTAAATCACCGAGAACTTAAGCTGATGCTAAGTAACTACAAACAGGCGGATCATTTGTAATGAACTAATGAATGAATATACAGAGTCCGCCAAAAAAATGTATACACACTTCAGCAAAAGAAAAATCTGTATAAAAATGTTAATACTAAATTTATACAGACATCAAGAGATGAATCCACGTTACTTCTGATGTCTACAATTACACGAGGTGCTCGAAGTGGTTACTAGGAGCATCCAGATACTTAATATGCATAAAGTAATCAACCCAGTGGAAACCAATCAACCCAGTTACATGCATACATTTCCTTATGTGCATACATGAAATGAAAATTAATCACGCGCACACACATATGTCCATATTGTGGTTTTCAGGCCAGTGAAGTACGAGTCAAATATTTTATAAGCTCTGAACTGTAAATAATTCTCATTGCACTATACAAACCTTTCTCAAGGCAATGATGAGGATTATACTTGTAACAAATACAGCGATGCCTCCGATGAGTGAAAACAAGGCAAAGACAATCAGGGCATTGCGTACTGGAAGAGAAATTAAAAACAAATGTCAGAAGAAACGAATTCAGAACCTTATTGTTGTCAGTAATTCCAGTGACTGTGATGAACAATGTACTAGGAAACACACGCAAAGAATAGAAACCCCAAGTATAGTCTTAGAGGCTAGAAGAAGAGACTATTAGGCATACATGGTGGAAGTGAAATAACCCTGCAGATTGAAAGGGACGATAGGGTACATGTAAATGAATAGAAAACCTATATTACGTTTTATGTTTAAATGCATAGTTAATTACAAAATTAAGTTTGAAGTTTGAGCAGTCCGACAACATCATTGCTAATACACTCTACTCGTGATACAGATGTAAGAGGTCAACGAACTCTGTGAGTCTCAGTACATAAGCTGCTTCTGTCAAGATGTTGCCACTTGCTCACTTCGTGCAATGGCTTGAATTTTGGGGTTTTTTAAATTAAATTTACACGAAAACCATGCATGCTATTGAAATATTCCAGAAGGATAAATTATTCTTTATTAGATTTCCTATCGATATGGACAAAAATCACGATCCTTCTCGCAATAATTACCGAATAAGAGATTGTTAAACATTTGGGAAAAAACATTTTTTTTTTTCCCTGAAAAAAAAAAAAAACTATGAACTTTCCACCAATATCATACAACATGAGCTATTCGCTCTGGAAATCTGCAAGGCTATTTCACTTTCACCCTGTATAAACTATGAATGTGATGACTCGTTTTCATCCTCAAAAGTCGTCAGTTGTTCTGTATCTTAAGTCCAGGGTTGTGTAACTAACTCCATGCTTTTGATTTTAAAGATGCAGGCACAATAAACCCTAGATGGCTGAAGTACTTAGAACTAACGTAACTTTCCCTGGCTCCATTTTAATTTGATTTTGTAATTCGTAAATATCAAATGAAATCTCAAAGTAAATTTCTACTGTCAGATATCTATCTACATTTCACTCTTAAATATTCTTAGTTATTGTTTGATTGTATCTTTGCTCTAGAAAGATACGCCTTATTCACTAAAAGTCGCATATGCCTTTTCTGTAAATCATTTTGCATTATGTATCATCAAGGTGGTTTACATTACTCATCATCAGTATGATCGTGTGGTAGCATAGCTGTTAAGGCATAATGCTGCAGACCTGAAACATCATGGGTTCGATTCCCGATGGGATCATGGATTTTCTCCATTGATCTACAGTAATCCTTCCAACCACAGAGTTTATTCACGCTCTTAACAGAAATGAGTACCAGGGCATTTTCTTGGAGGCAAAAGCGGCAGCAGTGTAGGACAGACATCCGACTGTCATTACTGCTGATTGTACAGTAATGGTATGATCCTTAACCTCCCACTACTGTCTGAGACAATCTGGTCTGTAATGGGGTTGATTTTACCTTTACCCTACCTGTATGATACTCTCACAATAAAACAGTATGCAAGTCTAATATCACGCAATGAAAGCTATATTTTTATAAAGATTAAAATCGGAATTGAAAAACAGGGCACATAATAAACCCTGCAAAATATAGAGAACTATTCAGAAACACCAAGAATGGAAGTGGTAGTCATGTTTAAACTAAATACACAACATGATTATTCAGTAGCAAATCTTCAAAAGATTCAACACACTCTATCATCTGCAATAAACCTAAGGGTCATCTAAAGTTATTAATGTTAAGAAAGGACAGTAGCGAACTTTTCAAACTTTACAGGGGTGCAAGATAAATAGGGTAACACCTAAACTCAATACTTGAATATGGAATAATATATTATGTTTTCATAAAGAGGAGAAAAATTGCTTCCACTTAGTATTAGGGTTTGAAAAGTCCTTGTACTTTACCATGGACATTTCCAACATAGACGAACTCGAAGCTGATAATGTAGTAACCGTAGTGGGTGGAACCAGGTGCTGCCTGTGCAAGGCAGTAAATATCAAACACGGCTGTGAATATTGTGAAGAGGCCCAGGAACTGGAACATGACATACGAATCCATCACACATGAATAGCATAAAATCTGCATAACAATTAAGTGATTCAATATATGTAAATGCACAGGAACCACATATCCTGTGTGCAAATCAAGTAACATGCAAGCGAAGGCTTAGTTTTCCAATCACAAGCCCAATAATGTTGTTCGAGAATATTATTACATCATACAGGAAAGTGTAGTCTCAGTTCTTGCATAATTTAAACCAGTTTACAATTTGCCTGTCATGATTAAAGGGTATGAGGAACCGAAATGACACATTAAAAAAGGACAACTCGAAAGTAAAACCTTTAGTATCTTTTAATCAACAAACAAGATTAGAATGGTATCTGCATTAAAGAAAGGATTCCCAAGATACCTTTAGAAATGGAAATAAAGTGAAAAAAGAAAGAAATGTTGGGAAAGACTGAAATAAATTTGGAATTAAAGAAAAGAAAATATAGATAGGTACAGAATTTTGTTCTGAGAATTTACATAACCATGTAGGAGAAACCAGACCTCGTCTTAAAAGAAAATAAGGGATTGGTCAATCTCTCCATCATGAACACAGGTCAAAATTCAATTGCAAATCCTACGACTAGAAACTAGGGGCCATATTCATAGACATTCTTAGTGCAGCCTTCCGGTGGATGATCAGCGAACTAACGTTTTTCGTATTCATAAACCAGTATTAGCGATATGATATGAATCCTATACAAGTAACCAGTCGATAGCCGGGGCTAGTTTAGCACGCTCATAGCGCGGGCTAGCGAAATGTCTATGAATAGCACCCTTAATCACCTGTTCTTAGTTCATGTATCTCTGCACCTTTATAGAGATTTAGTTTTAATAATTTTGTTACTTTCTGAACTGAACTGTAGGGTATTCCTATTTGTTGAGAAAGCCACGTAAGATATTGTCTGCAACTTCCAGTTTCCCGAAAATTTCCTATTATATCATGAACAGTAGTTGAACAACTTGAAACATTTTAGACTACTTCGGAAAATTGTTGCTCAAATTGCATTCGTACTTCTCAAGCAGATATCCTAATCTTTGTGTCTTCATAAAAATGTATTAGATTCTTATTTCGAATCAGCTTATTTATAGTAGAATCAATGTTACTTTGGACTTCTGATAACTGGCATGGCTTAAGGCTGGTTCACAATAAACAGGGAATGGAAACAACGAGAATGGAAATATTGTTAAAATAAATATATTTAAATGTGAGCAATCACTATTAATTTTCACATTCCTGTCCCCAGGGTCCGGCAAGCTTCTCGTTAATTATGAACGCTCACATTTAAATACATTTATTTTAGCAATATTCCCGTTCTCGTTGTCGTTTCCATTCCCGATTTATTGTGGACCAGCCTTTACGGTCACTAATTATGTGGGTTACAAGTCGTCATGATAACCAAGTATCCAATTACAGTGTGATGCTCCTTGCTCTCTCCCCTCTAGCTTACAGACAGTGCTGCTACATTATCGCACATACTGCACTTAACTGATTGGTTTTAGCAATAGCAGCAAGTTGGTAACACTGCCAAGACAGCAGATCCATAAGCCACGTGGCTAGCAAGCTGTCATAAGTCAAAAGAAACACTAATTCTACTATAGTTCGTTACTGGTTTGGAATCACCAAGTACAGTTTTTTTATTGGTCCCAATAGTCTTCGTAATATTTTCTTTCTTTTATTTTACAGCTATAAATTAACTACACAAAACAATTTTGTCAGACACTCATAAACCACTTACAACATAGAAATTCCTGTAGGTGACTGGAACTGACTGAGCTGGGAATGCAAGTATAACAAATGCGGAGAATTACGAACCACACAGGCCTACCATACTAATGATATGCTAAGCCAATGATAACTAATTATTTTAAAATGATAGATCAGATCAGTAAAGTTCTCAGAAAATTATATTCATCACCATTTGCTTCTTAATGAGTATGAATGTATGGTAAAGCAAACCTGACATTGGCACCTGTTTTGAAGTCAGAATTCACATAATCGTCAATGGTTTAGACGACTTATGTTTGATAAGCTGGTGGCTAATAAAGATATGACATTAGCAATATATGTGGAGCTCTCGAGATTGTAAGCAAGACAGCGAAAATAGCAACAAGTTGATCAGGTAGAAAATGTTCCTATTCACATCATTATGTGAAAACATGTTCAATAATAATAATTCGCGATTTAAGACAGCGCTTATTCCGTTGGATCCCGGCCAACTAGTCACTCATTACGAGTGCACCTCAGCACATGTGTGGACTTCAGTCCTAGGTTCATAGATATCTATGACGTAGTGCAGAGGGCGGCCACTAGAGGGAACCCAAGAGTTGGAACTTAAAACTGAGACGATTCTGTCCGACGCCGGGGTGGAATCAGGTGTGGCTTAGTGGATAAAGCGTCAGCACGTACAGCTGAAAACCCGGGTTCAAATCCCGGCGCCAGAGAGAATTTTTCTCCGTTCCATTACTCTTTCATCATATGATGACGCAGAATATCTGCATGGAAATATCATATGTACTTCGGTACATTAAAATAATATATATATGATATGCGTAAATCACTTCGTGATTTAAGACGGCGCTTATTCCGTCAGATCCCAGCCAACTAGTCATTCATTACGAGTGCACCTCAGCACATGTGTGGACTTCGGTCCTAGGTTCATAGATATCTATGACGTAGTGCAGAGGGCGGCCACTAGAGGGAACCCAAGAGTTGGAACTTAAAACTGAGACGATTCTGTCCGATGCCGGGGTGGAATCCGGTGTGGCTTAGTGGATAAAGCGTCAGCACGTAAAGCTGAAAACCCGGGTTCAAATCCCGGCGCCGGAGAGAATTTTTCTCCGTTCCATTACTCTTTTATCATATAAAATAATATAAATGAAAAGAAGAATCATACTATAAAATTTAGTGATTAGTAGACTTGAATTAAACTTGTAAAGTAATCAATTTAAATATACTATACTGCTAAACTCACTTGAGAAGTACACAGTCATACACTACTACAAACTGAAGACTGCATATTTTTGGACGATTAATACTTCCCACTCCGCTCGGCTTGGCTGTAGCAACAAAAGAAACTACCTGCAACCCCCTCGCACCGATAGCAAGAATACCTCAGGTCCCAGCACTAAACTCGTTGGAGGAAGACAGTAACTGTGTTATAAGTTTAAAATGTCGGCCTCATGGGAGAATCCTCCTGTCTAGACCTGGTTGTCCTGTTCTTGTCAATGTTAGGTAATTCTACTAATGGTTATCAATTTGCAGACCATGAACTTTCACGCACTTTAAAGATTTGCAAAATATTATTCAAACTAATCTGTTATATAATTATTTTATTTTTCATCCACTAAATTACACTTTTAGTGATGTGTGAACCATAGTCTGAGAAATGTTAAGGATAATAGGCCTGGAAGGAAAGTGAACATTTAATTTGATATGACATGCTCATTCAGCTAACACTTCATTATTACCTAATCATCATCTTCTGATTCCCAGTAGCCTCTGTAGTTTCAAAATGGTATAAAATAATATTTACTCAATATTTTTTATTAATACAGATATTTTTGTCTAAAATCTGCCATATAGAACCACATTTCATTACCAGAGAATAAAATCCTGTAACCAGAGCTCCCCTTTGTATGTCGAGCACAATTGCATCTTGCAGTATTGGCTTCTGATACCACGGTATTTTTACAGATCTCATAGAACGAGAGGACTTAAGGTTAGCTGAAGACCTTGTTGTTACATGGGAGTATACTGATGGCGTCCCCATGCTCGGAGTCTTCCTTCCGTAGTTCATCTCTGAAACAAAACAATAAGAGTATGACTGAGTTACAGATCTAAATCTTCAACTAAATGCTACACTCAACTCAAGGGAAGGGAGATGAGATATGATGCTAAGGACTGGATTAATCTTGCTCAGGATAGCAGCTGATGGCGGGCTTATGTGAGAGCAGATATGGACCTCCAGGTCCTTTGAAAGCCATTTGTGAGTGAGTGGTTGCGAAGTTATGTATAATAGTGTGCTCGAACTTAATATTTACACCGTGTCACAATCCTCGGTGCATCACTATCACAACCCTGGTGGTTATGAAGTAGTGTACAGTGGTGAACCCAAACTTAATACGCAAATATAAAAATCTCTCAGAAAACTGAAAACAACACCAAAACTGGTTAAATGTTATGTTTTATTTAACAATGCTCGCAACTGCTGAGGTTATATCAGCGTCGCCAGTGTGCCGGAATTTTGGGTTGAACAAGGATTGAGAGACTTCTCTTCTTGCACCTTCAGCAATCTTACATGTCATACCAACATAACTTACGAGACATTACGAACGTTTCGCGCTAGTTTGCAGTGTTCCAGCAGGATGTTTGCCGAGTATTTTAAAATATACAGTATATTCATAGCTATTGAAATGGCTGCCGTAGGTGATTGTCTTAATCTTCCCAAGCTGAGCATTGTTAATGCTGAAAATGAAGCGCAACTGTGATGCTGAGAGAAAGGTCTGCTTCCAGCAAATATGGAATGTCCACTTTGTGGAGACTTGCTGTATCCTCAATTTCGCAGGAGAGTCAAATGCGGTTTATTTGCCAAAAAATAAAAAAATGCGCCGGGCATGAGGTTTATGGAATGTTTAAGTTGTCTGCTGAAAATAACACATTTTTCAGTCGACCAAGAAAGTTCTTCTTATTATGTACGATTTTGCAATTAAGTTTTTCTATTACCAAACAATAAAAAAGTGCGATGAGACAAATGTAGCAGATGTAGCACGGAGTCAACGAACGCAGATTGGTTTTCATACGTGAGGGAAGTGTGTAGAGGTAAGAAAATGGAGTGTTATGACAGGTTAGGTTAGTTTAGACTTTTATTATGCCTTATGTAATTATCTGTTACAGATTAGGTTAGTATTTATGACAGATTAGATTAGGTTAGTTTAGAATTTTAGTGACAGGTTAGGCTCGATTAGTTTAGGATTTTAGTGACAGGTTAGGTTATTTTATGATTTTAATGTCAGGTTAGGTTAGGTTAGCTTAGAATTTTAGTGACAGGTTAGGTTAGTTTAGAATTTTAGTGACAGATTAGATTATTTTAGAATTTGTGACAGGTTAGGTTAGTTTAGCTTTTATTGTGCTTTGCATATACGAAGCTGTGACAGGGCAGGTTATGATACTTCAAGCTTTTGTTATGCGTTATGTAGACAAATCTGTGGCAGGTTAGGTTAGGTTAGGTTGGGTTGGGTTGGTTTAGGAGTTTAGTGACAGGTTAGGTTAGGCTAGTTTAGGCTTTTATTGTGCTTTGCATATACGGAACTGTGACAGGTTAGGATTGTTTAGGCTTTTGTTATGCCTTGTATAGGAGAGTCTGTGACAAGTTAGGTTAGGTTAGTTTAGTTTAGGATTTTAATGACAGGTTAGGTTAGTTTAGGCTTTTATCCTCCTTTGGATATTCGAAACTGTGGCTGTTTAGATTAGGATACTTTGCAGTTGCGAGATCCTTTCGAGGCTCTGATTGAGGGTGTTAAGCAGGGGGAGTGAAACTGAAAAAGGAGTTTCCAGTTAGCAAGACTGTGCAGGCTGTTGTTTTGTTGCCCGATCACCAGAAGCGCTAAACGTTTCAATGGAATTTTCTGATTGGATGCTAGAGGAAAAGATCGTTGCATACGAGATATACTCGTAGGCAACAGAAAGCCACACAGAACAACAAAATAGCCGCCATATTTCTTTTGAGACGCGAGCCTGGTTACTGTTTTATGAGTCGTTTGTATGTTTATGTTATTTAATTAAGAAAATAAGTGAAAATTTCATCAGATCAACTAATATTTTATTTATACTTGTTCTGTTGAAATTTTTACTTATCTTAATTAAATAAAATAAACACACTATAATAATAACATTCATCCTTAACAATCTTTATGATTTGGTCAACAAGACCACCAATATCGCGCTCAAATTTTCAAATGTTAAACTTCACAGCCAGACCACCAGAAGCGCACCATTTGTTCTCTGTTTCCCTGTCGTAACATGCGCCGTGCACTTCAAATATTTTGCTGTTCTGTGGTGTTAAGTCACTCTATCGCGGCGTGTGCGTTTTGAAGAAGGTGATAGCGATTGAGTGTGGCCGTCGTGAAAAGATAGTGATTTTTGTTTTTTTTTTTTTTTACGTTGGCAATTGAAGTGCGTCGGTGTCTGGAAATTTCCGTTGTGATATTTGTGTGTTTATTCTAGTATCATGTGCTTCAGTTGAGTGTTTTTCAGTGGATATTGAATTAATAATAGTTCTGCGTTCTTCACATTACATCGCATCGTGTGTTTCATATGACTACAATCGTTTCATTGACTAGAAAGCAGAATGTTTGCACTCGCATTACGTTGGACGTGTCATTTCACAGCTAATTTGCCACATATCTGTACAATTAGTTTACTTGAAACAATTACCAATACAATGCTTAAGTTTTAAAATGCATCTCCACAAAAACAAATCGCTTAGAAATTCGGCCATTTTCTATTCCAAAATTGGCGGAAGTCAATCAACTCTCGTTTCTCCGAATTTTGTCCCGCAGGATCCCTTTTACATGCCAGTAAATCTACTGACATGAGCCTGTCGCATTTACATAAGCATACTTAAATGTCATCGATCTGGCTCGGGATCGAACTCGCAACCTCGGGCATAGAAGGCCAGCGCTATACCACTGCGCCAACCAGCCGACACCAAAACTGGTAATTTCCATTATTCTTACGAGGAGAAGGCCCTCCGTATATGTTTATATCTGACAAATATTCCAACCTCTATATACAGTTTACTGATTTTCATGTTTATTTCACATAAAACCTTAGATTAAAACATGATACTAAACGTTCTATAATTCTTATTTAGATCAATTATTACCTGTACAGTTTCACCGAAGTCGCAATTAAGCAGTAAACACACGACAAATGCATAAGCAACTAAACGCCAATGGACTAGACCTAGTTTATGTTATAAACTGCCTACGAAGCTCAGAAATTATTACTTCGATAGTGTTATATAGGGTCTGATGCAAACGCATACGTTATATTGGATTTTAAAAAACTGAAATGTCCAAAGCTCTTCAAAAGTCACAAAACACCTTAATAAACACAAACTACACCCACAACAAGCAAGGCGTGGCTGTGATCGTTGTCATAACATTAACCAGTAGTCACTACCAGTGTTGCCAACTCGATTCTTAAAAACCCGCTAAGATACAGTATAGAAACCGCTAAATTGCTATACTGGCAATGCAAAAATAAGATCATTTTATCGTTGTGTGTTAAAAAATCGCTAAATCCCTATATGAGCAATACAAATTTCATAAATTTTACCCGCTAAACTAACACTGAAAAACGCTACATCTAGCGGGAAACCGCTGAGTTGGCAACTAGGGTCACTACTGCGTGCCTAATCAAAGTTGCCAACCCGTCAAATCAAATGTCACCAAGTAATAGTACTGTACAAAAAACACCGAAATTTATGCATTTTATTAATTTTACTTATACGGGAGCACTTGTGTTAAAATACAAATAAAAGATACGTCACATTATTCAGAAATTATAAATTTATCTTTAGACTTAGAACATTTATATTTCTCTTCTCCCTTCTTTTCAAAGACATCCTCCTCTCGAGAAGCTGTCGCTGCGGGCGGATGAACACCGAGCCCCTACACACCGTAGCGGAGAAGTGAGAAATATGTTCCCAAATTGAAGCAGCAGAAAGCCGCCATTTATTTGGTAGAAAACGCGCGGGATTTCGAAACCGCTATTTGAATACGTGTTGTATTGCGTATCCGAAAGCTAAATGTTTTTGTTTAAAGGAACAATACTTCCTTTGCGAGATACCTTTAAGTACCGTATTTCTGCTGTCAGCAGAGTTGCTAAGTTTTCTGGGAGAGAAATCAGGATATCAGAAGCTAACTTAAGACATTAGACTTGCAACACTTTATCCAAAGACGTTTTATAGTTTAACCACTTTATCATAAGATTTATAGCAGTTTCCTGCAAAGTAGTGTTTGCGTGTTTTTTAATGTAATAGGCCTATTCGCCTTCGTGAGAAACAAGAGGACTATAATATAATAATATATATTATAGTCCTCTTGGTGAGAAACACTAAAATACGAAGAACAGTGTCACCAAGAGGTTATCACTGAATCTCGCTAGACGGAACTGAAATATAAGCTATTTTCGAGCGAAAAAAAGGCTAGATTTTCATAAAATACTTTAAAATCAAGTAATTCAAGTTTTAATTTATAGATACTGTTAATTATATATCACATGTTTTAATACTGAATAACTGAAACTATGATTACTGTACTGTACCTGATTTAAATAGAGATTTTCTCAGGATCATCAGGGTCATTGTCTATATGGAGCCTCAATGTTCAGTAGCAATGAAGAAGTACTTGCAGTGGTGGCAATATCTCTGCTATTAGATGTATGTGAAGTGCTCGGTGATCCGTCACTTGATCCCTTCTTGTACGCAGCCAGGATCCCTACTTTACGTACCTATCACATTTATTGACAATATGTAGGCAAATCTTTACGGCTGCCCAACTTTCTTGATGAAAAAAAATGCACTGAGTGAGGTAATGTGTTTTGGGTTTCCAATGTATTCATATATGGATCACGTGCTTTCTCTGTGCTATTTTATTGATTATATTAATTGTTTATTTTGTCTTCTTTCTGTTTATCTACAGTGCGGTTTTGAACTCCCACTCACGAGGTTTGCTCATACTGTGGTACCTATATTCTTTAATTTATATTTGTTTTATGCATATAATAACTTTTTATTGTATCTTTGTTTTTATTGTACATTTAATATGTACTTTTGTGGTTTTCTTATTGTAATAATAAATGTATATTTAAATGTTAATGTTAATAATAAAATTAAAGGTCTACGTGAGTCACGTCATCTCAGCAAGAAATGGAAAGAGTTGGAAGGGAAGGATGATAAGGAGATCATAATATGTAGGCCTATGTTCTTGCATGATGAAACATGTTTGAACTCGTCTCTACATTACAACATATTATTACGTGCTTACCATGAATAGTTTGAGATAAATATTTATACAATATTAAGTAAATTTATCTAAAACTGGATTAAACCAACGAAGCTTTTCCCCGCCTGCTAAGCGAATGCCGCTAAGCTAAACATAAAAAGCTAGATTTAGCTTGAAAAAAGCTAAATTGGCAACACTGACGAAGTCTTTTATTAACCACGAATATGTTTTAGCCATTTGCTACTAAATTAACTTTGCAACTTTTCTTTTTCGGAACCGCTACTGCAACAGTTTCACTATATGACGATGAATCCATGTTTAAATATAATTCACTAAACTATAAAATACAGTAATTGTATAGCTATGTCTGTTATTAGTGTAAAATGACGATATCAAAGCGCTATCTTTTTTTGCCACTCAACGCCACACATTGTTTAAATTGCGAGAGCAGCGACTAGGGACAACGGATTAATCAACAATGCGGTAGAACTAGGAGAAGTATTATTTTGCGAGTTTAGTTGTCTTACGGCAATCAGCTGGGCTATCTCATAGACTTATTAATATCCGCGGGTTACCTCTATGTTTATAATGTTGAGTCAATATATAAATAAAAATATCGGATAATAGGAAATAGAGACATAATTTGTTTAAATATGTTCTAGGCTAATATCTGTAAAATCGGGACTTTTGTCAATACCGACTCGCTTTCATCGGTATTCAAACAGGAAATTGGGAGAATCCCGCCTAAATTTGGATACTCGGTAACCCTGGCTCTCACACTTACATCATTTTCATAGGAACTTTGAATGTGAATATTCATAATCACGGTTAATAAAATAATTAATATGTCAACTTTTTACTTCAATCTGTAGGTTAGACTGCTGTATGAAGTCATAAACCATTATTACTATTATTATTATTATTATTATTATTATTATTATTATTATTATTATTATTATTATTATTAGTAGTAGTAGTAGTAGTAGTAGTCGTAGTAGTAGTAGTAGTAGTACAGTCTAAGGTAGTAATAGTAGTAGTAGTAGTAGTAGTACAGTCTAAGGTAGTAATAGTAGTATAGTAGTAGTAGTAGTAGTAGTAGTAGTAGCAGCAGCAGAACTAGTATAAGAAAATGTTTCATTAATCCATAACTAAGACAAAATTACTTTCAATCATTTGTATTAAAAAATTAACTTTTTTAACATGTATACAGTTTCTGTATCTTTAAATTCGGTGAATAATTATTCATGTATGCACTGAAACAACAGCTCTTTGAAGAAAATGAAGGATATGAAGTGGATGAAGGACTATAGCAATGTACGAGTATAATAACGTAGTTTGAAAGGCAACTACTATCTTTGAAATGAGTTGAACACATTGAATGATTCATTGTAGGGTAGAAATTCTCTCTTTGGATTGCACCTATTCACTTTCGAGTAAGGGAATCTTTACTCAGAGGAAACCTGAAGCATAAACAGTCACATGGCAAGTACAATAGATTGTCTTCTGTAACATAATATGGAGAAAAAAAATTGTCTTAGAAATTATGCATTAACTAACCAGTGAAATATAACATTCCTTCCTTCTTTATCTTTGCATCCGTGTGCATTGCTGCAATTAAAAGCAGCACACGAAAGAACCATACTTATTCAGCTCTACCAAACAAATGGCCGCTCGTCGACTGTTCAATTCACAGATAACACACAGAGCCACTAGCATCAATGAGCGGTCTAGCGGTTATTTATAGTCCCGTCGCTCTTATTTCCGGCAGCCAATCACGTTGCAGGTCGGCTACATTCAAACGTGTGCGTCTTGTGATTCGCTGATGATGACGTTATACATTTCCTAAGGCTCGATAAATACTTAATATAATCGCCTGCCATTTTGGCTCTTTTGTTGGCGTTCGCAGAAAGCACATGAGGACGTTATTTGCCGCTCAATTATTTGCTGAATTACAGTACGTTTGATTTGTTATCATAGGAGCTACGACATGATAATGTTTAACGGTGTGGCAAATAAATTCCTCGTCTGTTAGCTCGATAACGAAAGAACAAAAATGGCGAACGATAGGCTACTACCTACATAGACTTTATAGAGCCTTCACTTCCTAAGATGTAAGCAAACAGGAGGAGTCACGCCGGGAATAACAGCGTCGCGACTATAATAAAGTATTGTAATTATGTTTAGGAAATAGTGTTGTCACTTCAGACCAATATACTGTAGTTTTGTTAATTCGGCCACAGAAGACGATGATATTATGTTAGTCATACACAGAATGAAATTCATGACCGTAAAAAATACTGCTTGAAAGCAACATCATATAAGTAGCAAAATTTGAATTGTTATATTGAATTATTTCAACGTTACAATTGAGACTCGGAATTCAAGAGGGGCCCAATATTTAATCACTTTCAACATTTATTTCTCATGCAAAATAATTAGTAGAAGCTTGTTGCCATGGTTATATGAAAAGATGTAATGGAGATGTAGGCCTACTTACGAAACAAAAAATAATTAGTCAGAGGCATTTTGTAGCAACAGCAAACATTTTTTTCAATTTCCTAAAAGTTTGATGAAATGGACTTGGGCCTCTCTTGGATTCCGGGTCTCAATTGCTTCTTTGTTAAAACGTGTATATGATAACGTTATGGAATTTGCGTTCTTTTGTTATGTGTGTTTTTGGAAAATATAATTTCAATTAATGCTCCGCCATAGATGCAACTAAAACCTTGTGCATCCCTCGTGTTTATCGTACTGCTCGTCTCCCCCCCCCCCCACATGTTACCTGCACTTTGTTTACGTTTTCACGGTGCCTAAAGGAGACGCTCTGCTGTATGTATAAACTTAGAATTGGAAAACTAAATACACATAAAGAAAAACAACTTACTAAAAATAATAGGCTATTTTGAGGATTCAGTTTTGTTAAGAGCTTTCAAAACGCCTTTTTCTCAGAGGTAATATTTTTGACTTCATGTGTTTTGCTAGTAAGTCGACGATATGATTCCAACAATCATAATGAAAATAATGATAATGAATGCCTACAAGAGGCATATAATATATTACTTGTTTATAATTTAATAACTTTTATTAACACAATAGCAAAAAGAAGCAAACAAAATTAAATTAATCATTCAATTATGAAATATATTTATTGCACTTGGTCTATAAATTATTGTTAAATTTGGTAAGCCTCAATTTGTAGCGTTATATTATTAGTTACATTATTATGCGTCTAGCGAACTGGTTTCATCCTCCTCAGAGACGTGCAGATTCATTTTCTTCCCGTAGGAACTAAGTGTTTAACCATGTGGTTGAAATGCTAGCGCGCTGAACTCCCAACCAAGAGGCCCAGGTTCGAGCTCCGACAAGGTCGATGGCATTTGTGGAGGACAAAGCAGACATTGCAGGAGGGTTTTCTTGGGGTATTTCCGTTTCCCTCTATTATTCCACCTACACTGTCCACCTCCCCCTCATTTCATCTATCATCTGCAATAGTAAAAGTAGTCTGGAGTGTAGTATTGAGTATTGTACGGTACGGGTTTCCGATGCTGGAGATCCCTGGGGATTATCAGGCTACTTGCCTGGTGATGGGACCGAGCTCTCTTAGGGGCTGAATAAGAATGGCCCACCTGTCAGCGTCGGTTTCACGATTATGGTTCAGGAAGAACTTGGAGTTCCGAGCCCATGGAACCTATCAGATTACCCCAATGCCACCTGTTGGACTTGGGCAATATTGCATTATATTATCGGCTGTATAGATGTATAGATTCAAGATATTCAGACAAACATTCTATAACTGAAATCGTCCCCAAAGTATGAGAGGTGTTGTACCATGCTAATCGTTCGATCCTAGTTTCGTGAGTTCAAACTCCTCCAAGACCGATGAATTATGTGTGTGTCTAATGCTCTAATGCCCACCCACTTCACTTTACGTGATTCGGGTTCCGCATACTGCGGAGAAGTGGCAGACTGTGACCCATTTTCAAATTGCACACCACTTCGGCGAGCCACGTTATGCATGATATGTATCTGTGAAGAGTTATGTCGTGTACTAGGGTGAGTGTATGTTAAGTGTTTGTGTAAGTGTAGGGAATGGGTGAGGATGATGATGATGATGAGAAAGGAAGGAAGAAGGGGAAACCCGGTGCCGGCACATAGCCTATTCCTGTCGAATAGCACCAAAGGGGCCGCCAGGCTTAACGTCCCCATCCGACGGCCAAATCACTATCAACAGTAACATATTTTACAAGAAAATTTTACAAGAAAATTTCTGACCCCGCCGGGAATCGAACCCTGGCCGGCTAGTCTGGAGGCAGATACGCTACCACAGAGCTAACTCGGCGGACACCCGATGAATTATAAAGAGTGATAAAATGACTTCAAAACTTCAAGATCAAGTTTTCATTAGATACAATGTTTTTTTGAAGATTTTCAACTGTCACTGGCATTGTCTGAAACTGTGTACAATAATTCTGGCGAACCTTACATATCAAAAGCATCAAGGAAAACTCTTTCATATATTTGGCATTACCACCACACGGCTTGTGAAAAAGTATAGCATATTTTATGTTATATGATTCATTTTTCCAACAATCTTTGAGCAAATCGAAGTCTCTGCCGACATTGATGATGGTTTTAGTGACTTCATCACTTATTTCATCCAAAAGTTTATCAAATTCAAGCTGAATGACCTGGAACGGTTCCCTTGTCAGTTAAATTCTCGCTGCTCCTGCCATCAAAATCCAGAATCTTAACAGAAAATGAAACGACCGAAAAAAAGCCAACACACTTAGGAAATATTATGCTACAGATTTATCTTCTACTTTTCCTCAACAACTGATTGGTTTTCTATCCATAATGATGGACGAGATTCGTAAACTTTCAACAATAAAGAAACTGGCCGAATTATTAATTACATAAAATCCTGCTATTGCCAGCAGTGTTCCTGATCTGTGTACAGTTCTAAAGCTTTTCCTCACTTTACCAGTCAGTACAGCAACGACCGAGCACTCTTTCAGTAAGCTAAAACTAGTAAAGACTTAAGCTTATAGGGACCAAGTGCGTAGGCTACTACAATGTCGCAGATGAGACTCATTTTATTATCTGTACTCGCTATTGAAAGTTAAGAAAGCAGACTAATGTCAAGAAAGTCACCAGTGAGTTCTTGTCGACGAAACAACAACATTTTGAAAAATTGAGGCAAGTCCGTTATTATTATTATTATTATTATTATTATTATTATTATTATTATTATTATTATTTGGTAATTTTAAATTCACCATTTAAATAATATTCATTTCATTCATAGTGTTCTGCCCAAGGGCAAGTCTTTCACTGCAAACCCAGCATTCTCCAGTCTTTTCTAATTTCTGCCTTACTCTTTGTCTCCTCATATGATCCATATATCTTAATGTCATTTATCATCTGATATCTTCTTCTGCTCCGAACTCTTCTCCCGTTTACCATTCCTTCCAGTACATCCTTCAGAAGCCAGTTTCTTTTCAATCAGTAACTCAGCCAATTCCTTTTCCTCTTTGTGATCAGTTTCAGCATCATTCTTTCTTCATCCACTCGTATGAAATGATATGACATGTGTAATTGCGAAAGATACATTATTTACAGAGTAATATGACAACTTTGGACGTGGGTGGATATGAGAAAGGGGGAGTCCAATGGAAATTTTTGCTGGGGGCCCATGCTTTCTTAGTTATGCTACTGTTCCATGTACCTCCCGATAAGTACCTCTGTACATTTCGTTGCGTCTGATGACAATATCTAAGTTTTGAACAGGAGTATAACTTAGGCTATTATAGCTACTTTATAGATCAGTAGGGTCTACCCGTTTTTCTTAATTATACTACTATAACGTTTGCAAATTCCCAACGTTTTCATGTAGATATGAGAACAAGGATATAAAGCTTCTATGCAACAAAAATTTCCGCACATGAAGAATCATAGAATACAAAGAGTCGTTATTTAAGTAGTAATAATAATAATAATAATAATAATAATAATAATAATAATAATAATAATAATAATAATCTCAATATTTTTGGGTCCAAATTTCGTAGCCTCAATAATAAGGGAAATCTCGAATAGTGTTCTATATTGTCTCAGGCTACTGGCTCGTTTGTCGACTTGAAGCTGCACTCGGGCGTGGATTCGATACCCACTTGGACTGATAACCTCGTTTGTTTTTTTCCGAGGTTTTCCCCAACTATAAGGCAAAAATCATGTAATCATACAACGAATCCTCGGCTATCACCAATTCCATCGACGCTAATGACCTAGTAGTTGTTACAGTGTTGTTAAATAACCAGCTAAATGAAAAAGAAAGCGTTCTATTTCGATTTTAATAATTCATTGCGTTTGGTCACTGCCACGGGATACCTTCGTTGCGACTCTACAGGTAATCTGGGGCATATCAGGTTTTAAAATTTAAAGCAGGCTATTTAAGTCACGCCGTATAGATCTTCATAAAAATGTTTTTTGTCTGCATATAAGGGGGAAGCAAAGGCCAACGTCTTTTCGTAAGCGATTATCACATAGTTGGGTAAGGGTTTGCTTTGTAATTAACAGTTTCGCGGGCAATTTCCTGAATATCGTGAACGCCGATCAGCTGAGAGGGGAGTTACGAGGGCGACGCGCGACATGTTGGTAGACAACTGACGATCGATATGCGTGTTACCAACTGTAAGATGCAGGTCTATGCCATCTGTGTGACTTCCGAGGAAATAATGAATTATTTACAAAAGATAGAGTCGTTTACCTACATCCGTCTCCAACTTTGCCTTGATATGGAGGGCACTGCAACAGTACGATTCTACGGCCGTTTTTCTATGGACGATCTTATAGTAGTCTGGAGGCATTTTACGTTGCTTTCAAAGGGGCTTGCTCCATCAAAACTGAATGTTTATAATATCAAACCGTTTAAAGGAATATAAATATAAAAGGATTTTTGAATGTATAGGCTAATGCGAAAAATAGTAAATAGGAATCCTTGAGAAACACGCAACTAGTGATTGAGGGATCTATACTTGTTTATGCAATTTAAAATTGGACATTGAATTGAAGAAATTAAAAGGAAAATCAAGTAATAGAGAAGATGCTCTTACGTTCTTCAAAAGAATCATATTCAGATGTAGACTACTGACAAAGTTGAAATTTTTCAAATAAAAAGAGAGAAAAAAAAAGAACAGAAGAAAACTAATGCGCAAAAATGTTAATAATATGGATATAAATACTTCTAAAAATAATATTGAACTGCATATACAGAGAACATTGAAGAATGAAGTATAACATAATCGTCGTTGTTCCTGCAGTAACTCCTATGTGCAAAATACACAATTTTTCAGTAGGAGGAAAAACACACATTTATTATCCTATGGCAACCATACATTGAGGACTGTGAATTCTTACATTTTCGAAAGAAAGACATATAATTACATACAGGAGACTTTATTATTTGCTGTATCACTATTTAAGGTATTTAATAGAGCAAAAATCTGAAAATCGATAAATATGTCACATAGTTATTGCAGGAACAACGACGATATGCACATTAGACATATGATTGTGATGATAATATAATGATAATGATTTTGGAAGCAGGACAACTTAATTCCTTTAATAACTTAGGCTTAATCGTGGTACTTAATTTAAATTACAAAAGAAAAAAATAGAAGTGCTGTTGTTCTTTTCTCATGTGGATTTTAATTTTTCTGATGGCTAATATTAAGTATAGGCCTACGATTTATCATAGGAAAATAAATAGAGCTATTTATACCATAATGTTGCCTCCTCCATGTAAGTGCATCGACTTAGAGTCGATAGTAGAATATTATTGTAGCGTAGCCTACTTGGTTTAGGCATCAAGACCAGCGACGTTATCATTATTGAATAAGAAGAAAAAGCTATTGTCTTTGTAGTGAAATTACAGGATAGAAGTATTCTCTGCAAGGGATAGAGAACTCAACCCCTTCATTGTATAATCCATATTATCTCATAAAACTCATTTTAAATGTAACTTATTATTATTATTATTATTATTATTATTATTATTATTATTATTATTATTATTATTATCATCATCATCATCATTGATAGGACTATCAGTAGACATAGCAACATCAGCAGTGTCATTATTTATCAATAAATTAACCGAAATTTTATGAATAAGACAAGACCGGAGGTAGAAGTGTCCGAAAGTCTTAAGATTGTTAACGACAGGAACTGCCAGAGCCAGTTTTATGATGAGCACAGTACAGTAACTTACACTAAGCTTAATTATGAGCAAAATCAAGTTACACACAACCAATTAAACTTTTCATATTATGTAAAAACTGATTGCAGGAATTTTTGTGTCAAGATATCACATACGTCAGACGAAAATGTATTCTGTTTAAAATGGCAAATATTTTCCTAAAGAGGACGTGATAGATGAAGGGACAAGAAAATGCCAAATCAATCTGGAGGCGGAACAGGTTTCATAACTAAAACCGTGGTATTGTTAATGATGATTATGATGACAATGATGATTGGTACAGATACGGAAATAAAATTTTGAGCTCCCTTGTGAAAGTTTCGTTTACAACACACTGCGCATCTGCAGTAAACAAGAGCCCCTTTACAGCGTATATATGCTACTTGTGGACTTACATACTGGCTTTTAAGGAACCCGGAGGTTCATTGCCGCCCTCACATAAGCCCGCCATTGGTCCCTATCCTGAGCAAGATTAATCCAGTCTCTGCCATCATATCCCACCTCCCTCAAATCCATTTTAATGTTATCTTCCCATCTACGTCTCCCCAAAGGTCTTTTTCCCTCCGGCCTCCCAACTAACACTCTATATGCACTTCTGGATTCGTCCTTACGTGCTACATGCCCTGCCCATCTCAAACGTCTGGCTTTGATGTTCCTAATTATGTCAGGTGAAGAATACAATGCGTGCAGTTCTGTGTTGTGTAACTTTCTCCATTCTCCTGTAACTTCATCCCTCTTAGCCCCAAATATTTTCCTAAGCACCTTATTCTCAAACACCCTTAACCTATGTTCCTCTCTCAAAGTGAGAGTCAAAGTTTCACATCCATAAAGAACAACCGGTAATATAACTGTTTTATAAATTCTAACTTCCAGATTTTTTTACAGCAGACTGGATGATAAAAGCTTCTCAACCGAATAATAACAGGCATTTCCCATATTTATTCTGTGTTTAATTTCCTCCCGAGTACCATTTATATTTGTTACTATTGCTCCCAGGTATCTGAATTTTTTCACCTCTTGAAAGTATAAATTTCCAATTTTTATATTTCTATTTCGTACGATATTCTCGTCACGAGACATAATCATATACTTTGTCTTTTCGGGATTTACTTCCAAACCTATCTCTTTACTTGCTTCAAGTAAAATTCCCGTATTTTCCCTAACCGTTTGTGGACTTTCTCCCAACATATCACTTCATCCGCATAGACAAGAAGCTGATGTAACCCGTTCAATTCCAAACCCTCTCTGTTATCCTGAACTTTCCTAATGGCATACTCTAGAGCAAAGTTAAAAAGTAAAGGTGACAGTGCATCTCCTTGCTTTAGCCCACAGTGAATTGGAAACACATCTGACAGATATGAACTCTGCTGTACGTTTCACTGAGACACATTTTAATTAATCGAACTAGTTTCTTGGGAATACCAAATTCAATAAGAATATCATATAAAACTTCTCTCTTAACCGAGTCATATACCTTTTTGAAATCTATAAATAACTGATGTACTGTACCCTTATACTCCCATTTTTGCTCCGTTATCTGTCGAATACAAAATATTTGATCAATAGTTGATCTAGTACGTCTAAAACCACACTGATGATTCCCAATAATTTCATCTACTTATGGAGTTAATCTTCTCAAAAGAATATTGAACAAAATTTTGTACGATGTCAACAAAAGTGATATTCCTCGATAGTTACTACAGTTAGTATTGTCCTCCTTCTTAAAGATAGGTATGATTATGGACTCCTTCCATTGTTCTGGTACAATTTCCTTTTCTCAAATAGCAAGTACAAGCTTATAAATTTCGTTAGATAATGCGCTTCCACTCTCTTGTATTAATTCCGCTGGAATTTGATCGATACCTGGAGACTTATAATTTTTTCAGATTTTCTATCGCAATTTCGACTTCGGAAAGTGTGGGTTCGGGCATAAATGGCTCAACAGTTTGTATTTGAATTTCGTCCTGATCATTTCTATTTGGCCTATGCATATTTAGTAATTGCCCAAAATAGTTGCTACTTGTGGACAGTCGTGCGAAATTGTTGTCTACATACAGGTGCATTTCAAGGTTCGCTCGAAATTTTTATTTCGTATCTGTGCATGCTTATGTGGTCTTAAAACTACAGAGGGTTTTCACAGTCGGTGAGTTTATCATACTGCGATAATGGAGTAACGATGGAATGAAAATGATAATGAAAACGAAGTATTTTAAGACCCATGACCCTTTATTCAATATAAATATCATACGATTTTTCTGGATCAGAACCCTTGTCCCTGTTTGAAAAGTAGGTAAGAGTAGGCTTTAACTAGCAGCGAAATATTTAATTTTTCAATAATACTGGCGATTTAAGTGAAAATACTTCCAATCGCGGAAATACTTGTAAACTGCATGCTTGCATACATGAATTCATCTATACATACATAGGCTACATACATACATACATACATACATACATACATACATACATACATACATACATACATACATACATACATACATACATACATACATACATACATACATACTGTACATTTGCGAGAACAATTACACAATTGAGAGACGCATTTAAGAACATATTGTCTAGGGAAATAGATAGGCCTAATGGATAACATCCCATCAGGTTTCTGCGCAATTCTTCCCCTTACACACAGCACAAGGAAACTGCTGTACGCTAACCTTGACATACAATTAGTCCGTATCAAATGGTTACGTTGGATCCTTCTCGCGAGGTTAAAGCAGCAACATTGTCATGGTAACCATTTCCTCTATTTCGTATTAGGTTCGAGGAGGCATTGATCTAAACTTCTGTCCTTACAGTATATTCTTCGTCTCCTTAGGCTTGTGTATGATATTTTTTTCTTGCCTTATGCAAGACTGTGGTCACATTTTCATGGGTCCTGATTGGTGACTTCTTCCATTTTATAGAAAATCCTGTGTTTACGTCTGCGGTAAAATCAAAGTTCGCGTGTACAAACCCAGTTGGGGTGATCGATTTTTAACGGCTGTAATAATTCTTTGTATTTATTTATTTCGAAAAGTAAGTAAAGCTAGAAGTATTGTGTCTTTGGTTTACGTCACTTAAAAGAACTCTGTCTCTGGTTGAGTGTATTATAGGCAAAATTTACCCTCCAGCGATTCCTCATTTTACACTTTCCTGATTTACGAGTGTGTGTTTTTGCGGGAGAATATTTCTTGAAACAGGGCAGACTTTCGATATTTCAAAACAGGAAATAAAGTAGAAACTATCAGTGCGACAGCAATAAGCAGTGCTGTGAAACCGGAACAGCAGTAAATAGAATATTGAAATATAAGTAAGAAATATTTTAATAAAAATGCACCATTAACCGAATGGCGAGAGAGTCGACTTTCCACTCAGCAAACATAGTGTAAAATGAAGCACAGAGAACGGAAGAGCACTGATGTAACTATATCAGTCACAACTTATACTTAGACATCAGAATTAGGTTTTTGTATATTTCACCTTGTCCTGGAACTTGACAATTCCAATGTTTTGGAACTAATTCCAATATTTTGGAACTACATACAGGTTCCGTCATCTGGGCAAACAGGTAAGACCAGAGGGGGTCGGCTATTCTGTTGGGTTCGTTACTCCAGGCTAATTCGGAAGACTGTTCACTAACATTCCTGTCTAGATGCTGGGACACACCCACAATACAAACTTTTATTACAACTACAACAAAATATAAAATCATATGCTGCACATAGAATCTACCGGCATACCAATTTAGCCTTACTGAGAGAGCGAATACATTTGACACGTAAGAATTTAGATTCAGTTTCACGTAGTCTATACGATACTCATCTTTCAATTGCAAAACGATTATCTGGAGAATACAGATCGCTTATAGATAGGATAACCCATGCTACCTGTACAAGATTAGTGAAATAACACTCGACAGTCAAAAAGAAAAAATCCAAAAATTATATAATGACCAAAATCCTCAGACGACGAATAAATCCGTCAGAAGAACAGTTATGAATTTGAGTGATTTACCACTAGATCCGCATTCAACATCAGCTTTATACAATTAGAATTAGAGTCTGGCTGGACGGAAGAGAAGGCCTACTGGCCTTATAGCTCTGCCAGATTAAATAAGTAAATAAATAAATAATAATAATAATGTGCCTGAAGTTTAATTCTATCGATAGAGAGGAAATTCAGCACGTGTATAGAAATCTTTTCAAAAAGATATGAAATGTGCATTAGAGAGGATGGTCGATAGTTCCAGCACCTATTACACTAAAAGATAAGCATAAAATTGCAAGTTTAATGTAATGTAGGCTATAAGTCGCGATATTTTAATAATAATAATAATAATAATAATAATAATAATAATAATAATAACTATTATTTATTTTTAATTATCATTATTTTAATACTATGTATTTTTATTGTAATTTATATTATTATTAATGTTTTTGTAATGAAATTGCCATGTGCTGAACTGTTATTGGCCCCTGGCTGTTGTACAGCACATTAAATATTAGTAAATAAATAAATAATTATACATGGATTGTAAATAAAGTAGTAGCAACACTGCCGGGAATAGGTTATGCGCATTCGCATTCAATACGAGACAACTGGTGCTCATAGTTGGAGATATTGTCGATGTATTGAATGATAAAACGGATTGCTATGACAGCAGATGTTATTGTGCGTGATTAAATGTAGAGCACTATTTTAACTGTTGTAAAGCATGTTTACTAAACTTGAGCAGCGATCGTGGATAAAAATCGAGGTAGTCCATGGTAGAAATGCACGTCAATGTTATCAAGGGTTACTTGAAGCTTGTGGCAACGAAATAGGCCTACTATAGGACGGTTGCAAGATGGGTCTCTGCATTTCATACGAGTCGAAATGAGACGGCACATGTGGTTCGCATAGGTCGCCCGTTCATTTGTGACGAACATGTGAAGTTATACTTGTTTTTTTTTTTAAGATGGGACATGACAGTTACGCGGCCGAGCTTGGAACTACAATGCTATGTTGCCAATATGGACTACCATGCTGCTAGCAATTGACGTTAAGATGGCTGACGTTAAAACATTAATTGACAATTAACGCGAAGGTAAGAAAACAATACAAAAATCGACAGAGAATCAAACACGAAACGTACCAATGCTAACATTGTCTGCACAATCAATGTCGCCAAGAGAGCTATTAAGCACTCGCCACGTGGGAACTGTAAGTTTGGCAACCAACCGTTGTTACCATAGCAACAATGCTACCACACTATGTGACATTCAGTTATTTTTCCGATCGCAACGCTCCTGTCATGTCCCATCTTAAAAAAAAGTATAGTGTGAGGTCTCCTTGCTGGGAAATAATGGAACACCCTCCGTATTCCCCTGACATGAGTCCTTGTGACTACGACTTGTTTCCATGGTTGAAAGAATCACTTAGAGGCAAGAGGTTTCCAGATATTGTATCAGTGCTTCATGCTGTAGGGCAGTCCATCAGAGAGATCAACAGAAACAAACGGTTACCACGGATTTGGCAAAAGTTACAGGAACACTCTGGTGATTATATTGAAGGGATGTAAGTATATTTTTCATGTCAGCCTAAGTTCAGTAATAATATGTTCGCATTGCAGAAATGCGATACGGTCGCCATAACGGTGTCATCAAGATTTTATGTGTACCACTATTTACTTTACAATTCGTATCTGGACATTTCTTTTTCAACCTGATGGTATTGACATTACATGGGAATAGCACGAAGCTATCATTTCAGCTAAGTCATACCACGTTTGCAATTGAGCAATATTCTTGCCCTAGACAGAGTTCGAACACACGATCAGTACAATACAGCGTCACAATTGCGCTCTAGCCACCGCTTACACACAGTTGGAAATCCGTGTAAAGTGACAATAAATACGTAAATTTGTTACTCTCACTAGACAATGATATATTTTGTGTGTTCCAAAAATAGGCTACAGAGTGTTCGTTCGTCAGGAAATAGGTTTCACTTAGGTAAATGCCTTCACTACGGATAGGTCTAAGGCGACTGTCCGGGAAATAGTGTGTATTTTTCTCCTGACTCGAGGGTGGGAAGGTTTGTGCTGCGTAATATAGACAGGCAACACAGGCTGAACTAACGGTAAAGTTCGAGTTATTAGTATATAGCTGATTTCCATTAGTGTAGTTCAGTTTAGTTCGTGACAGTGCAGTACACCTTAGAACAGCGAATATTTATTTATGATAAGTATACTGAAAATAAATCGTACAAAAATTTTAGTGCTATATTTCTACAGGAATATTTTGATGTTCTATAACCATCTCATTCAACAATCTAGAGTTTAACGAAACAAGTGAGAAACACAGGCTCATTTAAAACAAAAAAAGAAGACGCATAAATTGCGTTCTAACTGAAGACATCTTTATGGTATAGGCTATAGCAGGCCTGGGCGTTATTAACTCGATTGAGTCATTACAGATCACTCCTTAACTTTCCACTCCTCCTTCCCCGGCTGAGACAGTTATGTTATAGTGCGGTACAAAAGGAAAGGAAGTCAGTGACGAATTATTATATCAAGCTTTCAAGAACTTTCGACTGTCGCGCTGGTTGCCAAAAATACATCACTGATATACAGAACATTACTCTGCGTTTGTTTATAAAGCGGTGTAAGCGAAAAGGACATGGGTGAGGGTTTCTTCGTCCCTTTCACTTCTCCTCTTATGTCCAGGGCTAGACTATAGACTAGAACAGTCTATCACGAAATCGTTAATAAATATAACTCAATACTCAGGTGTATCTATGTCATCAGCTAGGAAAGCGACGACATTTTTAAAATAAAAGCATATAAGACAACAGTCGTTCATAAATTGAATGAGACATACCATGTGCCTGAAGTTTAATTCTATCGATAGAGAGGAAATTCAGCACGTGTATAGAAATCTTTTCAAAAAGATATGAAATGTGCATTAGAGAGGATGGTCGATAGTTCCAGCACCTATTACACTAAAAGATAAGCATAAAATTGCAAGTTTAATGTAATGTAGGCTATAAGTCGCGATATTTTATTGCCGAAAGCTGACCCCTGAATCGTCCCTAACAGGCTTTTACTTACCCATGTCACTTATCGAACCTCGCCGTACTAAGCATACACCCGTTATTTTTGTTGTTATATTATTCTCAGTAGTAGAGTATTACTATAATTGTCACTAGATCCGAGATTCGCGGGTTTTAAACACGATTGGAAGGATATGAATTTTTGAGGGTGATAAAATTATTATCTTTGCTTCACTATGAAAGGAAATAAAGCTTGGATACTTTTGCATATAGGTTTATAGCACGTAAGAGAATTCGCCGGTATTCTTGAATGAGAGAAATCCAAGTAAAATTCGCCGATCGTTTCTCATCTACATAAAAATTAGATTGCACTAGTCTCATCACTTAAAATTCCATCATCGGGGTTAATGAAGTCACTCTTATAGAGTCCCAAACTCAGAATGAATTCTTCACACTTCCAGACTATTAAAACCTAGGATAGACTTAATCGCCATATCTGGAGATGTTAATAAAAGTATCAATCAATTTAATTCTGCTGCTAGCTAGAAGAGAACTGCAAAACGCCAGCGATTTTTAAAAATAAATATCGTATCTGTGATTGTGTGTGCTTCGTTAAAGTTTTGGAAGGCAAGGCAATATTGTACCGTCGTCCTTCATATAACACATCTCCAAGACTTTATACAGAGTGGAAGGGAACCTATTGCATTAATTCACAGAAGAATTGTATCAAGTAAATGCGAACAAGTTTTGTCAAATAAGTTTAGTGATCATAGCATGGCGCGTCCTCAGGTTGCGGATAGAGAATATGGCCTCCAGATATGGAGGATAGCTGCGAATATATTGAATAAGCAGTCGTAGATAGCCGATAAAGAGTGGTCCTCCAGCTTGGAGGTTGAGCGAAGGGCTAATAACCCATCACCGTAAAAAACAGCTTGTTACGAAACCACACAATAAGAAAGGATGAAGTTACAGGAGAAAAGAGAAAGTTACACAACACAGAACTGCACGCATTTTATTCTTCACCTGACATAATTAGGCACATTAAATTCAGACGTTTGAGATGGGCAGGGCATGTAGCACGTATGGGCGAATCCAGAAATGCATTTAAAGTGTTAGTTGGGAGGCCGGAGGGAAAAAGACCTTTGGGGAGGCCGAGACGCAGATGGGAGGATAATATTAAAATGGATTTGGGGGAGGTGGGATATGATAGAGAGTGGATTAATCTTGCACAGGACAGGGACCGATGGCGGGCTTATGTGAGGGCGGCAATGAACCTGCGAGTTTCTTAAAAGCCAGTAAGTAAGTTTTTTAATAAGTCCAATAGTTTTGAGAATATGAAATGTGACGTGCTGCAACGCTGCAAAGAGTAACAGTACTCTTTGAGGTTCTTGCTCTGCAGTGAAGGTGGGTGTAACTGCAATCATCCACTCCGCAAGAATTGCGAGAGGAGAATGTAAACAATGTCTCACCAGATACGTTTCGATCAAATTACTGTACATGCGAGTACGTAACACTTAATACATTACTTAACATTACTGTAAACTTAATATATTTCCTAAATTAATTAATTTTTAATTTATTCAAAGATAACTTAAATGAAGATTGAGTTATAATGTTATTTTTAGTTTATATTAAATGTAAAAGAATCTTTAATGGAAATAGTTCTGTTTTATAAGAATGTACATTCTTTACTATTTTGTAATTACGTAAAAAGCAAAGAAATCAACAGATACTGTACATGTTAAATAAGTTTAATGGTATTCGTTTAGAGTTAAAGAGGTTATATCTTAATAAAGAATGTTAAAAACCAAACAATTTTCGTAATTAATTCTTTGAATATTTTACATTTTGATCTACAGTAATTGATTGAATCGTATCTGATGAGACGTTTTTATTTACATTCTCTTCTCGAAAGTCTTGCGGAGTGGATGATTGGAGTTACGCTCACCCCACTGCGGAACAATGACCTCAAGGAGCACTGCTACTCTTTGCAGCGTTGTAATACGTTAAATTTCGTATTTTCAAAACTATTGGACGTTTAAAAAAATGACTAAAATTATTCCCATTGACTTGATACCTGTGTGAATTAATTTAATAGATTCCTTCCACCCTGCAATTTGTCATATTGAGCCTAATACTTATCAGTAGGGTAACAACTTCTCACACTGAGTACTGGAATTTGATTTTTTTAGTAGTTTACTTTACGACGCTTCACCAACATCTTAGGTTATTTAGCGTCTGAATGAGATGAAGGTGATAATGCCGGTGAAATGATTCCGGGGTCCAGCACCGAAAGTTACCCAGTATTTGCTCATATTGAGTTGAGGGAAAACTCCGGAAAAAACCTCAATCAGGTAACTTGCCCTGACCGGGAATCGAACCCGGGCCACGGAATTTGATATCGATATCAGGAATGTAGCACGGAGCAGTTTCTTTAATTACTCTGGTTTTCTACACGTTTTTATCTCACCAATGCTAAAGTATCGTCAAGTAATCTCATCCAAATAAGTGCATTAGGTTCTGCTTAGAAATAAAACAGAATTTTTCTAGAACCGAGAGAAAAAGTAATTCCTTTAAACGTTACTAGAAATCGCTCTCGAACAGATGGAGAATCAACTCTCTCTCTCTCTCTCTCTCTCTCTCTCTCTCTCTCTCTCTCTCTCTCTCTCTCTCTCTCTCTCTCTCTCTTAAAATTTTGTCAAGTAGATGCCACCGAAAATTGGATGCAGAATATAATGTAGGTGTTGTTGAGACCAAGTTGAAAGAATGGATGGGTGATTGGAGAAATTCTAAGATTGGTCTATAAAACCAGAAGCGAAGAGACTGCCAGCAAGACTCTATAAACGAATAAGCTATTTGCTATAAGCTATGGATGATGTTTACTATCCTCTCCAGAATAATTGCTGAAAAACCTGCGCTATGTAAAAACAGAAGAAGAAGATTCTTCACATCTATCTTCCCGGGCCTAATACTTCACAGTGATGTTAGCAGTTTTACGAAAACATATCAGCGAGAATTAAATCATATTTTCATTTTAACTTTAAACATTTATGCTCGAGTGTCAAATACATAAAATGTTACGGAAATGTCAGCATCTGACGTCACTTGTTTACCAACGGCAACAAGTTACGTCACACTATTCTAACGTTATTTGCTTAGCAATGGATCATAATACTTTACATTGATATGGCGTTTACCAGAGGGATAGACTTACTTTCTTGCATGAATTATATTTATTACTTCTCTTATCACAGACCCATATTACTAACGGCTCTCCAACAGACCAATTCAGATGAAACACAGTAATTCTATTGTAAATTCTTCTACAGGTATATGATATATAGGCCTATTCAATAAAGAAATAAAATAAAAATAATCACTAATAATACAACACATACAATTCATGATCCTTATAAATAAGAACCAATTCCTTAAAAGTATAAATACCACAATGACACCGAACCGACAGCAAGAACGTTTCACGTAATTGCAGGGATCCTATGAATTCCCTGACACTTTTTTCCGGCTTCCGCCACATTGGCGTGGCTTCCGGGTTGATACTCTGATACGTCGCAGACCTATCATGAAGGATTATAGGATAATACATGAGAAATGTTTGTGGAGGATTCATTAGGATTGGGAAGGAGTCGGAGGTTGTAGCTCTTTAAGTTTGTACTATTCCAACATTCACCTCGAGAGACTGGGAAAATCACGAAAAACCCATGTCAGGATAGCCGAACCTCAGACCACTCGAATACAACGCAGAAAATATAACTGTTACTGCAGTATTATCATAAAATCACGATTAAGGTAATCTTTGAACAAACGAAGTTCATCCAGAAAGTTAGGTGCCAAATTGCAATACGCCCTTCTACAGCAACCACTTCACCGACTCGTTTCGCTACAGTTGCAGCAAGGTGCTCCCTCAGGCAGCAACTTCTTTCACTCATCTGTTGTGCTGGTTACAGTGCTAACGAATTCTGACAATTTCATTACTTTGTAAGAGCACCATGTTTTCCCTTAACTCAAATTGTAAACTTGTATTATGAACGCAGGAATGATGTCTTTATCGTATAACTATTCTTCTGAAATTAATTATTTTGGATATATAACATAATAGGCCATATTGAAAATGACGTAACTAAGATAAATCAATACATAAATCTCATGTAGCCTACTTTATTCACATTGTATGAAAAACCTAATTCTGTAAAAAGAAGTGGCCTCGGATGATCCTGCGATCCTCTCTGGCTTTTAAATTACATGTTTCTAGGAGGCTACAGTGTTTCTGAAAGTAGCTTATGTGTGCGACTTCAAAAGGAAAGTAAATTTTTATATAAAAAAAACAATATAATTTTACTATATTTCCATAACGATTTCAATTTCATGTGCTTCATTTTTTTAATGAATTGACTCGTAGACAATGAATATGAAAAAAAAATCCATCCATACTATAGGACAGCGGTCATCAGTACAGAGCACCCTGGGGCTACTGTCTCTTACTCGCGGAGAACACACTGCACTATGGTGCACTCGTAGCTGCTAGCCGGTATGCTCTCTACGTCTTCCTGCTGCAGGACGGGGCACACGGGAAGGCTCCGCTTACCCTTTACCCATTTCAGCGAGTGCTGATGACCACTACTATAGGAGAAATCTCTGTATTCAATTAAACAGACAGGCGTATGGCATGCCAAAAACCACTTTTCTTTATCATGACATATATTTCTGTAGAACAGATATCACAACACACTACTTTCTCTTTACATGTACTTTGTATAATTATAAAATAAACATCGTGAAAGCCACCGGTGTAGCTCGGTCGGCTAAGGTGCTTGCCTGCCGATCCGAATATGCGCTTGGGCGCGGGTTCGATTCCGGCTTGGGCTGATTACCTGGTTGGATTTCTTCCGAGGTTTTCCCCAACCGTAAGGCAAATATCAGGTAATCTATGGCGAATCCTCGGCCTCATTTCGCCAAATATCATATTACTATCACCAATTCCATCGACGCTAAATAACCTCGTAGTTGATACGGCGTCGTTAAATAACCAAGTTTAAAAAAATCGTGAAACTTAAGAAAAAGTTTTATTCACAGAAGTTAACGAAAATTCGTTCTTTAAGAAAAGTGACAAAACGCGATTTGGTAACAACAACAACAACAATAATAATAATAATAATAATAATAATAATAATAATAATAATAATAATAATAATAATAATCTAACAACAATATATAATCTAAAATATACGTGAAAATGTTTTGGTAAAAGTACAGAAAGTCTTCTCGTACGGACACACAGATCTTCTTTATGGTAGAATAAGAATGGTAGTGGAAGCCGGCGTACTTAACCTGCTTCACAATATAGGCCTACTCGTATTTCGCCGCATAAAATGTAACAGAATATGTCGGAGATCGGATTCCATTCCTATCGTTGAGGATCCATCATCTAAATCATCATGTTTTAGAGAATAACAGAAATAAAATGACACACTCTAAAGAGCTATAATTTCAGATAATACTCAAATGAAACTTACAATTAACATACGATTATAGTAGTCTCATAAAGCGATAGATCATAGGAGCCGTGTCGTATTACAAGACAATGTTTAAAGTGTGGCTTTGACCCTGCAACGAAGACACGGTCGTCGATTCGAATCTTGTTTAGGATATGGATGTTTGTACTTCTCAAGTTTGATGTCTTGTAGGCTATTATCTTATGTGGAGATTCGATATTGTATTTGTTCTATGCACGAGAAATCTATCGCGTTTTAACTTTCGTTTCCTTGTTTATGTTTTATCAATTAATTTGTTAGTCGTGAACATTGTAATTGGGCTTTGCCTGTTATGTTCATCAACAAATGAATATATATATATATATATATATATATATATATATATATATATATATATATATGACTTTCACGTGTTAACTTGAACTATGTATTATGATGAAGGATCGTTGGAACGGAGAAAAATTCTCTCCAGAACCGAGATTAGAACCCGAATTTTCAGCTCTACGTGCTGACGCTCTTACCACTAAACCACACCGGATTCCAATTCCGATGGAGGATTGAATCCTCTTAGTTTAAGCTCCACCTCTTAGTTTCCCTTTAGTGGCCAACTCTCATGCATTGTGTCACAGATGTGTGACAGTGGCACAATGTCCAACACACTAATGTGGAGAGGTGCACTCATTACGAGTGACTAAGTGGCCGGGATCCGGCGGAATGAGCGCCGTCTTAAATCACTGATTATATACGCATATCATATTATTGCTATGTACCGAAGTACATATGATATTTCCGTGCAGGAATTCTGCGTTGTCATATGAAGAAGGATCGGTGGAACGGAGAAAATTTTCTCCGGCACCGGGATTCGAACCCAGGTTTTCAGCTCTACGTGCTGAATCATATGACAACGCAGAATTCCTGCACAGAAATATCATATGTACTTCGGTACATCGCAATAATTGAACTATGTAAGTTTAAAAATACTTAGTTGACTAGTTTCGGCTTGGGAGTCATCTTCAGAACTGCATGGTCCTTGCGTAGAAACGTGATTGTTGTAGAAACTGATGTATTTCCAATTTTTTAATGTGGGGTACTCTTAACATTTTGTTTTGTAGGAGGAATATTTTCACTGCATAAAACATTCTTCAAAGGTAATCGTAGATGAATTACGAAAAAAAAAAAAATATCGGACAGGCTTCATTATCTACTACAAAAGCAGGTAATAAGGGAAATTGACATGCTTGACGTCTGTCTTATTACAGATATGCTAGGCGTAATAATAGTAGTCTATTATTTTGTTTGAGTACGATTTCAGTGGAAATATTTTCAGCGTTGGAATTAAACGTGAGCAAGAAATGTACAATGAATTTTACCTGAAATCCTCTGTAAGAAACAGCATTTCTTTTACCTGCAATAAATCTTCAACATGAGCCTCCCGGCTTTACTTTCCTTTCGGAGGAAGACATGCTAAAGATTTTATGCCCCTTTAAAATTGATTGCCCTCGGCTGGGTTTGAACCCCCGAATCTCGACAGACTACAGAGGACAACTACATATTGTAATTGTACATTAATAAAGTATCATCGCAGCATATTTCAATATTTCTACATATATATCTAGCCTTTAATGACAAATATATGGTATATTCTGCGTCACTGAATTCTCAAATGCCTCAATTGTCACAACAAATATTTTCTGTCTCATTTACTCTTGTTTGCTACGATGGACACTTGACTGGGTCGTTAGAAAAATGCGGTATCTACTGTAAGTTAAGTTAATAAATTAAGACGAAGCGATTTTAAATGACGATTTGACAATGGGCGTTACAGAAGACTACAGTAGGCTAAGTGGCACAAATTCGACGTAAAGGTCTGATGTTTTTCAAGCCTATAGTAGGACTTGGACCGATGCCTAATGCAGTTCAATTTACGCGTCGCATAAGCTACACAATAGTGACGCATATTTAGACCGTGTGAATACCAGTTTATCGGAAGCAGTCGGAACCAGGTTCGATCCTCAGCGTGGGAATTGGAGCAGCCAAAGATAGCATGATCATGCTAGGTTTAATAAGGGGAACATTAAAGTGTCCCCGAAGGACGTTATTAACGTCTTAAGCCTGAAGTTTCGAACTCAAGAGTTATCATGGCTCACTAATGGGATACTGAGCTTTCATGAAACACATTCATAAGATGGAATTTTATGATGGACTTCAAGTACCCTATAGATTATTTGGACATACTCTGTGGGTCTACGACTCAGTAAAAGGGATGACTAAGGAACTCTGTATGGATATCACCAAGCAGGTCTTGGTCATTGACAGAACCGACTTGAGAAATGTGATGTGCTCACTGAAGGATAATGTTTTCTTAAGAAACGGAAATCTGTGGTGGAAAAACTCCCAAGTCTAGACTTGTGAAATAGAAGATAAAACCGTCCGCCATGCATTTTACTATTGCGATACATTAGAAGATACCTATTGTTTGGTATAATAATTTCGGGACAAAGTACCACAAAAAGAAGTTTTGAGTAAGCTTCTGGAATTGATTATACATGTAGTTACAATGTTGCTGAAAGAAATAAGAGCATTGGATTCGTTGTCATCATCATAATATAACTTCGACAACGCTGAATAATGTCAGAGTTCAGAAGCACTTTTAAACAAATATTTAGTAGAAAATTAAACATTACGAGATCTTTATTTTAACAATTAATCCACTAATTGAATCGTGGATTGCAGAAACCCCGCAAGTCACTATTATTCTCAAATTCAGTTTTTTAATAAGGTTGTATTATTCATACATTGACCTTTCAAGTGGTGCAGAAATCCCACACGTCCAATTCTCAGTGTATATTTCACAGCGGCAATAATTTATATTGAATTGCAGGAAATTGCAGGAACACCACAAATCAAGGACATGTGGAATTTTTCATAAACTAGATCATTTTCAGTTTGATTTTCTTCATTTTTATAAGGTTAAAACAATTTGAAAATTAAATATGCTATTCAAATAATTTTAAATTTTTTATGTTTGTGTATTTTTAGTTTACGTCCGGAATCTTTTACCGTGGAAGTCTCATCATGCCATGTTTGCAGTTTTTCTTGGGAAAGGTAAAAGCGGTAGCTTCCCGTTGCTTTCCGCACACCACACTCTCTTTCGCATCTTAAAAGATCCCAGGGGGCCCCAGCATGGAGATGAGGAGAGTGGATTTGACAAATTAGGCCCTCCGGACTTCACCGAAATTCACCGCAAAGGTTAAATATCAGTTCTGTCAGGGTTTTTGACCCGATCAGAGACCGGAAAATCTCACTTAGCCATGGCAAGAGAAGCTTTTAATAGAAAAAGAAGCGTCTTCTGCGAACCTCTGGAGAAAGAACTAAGGAAAAGGCTAGTGAAGTGCTTTGTGTGGAGTGTAGCAATGTATGGGGCAGAAACGTGGACATTACGACGAAGTGAAGAGAAGCGACTAGAAGCATTTGAAATGTGGATATGGAGAAGAATGGAGCATGTGAAATGGACAGACGAAATAAGAAACGTAGCTGTGTTGCAAAGAATGGGCGAAGAAAGAATAATACTGAAACTGATCAGGAAGAGGGGAAGAAATTGGTTGGGCCACTGGTTGAAAAGAAACTGCCTTCTGAAGGATACACGGGAAGGAATGGTGAACGGGAGAAGAGATCAGGGCAGGAAAAGATATCAGATGATAGACGACATTAAGATACATAGATCATATGGGGAGACTAAGATGAAGGCAGAAAATAGGAAGAACTGGAGAATGATGGGTTTGCAGTGAAATACCTGCCCTTGGACAGAACACTATGAATGAATGAATGTGTATTTTTTTTTAATTTTTTGGCGTAAATATAGTACATTTAAAGTTCTTTATACGATAAAAAAATTGTACTTCTCCGTCTTCTTCACCTAAAAATTGTTTTGAAGAAAATAAAATGATAGTTACTAGGCGTGACTTGTAAAAACCCTACATTTTCAGGCAATTTTTACCAGAAAACACCAAAGAAAAAAAATTAAGTTCATGTATGTCAAACAAACATTAGAATTTATTATTATGCTTTAATAAAATAAATAATCACTTCAAAATACAAAACACTTTGGAAGATAATAAGTTTTTTTGCCTCCGAAACATACTTAAATAGACATGTGGGGTTTCTGCAATTCACAATTAAATTACTCTATAATAAATTATCATTAAACTGATTAAGCGCTGTTTTAAGCTAAACTTTTATTGCAAAATTCTGACAATTAATAATTTGTCAAACTTAAGCAGAGTAGTTCTGACATACTGTTTCTCGCATTATTGTCATTGTGTTTCTCCGAATTGGCAGAATTGAATCGGATATGCATCTTTCTTCTAGCGAACTCTGTGTATTTGCGTCTTAGTTTCTCTCAAGAGGTGTAATTCGCTATCCCGGTCACATGATCAGAACTCCAGCAGTTCGTTACTCACTAATCACAAAACTGGACCGGAAGCAAGCAGTAGTGTCCATTACGGAGGATATCGAGATAAGAAATGTATCGTCATTTCTTGTCTTGATCTCCTGTAAAGATGTTTCTGATGGAGCAAGTAGTATAGAGCAAAAGAAAATGAATATGAGAAGAAGGAAGAGAAAGAATAAGAACAAGGAAAAGCTGTTAATTCATTAATGTAATGGTTAAATTACGTTTACATTCCTATGTAGGGTGTTCAGGAATAACTTGGTGCCGAATTTTTTAGGTATGATGGTTGGGTGTAGACAATAATTTTAAGTAATGGAATATCGGGTACCAGACACGTAATTTCGGCACTGTGCTTGATGCCAAATAAAATTGTCGTCTATCTGCCTGGAGGTTAGGCAGGCGCGAAGCACTTATAAGTCTACTTTCTTTGTGAAATTGACCAGAGGTATGTAGCCTAGGAAATAACGGCCGGAGTTATTTATTAGTGTTGCAATGGGTAGTATATTTATTATTTGAAGTATTTATTGGCATTTGGTATGAAATTGGGTTTTATTGTAATTTTAATAATAATAATAATAATAATAATAATAATAATAATAATAATAATAACAATAATAATAATAATAATAATAATGAGCTGCTATTTGTTTCTGTATTCTTTTTTCGTCCTAAAATTTAACGAAAGGTTAAAAATGCGTAACTAGTGAGAAGTAAATCTTGTTTCCGCTGTATTTCCGTAATCCAACTGTTTTTTTAAACCTAGAGACAAGTGAATGTTGGCCCTTATAATGATATCACTGCTGGATAGCAACAATCGAACAAAAAAATGTGACACGTACATCACACGAGGACTTTCACTGGATCAGGGGTGTATCAGCATGTGCCGATTTTTTTTTTCCGCATCGTCTCATAATCACAATTTCATTTCACCAGCTGCGGTGAGTCAATCAATCACCTGTCCAGTTCGTGGGTTAGAGAGACCTCGAAAGAGGGGTTGTGGGGAACGAACATAATGGTGATTGAAATACCCAACTACATGCGACTCACCAGTGAATTTTGTTCGTTAAATGGCTACAAACTTGTATCGTGGCAAGACAGCCAATTTTGCCTACCTGGTTTTGACTCTGCTACAACATACACATACTTGTTTTATGGATCTGTACAGTACGTCTAGGAATGGACCATCGCTGTGGTGCAATGGTTAGCACGTCTTACCGTGAAACGAGCTGGCCCGGTTGAAATCCTGGTTGGGTTTTCCGAGGTTTTTCCCTCAACCAATTGAAGCAAAATTACTGGGTTTTTCAGCGTTGGACCTCGGACTCATTTCGCCACAATTTATATACATATCATTATCAATACCTATCACAGCCCGGGTTGAGTTCTGGTGTAGCGTGCTGTATTCGTACAAGTGCGCGACCGTTCGGTGACAAATATCATTCACAAAACAGGAGTTGTAAGTACAATAAGCCTCAGACTGCGGTACAAATCTTTGGGCCCTCTTCCGTAAAAGGAAAAAAAAAGTGTAGGAATATGAGTTCTAAAGCGCCAAAACGCATAAAATAGGCATAACGTTAAAGTTCCCTTTTTTGCCTTTTCTCCTCACGTTGTTCTACCCCTAACGCATCCAGCAAGCTTGCAACTAAAATTACCCTTACGAAATAATGAAAATTGGATTGCTTGCTCATCCTGTGGAAAAACATATCATGAGAAGTGTCAAATTGCAGAATCTGATGCTGATGTTTTATATGTGATAGTTGTGCCACTTCTGATGTTGATCGTGATGATTCAAGTTGATTATATGAATAATGAATAACTTTAATTAGAGTAATTACGTTCATGTTAATGTTCAAGGTCACAGTGTAAGATTTTTCTGTCTTTATTTCATGTAAACTATTGTGTCACGGAATTAAGGTTACAGTGTCACGGAATTAAGTGAAATATCACGGAATTAAATGAAATGTGAGTGATGCTTTTAATTTTTTTTCTCTCTACGTAAACACAGCTATCAGTTATTACTTCACGGATTGTCATATTACGACGTTTGAACAAATGTTTACAGTAATGAACAATATCATTTTGTGTTTTCATATGGATATAATAAAAGGTAAAGGTATCGCCGTAACATGCCATGAAGGCACTTGGGGGTCATGGAGGTAGAGCCCCATGCTTTCCATGACCTCGACCCTAGAATGAGGTGGTGTGGTCGGCACCACGCTCTGACCGCCTTTTACCCCCGAGAAAGACCCGGTACTCAATTCAATTTTATAGAAGGCTGAGTGAACCTTGGGGCCGTTCTGAAAGTTTGGCAACGAGAAAAAATCCTGTCACCACCTGGGATCGATCCCCGGACCTTCCAGTCCATAGCCAGCTGCTCTACCAACTGAGCTACCCGGCCGCATGGATATAATAGTAATAAAATCTTATTATCTCGGAATTAGATGAGTTTACCCTACAATGCGTGCAGTTCCGCGTTGTGTAACTTTCTCCATTTTCCTGTAACTTCATCCCTCTTAGCCCCAAATATTTTCCTAAGAACCTTATTCTCAAACACAATTAGCTTCTGTTCCTCTCCCAAAGTGAGAGTTCAAGTTTCACAATCATACAGAACAACCGATAGGTAATATAACTGTTTTATAAAGTCTAACTTTCAGATTTTTGAGAGCAGATTGGATGACAAAAGCTTCTCAACCGAATAATAACACGCATTTCCTATATTTATTCTGCGTTTAATTTCTTCCTTCTTAAGGTGAAATAATGATGAAAAATTAATAAAATCCACTTAAAAATGTATTGCGACCCTGTACTGAGACTGAGCTATTCCCATGTCTATTATAAAGCTTTTGAGTCAATATGAACTAAAAATTTTGAAAATTTTGTCGCAAGGAACCTTTTCAGTGACGTCAATATAAAATATAATTTCAAAACTATTAGTCCTGATGACACCAAACTTTATACAGATGATAGTATTGTAGGCCTGTTTATGTAGTTTAAAATCAATACATTTTGGATGAAAATTATAGCAGTTTTAAAACTCACATAAGTGTTCCCTTAAAGATTGTTACAATTATGGGCTCCTTCCATTGTTCTGGTACAATTTACTTTTCCCAAATAGCAAGTACAAGCTTATAAATTTCGCTAGATAATGCGCTTCCAACCTCTTCTATTAATTCTGCTGTAATTTGATTGATACCTGGAGATTTGTACTTTTTCAGATTTTCTATCACAATTTCTACTACAGAAAACGGGTATAAATGGTTCAGCAGTTTATACTTGAATTTCGTCCCGATCATTTCTGTTTGGCTTACGTACATTTAGTAGTTGTCCAAAATAGTTTTTCCACCTGTTCAAGATGGAATGGGAGTCTGCACGCAAGTTACCATTCTCATCCTTGATCACCTTTACCCTTGCCTGTTATCCTTTCTTAAATTCCTTCATGCCCTTATATAAATCTCTAATGTCTTTATTCTTACTATTTGTTTCTACTTCATTCAGTTTTTCCTTCAAGTAATCTTTTTATTCCTAAGTGTATGACTTGCTTCCCGTCTTTCATTGAAATAAATATCTATATTCGCTTGGACTGGATTCTGTAAGAATTTCAATTTGCCTGTTTACTTCTTTCTACTACCATGCAACAATCTTCGTCAAACCACATTACTTGTTTTTACTGTAAAAATAAGTAGGTTAGATGTAAAAATTAGAAAGCAAATAATCGTTTCTCAAAATTGTATAAACCCATAATAGAAAATTAGAATTTTGCTTGCAAAAATGATTTTAATTAAATGAGTACTAAGAAATTACACTAATTATTTTCTCTTTGAATTTGAAATAATTTGAATATTTTCCATTATACTGAGTGGTTTGAGTTTTGTGGGTTCTAACACCGCGGTTAGTGTGCCAGGTCTTTAATTTTTAGTGCATATACAGAATGTATAAAAAAATGCACTAGACTTCAGGTATGAATTCTTCATATGTAACTTATACAAAAAATGTTTGTGTCAACATCGCCCGGAAATTCGTGGTTTTTAGTAGGGCTTGCAAGTATGATCATAGTGCACTTCACTACGTTTGTTTGCTGAAATTATTATGATGTACTCTGTTTACATTTCCTTAGATGAATTGTTCAAAATATCCACCTCCTGCCTGATTACAGGCCACAAGTTGTCTCATCGAGATCCGATCATGCTGCCAAATTCCTGGCATAGTTTTTATTGTCTGACAGCTTTGCAGGGTCCGTTGAGAGTTCCATCATTATACACAGAAGTCGAAAGCAACAACGACTTTAAGTGCTCGCATAGAAAGAAATGCAATGGGTTGAGATCCGGTGACCGTGGAGGCCAAGCATCTAGAGTGACAGTGTATGAATTTTCTGCCTACAAGTAAGCAAGGTAACCGCGTTCTGAAGTTTATCCTAACTTCTTCTTTATTAAATCTCAAAATAGCTTCCATTCTAAACTTAAAATGTCGATGAAAACATGGTGAATTCTCTTCACATTAAAATAACACACTTTTATAATTTTATATTCTGCAACACATTATACAAGAAGTAAATGGAACTTATGCACACATTACACTGAATAAAATCTCAATTGTATTATTTTTTTTTCTTACTATACTGGGTTGTATTGAATTGTATTTATCTACTAGCTACCAGACGAAATAACATACATGGGTCATTTAATAATTAGTGGCAACAATGTTTGTATGTGGCGCTATCAGCGATAAATGATGCAAGCTGATAACAATGAGAAAGAAGAGCATCTGATGTGTGTTATCTGTGAGTTTGAAGACAATCTCATTTATAAGATATTTATAGTGGGTTTAATTTGTAGACTGTTATCTGTAGCGCTCTAAAATGTTTAACAAATACGAACAAAGATGCTTCATTAAAATTCAGATTGCAAGAGGCAAGAATGCTCGACAATGCCATACAGCATTACTCGAAGCTTGTGGTAGAGAGACTTCACCATTTCGTACCGTGGCTAGGTGGACACATGCATTTCGCAAAGGGAGGGAAGATGTTCATCAAAAACGTCGAGCTGGCAGACCACAATTGGGAAGTGAAGATGTGCATGTGAACGCTGTAAGAGCACTGAAGAACACCGTTGTAGGACTTGTATTGAACTAGCAAGGGAAGTTTGAATTGCTACTGGTACGATTCTTCACATACTACTTAAGAAGAATTTAAAGACGAGGAAAATCTGCGCTCAGTAGGTTCCACACTATCTTAAAGAGGAAAACATGTGGCAGAGAATGGAAACAGCGAGATTGCACTTAGAACGCTATAAACGTGAAGGCGAGCGTTTCCTTCGACATATCATAACTTTAGGTGAAACCTAGGTTCAATGCTACTAACCAAAATTGAAGAGACAATCAAATGAGTGGCGGCATAATGATTCCCCACGGCCAAGAAAGTGTCGGCAAGAACAGGATCCACTTAAAGTTATGTTCATTGTTGCTTATGATTTTGACGGTGTCCTTGTCACTTAGTCAGTTCCTGCGGGAAATCATGTGAATGGTAGGCTACATATTACAGTTACTTCTAGAACACCATTTACGACCAGCTGTGCGTCGTAAACATCCAAATCTCCTGAATTCTCATCCTATTGTGCTACATCAGGGGTTCTCAACCTTTTGAAGATTGTGAGCACCGGCCCCATGTAATACTAAATGAGCGAGCACCATGAAATCGAATAGGTTCAATAGGCCTACATGAGTACATAAATAAAATGAAAAATAGACAAATATTATTTTTGAAACACTCGCCAGATAAATGATATCTTTGAACTCAAAATTTCGGTAATACCCAAGGAGAAGTCGCTTGTAGCTGCACATAAACAGTACTATGTGAATTAGTTATTCGCGATCTTACCTTGTTCTTGATGTATTTCATAAGTGAGAAAGTTTTTTTTTTTTTCATTTATATACATTGTCACGAACATGGACAAACATCTGAGAATAATAGTCCGTAGTATTTCGAGCCTTTTTGTATCTTCTGCTCCCCAAAGGCTATGAAATTCTCTTTGTAAGCAAATATTTCATCGCTAGGGAGAACTGGAGATCTATCAGTTGAAGTTCCACACGAACAGCCATATTATTCTTTTGAATAATTTTTATTTTTCTTATTAATTCCACACTGTATTTAAAAGGGTTAGGACCATGAAATACGAGAAAGCCTATCAGGTCTCTAACATATTTTAATGGATAGATAGAGACACTATTTATTCCGGCGCTTACTACAAAGTTTGAATTGAAAGCAGAACCTCAGGATCATTTGTGCTCTCGAGCACATTTTAACTTGCATAACGAGAGCACCAAATGTCTTTAAAAGAGCATCATCGTGCTCGCGAGCACCAGATTGAGAACGCCTGTACTACATGATGGTGCTCGCTATCACATAGCTGCCCCTGTGGTTAATTTACTTCGCAGACGGAACTGGGAAATTCTGAAGTATCCTCAATACTCCCCAGATATGAGCCCATATGTCTTTGGAGTTCGCTTTAGAACCAGACAGGCCATTATACAGTAGCAGCAGTAGAGCAGTCTGTTTGAAGTTTACTACAACAAGACGCTGTGGATGGCATCCGTCGTCTCCCTGAGGTGTGGAGGCAGGTTCTTCATGTTGGAGGAGATTACTTCTGAGCACTGCAACAATGTGACTGTTACAAAAACGTTTTCTTTGTTGTTAATTCAAATGTTGCCACTAATTATTGAATGATCCACGTATAACCATCATCATCATCATCATCCTTCATGCATTAGGAAATTGATTCCTGTAGCAGCTACTGAAATTGGTCCATCCATCTTTTGGCTGGTCTTCCAATATCTCTTCTTCCCCGAGGTTTATATTTCCAAAACTTATATGGTATCCTGTCCTCCTGCATCCTTGAAATGTGAGACATCCATGTATTTCTATATTCTTCTATTTTGTTGTTTAATTCATATATCTCAAGTTCTTCTCTTATTTCTTCGTTTCTTTTATGTTCTATTTTCCTGTAACCTGCTACGCTTCTCAAAAATTTCATCTCATTTGTTTGTAATCTAGAGGCATCTCTCTTTTTCATAACCCATGTTTCGCACGTATAACCATGTGTACACTAATTTCGTAGGAGGGACTGTGGTAAATTTTCTACCTACAAGTAAGGAAGGTAGATGTGCTAAATTAAAATCTCAATATAAATTCTTCTATATTAAACCTCAAAATAGCTTCCGTTCTAAACTTAAAATGTGAATTCAAACAGGTTATGTTAACATATAAACTCTCTTCACATTAAAATAGCACAGTTTTGTGATTATTTCTGCAATCTATTATGTAACAAGAAGTAAACTGGACTTACGCACACATTAGGCCTACACTAAATAAAACTGAGCACTGATGCGCAATAAAGTAATATATTTCACTGAGCTACATACACTCAAATAGAAAAGCCCGACTCCTCGAGTGACGTCACACAACTTACATTACGTCTGGTATAGATCGAGAAGGCATTGACTATAGTCATGATTAGACATCGGATTTTTAGGCACTAAAAATTGCAGTTTTAGGCGCCTAAAATAAGCTCAAAATTTGTAAAATTAGGCTCTATTTTAATGAAAATAGGCATTTTAGGCACATCAAGGTATCATACTTATTTCTTTCACTGAAATTTTTAGTTATACACTAAAATACGCACAAAAAAGTATGTTTAAACATTAAAAAAGAATACTATATTATATTTATAAACAGAGCTGCACAAATTTAATATATTGAAACTAATGAAATAATGATTATTGATATCAAGATTACTCATTTTAAGTTATTGAAATTCAGTTCCATGCTCAGACTTTATTATAATTATCTGCACAGTACACCACCAGAATTTTTTCTAAATTCACCACAGTTAACCTTTGCCTTTTGTCACTGAGAATCATTTTGAAAGCAGAAAAACTTCTTTCAACCGAAACTGTTGTGAGAGGCGCAAATTTTAAATTAGGTACAATAGAAACATCAATACTTAATGGAACATTTACACTTTCCCCCGATATCACTCTTGATACTTTTTCCAACAATGAAAATCCTACATTCTTATTTAATACGTTGTCCCATTTATTTTTAACTTTTTTCCCAGTTTCGCCCAAAGCAGAATGTATGTTCACTTGAGCTTCCTTTACTATTGCTATTTGGCTACAAAGAGATTGTTTTTCACGTTCTAATTGTTCAATGCTTGCAGGTATGTAGGCAATATCGTTTTTCACTCGTGATTCATTCAGACAATCTTTCACTGCTTTCACACACGCTGCACTATCAGTTTCAGGTAATTTATCAATAACTGTGACCACTTCTTTAAAATACTTAGAATAATACACCACTGACTGAATCCAGGTTCCCCCATCGTGTAACAACTGGCTGAGGTGGGAGTGGGATATCTGGAAAGTTCTCTCTGAATATTGAAATCCTGGATGGGGCTTTACAAAAACATTTTTTTGTGTTAGAAATAAACGAATTGACAAGAGGAAATTCATTCCGGATTGTTTCAGAAACCCTGTGAAGGCCATGTGCTAGACAGGTTACATGCGTGAGGTTAGGATAAAATGTTTTAAGAAGTGGAGCTGCAGCAACCATGTATGAGGCAGCATCAGTACAAAACAACAGAACTTTAGAATCGTCTATATTACCTGAGTATAAAGACTGTAGGCCTTTATTTACAAAATAAGCAATGGCTTGGCTATTCACTTTCGAAAGTTCCTTAACACATACGTGGTGTGGAATCGAAGGTCCATCAGGAATAAGTTTTCCTACTACCATATTTGCTATATACCTATTCATAGGATCTGAGGTTTCATCCACAGAGACCCATATGTAAGAATCACCTATATCCTCCCGAATGGAAGCTAAAGTTTCATTGTATATTCTGTCTAAGTAATTTTTTCTTAGGGTCGACTCAGATGGGATATTTTGTTTGCAGTATTTTTGTAAAAACTGTCTTAAAACCGGATTTTCAATTGCATTCCAGGGAATGTTAGCAGCAACAAACGCTCTGGTTAAATCAGCATAGAAATTGCTGCTGAGATTGGATGAAGTAGGCTGTGTTAGTAAAGTTTGTTGCAGTTGATTTTTCTGCTGAGCTTTAGCCTTATGAGCCGCTCCTTGCACATGCTGCTTTAGGTGGCACTTCTTTTCTTGCGAAATCTAAAAATGTAAAGTAAACTGAATTAAAATAAAATCCTAATTGTTGTATTGCCGTATTTCTATCACAAAGTTAGTGGGTTCGAACAATCAAAATTTTAATGACCTGCAAATACTTTAACTATCGGAATTTAAAAGGTTAAAGTGTAGTGGTCTTAAAAAGAATTATACCTCAGGATAGCTCAGTCAATGTATATAAATATTATAGGCCTACTCATTAAAATTAATAGAATTTATATATTTCAACTATTGTTACATACCTGTTTGCTACAAATCTTGCAGAATATTATTTTTCCATCATAAGTGAATTCTGAATATTCTGTTAGCCATTGCCGGATCAATGTAGATTTTGCACTTATATTTTTCGGCATTATCGCGTTAAACTTCACAGGAAAACGTCATACCGCTCAAAACTTCTCAACACAAATAAGGTGAGGGAAAGAGCAACTGCTAACGAGCATTCAAATGAACCGTTGTTATTGAGATTCAATTGGACAAAAATACAAAGTTCCACTTATTGTTGCATTTCCTGGTAGTGTTAACACTAGGAGGGCCATTCTTTTAAATATTTTGTAACGGTTTACCCTACTAATTCGCAGTTTTACGACTTTTCATAAATATTTCAAAAACACTCTTTCTCCAAAAATTATGATTTTATGACACTCTGAAGGGCAGTACAGCTAATCGGTTTCAGACCGAAAACAGTCATTTTCGTAGTATAGTATATCTCTGAATCGGTAGCAGCACATGTGATTGTTGCCTGCTTCAAAACTAAGGTTGGTTCTTTGTCGGCATTTATGCCTCCAAACATGTTAAATTCGGTGAAATCTATTGCGAGTGTCGTGAGATTCAAAACATTTTGTTTCCTTTATCAATGGTTTCATGGCCGGTGTGAAGCAAACTTTCCACTTTTTAAATGCCTTAAATTTCGCAGTGAATGCATGTATAAATTATAAAAAGTAAGAGTAAAATGCGAAACTTTACAGTGAGTTAGGCATTTTTAGGCGAATATTAACAAATTAGGCTCTAATAACCGTTTTAGGGCATTTTAGGGCACTATAAAACTCTTTGAATACCTTTCAATTTCCATGAAACACAAATATTAATAATTATTTTTACTTTTCTCCTAAAAAAACAAAATAGGCATTTGCCCTAGAATCCGATGTCTGGTCATGATATAGAGCTAGGATTTTTATGTAGTAAGAGTTAAGAATGACGCCGAGTATAGTTGAGTCGATGTGATGCCGGATAAGAAGGTTTTAAGCCTGGTTGACAAGACTCGAAATGCAAGAAAAGTCACAAGGACTAGACAATGCAGCGTTTAAACCCCCCGCTGTTTTGTAAGTGGTGGTTAAGAGGATTAAAGTTCCTTAGCACTAACTAATGGAAACTAGAGCTAGGATTCGTATGTAGTAAAAGCTAATATTTGTAGTCGGTATAGTAATAAACATGCAAGCCATACTCCCCACTCATACTTGCCATTCTTGTCATTCACTACTTCCATTAGTTAGCGCTAAGGGTCTTTAATCCTCTTAACCACCACTTACAAAACAACGGGAGGTTTAAAAGCTGCATTGTCTAGTTCTTGTAACTTTTCTTGCATTTCGAGTATTGTCAACCAGGTTTAAAACCTTCTTAACCGGCGTCACATCGACTCAACTATACTCGGCGTCATTCTTAACTCTTACTACATATAAATCCTTGCTCTAGAAGTACCTACAAGTGAAATAATTCAATCAATCCATGGCGCGAACAGCCTATGAAGGGCCAAGGCCGAACAGTCAGCTGCTACCTCACGTCCACATTCCGTAACAGAAATGAACGATCATCCAATCAGAATGAAGGTATCTGTCGTGTGGTCAGCACGATGATCCTACCAGCCGTTACTGTACAGCTGGGTTTCGAAACCGGACTTCGCTACATATCGTAGCTCCCCAAATTCATCACATGTTCGGTGAGCACAGGTGCCATTCGCTGGTCGAAATTTCATGATAAAATTCCTTCCTCATGAGGAATCGAATTATTACGCATTCCCTAACGCGAATCCTAGATATGGTGCCTTAGGCCATGATGCTACGGCGCGGGACATGTGTGTGAAATATGTTTACAAATAAAAGGATACTCGAGTATTTAAATACGTTATATGAATTGCTCTGTTATTTATAGTCAATAGAATTGATGATAGCGAAATCGTATATTGGTAATGAGTCCGAGGATTTTCCATAAGATTACCTGGTATTCCATTTACAGCAGGGGAATAACTCGAAATAAAACAACCAGGTAATCAATTCAAGCGGTATTCGAACCCTCGTCCAAGAGCAGCCTCAGAGCACGAGTCCCGCTCGCTAATCTCTAGCCAATGCCGGTGGTTGGTTATTTTACTGGTTGAGTTGTGTGTATGACGAAAATATTTTGTTGGTTAATAACACCCATATTTTCACACACTCTGTCATTTTAATTAAAACTTTTTATAATTCAATTATTTCATTAGCGGGTGAAATGGCTAAGCATACAGACAGACAAACAATATAAAACACACTTTCTCTAATCTGACTGGATAATGAAAACGCTCATTTCTATGGAAATTTACAATAATTTGCTTTTACAGTATCACAGTTTTTCTTCGCCGTACCGGTACTCCATGTAATGAGAAAGAAAAAGTTTCCTCTTTTTCTTCAGTTCCAGTACTAGGACAGCTTTTCTTACGATTTAGTCTATCAGTATATCTATTCTCAGCTTCTTTTAGTGTCTTCATAGACTTTATATGATTGTACTCATATTGTCGAACTTTAGAGGCACCATATCTTGATGTAGGCTACCTTCAGACGTTCGCACTATCATTTCATGTTTAAATATAGCTATTTCCTGCCAGGCTGTAAATGCTTAATTTCATCGCATATCATAGATTCTTTTTCTGCCAATTCCTCTTGATCCCTCAACTTGTCTCAGAAATCTAATTTCCACTTTCGGCATGCGACAGAGTTGATTTTCGCTTGTGATCCATTACTCACACCCGTAAAAATTATATACTGTATATAGCTGAGAAAAAAATAAAAGATGGAAACGTAACTGAAATTTTATAAGAATTGTATATTATATGGTGTATAAATGGAAATGGAAATATAAAATATAAATATAAAAATTGGAGATTTATCCTTCGAAGGGGTGGAAAAATTCAAATATCTTGGAGCAACAGTAACAATATAAATGACACTCGGGAGGAAATTAAACACAGAATAAATATGGGAAATGCGTGTTATTATTCGGTTGAGAAGCTTTTATCATCTAGTCTGCTGTCAAAAAATCTGAAAGTTAGAATTTATAAAACAGTTATATTACGGTTGTTCTTTATGGTTGTGAAACTTGGACTCTCACTTTGAGAGAGGAACATAGGTTAAGGGTGTTTGAGAATAAGGTGCTTAGGAAAATATTTGGGACTAAGCGTGATGAAGTTGCAGCAGAATGGAGGAAGTTACACAACACAGAACTGCACGCATTGTATTCTTCACCTGACATAATTAGGAACATTAAATCCAGACGTTTGAGATGGGCAGGGTATGTAGCACGTATGGGCGAATCCAGAAATGCATATAGAATGTTAGTTGGGAGACCGGAGGGAAAAAGACCTTTGGGGAGGCCGAGACGTAGATGGGAGGATAATATTAAAACGGATTTGAGGGAGGTGGGATATGATGATAGAGACTGGATTAATCTTGCACAGGATAGGGACCGATGGCGGGCTTATGTGAGGGCGGCAATGAACCTTCGGGTTCCTTAAAAGCCATTTGTAGTTAAGTAAGTATGGTGTATATGTATTTTCAATGTGCACTTACATAAAAACAGACATGCGTACATACATGCACAGGTACGTACATACATACATACATACATACATACATACATACATACATACATACATACATACATACATACATACATACATACATACAGTCAGCCAGCCAGCCAGCCAGCCACCGTCGTGGCTCAGTCGGTTAAGGCGCTTGCTTGCAGGTGTGAAGTTGCGCTCGGGCGCAGGTTCGATCCCCGCTTGGGCTGATTACCTGGTTGGGATTTTTCCGAGGTTTTCCCCATTCATAAAGTGGATGCCAGGTAATCTATGGCGGATCTTAGGCCTTATCTCGCTATCACCAATCTCATCGACGCTAAATAACATAGTAATTGATATAGGCGTCGTTAAATAACCAATTAAAAATACATGCATATATAAATAATAATAATAATAATATTATTATTATTATTATTATTATTATTATTATTATTATTATTATTATTATTATTTATGCTGGCGAAGTTAAGGCCATCAGGCCTTCTCTTCCACTTGGCCAGAAACAAAAGATGATACAGTTTTACAGACTAATATTAACACTAATAAAAAATTTAGTCATACAAGCACAAGTTGAGTAAAATAATACAAACATACTAAATAATAATTACCCCAAAATAATATAAGGCTAGAAGTTACATTCAATGAATATGCAAGCGGTAAGTGAACCAATATTACAAATTACAAGAATAACAAATTCAAATGTAAATTATAACAATACAACACTGAAGAAAATTACATATATACACACATACACACAAAGGATAATTAAACATGAATACTGGTCACGTGTTTAAACAATTTACTTTTAAATTGCAATATCGTTCTACAGATCGTGAGGGAGCTGGGTACATACATACATACATACATACATACCTACATGCATACATACATACATACATACATACATACGTACGTACGTATGTACGTACTGTACAGTCGCCCTCGGTAGCGTAGTTGGCATAGCGCTGACCTTATATGCTCGAGGATGCGGGTTCGACCCCGGCCGAGGTCGATGGCATTTGAGTGTGTTTAAATACGACAGGTTCATGTCAAAGGTCAGATTTACTGGCATGTAAAAGAACTCCTGCGGGACAAAGTACCGGCCCGCCGGCTACGCTCATATAATCTCTGCAGTTGCGAGCGTTGTTAAATAAACCATAATTTAAAATGTTTACATACATACAAACAAAACTTTTATTATCGTTCAAACTCAGATTTATATGTAAAATACATGCTGCCAATGAGGCCTACATTCTAGAACTCATGCAAAATTAATTTTCTCTGACATTATACTGTATATTGATTGACGAATTTACTTGTGTTTAATTGTACCTTTAATTGCATGTTTCGATGAAAAATTCATTAACAGACCAGCACTTCTCTTTATGGCAATGGCTGCTGGAAGGAAAATCTAACATCTGATGCTGAGAGTCTGTATATACATTTGACAACTCTACTATTTTCAGTTTTTATAATGAATCGGTATCAGCATAATACGGCATAGAAAAAACATTGTCACTGTATGTAATATTCTTTAGCGACAGAAGTGAGCTAGGCTAAAAGTTTTGCTGAGTTCTTGTTTGTCAACTGTCCCAAGACAGATTTGAACCTCATAAGTGACATCAATAAGGCATCACTCATGAAGAAACTAAGCCAGGATATAATGGGTTAGGGTGGCAAGTTCCTTTTCCCCTTCATTGCGTACATCGCTAACTAGTAACATATTTCACTAATCAGACTTCAGATGTATACAAACAACGTCCTTCCTCTGAACATATCGACAAGTGAGATGTATTGCTTGATAATAAATGTACAGTAAATATCAGCCAGAACTTCAGTCAGAGGTATTTTGTTGACTGATGTCTCCAAATATATTTTATTACATGCTGCAACAAAAGAAATAGACAAATTCTCTGGCATTTCGCTGCGCCTATCCTAACTATGATGCTGTAATTCATAATGAATATTTTAGTACATATTTGTGCATATGTGCATTGTATTTCAGTATTTTCTTTTTTGGGCATACTATAATATATACAAGGTGATTCAGAACTTATGTTACAGAAGAATATGTTAGAGAATACTAAAAGAAACATTTTTCTTTAAGCAACGTATATCCTATCTCGTACCGGTGCATCACTGCACTTGTTTCAATGTTGTGGCTGGTAGGCAATTATTCATGTAAGAGCAATGGCTTTACTCTCTGCTGGTTGAGCTTTCAATGAAAAGGAACAGTCAATGACATTTAACAACTTGTGCATTACAGAAGAGCTTGGAACCGACTCCTCCTTTCTCATAAACAATACTTGCATCGCCGAAACAATGACTGCCGCATCCATTCAAACATGCCAGGTGTTTACGTATGGTATTACAGAGTCGACAATCCGTGGAAGAAAATCATCGACCTGGTCTACAGGTGTGGCGTACACTAAGGTCTTCAGATCTCCACAAGAAGAAGTCAAGTGGATTAAGCTCTGGCGATCTTGCTGGCCATGGGACGGAACCTTGATAACCAATCCATCTGTCACCAAAATGTTGCCGTCTGCTTTTGTCTTCCCGCAAGACTGAAGTGCGCAGGAGCTCCGTCATGCTGGAACAATATCCTGGTGCGTAGGCTACTGCAAGCGGTGCCTTTTCCAATAAAACGAATAGGGTGTTTTCCAGAAAGTCCCTGTAATTTTCTTCCCTTAGGCGATTTACCATGGCTTGTGGACTGAGACAATGACGCATCAATGCGCATAGCAACAACAAACAATAACAACATGGCAAGCAGCCACAACATTAAAACAAGTGTAGCGACGTACCGGTGCGAGATAGTACCGAGCCCCTACAGCCGAGGCTGCACAGAAGTTTAGAGTAGGGACAAATTGAAGCTTGCGTCCGCCGCCATGCTTTGGGAGAAGCACCGGCTAGCAGACGGCTGCACTATACAATGCTGAATGTTTAATATATATGTTTGGTGTCTCTTATAAATCAATCTGAATGGATAAATGAAAAAAAAGATCTTATTAACATTTAAAGCGACCACGTTAAATACATAATCAAGCTTAGTTACAGTTAGTTTGACATGAAACGAAAGAAAACTGTAACAATTTGATACTTAACTAAAGATGTTGTATAGTTATTTGACAACATATAGAGCGAACAGAAATACAAATGCATATTGTAGTAATAGTTTAGATGAAAAGAAAATTATTAGTATTAACTATTATTAACAAAACACTGCCTCTAAACATGTTTGCTTTGATATGGACGAGAAATGAACAATTATTATTTATTCGCTTCCATATCGCATAATATAGGCCTACACCTGTAAAATAGAAACACGTACCTAATGTTTTAGTTCGAAATATAAGTAGGCCTATCGTTCAATAGCTTACTATCACAGCTGTAGTATGAAATAAACGTCACATGCATGAATTAGTCAATTAGTCACATAATAGAATTCAGGCCTAGTGTACAGAACATCTTGCCTATTGATTCATTATTGTTATTATTATTATTATTATTATTATTATTATTATTATTATTATTATTATTATTATTATTATTATTATTATTGACTCCGTTAAATATTGTCTTACAACATTTCTATGTAAAGTCGTGTTGTACTGGTAACCTTAAGCTGTGTGCTAACATCTGCTCTTTATGTAGTACTTTCTTTTGTTTGGTTATTTAATGACGCTGTATCAACTACTAGATTATTTAGAATGGATGGTATTGATGATAGCGAGATGATATTTGGCGAGACGAGGCCAAGGATCCGCTATAGATTACCTCATATTCACCTTACGGTTGGGGATATAAGAAAAAACCCAACCAGGAAATCAGCGGGAATCGAACCCGCGACCGAGCGCGACTCCGGACCGACAGTCCTTAACCCACTGAGCTAGGTCAGTAGATCTTTATGTACTTTTATGGTCAATTTAACAAGTTTAAAATATGATTCTCGGGAGGAATCTGGAATCCATTTTCTAAAATATGTTCCTATAAGTGTAGAAAGATTGTACAAGTGTTCTACTTCTAGAGCACATTGTTTTCACACGATGTAAGAGTGGGTGGTAATATGCCATTGATCTGTCAACATCTGTATAATCGCTCTTTCACTTAAGCGGCATATTTCTCTAATCTCAGATGATGGTATGACAAGACTCCCATTATTCTTTCGTTATAAAAAATAAAAGAGATTTTGTTTGCTGCTGGTAGGCTACGTACCATAAATTGAGTCTTTATATTTATTACACCATATTTTTCTTAACGATTTAACAACTAAGCCAACAATAAATACAATCACATTTTGACAATATTAAATATGTCATTGAGAATGATGTAAGAATGAGGGAATTGCAATCAATGTCTGCAGTAGAAGAGTCATATGGCCTCTGATTCTCAAAAGACTGAGGATTATTATTACAGTGCGTTAGGTGTTTGGAAAATACCATTGGGTATATAGACATTTTTAGAGGACATCCCTCTCTTTGTAATATAATTTAAATAAATTATTTACGTATTTTCTAACGTATATAAAATAACATAAGTAAAAATATTCCATGTATTCGGTCTTAGGAAATAGAAATAACCTAATAAGTATATTTATGAGCAATATAAGGCGTTCTTATTTAAAACAATGCTCAGTTACAATATTTAGATTTACTTCTGTTATTTTATGTTATACGTTAGAAAATACGTAAATAAGTTTAGTTATATTACAGTGAAGGAGGAAATCCACTAAGAAAACGCCTATATATCCAATGGTATTTTCTAAACTCCGAATGCTTTATAGAAACAGCCATTCGTGCTCCCCAAACATGGCGTCGCGCGAACCTGCGCGAGAGGTTTCAAATTTGTACACGACACCAGCGCCAATTGTGTGTCTAGATATATAACTACAACGTCTTTGGATAGGACACACACTGCTTAATGAAAAATGTTTTTAGTATCCTCTATATATCATATTTTTCTGTAACATATGTTCTGAATCACTCTGTATATGTAAATTTGGGATCATATTAAACATTAGTTTTCTATACAGTACAGTAACTGTTTCATTGCATTATTTTCTGAACGTTTAAAGACGAAACATCATTTTTTAAATCCGTAGACAAATTAGTTCTGAATTATGAACTATAACATCTGGCTAATCAGAAATCAGTTACTTTGTATCTCCTTTAAACGGTTGGTTCAAACATCTACAGGAAACTTTTCTGAACTCTGTTATACTGGGAATATTAGATTTCATTTCTAAAATAGGAACGAACACCTGTAAGAAAGAATTCAGTACCTTAAGAATGACGAGTAAATGTTTTGAATTATTTTAACATTATCAAAAAATTTCTGGTAAATTTTGTCTGAAAATCTACTCTGTGACATGTTTCTTTAATGTAACCGTAAATATGGGACAAAAGTCTTACTCCTTAACAACCTGTTTATAGAAAACCACATTAAGGATTTTATAGACCTTAAAAAATTCACCGTTTCATCCAAGTTTGAAATTACGAATCTCGGACCTACGGTTAGCATTGTAACCACTCGAGAACGAATATATTTGTTGAATTTTGAGGGTAGAATCTCATTTGCTTATGCGAAGTACCTTCGAATATGAATATAGTTATTTTGAGTTTATATTCCTTACTATTTTGTAATTACTAGACTTCGTGGAATTGCCACGAGAATCGTAAGGTTTACTACGCACGCGGTATAGACTGTATGAGAAGGGGGCGTGCAACGGATGGAGTATGCCTCTTATGTAAACACTAAGCAGTATACTGCGGTTACAATAAAATCTGTATCCTGCATTCAAGAAATATAATGAATGATCATTGAAGTAGGAAACATCTAAACATGTAAATACATAATTATTTTGCAGTGAGATATATTAACTCTTAAAATTTAATGTAATATACTCACATCATCCTTGAATATGTGCATTGAAGTGAAGAGTTACGTACATTTTGAGCGACTGCAAAGTGAACCTCCTCCGATGGTCACTTAAACAGTTTTTATATTGGGAAAATGTACGTTCAACATTACACGATGTAATAGGTGCGTATTTGAAGAACGGAAAGTCACTACTTTTTAGTATACCAACTTCAGATGTCTTGTCGTGACCTGATAGTACATCATTTATAATACGAAGTTATGTATAGGCAGAATTTTAGCAATAATGTTTCTCAACTTACATTTCACTTTTTCTTAAATTAATGAATTGTTATTTTGGATAACGGTTTGTGATACTTTATACACTATATAAAGGGCTTCTGAGAGTTGTAGTTTAGACGATTCTAATAGGGTACGATTTTGAAATTAAAATCAATGAACAGAATATCTTCTAATAGCTGTTCAGAAGGTAATGATTTTACAGCTGCAACAGCAGAACTGTCTGTGCTATCCAGTGCATCAATTACCTCCATTATTTTTCCGTAATGTTCTGCATAATAATTAACAGCATCCAACCACGTTTTCCAACGGGTCAAGACTGGCTGCGAGGGTAAGGGTATTCCAGGGGCAATTGTTTGGAACAGCAACACTCTCATCATAGTATATTTGATTGAATTCTTGTCTGTATTGAACAAATGTTAAGCTTTAACTATTCCAATCACAGTAATGCAAAAACAAGTTCGTACGTAGGTATACATTAGCTGTAGCTGCTCTATCTATTTTGACCGGTCACAAATCTTAACATGAACTGCTTATACTACGAGACCGGCAGGTCGCTCACCTCTTCTATACTACCGTACATCGGCAACCTGATTGCATGCTGCGTGTGGCAATTCAACGAAGTCTAGTAATTACGTAAAAAGCAAAGAAATCAATCGATATTGCGATTGTTAAATAAGTTTCATGATATTAAATTTAGAATTAAAGAATCTATAGCTTACTAAAGAATGTTAAAAACCAAAAAGTTGTGTATAATTAATTCATTGATTACTTATGTTTTGAATATTACTCGACCAAGGCTAGTGGAGTCCTGCAGCCCGAAGCGTCACTTGTACTTCTCCTGCGTTCGTATAGCGTCATTGCGATAGTTCACATTACGCCCGCGTTTCCACTCGCCTCGGTCGAGTAATACCGATAAATTTTGTTTTTGCAGTTTTACATGGGGGCTTCATACAGCCTACTTTCATGTTATTATTGTCAAAATTATTGTAGCCTACTTCATATTAGGCCTATGTATGTTTGTACAACATTATTAAGTATCAATAAAATGCGTCCTATAGTTTGAAAGAAAATGGTTATACACGAACTGACAGAGATGGCATGGCAATTTTATCTTATCAGGGATACTGCAAATTTATATTCTCATAAAATATCTCGAATCACCGCCTCAACGCAACAAGAGGAATACGTTGCAATTTATAAACGCGTGGGTTCGATCTCACTCAAGTAGACGGGATTTTCTTCTCGTCATCGCCTCTTCAAATGCTCTGGTCACACCCAGTTTCTTATCAGATCGGCACTAGGGTTATAGGGATGAAACAAGTGCATATCATACAACTATATAGTCACAAACATACACCTCCCTATTCCCATATTGTGATAATAATAATAATAATAATAATAATAATAATAATAATAATAATAAACCAGGAAGGGCTCGGTAGCGTTGCGTTGCAAGCCGAAAGTTTATAGGTTCGATTCCTGACGGGATCATAGATTGTCTAAATAATTGGTCTAGCCTATTTCTTCCAACCGCACTGTAACCCTGGGATTTATTCAGCCTGTCTCAGAAATTAGTAGCAAGGATATTTCCTTGGGGGTAAAGGCGACAAGCAAATAAGACTGGTATCTCTACTGCTACTAATGCCGATTGTCTAGAATAAGTGGGAGTCTTAACTTCCTGCTACCTTGTCGGCCCCCATGGGATACCTTTCTTCGCCTTTTAATAAACCAGATACGTTGGTCACTTCAAAACAAAGGCGTTCATATTTGTATCAGTCAGTCGTCCTTAGTGATACAGTACTGTAGACAGTTACCATGTTTGCCATTAAGCCCAAGTTTCTGGGGTTCACACCCTGCCATTAGGCTTGGATTCTTAAGGGTGATAAAAATTCTTAGCATGATTTCCTTCGGAGGGGAAGTACAATTGAGAAGGTCTGTATGGTAAGTAAAAATATTCCCTCTCTGAGTGAGAACTCCAGATAAAATTTATCCATCCACGTCACAATAGGCCCATAAGGTTGGCCTACGTATAGGTGAGTTTGTTTCCCCCCTATTCTTAATCTATACTTCAGGGTAAAACCTGCCCAAAGCGCACGCAAAATAGACAAAAAAAAATATATAACGTGCTTCCTCAGGAGTTTAAGTTCTGCACTATCGATAGCTCAAAACCATGCAGATGCAATTAACAGACATTTCTGTGATTTTTTAATATAAAAATACACTGAATTGCTTTGAAATATCTTCAGTTCTCAATAAAGAACTACAGTACTTGAAGCACAGAAAACAACCCTTTTGAATTCAACACGTAATGTTAGGAATGAGGTATAAAATGGGTACTGGCCGGTTGGTTAATCTCCAGTTTAATAATAATAATAATAATAATAATAATAATAATAATAATAATAATAATAATAATAATAATAATGCAGTAACAACAATAATAATAATAATAATAATATGAATGTTTAGATATTATCCCAGATCTTATTTAGTTTATTCTATGCCCATTTTCGTACATCCGTTTTCACTTTTTGAACAGATGTAACAAGAAATAATTTTATAAGAGAATAGTAGGGGCCTATGGGATATAAGGGTGGCGAGCATAGCCTTAACACATAGAGAGAAGGAAAAATGCATTAGAGTTTCTGTGCAAATCGTCTTCTATTAGTGATAAATTGACAACTTGATCTGAGAGGGAGTGAAGAAAAATTTATCTCGCTAGATAACGTCATTCACATGTCCCTTTGTGCACCAGTGATCAATTATTTTATGTTCAATTTATACCGTTCACTATTGGTAATGTATATCTTTCGTGATAGTTCTACCAGGTTCTACTTTATATTGATGACAAGCTTAAGATGCTCAGCACACTTCAAATATCGTGCCACTATGTGGCAACAGAGCTTCGACTAATGATGACAACATGTCGCTTAAGCTCAGAAATAGACTTAAGGGTATTCCACAACATATACAACGTTTCGGAACTACATGCATGTTCCATCATCAGGGCAAATGTGTGTGACCAGAAGAGTCGCCTACTTCGTTGGACCCGTTATATCTGGTTACTCGTAACAACTCAATGAGAATCCGTTATTCCTTATAATGTAAAAATAACTAACTACTAAACTCAAGTTCCAAATGAGACTTCCAAGAAATATATAAAATAATATGATGATAATATAATAATTGTATATAAAAGAGAAACAAATAAATTAATTTGATATCTACAAAAAATACTAATAATAATAATAATAATAATAATAATAATTATTATTATTATTATTATTATTATTATTATTATTATATTCAGCCGTTTCTGAGATAGAAACGTGTCATTTTATGAACTAAAGTTTAGTTGATATTAGACTGTATTATGAAGATAATATGCTATTACTGTGTGTAGGCCTACTAGGAAACGAATTTGCTATTTGCCTGCTATGAGTGGAGATCCTGTTGTCATGAAATTGTTCGACGGTTTTTCTTTTTTTGACGTGAATACGTCTATAAGTTCTGTCCATTACTGCGGTGTAGAGTTGCCAACCCTCCCGTATTTCCTTGGATCTCTCGTATTTGCCCCTAATTTTTAACAGTCTCCCAGCTCCCGTATTATTCTTCTCTTTGAACATTTTTCTCCCTTATTTTTGCATAGTGTGAAAATGATTATTCTAAACGTTTGATTTTGGCGTGACTAATGATAGTTTATGTGATGAGTTTTGTTGTCCAAGAGATGCATTAAAATGTGCAGTCTATATAGAACGTAATGCTTGCACAGAATGGGTTTTAGTGCTCACCCATTTAAAACCAGTGTTAATGTTATAAATTTGGAAAAACTGGTTAGTTTTGTTCTAAACATACCAAGTAATAATGCTCATACAAAAGAGGGTGTTTCATCTCATGGACAATAATTGAACAGATGTTTCTTGGGGTACTCCCGTTTCCCTCTATCATTCTATCAATACATTCCACCTTCTCTCATTTCATCTATCATCCGCAATAGTAAAAATAGGCTGGGATGAAATTTTGGGGTAGTACGGGTTTCTGATGCTCATTTAGGAAGGGCTTGGGGCTCTGGGCCACTGGAAATTAGGCTTCTCGTCCGCAAAACGCAACCCGGCTCTATCAGAAGTCAGTAAAGCCTTGGTTTTTCTGAACCGACGCATGCGACGTGCGAGGTGCGAGACCCGCCTCGCACAAATCTGGACTACATGAGAGATAGTGAGTGGTTTCTATGGCTGCGAGGTGCGCGATCTGCGGAGGTTCGCAGAGAGGCCTCGCAGCGTCGTCTCGGACCGAATCGCGCAGCCGGATTTGTGCGACGCGTGAACTGCGAGGCTTCAGCAAATGCTTTGGATCTAGAGGGAAGAAACAATGTTGGGTGGAAAATAAAAGTTGTAAATTCACATTTTTTTCACTCCTTAAATTTAAAGGAATTCACAACTTTTCGATGATTGGTTCTATCTCCCTATTCAGGTGACAAAAGGAGGAGGTGAGAAGGGTAGCCTACTCGTCGGAGTCGTTACAAACACCTGTTCTACTTGACTAACCAACAATAGATTGCAAAGAGCGGAATATAAGTACGTAAGAGATGAAAAACGAACCTGAGGGTTCACAAGAACGGATATATGAAGAAAATACAAACGTATCTAGAAAAAAATTGAAATTAGATAGCCTAGGTAGAGTGGAAAAAGTCTGTCTACTGATCCCAAATACTGTGCATGTAGCAGTAAAACCGTATTCATTCACTGACAGTGTTCTTCCCAACGGCAGATCATTCACTGCAAATCTAGCATTATTCAATCTTCCATATTTTCTGCCTTCCTCTTAGTCTCCACATAGGTTTCAAATATCTTATGTTGTGTATCATCTGGTAATTACTTCTGCTCCGAACTTCTTTTCCCGTTCACAATTCCGTCCAGTGCATCTTTCAGTAGGTAGCTTCTTCTCAGCCTGACCCAACCAATCTGTTATCCGTTTACAGCAGGGATGTTAAATTGCCTGTATTACGTGCTCATACTACAAGCAATACAAATCCAACAAGATTCACTTTGAGCAAGATAAAGTGCAATCATCGCTCTTAAGGAAATGTTGTGCGGGTTCTTGAGAGCACGCAGTGCAGGCGCTTTGACATCCCTGGTTTACAGCTTTTTAAATGAGTTCAGTACTCATTATTATTTTAGGTGTGGATTCTACTTTAGTGGCTTTCTCTTGAAAACGTGCTTCAAATTTTCTTCTTTCTCTTCGTTCTTCTGTTTATCTATATCCAATTTCGTCACTAGAAAAATTTTAGAATTAGATACATATAGCGTTGACAAATAGTCTAATGAAGATATCACTGTCTTCACTAAGAATGCAGGATAATTTTGGCTTATTCTTTTAAAAGTAGCAAGACGGCGAAATACATTGGACATAACAAGCGCTCAGCAACTGATTCACGCGAACTCGCAGGATGAGAAACCACAAGCTTCTCAGCGTCATTGCGAAAATGGTACGCAGCGCCGGGGTTGGTTTTTCTGAACCGACGCATGCGAGGTGCGAGATGCGAGGCCCGCCTCGCACAAATCCGGACTACAGTAGAGATAGTGAGTGGTTTCTATAGATGCGAGATGCGCGGTCTGCGCAGCGTCGCAGAGAGGTCTCGCTGCGTCGCCTCGGACAGATTCGTCCAGCCGAATTTGTGCGAGGCGCGCACTGAGAGGCTTCAGCAAATAGCTTTGCATCTAGAGGGAAGAAACAATGGTGGGTTGTATAGGAGAGATGTAGATTGGATTATTTTTACATTGCTTAATTGTAAATGAATTCACAACGTTTCGGAGAATGGTTTTATCTTCGTCATAGGTGAAAAAAGGAGAGTGAGAAGTTGAAGATCAATATGAGAGTTCATATAAACAGATAAATGAAGAAAATAATGAAGTATATAGGAAAATAAAATTATTATAATTTGATATGTTGAGTAGAGAAAATCTCCATTCACTTCCACGTCGTGGTCCCCGGGGCAGTGTAATCTGTGGTTACACTGAACAACAAATTTTTACTTTTTGTCTTGCTCCGAAACAAAAAATAGGTGAATATTACTAATATGTGTACCCTAAATCTGAATTTAAAATCGAAATTGCCCTATCATATACTATTTTCCGCGGAAAATTAATTAAATGTTTTATGAAAAACTTCTTATTTTTAATTTTTCACTGCTTCTGGTAAAATGACAACACACTTGGGATTCAAAACGCCTCATAATACTTGAAAAATGTGTACTGGATACAAACATGATGTTATGTAGTTTAAAACAGAACAACAATAAAATGTAATGAGAAAAATTTCGGAATTTGAACTTACATTAAACGAATTTTCTGGATCACTTCTGTTTATAACTACTGGGTATTCATTTCAAAGTGTGTCATGACGTCACTGTTGATGAGTCAGCGATTTGTGTCAGAGAAGTAGCCTATTAATCAAGGCGTTCAATCTGAACTTGAGAGCGTGTACGGTATAACTTAAACGTCGTAGCAACAGATAGCGGTCTGTACGGTCTGTGTGCTACCATAACCTCTTTCGAACTGTGTTTTGCGCGGGCAAGTCGTACATCGGCACGTACGGCAACATTCCACAATACAAATCAGATACTCCGTGTCCATGTTGACCGTCGAAGTTAATGTCAACAAATGCGTAAGTAATCGTCTTAACCCTCTTATCCCAACAATAAGAAAAAACTCACCTCAGTACATGTTTCGAAACAGTTCACATTCCTGCCACTACCGGAGTTACCGTACGAATCGGTCAGTACTCTTCAGAATGAACGCCGTACTTGCTAGGCAACTTCTCTGGCACATAAGTAATACATCTCTGCGGAAGTGTAGGAAGATTGAATTCTCTAGGCTCATCGGCTAGCCATATGACGGCATACAGCGAGCCATGACACACTTTGAACTGAACACCCAGTAGATCCGATACTGTCTTTTACAACGAACCAACAATAGTTTCCAAGCATCCTGGGTGATGATCTTCCTTTATATCGTCTTTCCATTTCACATATTTCTTGATGAACTCTTTTCCCATGCTCGTCGCTTACCGCTCCAAGGTTAGGAGAAAAGAAAAATTCAAATGACAAAAAGTGTATTTTGAGAGACTTATTACACCCTATTTTCTCATATGCACGTGACATGGTTTCCACAACAAGTTCTATGTAGTTGTCTGCCATAGAATTTCGAAGGAAATTTCAGCATACATCTTTGAAAGCGCGCCATGCCATTTTTCTGTAATGGAAAGTTTTTCCTCAAATAAAGATTCAGCCATAACTTTGTAAATTTGTGGACGATGAAAATGCCCTCTTTTAATTTGCTTTAACTCAAACTGGTAAAGGTTTCTTTTAAATACTGAAAACCACACCCTTGTTTATTCATTGCGTATATCTCACGTTGAACTGTTCTGAAATTTACTGAATAGAAGGGACCAATATCTGTTTATTTATTACGAGTACAAAATCAAATGCCAACAACCATAAGAAACCGGAAATAAGTTATACACTCATAAAATGCATTAGCTTTAGTTTTGGTTTACAACCTACAACCCGCGCCACATGTTTCCTTGGACAAGGCTTATCAAAAAGTGAAATTATAGTAATTATATCTTAAAAACCTTATGTGATATGAAGGAAAGAGATGCATTTTCGGATTCAGCGCACACAAAACCATAAGGGACACATTATTTTAAGTCGGAGCAAAATTCTTGTTGTTCAGTGTTATAGCAAACGGGAGAGAATGGGAGCGTGGGTCCGTTCCTCACAAACTGGAATCCTCTGGCTATGGGATCATACCTAGATAGAAAAGCAGGCAGGTTTAGAGGCCTTAAGGTAACAGTCCCACCACGAAACTCACTCATTGAGGGACTAATGCCTATTCTGAGGATATTTTCAAATACTCGAAATTTTCAGGCGAAAAGTTGGAAGCGGTGGAGAGACCAGCTTTCAATCAGTGTTCAGTCTGAAGCGGAACAGACGAGAAGGCCTAATCAAAGATAATTAATAATGAGGATAGTGATGATGGTGACGATAGTGATGATGATGGAGGAGTAGAGAAATAGTGTCTACTGGATGCAAATAACCGTAAATCTAGTAGTAGAATAGCATAGGGAAGCGTAAATCTGTAGAAAATATGTAAAAAAAAAACCGGCAATCATATCTCACGAAGATTTAAACTCGGTCGAAGTTTTCAGATGTCCCCATCAAGCAACCGAGTTTAAACCTCCCTGACGTGTGCTGAGCTATCCTACAGCAATATTAAAGCTAAATAGAAAATATTACAACGCCCTTTCACGTGATTCGTTTCGCAGCCGGAAGATGTAGGTTAGTTTATTTTACGGCTCTTTATCAATATCTTAGGTTATTTAGCGTCTGAATGAAGGTGATAATGCCGGTGAAATGAGTCCGGGGTCCAGCACCGACAGTTACCTAGCATTTGCTCATATTTGGTTGAGGGAAAACCCCGGAAAACATTAACCAGGTAACTTGCCCCGGCCGGGAATAGAAACTGGGCCACCTGGTTTCGCGGCCAGACGCACTAACCTTTACTCCACAAGTGTGGACCACAGATCATAGAGAACTACAGTAAGTACATGGGTTGATTGGAGCATGATAACTGGTTAGCAGGCAAATATGGCACTTCAATCCGTGGAAAAGAGTGGTCAGAAAGTTGGTTATGGATATAGTAAATGGTTGGATTATCTACAGAGAAATACATGGACGAGACTCCCTGGACCTACTTAGAATCCGATGATACTTGGCTGTTCAATATCTCAAGATGTTTTCGAACTGCAAGAGAATGGGGCGCCCTATTTCATCACCTCGAGGAGTGAAATTTGATATGAGCTTTGATAATAGAGGTCATTTCATGGCAAATCGACCCTCTCAGAAACACTGCCGGATGGAATGGTGTAAATACAGACCAGTAACATTTCGCAGGAAGTGTGATGTAACTCTCTGCCAAAGATGCTTTGAGTCTTACCACACTCGATAAAAACAGACATTACTAAAATAAGTGTGTTTCATTATTGCTGCAGCATTGTATTGTTGCATTAAATACTAAAACTGTCATAAATAAATCTATTTATATTGGTGTAAATATTTCTGGTTATAATACATTAATTATACAAAAAATATATTTACTTTATTGCAAATGAATATGCAGGTATCGTAAGTGCCCAGCGGTCTATTTATAGACAGGGTGATATTCAACTACTTGGTGCACGGCAGAAGAAACAATATGTTCTTGACATCTTATGGATTAAATTTTTGAAATAGATACATTCTGTTAGTTCTTTAAATAAAAATAATTGGGGCTTTAATGGGTTAATTAAATACAAAATTCTATAGAAGAGATCCCTTGAGACTCCAAAATAACTTTTAAATTTTGTTTCATTATCAATCAGATGGCGGTTTACAAGAATATTGTAAGCATCCTCGCTTTTTCTATTCTTGAAGATATCACTGTCTTCACCAAAAAAAAAAAAATGTAGGATCATTTCCTCTTCATAATTATCTTCCTCTTTCAGCATTAGCAAACAGGTGACGAGATCCACCATGCGCTCATCGACTGATCCACGCGTTCTCGCAGCTAGAGAAACCACAAGCCTCGCAGAGTCATTGCGAAGATGGTTCGCAGCGGCGGCCTCGCATCTCGCACGTCGCATGCGTCGGTTCAGAGAAATCAAGGCTTAAATGGGGATTAAATAAGAATGGACACTTAGTGAAATTCCCTGCTCTTTTTTGTTTTGCGTTTTGCGCATGCGCTAGGTTAGCCTTTGATTTCATTTTAAAATTCTACGGCCGTATTCATAGACATTCTTAGCGCGGGCTTTCGGTGGATGATCAGCGAACTAACGTTTTTCGTATTTATAAACCAGTGTCAGCGACATGATATGATATGAATCCTGTTTAGCACGCTCGTAGCGGGCTGGCGACATGTCTGTGAATAGCACCCCTAGAGATCAGTGTAATCAAGCACCCTGGAACGGTGGAACAGCAATCTCTATTCGCTGGCAAGTCTGCTAAAAAAACATTTCTGCTGTCGATTGCTGGGGCGATATCACTCCAAGCGGCCACACGGAGCAGTAAATGTAGCAGTGGCGTATACTGGTTTAAGGGTCTGGGCTACCACTGACCCTATTATTACACAAAATATATTTTTAAAACCCTATAATAAAATTCCTTACCTATTTATATGTGAATTCCAGACGTCTTGATTGGGACGAAAATACTTTGATGACTTCGTCATTGAAATTACAGTTGGGCCGCTTGCGAAGTTTCTGTAGAAATGACTTTTCAATTGACATCAGTGTCAAGCCGGCTAAACGTTCTTGTGTATGAGTTGATCTACAGTAGGATTTTATTCTCTTCAACGCAGAAAATGTTCTTTCTACCGATGCTGACGTAGCTGGTATTGTCACAATTAACCTCCTCTGTCCTTAGGTATCATATATGATACCTCAGCTCTTTATTCATATGTCATTCGTTATGCGCGTATATAGATCCGTGACCTGAGGTATCATATTCTATACCATCTGCGCTCTCTGCCTATCATTTGTTTTTGTTTAATTTTCTTGCCACTAGATGTCACCAGCTGATTGAATTTATCATTTCGTCTAGTCAGCAGCATGGCGGAGAAAAGCAAAGGTAATTGTTGATTTGTTACATGTTAAATGAAAGAACTTTATTTGTTGATACATTCTTACACATTAACAATTCACCTAATAATAATAGAAACATTGTTAGTCTTTTCAGATAGGCGTACAACACTGTTTTTTATGAGGTATCATCGGTGATACCTTCGGTCACTAGCATGACTTTTTATAAATCCCATTACTATAGTTTTGTGTAGTAGATATGCGTGATATCTGCTATTCCATGCTTGTTTAATTCAAAATATCATTCTTTAGAATATAGTAATCTTCACAATGTGCTCTATATCATCATGAGAATGTGAGGTTATATTTGATTTATTTTAGCCTTGACTAACAACGAAATAACTGAACTTGTCAACAACATCAATCCCAATGATTCTGACTTTGAGATTGAGGACGAAGAAGACAATGATGAAGATATCATAGTTCCTAGACGTCCAACTCCTGTGATCGTTGAAATTTCATCTGATTCCGAAGATGAGTCGCTAACTCTTGTGGAGATACAACGAAGGGTCGTTATTTGGAGCCACAAAAATGTGTAAGTTGTTAGAAATTGTGACTAAACTTATATACAGCTACAAATAGGGGGAAATGAAAATAAGTATTATATTTTTTTTTTTTTTTTTTTTTTTTTTAGATTCCAGTCGCCATTGACTTTTGATAATGTTTCATCTCCTGAACTATCAGAAGTAAAGGATCCTTTCGAGTACTTCAGTAAGTACCTGCGACCTTCATTTTTTGATGAAATGGCGCAGTGGAAGTGGAAGACTGTAAGCGCTGGTCAAAAAAGTATAAGGCTTACATCCAAATTCCTCGCCCTGCGACAGTGAAGATGTACAATTCATACATGGGGGGAGTTGATCTCTTGGATAGGGTGCTGGGAAAGTATGCCATGAGAGGGAGGACAAAAAAATGGACAATTCGTGTCATTAATCATTTCTTTGATTTTGCTATTGCAGCAGCCTGGCTTGAATACAGGCAGGCTGCTATGGAATCTGGTTGGGCGAAAAATGATATTTTGTCCTATTTCCTATTTCGTTTTGAGGTGGCAGAAAAACTGATATACTTTGATGGAAAGAACGTTGCCATTCATGATGAATTAGACGAACAGGAAGATGAGGAGGAAAAGGAGGATGAAGAAGACAGTGATGGATCTTCCCGAAGGAAGCGTCCTAGAACACCAAAAGCTTTACCACCCAGGGCTGCTAGATTGGACCAGGCCTTACATTTACCACAGATGATGAATAAAGAGCAAACAAATAGGTCGAAATGCAGAGCTCCTGGTTGTAAGTCTTTGACATATGTCAGATGCACAGAATGCAAAATGTTTTTGTGTTTTACGACAGAACAGAACTGTTTCTTGGAATTTCATAAAAAATGATTTCTAACATTTCGTTTTTTGTATGTATGGGACATGCAACCACTTATGCATATATATACTAAACTGTTTTTTGGAGTACTGATAAATTTATATCATCATGAATATTGAGAATTTGACTATATTGTTTTTTGTAACACACATATATTTTGTTTATTTTATATAAAATTAATTATGATAATAAATATATATATAAATGTTCAATTGTATGAAAATCTGCAATAATGTATTCTACATTTTTTTCAGTATTTGTAAGCAATTTGTATGCATTTTTGTAAAATAAATAAAACTAAATGGATTCAAAATAAAGTCCTGTAGTCAATCAAAAAGTCCTCATAAAATCCTGAGGTATCATATATGATACCTAGCATAAAACAAGATCAGAGATCGTGACAAAAATTCTGACTGGTAAAAGTTTGTATTTGTATCACCAAAAACCCAATAAATGATATTTAAACACTTTTATAATTGTAAACTTGTCTCGGGACTGAAGAGGTTATTGTTGCCAATTTAAGGACTTCAAGAATAACTTGGTTCAGCTGGTTTTCATATATGGCAGATAATATTTCATGGATAGGTTTGTTCGAAAAATCAAAGACTTCTGCTGAATATATTTCACTTAATTCATTTTTCAAACGTACTTGATCAAAGTGACTGTTATAGGACTGAAATAATTTGTTTAGTGCCTCATTCGGGAAGTTTTCTCTATAAGCAGAAAATGTTTGAGAATCTAGAAGATGTGTGAACTGAAGCTTTCCATAATCAGAAAATCTGTCAGTAATTTCCATGTGCATACGATCTAGTATGCTGTAGTACAGCTGCCTGTATTTCAATTCATCATCTCCTTTTCTTCGCTTTAATGGTGGTTCCATTGTATTGTCTGAAGAATTTTCATTTTCCATATTACTCCATATGGACGGAAACCCACTACGTCTGAACTCGGATATAGTATTTTTTTTTTAACTTTGATACCTCTTGCAAGTAGTATGCTATGTCTAGACTTTTTGTCTGAAGAATATTGTAGAGAACATCTGTATGTGCGAACACTCTAGCATAGACTTCAAGAAGAAATATATTCTGAAACTGTGTGAAAAAATTCAAATATCCTTGAGCCTGCACATTTACAGCATCATCCCAGTTTTCTTCAGAGTCATTACCAGGGAACGGATTTATATGGACTAAAAATATATGAAATATGTAAATATATATGTAGTTATTTTTACCAAAATATGGAATTAAATATGGATTTTTACCAAAATATGGAATTAAATATGGACTTAAAATTATAAAAAAATGACTATGTACGTTAAATATTGGTACATTTTAATCAAACTAAACAAAAAATATAATGGACGTACCTTATCTTCCAATGTAGTTTCAACAAAACACAATTTTTATTGTCTGTTACCATAACAATAGGTTACAAACATTTCTTTCAAGTGCTGAAAAGTGAATCTTCTTCTATTGTCTCTGAGGATAGATTTATACTGACTAAAAGAGCGTTCGACGTCACAAGAAGTAACTGGTACATAATTCAATTTCACAATGTCTGCTGGGGATAAGTCCAAGTTAATCTTCACTGTTGATTCACCACTCATCACAGCAACAACCTTTTGTAGTTCTTCATATCCAGGGTTTTTTGAAAGTACAGTGTCCACCTTAGCTCTTACTGCATCTGCAACTTTACCTCTACCACGATTCAGTTGTTCCACAGTACTATTTATAATTTCAAAACTTTCAGATAGTGAAAGGTGCCTATTTTGGAGACTTTTGAGCGTTTTTATGATGCATGAAAATGTATGCTGAATGTGAGCTAAGTCATTCTTCACACTTATGTCACAGGTAACTGTTTTCGCAGTATCAATTGAGACTGCATCTTCAGAGTCCAATGCAAGGAGAACATTGTTAATAGAGTCTATATGTTCGGCATAATATTCAACTGCTTCTAGCCATGTACCCCATCTAGTTAAAATTGGCTTTGGTGGCAATGGAATTTCAGGGTACATTTCTTTCAACACGTTAACTCTACTGGGAGCTTTGAGAAATACTTTTTTCACTGATGAAATCAACAAATCTACTTTAGGGAAATTGTCTCTGACCACTTCTGCCACACGATGAAATGCATGCGCCACACAAGTAAAATGAGTCAATTTAGGATATACAACAGATAATGCTTGTCCAGCTTTGACCATATAAGGGGCAGCATCGCTAATAAAGAATAACACATTATCGTACATAATACCCTTTGGCCACAGGATACCCATAGCTTCGTTGAACAGTTTAACTATAGTTTTGTTATTGCACTTTTCTAGAACATCACAATGTAAAAGAATTCGTTCAGAATATTGTTCACTTAACAAACCGATAACTACATTACCAACAAGTCTACCTTCTTTGTCGGGAGTCTCATCAATGGAAACCCAAATTGAACTATCTTTAATTTCATCTCTTATCTTCTGTATTGTCTCATCGTAGATGGATGGAGCATACGTCTTCCTAAGTGTTGACTCATCCGGGATTGTATGTTGAGTATATTTTTCAAGGAATTCCCTGAAGACCTTATTCTTTAGTTTGTAGAGAGGAATATCAGCAGAGATGAGAGAACGGCACAGGTCGATGTTAAACTCAGATCTTACATTCGATGTTGTTGGTTGTGTTAAAAACAATTGTCTCTGCTTGGAATTTAGTTGTTTGTTGGCCTGATGTTTACTAGTTGTAATGTGTTGTTGCACCAGGAACTTTTGTGTAGATGATACTGCACACTGACACAAATTACAAAATAATATTTTATTGTCAGTTGATAAACCATCTTCTTTAAATTCTGAAATGTAACTTGTTAGTTTTGATTTTAAATTGACTGAATGACGTACTTTTGGCATATTTACCGTCTTTATAGTATGATTTACAAAACTGAACCTATGTGTACTCTGACTGGCATTTAACTGTTGAGCTGCACAACTGAAGTCTGTTAAAAATTTTAAATTAAATTAATACAGTTTTGTAACTTACTTTCCCATTGTTGATAGGACTGCTAATTTTCAAATAACTCTGATGTTAAAGGGATTACTGAACATGTGTTTAAATCTCTATTGTTGAAATGCATTTTTAAAAGTTAATGGAATTTTGTTTTGTTTTATTGTTAAACCTAATATAATATGGACTGTTTTATATGAAATATGGAAAATATATGGAAATTAACGAAAATATGTACTAAACTCTAAAATATGGAAAAATATGGAAAATAAAAGTAGGATTTTTCAACCCTACACATTGTGAAACATAAAGATAATGCAAAATATAAATTATATTAGCTTTATAAGTAAATATGTATTTACATATAAATCCTTTCCCTGGTCATTACAAATGATATTTTTAAAGAAAGCAGTCCGTTTTTCTCTGAATTCCTTTACTGTATTTACAAGCCGAGATGTAAAATTCAATCTAGTTGGTGCTACTTTTGGGAGTTTCTTGTTCATAAATTCCTTGAGTTTTCTGATCTTTTAGGAGATGATGAGAAAAATGCAGCTAAACCCGACAGTGTTTTGAAAAAAAATGCGGCATTCTGGAATGGATGAAGTAGTTTGTTGCAAAACTAAATTGAGAACATGGCTGTAACAATGGACAAATAGTGCTTGAGGATACTTTCCTTGAACTTTTGTTTTTAAGCCATTAATATTTCCCGCCATAACTGAAGCACCATCGTATGTCTGTGCAATTAACTTATTGCCGACATTGTATTCTGCTATAACACCTTCCACATGCTGAAACAAAGCAGCAGCAGCAGTTTTGTCCGAACTGACATTTGTGAATCCTATAAACCGTTCTTGAACATTGGCAGTACTGTCAACGTATCTTAAAACAGTGGACAATTGACTCCGATTAGAGCAGTCACTTGTTTCATCAACAACAATGGCCACAAAAGGTGCTTCTTCTATTTCAGATTTTATGTTCTTTATCGTAACCCCACTTATAGCAAATATTAAGTCATTCTGAATTGCGGGAGAAGTACCACGGAATACTATTGAACTCTCAAGATGATTGGCCAGTAAATGGACAAATTCACTTAAGGAACTTAAATATTCAATATAATTTCCTCTATTGTCTGATTCCACACTCTCATTATGACCCCGAAAAGCCAATTCTTGTTTTCCTAGAAAGCAGACTGCGTTAATAAGACGCAGTAAAATCTCCCGATTTTTTTTCACAAGAGCATTGTGTTGGTTGATGTGTAGAGCTTTTTGCTTATCTAGCTGTAAATCAATTCTTGTCTTCCCAAAGTTTGCAAAGTTCATGCTACTATAAATATGAGCTTTTGATTTGTCGTGTTTTAGGACTGCCGTTCGAAGGGAGTTCATATTAGAAAACCCCTCTTTTGACCACACATTAGTTTCGCGGCTAAATAACAAACATGGCCAGCAAAATAGTTCAGACAGTTTAGAACTACCACACAACCAATTCCACTTACCATATGAAGTGAAATGGCGTGTGTACTCACGCTGTTTTTCTTTTACGTCCATGGACAAATTTAACTCAGGAGTTGGTCTTTCCATTTTCACAATTTCAACTTTCTCGTTGTATGTACGACGGTTAAAAGGCACTTTTAATAAACCTTCTATTACACAGTCATTTTCACCACAAACCTCTCCAGAAACTTGTTCTGCCATATTTTTCACAATATCACTTAATTGGGAAATTAAAAACTTAATAATTCACAATTAATATAACTCTCAGACACTCGAACAAATCACAGATTTAAAATACTGCACTGCAAGAACACAATCACATTAATGAGCTAGCGTACTAAGCATATTGTTGCTTCGCGCCTTCCAAGAAACCGATCACGAGAGCGGCAACTCACCCGCCTACAGTGCACGATGGAAACAGGAGGGAGCGGGGGGACGGGGAGTTGTGCGACGTGAGCGGAACGGTCACAGGCTACCCCTCGTAGCAGCGGTTTCTCCAGTGATGCCGCCTTGACAACTTGTTTCTTTTCGAGACCAGAGAGCGCATATAAATCTAACAATTATTTTGTAATTTCCTTGGGCTACCGCCGGTAGCCCCGGTAGTCCGCAAAATACGCCCCTGAAATGTAGCAAGTTTGGCGCATCCCAAGGTCGTGTCGCAACTCGAATGGGTCCGGGTCCATTTTTTCTGCGACATTTACTGCTGTTGGGTGGCCACACGTAGCGACATGGGTGGCTACACGTGCAGCTACATTTGTAGCAACTTTCTACGACAAATGTAGCTGGAATTATAGACCGCATTGAGTTAAATGGAAGCGGCCACACGGAGCAGTAAGTGTAGCAAGTTTGGCGCCGTCTGACATGTTAGGTCTATTCGTGACCAATAATTTTCCACCTTAAACAAATTAACATTGTTGTTAGTTACTGGGAATTTCTTATTATGAAATCCATATTTTTTAAACTTTAAATTTATATTAATATTTATTTCCGTTTTATTAATTCCCAGAGGAGACTCAGTGAGTCAAAGAATATACATGTCAAAAGACTTTTATCTACTAACTGACAATAAATAAAGAATAAATATCATGCGAAAGAAAACAAAAAAAAAATTGTAATAAAAGTACAAACAACCGTGTAAAATGAATGTTTATGCTTAAATTTTTTAGGAATGTGATAGAAAGCGAAAATCAAATGTCATGTAAAGGACACATATTAAGACTTTAAAAAGAGCGAAATAACAAATCAAAGTTATTCATTTTACAGTAGAGAATTACAATAATTTAGCGCAATGTAAATTTACAAATGCGTATAGATAGACGCGTAAGCTAATTTTAAATACTATTTTCTTAATCTTACTCCTATTTTTTGTTACTTCACCAGAAGGAAAATTAAATATCGCCACTAAGTTCCTTTCTAGTAATTGAATTTGCAGCCAGGCATACAACACCTTGGCATTTTATTCACGCCTAATGTATTTAAAAATAAAATAAGTGACATTGATGAGTGCAGTGAAATTTGTCTCTCGAATTAGTTATAAGATATCGCAATTTGTACCATCCCGCTTATCTTTTAGCGTTAATTTTTTTTTTGTTGGTAAAAAAAACTTTATGAGACATGAAACTGTAACATACACTAAGATTCACCTTTCAGTTTCCCCCTCCCCCGAAATGTAATAATAATCTGAGAAACGTGATCTATCATGTTTAAGAGAACGTAAACTCTGTTTTCTATTGGATTAGATGTAGGCCTACAATGGGAGAAAGGCATTCTCGAATTTGAAGGAAAATCCGTTTTTTTAATGGTTGAAATTCTCAGTATGTATATGTAATCATAACAGAATTAACTTGTGTTTATGAGGGAGTGAAGTAGAGAGGGAGATTGACTTTTAGATGGGAAATTATTATCATGACAGATTTATAACAATACGATGCCCATATATATAACAAATTTTGTTACTAACAATACGGTGCCAATAAATATTGCTTCGCTTATGTATAGTCCAGGCTAAGTTCCCTATTTTTTAACTCTCTTCAAAATATCTTTCTTTAAAAAGTACATACATTTTTCTTCTTTCAATTTCGACCTAAAGAATTCTTCAATAATAAAATGTATACAAAAGCGTTCTAGCAAACCGTTCACAGCAATTTGTTTGGTAAAAAAAACCGTACAATTCTTTTGCAGGACAGACCTCACAAATCAGTATTGTTTATAAATATTATTGTGTTATAAAGACATTTCCACTTTGAGTTGTATTTTGGGATATAAGGGTCAAGTTTAAATTGCCGCAACGTCCAATAAGAATTCTGCAAAACCAAGAAAAAGAGAACTTTTATGATAGATGTGTTTACTTAGACTCTTTTCAAAATACCGTTCTTTGAGAGTACACATTTTTTTTCTTTCATTTTCGACCAAAGGTTTCCTTCAATCATAATAAAATCTATACAATAGCGTACCAGTAAACCCTTCACAGCGACTTCATTTGGTAAAAAAAAAAAAAAAAAAAAAAGATACAATTCTTTTACAAGACATCTCTCAAATATGTTACAAACAGATTGCCTCTTTGAGTTGTGTTTTGGGTCATGTTTGAAACTCCTTTTTACTTGGAGATGCTTCAGAAATTCATGTATTGGAAAGGGAAGAGCATGTCTAATCTGTCGTACAATCCCAATGACCCTTCTACAGAACAACGAGAAATTAGGTCTTCATACAGCCTTTCAGCAAACCCTTCACCCACACAGTACTTCCGATTGTTACTGACGAACAATAATGCCTGTTGTAAAATCGACACAGGAATAAAAGTTAACTTTACGGCACTGCTATAAATTTTCTTCTCATGCGCATTACAATTGTGTGTGACCGTAATAATGTACACTAACAAAACACACAAAGTGACTTTGGCTTCATACTCCATCTCGGAAGAAATCTTCCACTACACTAGGGCTGAGTGCTGCAAAACGCAAAAGAACTAGCTACAAATGTCGCTACGTGTGGCATGTCATGTGGCCACACGTAGCGACATTTAACGCAGAAACTGGCAGTAATTGTAGCGCCCGTGTGGCCACCCATTTTGCGACAATTACGGCAGCTTCATTTGTAGCAGAAAACCTGCGACAAATGTAGCTCGTGTGGCCGTACCCTAAGCTGATGTGGGTGCAGATGGCTAGAAGGTCATTGAAATAAGACACTGCTACATCAAAGGTACGGACGCAGAGTGTCCATATTTATAATATCCTATACGCTGCGGAGCTGGGGCAGAGTGGCCAACCTGCCAGCGTTGGATTCATGAATGCCACAGAGGCCATTTGTCGGACTTGGAAAATTGGGTCGCATAATAGGTTAAAGCATGCTTAAGTGTACGGATTCATCCCGAATCCAGCTCTCATAAAGCCTGTTATTTTTATAGATATTGAAATTACCGTACGAGTCCAAAGGTTGAAGAAAATACTGGAGAACACAGAACTAAAGCAGTTTTGTGTGGCGGCGGATATGTTAGCAAGAAAGATAAATTAAGCGGACTGCGACATCCCTATCCACATTTTGCCAAATCTAAACTATTGTTCAGTGACTTCTATCAATGTAGATCGCTCGGTTTTTAATCTACAAATGAATACTGAATGACAAAAGTTTTGACAACTTTCCGGTTCCCTGTGATATCTCAGTAAATCTCCAATATCATCTCATCTCATCTCATTTCATCGCGAGTGTAGTGTAGACCAACCTCCTATGGCGCATCCTGGGCAATGACTGTCAATAAATTGGTCTACACAATTATGGGTGAATGACAAACAATCATGTACCCGCCATTAGTTGAAAAAAACTGACAACTTAGAAAAAGTTTTAATCATCTACGTGAAGCAAATAAGGAAAGGAAAGTTTAGTGACATCACATTTCTCTAATTATCACAGACTTATTGAAAATTTTGTTGGTGCTGCTGTTTATTTTATTATTATTATTATTATTATTATTATTATTATTATTATTATTTTAACTTCTGATATATCTGAGAATAAAAATTGAGCTAAAAAGGGGGAAAAAATATAAAACGAAGAAAGGATGAGTTTGTAGTCTGAGTGTGCATTGTCATTCCAATTGAAGAAAAATCCTGTCCTCTTATTGTTTTTCTTATAGTGTGAGTTACATTATGTTCGTATTTATTCTGAAAATGCTTATAGGCCTACCCGTAAAAATATACTATTCGTTTTAAGTGCCTAGGCTAGTTTAGACGAGAGTCTAAAGGCAGCAGTCTATTGATGCCTAACGCATTTGATGATTTTCTAACAAATGTGGTTATAGATAGCTTTCTGTTCAGTTTTATGAACTTACACAAGGATTGATTAAAATTTAGCGAAGAAAGTTTATCAGTTTCTATGAATTATGTAAGATTATTGAACTTTCCGTGAAAAGACGGAGAAATTAACGAAGTTTCCATACTAGTTGTTTGTAACAGTTCAACTTATATGAATTCGAAATGCTGTTAGGCGTTAAACATCGGTGAATTAACATCAACAATAATTAATCTGGTTAATCGAATTAGCTAATATTTAAAGAAAAGGTAATTGGCCGTGTCGGCATGTCAGTTATTGGAATAATATCGAATTATTATTATTATTATTATTATTATTATTATTATTATTATTATTATTATTATTATTATTATTATCCACACCTGTGGAGTAATGGTTAGCGCGTCTGGCCGCGAAACCAGGTGGCCCTGATTCAAATCCCGGTCGGGGCAAGGTACCTGGTTGAGGTTTTTTCCGGGGTTTTCCCTCAACCCAATATCAGCAAATGCTGGGTAAATATCGGTGCTGGACCCCGGACTCAATTCATCGGCATTATCACCTTCATCTCATTCAGACGCAAAACAACCTGAGATGTTGATACAGTGTCGTAAAATAACCTACTAAAATTATTATTATTATTATTATTATTATTATTATTATTATTATTATTATTATTATTATTATTATTATTCAGCAGAACATCACCACTTCGCAGCATCATATTGTATTTTGGTCCAGGAATGAAATTGGAATGGAATTTTCGGTTGATCCAGCACTGCGACCTTTGACGATCTATTGCGCTAACCCTCAAACTAGGCGCATTCCCAAATCCACACCGGCTGACTACACTAAGGTTCGCTGTGTAGCCAGGTTTCGAGCAAGCCACTTTAAGAAGAAGCCACCTTACTCGTCTTTAGTCCAGTCCCCTCCGTGCATCATCAGCCGGTGTTCGGGGAATGTTGGAATGGAGAAATGGTGACGGAATGATGTAGATGGCTAATATGGAAGAAACGGAAGTACCCTGAGAAAAATCCCAACTGCGTCCTTGTCCGCCACAAGTGTCACTATGGATTTTTCAATCAAAAATCCTAAGCCTGACCGGGACTCAGACCCGGACGCCTGCGTGACAGATTGAAGGTTTGACCACTCAGCCACCCAAATGGTATTTTGGTCCAGGAAAAATACTCGTCTTTTACTCACTCACCACTGCCACTTGGTAGCAACGCTGTATTGCATTTTACATCGACTAAGATAGGTAGCGTAAAACCGGTTTCGCAAACCAGCTATAACAGCTGGGGGGATCATTGTGCTAACCACACGATACCTCCATTCTGGTTGGATGATCGTCCATCTCTGCTTCGGCATGTGGACGTGAGGCCAGGAGCCGCTGGTCGATTTTGGCCCTTCATGGGCTGTAGCACCACGGATTTGTAACAATATGGTATTGCTACAAAGTACGAGGCGCGTCCATAAAGTAACTTTCCCATTCGTCCCACAGCTAGCAAACCATATGTTGCGCGAAGTGACTGCGTGTACGTGATAGAGTAATGTCCTGGCATGACGCATGCGTTTGCGGAACTTCCCGAGTGCTCTCAGTAGCTTCCTTGCATTGGTTGAAGATGGACGCTCCTATTCCAGCTCCCGCCGCGTGTGAAGTGCGATCAGTGATAAAGTTTTTGAATGCACAGGGCATAGCGCCGATTGAAATTTATCGTCAGCTGTGCCAGGTCTATGGGCCTAACATTATGAGCAAGCAGATGGCGCGTTGCTGCTGTAGACAATTTTCAGCAGGACGCCAAAATGTGCATGATGAGGAGCGCAGTGGGAGGCCAACCATCATCACAGACGACCTTGTGGAGCAACGCAACTTAGTATACCATATAAGGTCTTTGGTTCCGGTTTTAACGAGACGTTAGAAAGCTTACCAGCTGTTAATTTAATTGGAAGTTTGATGAGCGAAATTTGACAACCGAAGAAGTGGCCAATTATCTATTTTACTATAACAGCAGCTTAATTTGTACATCTCTGAGATCTGGACTGTAAAAAAATCTAAGAAATGAGGTTTTTGGAAACATGGCAGATACACATTATTTCTAGATAAAGAAAGAAATAAAGATATCGATAAGGAGCTAGTCATTTTTAAACGAACAGATGCAATAATGGAATGCAGAAGCAAATGGAAAATAGGCGCTAAAAAAAGATTGAAGATAATATTTCGAAATTATTAATCAAACAGAGATCTGTCAAAAAAGAAATTCTGGAGTGCTAAGGAAAATAGTTCTTGAATTGTTTTAACTGTTAAAATTTCACGAGAGTCGCAACAGGTACAGATCTAAAAGGTTTAGCATTCGTAAATGAAGAAGAAGATGATGATGGATGATGATGATGACGTCGCTATAACCCTCGCAGTTCCCGGAAAGCAGAAAAGAGCCTGTGTTTTATAAACCCTTTACTTTTCACATTTCTTAATTTGAATTTCTCTCTCTCTCTCTTTCTTTCTCTCTCTCTCAGGCTTGCACTGCAGCCTGATGCTTAATGTGCTTACCACTCCTATTCTCTGAATAGCACGCCGCACCGTGAACTTAACTCGGGCTATGGTATAGATGATGATGATTTGTGAATTAATTATGGCGAAATGAGTCAGTTCCAACACTAAAAGTTACCCAGCAATTCTGCTTCAATTGGTTGAGGAGAAACCCCGGAAAAGAACCAAACCAGATAACTTGTCCCAACCAGGATTTGAACCCGGGACCGCTCGTTTCACTGTCAGACGCGCTGATCATTATTCCACAGCGGTGGACTTCCAAATGCCTCCCTCTTTTTTGTATTCCAAAACTGATATTACCTACATGATATAAGGAAGAAGCAATTCGCATGTATGCCTGTTTACTTTAAGTGACTCAAAGCTACAAAGAGTTCCCAAAATGTTTCAACACGTTATTGGATGATGAGTTGAAGACCCTTGATCTAGTCATGGCTCTCTTTGTTGGCAGCTTCTCACAAAAGAGACCGGGATTCGATCTTAGTGACAAACATTAGACCACTGATCTACTATCATTACATTAATTATCTTACGGCCTTTGATTAGCCTCTGAGATTTGAAAGAGTTGTTAAATAAACATTACATACTATCGTCCTTGAAGACGAACTCTGATCTGAGAAACCGCATTCCCGCGGTGCTGTCAGCGACAGAGGGGACTTCCCGCCGAGCGTCATTATATGCTTCCACCCCCACCATCTTAGAGGGTCGAGCTTTTCGGAACAGACTGTGGCTTATGGAATATTGGTATTCCGGCAACTGGAGTTTGGAGGGGCTGGCTAGTCTGTAGGCGCAGAATCGCGCAGAATTTGCCCAAACCTCCCTCTCCTTCCCCTCAGTGTTCCTCTCTCTTTCGCTCCCTGTCCTTGTCGCACCCCCGATTTTTTCCACCCCTCAGACTACTCGCTCACTCTGTGCCGCGACCCTACTGCGTTTGCCCGGCAATAAGTGACAAGGAAGGAAGAAGCCGGTCGGTCAGGCAGGGGTCGGAACGAAAAGGGGGCATGAAAATGATTTCAACATGGCGACGACCAATTGTTCATCGACATTCCGAACGCTAATGGTGATGAACAGAGAACGAATATGACGGACGCGTTAGGACTTAAATATAATTTCATAATATTTTTTTTGTAATGTGTGAAGTGTTGTTGTGGCGAAGGATGGAGGGGGGTAACTAAGGAAAAGCAGAAAGGGTTGTTTGTGTGTGAGTGAGCCATGCAGAAGGAACATAATCCCACAGTGGCCGAGCACCAGCAGTATGTTGGGCCCTTCAGGCTCGAGAAAACCCTTGGGAAAGGGCAGACAGGTAAAATAAGATCCCGTATCTCTCCCTCGACACACACGCTAACGAGGATATAACTTTCTTTTTTTTTAACGTCAGAGCCACGTCTCCATTTGTAAAACGGGGGATGAAAACTCCTTGTAGTTTAGGCTGACCCGCAATGATCTTTGATCTCTGAAAGAAGAATATACTGTAATTAAAGAGTTGCTTAAACTGTTCACATGTAGGTGTAATGAATGGAATATGGTGAGGAGCATAGCTCACAAACATACGATGAGAATTATATTTGTCATTAGGAGACTAGGTTTCGTTTCCAATGAGGAATATTGATAAAAGTACTGTAATGCCTTCAGACGTTTATTGCTGTCAAATAAAAATTGACCGATGCAATTGTTCTTAACTTAGAAATTTGTACAGTTTTAATTTTGAGCATCCAACGAATTCGTTCAATGGCCATATAATTTCAAATAATTAATATGTATTACCTAGTTATATAAAAATAATTGTTCAATAAACATACATAGCGAAATTATTAAAATATTTTGTTTTGTTTATTATAAAGACATAAGTGTTTGTTATTGCCAAAATTAATTTTATTTCTCAGTAATATTTATAATTATTCCCAGTAGAGTCTGCAACTAATCTAAATTTTTACTGAAAATCTGGTGTTAATTCTGTGGTTCCAAGGCAAAAGGTAATATGTCAATTTTTGGCGAAAATGAGATTCTGCGACGTGTTGTGCATCCTGATCGCATCTTTATTGTAGCCTACCATATATCTCTATTATTCTTCTTTCTAACCCGTTGTTAAGAAATATGATCTCAGTGATTTTATACGGTTGTTCAAACTTCAAATGCTCGCTCCTGAAAAACTGTAATAAATGACATCGCATTTTGCTTTGGAGCCACAGAATTCTGAACCACAGTAAAAGTGTAAAATTGGGTGTTTCTGCTTCAAATAACATAACACATACCGAAGTAATATACAAATATTTACCACGTTCTTCAAATTGGACAAATAATATTTACATATTTCACATAAGCATCGTAGATGTGGAACACGAAGCTCTTTAATTAACATGAAATAAGGCTACTGTACATCATGTTCGGCTGATTTAATTCCGGTACGAATGTATCTAGAAGTTCATGTATTGACCATTCTATCGTGTTCGATTTAAAAAAAAAAAAAGGTTAATTTCATGGCAATAAATGAATATAAGTAGAACAATCGCTAACTTGAAGTTACTTTATATTTATTAATAATGAATACCGTAGTCTGGGTGCGAATTAACGGGGGAGATGGGGGGAGATTTCCCCCCTGTTGGTAAGTTACCCCCCTCTCATAAATTCATATTAACATCCCTGCCAGGGATAACTTCTATCCTTCCCTCACAAAATATAATTGTTTTAATACTAGTAGGCCTATATGTACTTTATAAAGTACAAAGTAAGCAAAGAAAATAATATTGATGTATTATCATCACCGGCAAGCTGACAACAATCAATAACTTAAGAATTACACATCTTATCTTAATCCTGCTCACGAATATAATTATTATTATGGTCAAGATGCAAGACAAGTAACTCAGTGCGACCAAGCATTGAGCCATATCGAATGAGGATAATAATAATTTTATGTATGGTATTCTCTATCTAGGATTCTATCCCCCCCCCCTCCCATCAGAAATCTTAATTCGCACCCTGACCATAGTTAAATTATTGTTATTACATTTCTGAACATTTTCCCTCATTTTCTTCCTCCTTTTCCTTCATTCCTTCTGCAGCGTTTGAGGAAACCTTTCAAAAACGATATTTTTGTAGGCTACATATTTTCCCGAACAAGAAATGTTATGCATACCGGTAATTAAATTACTATCTGCAATATTGCTAAACATTACTTTATGTTGGATCTTTATTATCAATAAGATTGACATAATCACATAAGGTATTTTATGACCAAATCGATTGTGTTTAGGTAAAGGGTAAAGGGGGTTAAGTCATAAAAATAAATTTTGAGATAAATGAAAATCGAACTTCGAACCCTTACTGCAAATCAGAGAATATCTTTTACAAAAATTAAAACACACCTAATTATAGTATAACTTTGGTTTTTTCACACAAAACATGAAATTGACAAGTAATTTGAGATTGGATAGGCTATATTTTTAAGCGAAAACCTATAAAAACTACTGATTTAACTCTTTTCCTCCCCAGTAAAACTGATGACTTATATCCATTTGTACCTTTAAATAATTATTTCTAGTGAAATAATGTAGGTGTAGGAGAATGAAATAACTATATTGTGACATGTATTGATGACCTTTAATTCATTAATTTTAAAAATAAGAAAAAATGGACTTCTCTACACAAGATAGAATAAGTAACTGAGATAAAAACTAATAACATACCAGTGCTAATAATAATGTTAAGCTTGTTAAATAAACAAATGTTGTGACTTCACTATGTTAAATAATGAAACTGTTATGGTACTTTACCTAGTGATTAGTTTTGGCGGGACTTTACGTTATTTCAAACTTCTAGTCAGCTTTCGTGTTTTCTTCCAGTTTCTTTTTCTTGATGTCTTGGTGGGAAAGTGTGTGGGCAGAGGTGGGGATGTCTTTGCAATTGTTAATGTTGTGTCTAACCACATACTCCCCCAACATGATACCAAGAAATAAGGAACTGGAAGAAAGCCTAAGTCCTCACTAGAAGTTTGAAAATTGTGTAAAGTTCTGCCGAAACTAATCACTAGTTTAAGTACCATATTAGTTTCATTATTTAGCACAGTGAAGTTATTAAGTTGTTCATTTGACATTATCATTAATAATATATAAGTGTTAAAAGTGTGTAACCAAGAATGAAAACCAAGAGTCTACTCTTAATGTTACATTTATTTATATATATTTGCTAAGTCTTGTAGACATGATCTTTCTCCTTTTAATTTTGATCACTTTCTTTCTTATCACTATTTTCAATAGTTTTTGGAAAAAAAACCAGGAGTTACGTTAGAAATTACTCACATCCGCGAGTTGTATAGGGCTTGAACTATAGGTATACTCCTAATTATAATAGTGCATAACTTAAAATAATCTCCCACTTTGTCTCTCTCGTACAGAAACACATGCATACATCAATAAAACTATGTAACAGTGCTAATAGAAACTTTTTTATATGAAACTTACCTTCCTGAAGATATCATATAGAATGTAAACTCTAATTATTATTTTATTTAATTTCGTCTTTAAGTTTAACATTATACCAGGATCACTTTTCTTTTTTCTGCATTGTTATACAGTATGTTATTCATATTTCTCCAAGTGGCGGCCTGAACACCTGCAGACTTCTTACATATGAGTACAGACATTACATTGCTTCCATTCCTCAAATGAGGTATAGAAATTCTCAGACATTCGGTAATTTAAAATAAATATTATAGTCCAGATACATGATCTGAAGACATTAATTTGTCAATTTAAAGAAGTCGAAATTGCGATAGAAAATCTGAAAAAGTACAAGTCTCCAGGTATCGATCAAATTCCAGCAGAATTAATACAAGAGGGTGGGAGTGCATTATATAGCGAAATTTATAAACTTGTACTTGCTATTTGGGAAAAGGAAATTGTACCAGAACAATGGAAGGAGTCCATAATTGTACCTATTTTTAAAAAGGGGGACAAAACCAACTGTGGTAACTTTCGAGGAATATCACTTTTGTTGACGTCGTACAAAATTTTGTCCAATATTCTTTTGAGAAGATTAACTCCGTACGTAGATGAAATTATTGGGGATCATCAGTGCGGTTTTCGGCGTAATAGATCGACTATTGATCAGATTTTTTGTATTCGACAGATAATGGAGAAAAAATGGGAGTATAAGGGTACAGTACATCAGTTATTCATAGATTTCAAAAAGGCTTATGACTCGGTTAAGAGGGAAGTATTATATGATATTCTTATTGAATTTGGTATTCCCAAGAAACTAGTTTGATTAATTAAAATGTGTCTCAGTGAAACATACAGCAGAGTCCGTATAGGTCAGTTTCTATCTGATGCTTTTCCAATTCACTGCGGGCTAAAGCAGGGAGATGCACTATCACCTTTACTTTTTAACTTCGCTCTAGAATATGCCATTAGGAAAGTTCAGGATAACAGGCAGGGTTTGGAATTGAACAGGTTACATCAGCTTCTTGTCTATGCAGATGACGTGAATATGTTAGGAGAAAATACACAAACGATTAGGGAAAACACGGAAATTTTACTTGAAGCAAGTAGAGCGATCGGTTTGGAAGTAAATCCCGAAAAGACAAAGTATATGATTATGTCTCGTGACCAGAATATTGTACGAAATGGAAATATAAAAATTGGAGATTTATCCTTCGAAGAGGTGGAAAAATTCAAATATCTTGGAGCAACAGTAACAAATATAAATGACACTCGGGAGGAAATTAAACTCAGAATAAATATGGGAAATGCGTGTTATTATTCGGTTGAGAAGCTCTTATCATCCAGTCTGCTGTCGAAAAATCTGAAAGTTAGAATTTATAAAACAGTTATATTACCGGTTCTTCTGTATGGTTGTGAAACTTGGACTCTCACTCTGAGAGAGGAACATAGGTTCAGGGTGTTTGAGAATAAGGTGCTAAGGAAAATATTTGGGGCTAAGCGGGATGAAGTTACAGGAGAATGGAGAAAGTTACACAACACAGAACTGCACGCATTGTATTCTTCACCTGACATAATTAGGAACATTAAATCCAGACGTTTGAGATGGGCAGAGCATGTAGCATGTATGGGCGAATCCAGAAATGCATATAGAGTGTTAGTTGGGAGACCAGAGGGAAAAAGACCTTTAGGGAGGCCGAGACGTAGATGGGAGGATAATATTAAAATGGATTTGAGGGAGGTGGGATATGATGATAGAGACTGGATTAATCTTGCACAGGATAGGGACCGCTGGCGGGCTTATGTGAGGGCGGCAATGAACCTTCGGGTTCCTTAAAAGCCATTTGTAAGTAAGTTTTGTAAGTAAGCACAGAAACTTAATCGTAAACAAAAGCAAAAAAAGATCTTTTGAATTCAATATTTTCTAACATTAATAAAAAAAAAAGAGTTCAGACAAGTTTAGGGGGCAGTGCCCCTCCTCTGTCCCCTCCCCATAACTTCGCCTATGCTTCTCCTCATGTAAAGGAGTTTCATGAATGAGATGAGGATTTTCTGTACTCCAGTATCTATTGTTTTGCATTATAACATTGCCATTAAGTAAATCCATCCTTCATCTGTGAAAATAATTACTGTAGGATCCACAACGCCATCGGCAACACTTTGTAAAACCCAGTTACAGCCAGTATGAAAGGATAATTCCAAGCCTTTGGCATGAGACGAACTCGATAGCTCAGTGGTAGAGTGCCTGACCGGAGTACAGGAAGTCGCAGGTTCGAATCCTGCTCGAGGTTGTGAAATTTTTCTTTCATACTATGGCATGATTGTGACTATAATAGTATTTAAATTCATTAATATGTCACATCAACGGACGTATATACGTCATCCAACATCGTAAGATGAAGATTACATTGTAAAGTTTCTTCCCACCCATAAGCAGTGCTGACTAGATCAGACGCTATGGACAGTACTCTATAACAGAGTCGCCAGTATGAAAGGATAATTCCAAGCCTTTGGCGTGAAACGAACTCAATAGCTCAGTGGTAGAGCACTTGACTGGAGTACAGGAAGTCGCAGGTTCGAATCCCGCTCGAGGTTGTGAAATTTTTCTTTCATACTATGGCATGATTGTGACTATAATAGTATTTAAATTCATCAATTCACATGACTTACATTATCTCTAGTCTGTAATTCATGAGCTATTGTCACTCTGTAGGGCTTAAATTTAAGAATTTTAGTGGCTCTAAATGGTGTGGTTTTCGAAACTCCCATTTCTTGTGAGAGACAGTGGAGAGATTTTGGAGGAGAATGTTCTAACCTTTCTCCTATATCGTCGAGTTTTTCCTCAGTAAGTACACTTGGGTTTCTCTTTCCACGTTTATTCAGAACTGATCCCATTTCTCTAAACTTTTTTGTGGAACAGGAACACCAGGAAATTGCGTTGCAAAACGTCGTGGCACTGTTCCACAATTCTTCGTTATCAAGTAACACTCAACAAGATAAATCCTTTGTTGTAATTTAAACTTTTGTGGTGCTATATTAAGCTACAATCTTAAATCTTCACCTAAGATGTACGTACACCAATACAAACATTAACAGAGCTCATAGGCAACTCAACAGCAGCTATCAGTTGCAATGTGACCATATGCTGTGTTCTTGAAGGCAAGGAAAGAGAGAGAAGGTAGGGACAGAGAGAGAAAGACTGCAGCGTGCGAATGTATCAGACCCCGTTCAACGGGAATGACAAATGTTGATGCTGGGCCCACTTGCTGCCAAGTGCTGTAGAGAATGTCATAGACCACTCTACTACTACTACTACTACTACTACTACTACTAATAATAATAATAATAATAATAATAATAATAATAATAATACACCGCATATACAATGGACATTCTTTATTACTTGACTGAATTGTTAAGATCGACATTCATTGTAGATGATGCTTTGGTCATATGCTACTACTCCATCATTATTATCGTTTTCTTCTTCATCACTTTGTCTCCATCCTCCAACGAATTTATCAGCTCTTATACCATCTCTTCCATCACACCTTCGTGTTCCCACGCCCTTTTCAAAATGTGCCAAGTGTGCTCCATGATGCAATGTTTTAACTTATATTCACTACAAGATATTCAACAAATGAATATTTTCTATGCATCTTGATTACACACTTTTAACACTTCCATCATTTAAGATTTGGTGAATATATTATAGGAACAACTTTAACAGAGAAAAAGTTGTTTCTATAACGTAGGCCTATTTACTAGAACTTGAATATTTTGTCTTATTATACATGTTACAGGGGCGTATTTTGCGGGCTACCGGGGCTACCGGCGGTAGCCCAAGGAAATTACAAACGAAAAAGTTTATAATATAACATAATGTAATAATTTTGTATTATTAGTTTTACCATAGTAATTAAAATTAAAGTAATAGTTAGATATATTTTGTGTAATAATAGGGTCAGCGGTAGCCCAAACCCTTTAACCTGTATACGCCACTGACATATTATAGTGAACGTCATGAATGCATCTAAAAGTTAATATATTTTCTTGAAGATATTACAAACTAATTGATTAAATGGCGATCATACTCGTGTTAATTGTATAAGCATGAGCGGCTTACAGTTGTTTCGGTGCTTCTTCGCACCATCCTCAGAACCTACTAGGTCTCGGCGTCATCTCGAACTTCGCTGCCTGTAGGCTCTGAGGATGGTGTGAAGAAGCACCGAAACAGCTGTAAGCCGCACATGCTTACACAATTAACATGAGTAAGATCGCCATTTAATCAATTATTTATATTCAAGTGTTAAAAGTAGTGTATGAAAGATTCAACATGGATATTACAAACATTGCCAGTCAAGTTGATCACCTAATACAACTAAATAACTCTTGATAATCTTATATTTTAAATGTGTTTCTAAAAGTTAAGCTTCACCTATGAAGTTTTTGAGAGGAAATGTTTGCAAAAGAGATATTGCTGATCCCTCTGGAGAAGTAGGTACCAGAAGTCTTGTACGAGTATTAGTAGAATGAAAGGTTGTGAACTTGTTTTTGGCAAACAACAGAAAAGTGTAAAAAAAAAATTATAATATCCATTCTTATACCATGTTGTTGAGTTAGTGAAGTCAGACAAAATTTACTGCTACCTTATTTTGATTGTCCTAATTTAGAAAACACTATGTTGTGCTGAAATTTAATAGTTTTGCTTTCTTTGAAGATTATTAAAAAATGATTATTAATTTGCTACTGAAGACTACCAGTAATTGAATATTATAGGTGGTGTACTTACTCCATTACAGTATGACCAGAACGTTGTGTATAATATTCTAATATAAAATATAGCTTAACTTATATACCGGTAGGGTATTTATTGAAACAAAATATCAAATAAACAAAAAGTAAATATTTGTATAGCAAACTCGATATGAGTTGTTTTACATAGGCCTAACTTACATAGCCTACCAATATAAAGAAGTTTCAAACAGTAAGAACAATAGAGCTCAGTATCAATTAGACACATTTTACTTGTATGTACGTAAGAACTATCATAATATGTTTAATATTCGTTGGTACAGTAATTAAGGATTAGGTCTACATTTTAAATTTATTACATCAAAGATAGTAGCAGAGAAAATGCATATGTGATTGCCACCTAATACCAAAGTCCATCCCCAATGTAACCTAACAGCCAAACAGACTCTAATCTGAACTAATCCAGCTATTACTATTAATATTTAAGGCATTAAGCACTTATCGCACAGAATAGTTAATAACGCCGAAGGCAGTTTAGTGGAAGAACGATTCAAGTGACTGTCGACATATAACCTTTGGTTTTACCTTTTCATACTTTTTACAAAACCAGTACTGACATTTATTTTAATAATACAATCCATTGCAATATTATGAAAGAATCACTCTATTCACTTATTGTTTACAATTACTTACATGTTTCTTGGAAATGTTAATAATTATTCACAGTCAATGCTATACTTAGCCTATTACTGGTAATATGTTTTGTGAACATTTTCTACCTACAGCCAATCTTAAAAATTCTGAATTCAAGATGATGTCGAAAATGGGTCTTGCAAATCCGTTTGATATTGAATATCATCACCAACATGAAAATGAGTATTGTCAGGAATAGTTATTATGTATTAATTTTTGTTCTCTCTTTCATATTAGCATAAAAGAAAGAATTGTTTCGAGTTTTCTGCTGACTTTATCTCAATTTGTGAACATGTAATTATTGTAATTTAGAATTAATTATTTCATAATCTGATTTCTGTGTTCTGTACATAATTTAATTCAATGGTTTTATGATTACAGCAACAGATTCTGTCCAAAGGAATTATGGCTCCCCTCCCCCACAAACATTTGTCTGACCCTTCCGCCTCCCTCGCAAATATTTTAGTGAATATTGAAATTCTTTAATTTAAATATAGTAAAGTGACATCAAAAACTTTTTCCTTGCATTTTTAGCTATGTCCTAATTGTACCTATGCAGTGTAAAATATTACCATGACAACTAAAACTTACGATTAAGCAAAGCCTGCGTGGTATAATCAAAAAACAAGGTACAATAAAAATGTAAGGAAAAAGTTTTTGATGTCACTGTACTAAGACAACAAGCTAAGGAAATTTTAATGCCCCAACAAAGAAAAAACTAATCAATCATAGTAATCTACTTCTGAAATCTTGTTGAAAACATAATTACTATTGCGGTAATATGTGATTTAACAGAATTATTCTTTCCTGTAAAAAATTTTTTGTGAATATTTTGTGTCTTCCTCTCGCTAAAAAAAACCTAAAACTTGGACTGGGCTCCACTGATGGATATAGGCCTAGTTAATAAAGTTTCTGATACCAAAAAATACATGAGCACCTATAGCTAACTGAATAACAGTCACATGCAAAACATCATTACGAAGAAATTACTGAATTTGACCAACGAAATAACTTATCAATGCAAGGGAAATTTATTTTCCTCTTAACAACGGTAACATTTCAAAATGCTTTTTCTCTTTTCATTAACTATATAGACATATGTTTTTTTCATTGAACCGAATATAGGTACCTACCTAACTAATATAATTTTCTGTTGACAGGGCTGGTAAAACTGGGAGTCCATTGTGTAATGGGCAGAAAAGTAGCCATAAAAATTATCAATAGGGAAAAATTGAGTGAATCTGTGTTAATGAAGGTGAGTACTAACTCTATATTAAGAATTATTATTTTGTTAATCATGTTCATACATATGTGATCACTAAGCCTATACATTTTATGTAATATAGATTTTGTCCTTTCTGAAACTTAGAATTTGTAAATGGGGCATTGCATGTTATTTTTAGCTAAATATGTTAGTATTTTCCTGTTTAAGTACTTGTAACATTTTGGAAGATGACAGAAAAATAGTTTTTCAAAAGTTAATGATTCACAAATTTCCTGTTTGAAATAATTATAAGCAAAATTCTCTCACCATTAAATGACAGTTATAATTGTTCATTTAAATAGAAATTATATAAAAACACTTACCGATACACGGTAGAAATTCTTACTGTCAGTGATCTATATTTAATAATGAAGAATGAAAGTTCACAAATACAATGTATAGTAATGATGATATGTATTTCAAAAAAAGAGGAAGGTATGGGGATGTTGAGCTAAAATAAACAGACATTTCTTCACTCAGAAAATAAATTATATATCGTCTTTTCCCCAAGGTAAAAATATACATTTTTTCATTATGTACTATTGTTCACTTAATTTTATTGCTTTTTATCTTTTTTTTTTCCATGTTATTCATCACAAAACAGCGGCATTTCTCTTTTTCTATTCAAATTAACTTGAACAATCTTAATCAAAATTAACTATTCTAGCAAGTGTGAAACATTCTTTTGGATTCCATCATTTTAAAAGAAGAATGATAATATATTTCACTTAAGGCCTAGCATATGATTGTAAGGATAACATGTATGAAGCAATTTCTTGCTGAAGAAACCTACTACATTTTTGTAATTTCATATTTTATCTTAAAGTGACTTCTATGTGATTCATAATGTTACTACAAAAATCCATTTTAAAGTTATGCAGCATTTAAAGTGTGCTCCCTGCCCTACTGTAATTGTATTTAATATAGATGCCGTAATATGAGCCATTCCAATTCACGACATTTCATTAACTTTCCAAAGATTTAACATACGGAAATAAATAGCTTTCTAAATTCATAAGATGAAAATAAATCTGAGAACGACTTTAAATTCATTAGTTTTATATGAAACAAAATTCTTTAAATAGGCTTTCTTGGAGCAACAATAACAAATAAACGACACTCTAGAGAAAATTAAATGCAAAATAAATATCGGAAATGCCTGCTATTATTAGATTGAGAAGCTTTTATCATTTAGTCTGCTTTAAAAAAAAACTTAAAGTTGGAATTAATAAAACAGTTATGCCACTGATTGTTCTGTATGGATATGAAACTTGGACTCTCACTTTGAGAGAGGAACAGAGGTTAAGGGGTTCGAGAATAAGGTGCTTAAGAAAATATTTGGGACTAAGAGGGATGAAGTTACAGGGGAATGGAGAAAGTTACATAACTCAGAACTGCACACATTGTATTTTTCACCTAACATAATTAGAAACATTAAATCCAGACATTTGAGATGGGTAGGGCATTAGCACATATGAGTGAATCCAGAAATGCGTATATAGGGTAGGTTAGTTGGGAGGCCTGAGAAAAAAAGCCCTTTTGAGGATGCCAAGACATAGATGGGAGGATAATATTAAAAATGGATTTGAGGGAGGTGGTATATGATGCTAGGGCAGGGATGCAGAACTGGCGAGAGAGGGGTGGAAAACATGGGGAAAGCGTTGGTTCCTCATCCACAGTCCACCAGCACTGAATGACATATTTGTGGCTCGTACCCATTCACATAAGACAGAAACTGAATACAAATCCCTTCCTCTACAAAGTCAATGACGCGGGGATGGAAGGAAGGGGTGAGTGATGTATCCGATGAGTGACGCAACACCACAATTGTCGCCCAGTTCTCCAAGCCTGTGCTAGGGACTGGATTAATCTTGTTCAGGATAGGGACTGATGGCAGGCTTATGTGAGGGCAACAATGAACCTCCGGGTTTCCTAGATGCCATTTGTAAGTAAGAAGTAAAATTCTATATTTAGTGGAAAACAATCTTGGCATGAACTTCTTAATTCATAGTAGCTTCTTACTAGTACAGTTCAGTTTTTTGACTATGCACAGAGAATATTTTCAATACTCTAGTAAATTTAGAACTAGTGACAAGACATAATTATAATTATTCTCATCTTTATCATGAACATTGTTGTCATCATCTTTACCATCCATCTCCAATGCTATTATAGCTATTGCTGCTACTACTACTATCAGGGTGCGAATTAACAGGGGGATAGGCGGATTCCCCGCCCCCCTGTTGGAAAGTTATCCCCCTCTCATAAATTCATATTAACATTCCTGCCAAGGCTAACGTCTATCCTCCCTTCACAAAATATAATTGTTTTAATACCAGTGTATGTACTTTATAAAGTACAAAGTAAGCAAAGAAAATAATATTTCCGTATTATCATCACTGGCAAGCTGACAACAATCAATAACTTAGGAATTACACATCATATCTTAAACCTGCTCACGGATATAATTATTATTATTATTATAATCAAGACTGATATAATTATTATTATTATAATCAAGATGCAAGACAAACAACTCAGTGTGACCAAGCGTTGAGCTGTATTGAATGAGGATAATAATAATTTTATGTGTTATTCTCTATCTAGGATTCTATCCCTCCCCCCCCCATCAGAAATCTTAATTCGCACCCTGGGTACACCTCATTCTCATTCATCCCATAATTTGGGATGCACAATAGGCCTCTATTGAGCCGAGTGCTGAAGAGTCGTCCCTAATCCTCCCCTAGCCATTGAATACTACTACTAGTATTACTGTTGTTATACAAACATTTGATATTACTATTACAAATGCGATTAAGTAAAAATATAAACAAACAAATAATAAATATTATAAGTAGTGAGCATCACTGAGTTTTAACATAATGAAGTCTGTTATCTCTTAATTAATAGCTTGAGTTAAAAGCTGAATGTAATTTTCTCCATATTTTTCAAGCTGTAATGTTCAGAGTTTTCTCTTTTTTTTCTCCTCCTCCTCTTGCTTCTTTTCATCCTCCCTCTCTTTTTCTCCACATACTAAGTCTATACTCTGGGATGTCCTTTATGATCTTATAACAGATCCATTAATGGCAATTAATTTGTCTCCTTGTCCAACCCATCCATAGAAATTGAAAAGCTAGCATAGGAGCAAATGTAAATTTACGTAAGTTAAGTTAAAATTCTTTAGGTTATTAGGAGTCAAAAAAGATCAATTTCCACTTACCTGCATCTAGCACCACCTAATTCAGACATCGGAGCAGAATATTTGAAGTTCCTTTTTCATTCCTCTATTATCTACACATGGGATCATCAGTAATGCCCACAATATACTGACATAACGTTACTAGAGTCCCACCAATTGTCTTTCTAATTTGAAAGATTGCAATTGCCATTAGTGGCAAAAGGCCAAATCCTAATAAGACTAAGAGAAGAAAAGAGAATTATATGGACTACCATATTTTCAAAGAGTAATTGTCACCACTATGTCACCACAACCACCACCACCATCTTCCTTCTTCTTCTTCTTCTTCTTCTTCTTCTTCTTCTTCTTCTTCTTCTTCTTCTTCTTCTTCTTCTTCTTCTCCTCCTCCTCCTCCTCCATCTTCTTCTACCACCACCCTCACCACCACTAATTTTTTCATCATCGTCGTCATTATTATTATTATTATTATTATTATTATTATTATTATTATTATTATTATTATTATTATTATTTAGTGATGATCTAACCATATCGAATTCATAAAATACCGCGCAATATTAAAAAAAAAATGGTCCTTTGGACTGCAATGAGTGGCACATTTTAGCAGATGGTCCCAAGCCCAACCAAAAATCCGAAAAATGTACATTGTTGAAAGTAATTATTTCTTTGAAATGGGCACACGAAAATAGAAACCATGCTGAAATGAGTTCTCATAGTGATTATTAGCCAAAGTAACACACTGTGCATGAATGTTAGATAAAGTGATCATTTCAGCCAACAAATGAATGCTGTAAGTCAAATGTTTCGGTCTATTTTTTTTCTGTTATGGTTAGTAGGTCAGATTTTATGGAGAGAATAATTGCATTTACTCCTTCTTGCATTTGTAGTATCCAGTTGTATTTATTAATTTATTTTGATAATGAGTATCATTTCTAGTTTCTGTAGAAATTCATCATATCCTTTCTGCACTGTTTATTCATCTCTGCATTGTTTAATTTTGCTAAGAGTTATTTCGAAGGTCCAAATTTATATATAGTAGTATGTGAGCTATGAAGTGTTGTATGTTATGTATCATAGATTATGTCTTTTTGATATACACAGAATTACATCTATTCAATCATTTCTCAGAGGTAACATTTCAGAGTTGTACATAACGAAAATGTGTAATGCAGATACGAAATGGAAACTGTGAACACCATGTACAGTTCATCATGTGAGTACATGATTGTAAAAGTTTCAATCGAGCACTGCACTCCTAGTAGAATTGGAAGGGGGCGAATTTTGGGTACCAAAACCGTGCTCATGTGGCTCTGTCACCACAGCAGACAGATGCCTTCCATATCTTCCTGAGTAATCGACTTCGAGCCTAACAAACACGATATCTCTGTCAATTCTTATATACCATCTATAAACTCTATACAAATTGAAAAAATAAATGAACCTGTACAAAATCTTTATTTCTTTCGAACTTCCTTGAGCCAAAACTATGCTGATCTCACTGCATGAACTCTGATGACGCAATTCTACTCCTGAAACCTCGCAGACCTCTCCATAGGTAGGTGTCCCACTGAATTTTTAAATTTGGTTACGCTTTTTGAAAATGTTATTAATTTCTAATATACTATACCCTAATTAATTGCATTCCATATAATTAAGCATATTTATTTGTTCTAATACTGGTTGTTTATTTTCTACTACAATTCTGTTTTGTATGGTTTATTTTCAGTGACAATTGTAGGAAATATATTTTAGTGGGCTCAACCCAAGGCTGTCTTGCATTTTCACCTACATACTCTGTAACTGTAATATAGTTTTGGGCATAACACTATGAATGAATGAATTAACTAATTAATTAACTTTAGTTTGAAGTTAGACGAAAATACTTTCATATTTTAATGAAGTTCCATTGATTTTCTTGTGTATAGAAATTTTAATAGGTGTATTGATATGTAAGGAAATACAGTAGATTTATTATGGATACGATGCTGCATTGTGATAAAGTAATTATTTGATAATTTACATTAAATAGCTTATATTACAGTAACTAATTACTAACTAACTGCTGAAAGAAATACTTTCAAATGATCATTATTTATTTATTTTTTATTGTCATCAACATTTATACCAGTTATGGTGTACCACCTCATTTCTGTATACAGATTCCACTATAACTTTCTATTATATTTTCCTATGAATGAAATCCTGACAGTCTGAAATAATCATATAACTTCCTCATTGTAAAAATGAAATATAAAAATATGTTCTGTTAATAGAAATTTCATATTTGAAAATAACTTAATTAGTATAAAAATAAAAATGTTTACCTATTTATAGCAGGTTAAGAAATCATTTGTTATTATTTTGTTTCTACATGTATGAAAAGCCTGCATCAGCAACCATCCCTACAGAGAAGTCAGAATTGTTTACTTTTAACATATCACATAATTTTTTTTCAACATATTGTGTCCACGACTATATGTTTTTCATGTGAGTTGATTTTGTTACAATATATCGGGAAGAGATCTTACTCAGCACAGAATGTTATTCTTAAAAATTAATACTATGGGTGTTGAGGAAGAGTTGCTCCTACTAAAACTAAAACCTGAGAGCGCTCCTGCACCATGTATCATTATGGTTGATAGTGTCACTATAGGAACTCATTTCAGCGTGGTTTCTGTTTTCGTGTGCCCATTTCAAGGAAATATTTACTTTCAACAATGTATATTTTTTAGATGTTTAGTTAGACTTGGGATCATCTACTAACTGCCATTGACTGTCATCCAAAAAGACCATTTCTTTTGGATACTGAGAGATATTTTATGAAATGTATAGTACTGTCGTCCTTCATATGTTTGTATATTATATTAAAGTATGACATAAAGATACAAAAAGATACTTCTGTGGAGAGTTTAACTGATATCAACACTTTCTGTGTTCTTTCCTATTTCTTTTCATCTATGATCACTCCTGTGTTTTTTTCTATTTCTTTTCATCTATGATCAGCTCTGTGCTCTTTCCTATTTCTCTTCATGTCTGATAAAATATGAAGTTCATATTACATGCAGAATATTCTCTTATTGTGTCAAAATATCAGGAACTTGTATAAGACCGAGATAGCAAAGGAGAATTGATGGTTATACTTAAGAGAACTGAAATTCTCCGGGAAAATCTGATAATATTAGAAATTTTCTTCAACATAAATTCTATTTACAAGGACTACAAATCGAAGTGAGTAACATGGATAGAAATATACATGTTGAGTATGTTTTGTCACTGCAAGAAAAAAATTTAGCTCTTAACTATTACTGTATATTGACAAAAGACTTATGAAATCATTAGAGATGTTCTAAGTGGTGGACAGTTTCCATTGCTGTTTTCATCGACATTTGTTATTAAACACAATTTTAATTAAATTAGTAAGAAATAATTATAATGCTCCTTAGATTCCTCAATGACTTTTCTATTATTTCTACCTACCTTTGAATCACTAATTTATAACATTTTATATTCTGTCATTTCTTATCATGTTTTGAAACTTTTGAATGACATTGTTAATGTATCTCCTAAAGAATACAAAGTAGAGTGATTATCATCTTACATTTTCCTTTTATTCAACGATTACCGGTATTATTTTTCCTTTCCTGAAAGAAAGATTACTTACCCTACTTACAAATGGTCTTTAAAGAACCCAGAGGTTCATTCCCACCCTCACATAAGCCCACCATTGGGCCCTATCCTGAGCAAGATTAATTCAGTCCCTAGCATCATATCCTACATTCCTCAAATACATCTTAATATTATCCTCCTACCTATGTCACGACTTTCCAAAAGGTCTTTTTACCCTCAGGTCTTTCAACTAACACTTTATATGCATTTCTGGATTCACTCATACGTGCTACATGCCCTTCCCATCTCAAACGTCTGGATTTAATGTTCCTAATTATGTTAGGTGAAGAATACAATACATACAGTTCTGCATTGTGTAAGAAAGAAAGATTACATTTCAAAAATGTAATGTTAAGACAATGCACAGTAATTGTTTCAAATGCTTAAGTCTTCAGAATTTTGTTAAAAGAAAAAAAAAAAATATATATATATATATATATATATATATATATATATATATATATATATATATATATATATATATATACACAGGGTGTTTTAAAAATGCACGGCGAAATTTCAGGGTTGGATTCCACACATGTAGACGATAAAAATGAAGAGTACATGAGCAAAAAGATTAATGTCCAAATGCTATTAAGAATGATGCCAGTATCTAATTCAAAAGATTGCTACAAACATTAGTGTTGTTCTTATCAAACCTGGTAAAAAGGAGAATTACCACAATGGATAGTCATTTTTTCCTTAATTTTTTATAGGAACAGCAATAAATTTTGCATTAATACACTGAATTATATCATTATCTCCTCTTAACAGCAATGTGACATTCGTCTTTTTTCTCCTGTACTCTTCAAATATTATATAAACATGGATCTGGAAATTGATCATTTTATTGAGCTATCAGACATTGAATTATGTTAGTGTTGCAAATTAATAGTACAAAATCAACTAAATTTATAGCTAGGCATAGGCTTGCTCCTCCATTGAAGGAGCTCAAGAAAATTTTGAAGGGGGGAATCCGAAAATGGACGTAACCTCTTAGGTACCACATATGGGAGGGAGGGGGATGCATTCGAGAAGCTGAATGCTGAGCTCCTTCAGTAGAGCAGCAAAACCTGGAGTGAGACAAGTGGCCAACAGGTTTTGGAACTCACATATTCAGTTTCTCTCAGCACTGAACTCCTTTTGCAGGATGCATTTTCGCGTACCTATTAATTTTCTCCTTTTGTTTCCCCTCTCTTTCAATTCAATTCAATTTAATCATCATTATTGTACGGTACTGTGGATAAGGTTCCACTAGCAGTCTGGTAAGAGATGTACTTCTTGCGTGATGGTACTCTTGCACATTTTAGTCTTAATGTCTGTTAACACCTGGATGAACGTTACCCTGAACATTGGGTAGTAGAGGTGGACCAATTGCTTGGGTTCCACACTCACCTGATCTAAACCAGCTGGAACTTTTTGTGTGGGAATATTTAATGTCATTGGTAGACTATACTCAACTGCTGTAACACAATGCAAGAATTGTGCAGGATTGTCAAATAATACGTAGCCCCTACAGCACCAGGCATTTTTTAACCTCAATGATACAACGAGCAGAAGCCTGCAGTATGACAGAGGGTGGGCATTTCGAACATCTTTTGTAACGTACTGAACATAGTGCATAATTTTAAAACTAAACTGAAGCTAGTAACATGCTAAGATAAAATACAAAATACTTTAATGTCTGATATCTCAGTAATTATCAATTTCCAAAACTATGTTTAAATAATATTTTTTGATCCTCAACATGTGTGGAATCCAACCATGAAATTTTGCCGTGTATTTTTGACACACTCTGTATAACATTTCACCAACCAAAGGGAATGTTCAAGGCATTCTTTTTTTGTGCACAAGACTCTCTATCAAAATATATCTCTGACATATTGAAATCTTTAGGTTTCAATTATTTTATTATTCAGAACATCTTTATCAGCACTTTAAAGGACTCACTGCAATTCTACAATTCATCATTTTTTAAATAATTTCGAATAAAACAATATATACATATTTATTATTGTCAAATTAATTTGTCTTTGTATTTTCCATGTTAATATTGTCTTCATAATTGTAAAAACTTTATTAACATTGTTCTGGATCCTTGTGGTCATTCTCGTTAGTGGGTGGATAATTTTTTAAATAAATTTTCCATCATATCGTCACCTGAATGCAAGAACTAGGTAACTTGATTTTTATATTTTGTGACATTGCCTATTTTCTTATTTATTGCACTAAGGAATATGTCTCGTTTTCTTTTACCTATTTGTTACATTGGAAAATAGATGTCACTGGTATCATTTGATCAGTTACCTACTTCTTGCATTACATTTTGTGCGATTTTTTCTATGCTATAAAAGAGATAACTAAAAAACGCAAATTTCAAGTTACCTAGTTCTTGCATTCAGGTGACGATATATTCTTCTTGACTGAATAATCGTTTGTGCTTATTATATTCACTTTTACCTTAATTTTCTCCTGGAAAGGAAAGAGAGGATGTAAACAGAAAGAACTATCGGAATATGTACGTGTAATATGTGTAGATATTGCTTCTTTATTTGAACATTTTATACAAATGTAAGACTTTTAGTCTATTAATTATTTTAATTGGTTGGTTTAGTGTGTTCATCTGTAAATCTTCACATTGTAACAAGTTCATTTTTGGTTAATGGTTAAATATTTTACATGCTGTGTGATGTTATAGTACCAACAATGCTTGTAAGGAACCTTCTAGACTTTCATGGTAACCGATATGTTGCAAATTTTTTAAAATTTTTTCACCGTCTTATACAATATGTTGGCACATTCAACATTTCGGAACAAAGTATCAGCTCCATCATTAGAACAGTTCTTGTTAATAGATTCAACAATATCAAGTTCTTCCACTTTTTTACACATTTTCAAATATATTAAATTCTTGTTCAAGGTTCTTTTATTTTTTAATTTCCTTTAGCTAAATTATCTTTCTACTGATCCATTTCCTCAAATCTCAACAGATAGATGATGATGTGATGATCTCCATGAAAGTGCATGCTGAAGTAAGATTTCAGTCTTGTAATAATCTCTTGTTATATTTATATAAGTTTTGTATTTTGCTAATTTGGTAAATACTTTACTTGGTTCTTTCTAGCTGTGAGAATTCATATCTATTTATGTTTGTTTTAGCATGCATTTCAATGTTTCTTTTGTGGTTTTTAGTTGTATTCTCAATATTGAGTTAATATCAAGGTTTTTAATTTTCTTTATTATATCTTTTAATTTTCACATACCACCTGTTTTACCAGTATACCACACTCATAATTTTTTTGGTTATTTAACGACGCTGTTTCAACTGTGGGGTTATTTAGCATTGATGGACTAGGTGATAGTAAGATAGTATTTGGCGAGATGAGGCCAAGGATTCGCCATAGATTATCTGACATTCGCCTTATAGTTGGGGAAAACCTCGGAAAAAACCCAACCAGGCAATCAGCCCAAGCAGGAATCGTACCCGTACCCAAGCGCAACTCCGCATCGGTAGGCAAGTGCCTTAGCTGACTGAGCCAGTGGCTCATTGTTTTCATTAGGGCCTACTTACATCTGTATAAATTGTTATTATATTCTTAGGTACCTACCAGTACCAATATTTGATGTATATTTTGAAGTGGGTATGAAGGTTTTCCATGTGTGTTGTATATTAAATGAACTGTGACAATATTGGATGGATTACGGCAGCAGTTCATACCTGGCCATTGATATAGATCCATTGTGCTACCTCCAAATTTTACGTGGGTGAGAAATGACCAAAAAATGTTGTCTATAGCCCTCTATTAGAGACAAGGTTCTTTTATGTGCTATAAGCTTCCAAAACATGATTTCCAGTTTTATTTCCTTTCTGAATGAGGCCATGTTAAGGATTTTTTATTGCCCTTAAAAGTCCATTGTTCTCATCCGTGTTGTCTACTAGACCATAGAGAACGACAATATTGCATAGAAATAAATAAATATTTATTAATAATCCTTTCGGTTTAATGGGTTTCATTGGTATTGTTTTTAAACTGTCTGTTTTTCTTAAGAATATAGTTGTGATACCAACTTCAAGGTGTTAAAACAAAAAGTGGTAAATTACTTAGTTGACTAGTTGACAAGTTTGAAGAATACTGATGTGAAGTCGAAACTAATTAACTCGGTACTTCACCACTTTTCATCCATGCCATTTCATGATGATAGTAGCTTCGTAGTAACAATGCCGTAACAAAATTATATTACGAAAAATAACTATAGACTTAAGTTAGAACTTTCATCCCACCTGATAAAAAAATATATATACCGTAATTATTATTATACAGATCTAGTCTGAAGATAGCTGATACGAAATCGAAACTATTCAACTAGGTAATTTACCACTTTTCATTATAACACCCGAAAGCTGTTATCATAACTAAATTCTTAAGTGATGCAAAGTGTTAAAAGTGTGTAATCAAGCTCTTTTTTTTATCACAGGAGATGATGATTTCGACTTCAGTCTATGCTTATTTTTCGGAATATAATTTTGTTATGGCATTGTTATTACGAAATACGATCATCATAAAACTGTATGGATTAGACATCCTGGCCTGTTCTGGTTTCACAAAGTTTTGTTTGATTTTAAAATAGTTCTCTCCAGCATTTTCTAAGTCTACCAACATTTCGTTTTCCAGTAGGTTTATAAAAATACGAAACATCGAATAAATATGTGATTCCTTAATTTTTACTATAGCAATGCTATGATTAACATGAGGCCAAAGTAATTTTGCTCCGCTTTGGTGAAGTCTACTTTGTACAAGTATCTTTTAATTGTGTGGTATAGTGGTGCTCATTAATTATTTTTGTATCACAAAATGAATTACTTAATTAATGTTACTTCTATGATTGATTGATTGATTGATTGACAAGAAAAAACAATTCCTAACAATGAATAATTAAAATAGTTTATGATATCTGCAATTATGCTATTCAGTAATATAACAATATGAGATAAAAAACGAGATGTAATGCAACATTAGTGTAATTTATCTGTACAGAGATTAGATGAATAGTAGAGAATGTAAACGAATCAGATACAGTATATATATAATTTTTTACAAAGATTTTATTGCAAGCAAAAATTACATACAATAACAAATATTTTACAATACTATTGTAATACTCGTATATGAATATTCTTAAAAATATATATATATATATATATATATATATATATATATATATATATATATATCGCATTCATATATATCAATAAGGTATCATTGGTGTATGATAACTAGCAAAGAGAGGAAGTGGGAGATACTTTTTTTGTTCCAGGAAGAAATTATTGCCTACTTTGGCTTGTTTATTAATGTCTATACCTTTCTCCATAAATCTTAATTTTGGTAACTTAATTATTTTGTTGTTAATTTCTTGTGTATTGTTGCAGGTTGAACGAGAGATAGCCATAATGAAACTCATTGACCACCCACACGTTCTGGGACTGTCTGATGTGTATGAGAACAAGAAATACCTGTAAGTAGGCCAGATGTTGGTGTTCATTCATGCCCTAGATAGCTGGTATATCAATTTCATATAATTTACTCTTAATGTATTTCAATATGGATTTGTTTGCTGCAGTAACTAAATTCTAAGGAAAGTAACAAATAACATAAATAAACAAGTAACACTGCAGTTTGACTCACTGCAGTAAAAGTTTTTACTGTGAAAAGTACACCATCTCACATTTTACAGCGAATGCTTTGTATTAAGAGTGAAATATATTTTACCTTTGTTATATTTTTATAAAAACATGTTCTTCCTCTTATTTGATGTTATTGTCGAAAGTGTATTATGCATATTAATGTTAAAATGATTAAAATAAGTTGGCATTAAAGTCTGACAGTTCTGACTATTCTGTAGACAGCAACGACACTCAAAGTAAATACTAGTTGACAAATACTGGCGTGCATTTGGTTTGAAAGTTGCAAAATATAGTGATAGCTTTCACAAATGTCCACAGACGCAAAATCCCCTTTCTCACATCAAAACTTGAAGAAACTTTTCACAGAAAACATCCCTCTTCCCGGAAAACAGAAGTGAAATGTGAAGTACATTATAGTCTTTAGAACAAATTATACAGATTATTGTTGAAAGCTTATTTAAACGTGAAAATTTGCGTCCTTGCTAACACTTCTACAAATTCATACAATTGAAGAATTCGAGGATTTAAATGCCGGACTTTTAATTCATTCATCCAGATATAGTATAATTAAAAAAAAAAAATCTGTAAATTTATGGTGTCTTGAACCATACTCTTCGACACATCGCACATTACATTATAAACAAGGACATCTAGTAGCTAATTCATAATATTCACAACAAAATCTAAAGGCAAAGAAAAATTGCTGTAATGTATTTTTTTGTTCCAATTCTAGTTTGGTAGCTATGAACAAATTAAATCGAATCGTGTACATAATGCTCAGAAAATGCGTAGGGAAACATTGTTAAGTAGACCTACCAGTAGATCATGAAAATGATGTATCAGGTAAAACTGTAGGCCTAAAAACAATACAATAAGATACATCTGTACATTTCAGGAAGATATGTTTTGAAACAAGTACAGTAGTATAATTTCAGCCAGATTTGCATAATATACATTACTGTTCGTTAACAGAAAACTACAATTCAAGTCATGAGGAGTTTGTGTGCACTCAAAGTTTGGTCTGTAGTGGCCTGTCAGCTCACTTGAGGTATGTGGTTATAAAGGGAAAAATTGAGGCAGTATCTGATGTAGTTCCTGGGTAGCTCAGTCATAGAGCATTGGCGCACTCAGTCAAAGGTCTCGGGTTCGATACTCGGCCCCAGAACAATTTTTCCCTTGAAATTATTAAAATCAGCTTCATAGGGAGCTATATCTGAAAGCCAGATTTGCAAGTACAGTAGTAGGTTTGATGACTATCATGTGTTATGAATGTAAAGATATATGGACTGTTATATGAAAGGTTCCAAAACATTCCTCCAACAGAAAAAATATATATATAGAAATTCAAGTGGAGGAAGAGATAGATAAAGGATGGGGCAGAGGAAGATGAAGGAGGCACACACGTATGTGCACACTTGGATAACACACGTGCAGAAATAGAGAACATATAAACACAAGCATAACTGTAGGGATTTGATCTTAAAAGCTCATGAATAAGTCACTCAGTTAGCCTGGTGGTAAGAGTACAATTGGTAATTGATGCATAGACAAAAAAACCTTAATAAGACACTTTTATTTAATACATATTTATTTTTAAGAAAATTGCAGATGCCTATAAATTAGCTATGTTGGAATCTATTCTTGACTGCTTACTGTTACTGTGTATGGGTTTTATTAAAATGTCACATTTCCTATTTTCTACCTCTACATGTACAATTTCACACACTACTTCATTTTAGAGACTTTATTTCTGGTGTATAGTTTTTTTTTTTTTTTTTTTTACAGTTGAAAGTCAAACGTGAAAGATGATGATAATTATGACGACAATAATTGTGAAATGACCATGTGTGCTGTTGTGTCTCTGTTAAGATTGGATTCTCTGCTGTAATTTTTCAATGTTCTATCGTGCTGATGAACAGTCAAGTACCCACCATTAGTAAAAAGAACTGAACAGTTCGAACCTGGAGATTCGCAAACTAGGTAAAGAATATCATCCCATTTTATGTCGCACAGATCAAAAGCCTTTGGCAAATCCAACGACTGCATAGGATAATACCAAATTCAGTCAAAGGATTTAAACCTTTGACAGTGATCTGCGAAAACACACACTTGTTTTAAGAGTTTAAAACTCTATGTTATTTTTGCATTTTCTCTGTATCGGCTTCAGTTCGCCTCTTCAGCTAGAGAAATTGTGATGACAAAAATCTGTCGATTACTACCCTAGGACAGAGTGGAGAAGGAAAGATGTCTAATGAAAAATTCCAAATTGTAGAAAATAATTAACATTAAGGAAAAGAAAGAAACTTGGACAAAAGCAAAATAAAATAATTCAGAACATCCATACTTAACGAATATACATTCATAAGAAAGTTCTAAGGTATATTGATACCGAAAGGCAGAAAAATATGTCGTGACAATACTTGTAATATTGTGCCATAAACTTATCTGCCTTCATGATTTAGCCTATTGAGGAGTAAATAATAGTAGACTTGCAGTAATGAGGAGGTGGTGGTGGTGATAGTGGTAGTTGCAGTGGCAGTGGTGGCGGTGGTGGTAGCAGTGATGGTGATGGTGGCAGTGATGGCTGTAGTGGTTGTGGGAGTGGTGGTGGTAGTGAAAGTGACGATGATGATGGCGATTATAGTGATAATGGTAATAGTGACTGATGAAGCTGATAATGGCATGGAGAGAACCTGAATGTTAGCAGTGTTTCAAGATTATAATGGTACACAAATTAGAAATATGTGAGATATGTTGTATTTTAAGAAATTAAGACTACAGCATATATCGAAGAAATGAAATACTAGTAGTCATAAGATATTTAGATACATTTGAAGCACTACATATTATATTGAAAATCTCGTATATTTTCTCTTTTTCTTCCGTGTTTTAATGTTTCTATTATATTTAATATTCATTATTTCTAGATGAATTGATTCAAATATAATAAATATGAACAATATGCATACAAAAGGATAGCTTTACAAAGAGAGACAGCATATCCAAAACCACTTTTTCGGATTCAGGGATACTCAGAATATATATTTCTGGGAAATCTAGAAATTGAAATTTCGTAATACCACAAATCACGGAATACTTAGCTACTCCTCATACGTCATAATGTGAAAGTAAAAATACTGTTATTCTGTACTGGAAAGAAAGCGTGCAAAAAGTATCTTTTAATTAGATATGAAAGACATTGGCTCCCAGCTGGAAGGAGATCAAAACTTTCCGTTCCTGCATTATTAAAAATAGTTACTAGATTTCCAGATATGACCAATTAAATTATTTGTGGAAATCTGCTAGTCTGACATTCCATAAATAAAATTCTATAAATAGAAGTATATGAAAGGCGGAATTCATCACTCTGATGATAGACGTGGATTGTGGCTATCAGGGATTTCAACATAATTCCATCTTTTTTAGAGACCAGAGAACACCACCAGTGGATTAGATAGCAGAATCAGCTCTATCTGAATGTAGGCCTAAGGTATATAAATATTGTTGTCATAATTTTTCTTATGACAATCAGCTGACTATCTCAGATATACTTTTATCTGTTACCAGTACCAATAGTGTGACATAAGGTACCCAGCTTTACTTCCACACAGTAGAATGTCATACTTTTTTAGATTTAGGCTTCTGGAAAATTCATCGTTCTCAGTCCGATTTGAACCTGTGATATTCGATTCCAAAGGAAAGCATGATAATTTTACTACAAGATCATAAAAAATGATGCATTGTTGTATTCGAAATTGTTGTGTAAAAGTTTCAGATCAAAGTGTAAAAATATTGAAACTGTAGTCATGCAGAGTAAAAATCTTTCTGATAAATATCCTTCATATGATGTTAACGTGGATTACTTCATGACCATGTTTGGGAATAATATAAGAGTTTTCTGTAATGAAGACATTTTTCGAGAAAAATAAACGAAAAAGTTGAGTAGAAATGTACCCTAAACTTCTAGGTAATGTAAACTCAACTCAACTTTGCTAGGGCAGCTACTGGATTTTATTAATCATGAGATGGTCTGTAAATGGAAACTGTTCACGTGAGACTTCTGTCACTGTTACTGTATTTTACTGGATTAGTCTGCCAATGTAATAATGATATACTGGTATGTATGTGTAGGGGTAAAAACCCCAACTTTATCAAATAGTGCTCAAAATAAATACAATTGTCTCTAACTCTTAACTTTACCTTGCTGAGGTCTGGGAAAATCGAAACAGTGTTAGATTGGTTAGAATCACCCTATGTTGTATAGTGATAGTGATAGTGATGTGATCTAAACCTAAGTTTTTTGTTGTTGTTGTTGATGATGATGATGATGATGATGATGATGATGATGATGATGATGATGATGATGATGATGATGATGATGATGATGACAAAGAGGGAAAAGTGGGTTGTCAAAAGTCTCAGATTTTAAGGCAATTCTGTGCTTACGAAAAGTTCCTAACTCCCTCTTAATTTGTTCTATATTTTTGAACGTACAGTTCAGTGGTTTAATAGTGATAAGCTGCATGTTGGTAGTAAATATGTGACAGCTTTCAAGGATATAAGCAACAAAGTATCAAATTTTGAAATATTAGAAAGTTTTTTAATATACCAATTTCAAATACATCTGTAGAGATAGTAGTATATTCACAAATTACAAATTATAATAAACATCCATAAGAAACAAGTACTTACTTCATTTAATTAATGTAGACTTATTGATTTCATTCAGTTTTTCTACTGTATCTTGCAAAGATTATTTTGTAATCATGTCCAATTAAATAGGCCTAAGTACTTGTTGGAGGAGATGTCTGGAAATGGTAAATGGTAAATAGAAATGTTAAATTTGTTCCTGCAAAAGAATTTATAAAATGAAAATTCGTTGCGATAGTTAATATTAATGAATTTATTTTTATTGTATGATTTAGTTATCACATGTTGAGAGATGTTTATATGTTCCTATTTGTTATTCTTAGCTGAGATATTATAAAACTCTAATGAAAAGTTCATGTAAATATACTATAGGTCTGATTTCTCACTGTTCCAAGTAACAACACTTTTTGTTCTCCAGTAACTAATTGCTTATTTTACAGGAAATGCTCAAAATGACCCCCATTAGCCTGAATGCAATCCTGGAAAACACCTTATCATAGAGATCCTCATTCATTCTGAGATACCATGTATTTGTTGATTCACTGGAAGTCTCATTCTACTCGTACATGGTAGCAGAATTTTTCAATACTATCATTGGTGTGGATTAAACATGACTTTCTGCTGAATTCATGTACTTGAAAAACTGTAGTCATTTTGCTCTAATTGCTTTGCATTATGCAAGTCTATATACGATGTACGTGCCTGCCATATCTCCGTTTGAGTAAGTTTTCATTGTCACAAAATTACAATTAATAAGAAGCTTCAGATGTAATGTCATTATCAAGAGAACTGTAAGAAATAACAAAAATAACTCATAGAATATTACGGAATCTAGTTCAAATAAATATCAGGAAGGCCCCTATGAGATATCAAGCACTGTTTCTTCTTGTTGTTGTTGTTGTTGTTGTTCTTCTTCTTTTCCTTCTTTCATTATAAGCATAAAGCCTGTTCAATTCTCTGCCATTCAGCTCAGGTTGTCGTGCCACAGTTTGCAAGCACTTAAATGAAGCCAGCTATGTTTATATTTTTTATGGGAAAAAATTGCTTAAATACGAAAAGTGCAGCAAGTGGAAAGAAAAGGCATACTGTACCTACTACCTACCTGTTTTTATATCAATTGCATTAAATGTTCTAAAGATAAAATCCATATCTGAAATATTTTCCATTTTTATGATAAAAAAGTTGAAAGAAAAAGGTATACAGTACCCAGTACCTGTTTTTATATCAAACACATTAAATGTTTTAAGATAAAATTCGTATCTGAAATAATTCCATTTTTTATGATAATTATGTGTCTATACAGAGAGCGAAAAACTCTACCACCATGTGGCATTTTTGCTGTCTACTGGAAGAGCATAGAATGAAAAGCATATGCTGTTTGTTGTACATTTATTTTGGTAGTGTATTGCTGATAAGAAATTAATATTGTACATAGTTCTGTTGGGAAAAAAATGCAGTTTATATATATATATATATATATATATAGAGAGAGAGAGAGAGAGAGAGAGAGAGAGAGAGTGCTATATATACAGTGATTTTCTTCTGAAAAACAAGTGGTGGAATTGTCTTAGACTACAGTTATTTTACACTGTAATAAATTTAGATGGGTATATGTAGGCTATATGTGTGGCCTTAGGCTGCACTGTAGTAAGTAGATTTAGATATATTTCTACCTTTCTTACATATTTTTTGTAGATATTTGGTGCTGGAACATGTGTCTGGAGGTGAACTCTTTGATTATTTAGTAAAAAAAGGTCGTCTTACTCCAAAGGAAGCACGACGATTTTTCCGTCAGATTATATCGGCTCTAGATTTTTGCCATAGTCACTCAATCTGGTAAGTATAATATCGAAAATAAATTCTAAAAATATAGTTACATGTAACAATTTACAACTAAATTACTTAAAGATGGTTTAAAAAATATGTGTAAATTTTGTTCGTAATATGGCATTTAAAAAAATTAATGTTCTGAAATATTTTATAAATTTTCATGAAAACTTGTTGCACAAAGTAGCATAGATATTTTATATAGATTTGTATTCTACCTAACAGTATCCAGGTAAATTGGTATTTTGATTTGATCTCTGCAAAAATTATCATTTACAAACTGTAGACTTTATCATTAAATGAATTAAGGCCACTAGCGTAGCTCAGTCGGCAGAGGTGCTTACCTTCTGATTTTGAACTGTGCTTGGGCTGGTTACCTAGTTGAGGTTTTTCCGAGGTTTTATCCAACTTTAAGGCGAATATCAGGTAATCTATAGCAAATCCTCGGTCTCATCTTGGCAAATACCATCTCGCTATCACCAATCCCATAGACACTAAATAACCCGACAGTTGATATAGCATTGTTAAATAACCAACTAAAATAATCATTAAATGAAATGAGAAAATTTGATTTTACATTAACTTTCACATTTGTTATTGGCATTTCCATGTGAAAGATAATAAATATAAATAAGACGTAAATAATATTTCTCATTAAACAAGTTAATGATTGAAAAATAATTAAACTACATTTTCAGCTTTCACAGTGATTGTTTTAAGAAGCAGATTTTTTGGAATTCTATCTTATGATTCAACTTAACATGTTCAGCATTTTGGGAATGCACATAGGTTCCATCTCCAAGGCAAATTAGTACAACCTGAAACGGCACCTACTCTGATGGCACAATTATTCCTAGCTACACTCATTTGTTTGGAGTAGCCAGCAGATGGTAGAATACTAAAAAATCTGCATCTGTAGTTACCATAAATTATGTTTTGCTAAATGATAATTGTAAAATCTATGTTTTTCTTCTACAGAAAAAGATACCCTCTCTTAAATATACACATATGTTTTCTTAATATCTACAAAATATGCTACTGAATATGTCCCACTTATCCTTTGTCCATATATTGACATTTAGTACCTATCTAAACAGTAGTTGTGTTAGTTGTGAATATTCCTATCAACTTTCTTGCGTAAGTTTTATTATTAATATATACAATTTTAGTAACTCAATATACATATGAAAAGTGTGATTCCAAAACGTGTTCAGTCCATTTTTTATGAAAGGACTGGGCTAGTTTTTTTTTATCCATTGGTCTACGAACTGAGTGAGTTTTCAAGTGACATGCACAATAACACAAACTTTTAGATAAGCATTGACGTTGTTTTGGAGAAAAGAAGCTTAAAATATGATAGAGATCTAAAAAAATCATACCGGTATACTACATGTGTAAATTATAAAAATGGCCAAATGGACTGAGCGAGTTTTGGGATCACACCCTTCATATGGTATTTTTTGTATATTTCTCGTATTATTTTTTTTTTTTCTTGAAAATTTCGTGACATAGGAAAATATTGATTTTTATCCACAGAAAAACTTTACTATGTACAATAAATCAGAACAAAAGGGAAAAGATGTCAATATATCAATATATGTATATAAATTTGCAAAATAAAAGATATATGCGTTTGTAAAATCATTCATTTATAAATATGTTAACTTATTTCAATAGGTATGCCAAATCAATAAAGAACATGTAAATTAATTTATTGCATATAATTTCACGGTATATTTATGACAATATTAATTTTAAAAAAAAGTTACTACATAATGCTCTGCTCAGTGACATTTTAGTTTCAATCCCTAGTGGAGGCAGGATTTTTCTCGTTACCAAAAATTCCAGAATGCCCCCAGGTTTCACTTAGCCTCCTACCAAACTGAGTACCGAGTCTTTCCTGGAGGTAAAAGGTGGTTGGAGAGTTGTATCGACCACACCTTCATTTTAGTGCCAAGATCACGAAAGCATGGAGCACTACCTCCATGCCCCTCAAATGCCTTCATAGCATGTAAAGAGGATAATTTTTACTTGCCTACAAAATCTTTACATGTACACTAGTTTCTAGACTAGACATGTTTTTCAATCAAAATAGATTTTGAAATAGATTCAAGTAAACGTATTTTATAATTTGCATTTGAAACAGAAATTAGGTTAGTCATGTCTTTACCGTAATTTTGAAAGTCATGTTTAATTACATTACAGTCACAGAGACCTGAAACCAGAGAACCTGCTGCTTGACGAAAAAAACAATATCAAGATCGCAGACTTTGGCATGGCCTCTCTGCAGCCAGCAGGCAGCATGCTGGAGACGAGTTGTGGTTCACCTCACTATGCCTGCCCTGAAGTGATCAGGGTACGTCCTACTAAACAAACACATGAAGAAAAAACACGTTAAGCCAAAGTATGACCAGAAAGTTCGAGAAAGGAAACTACAATGTGAAGAAGCACTACTTCTTGTATAATAAAAATTCAAGAAGGAATATTGTTACATTACTTAATACTGAAGTTATTTATTTATTCTGTACAGTTTTGATTTAAGGGCTTCAAATAATCTCATGTTAAGTGAAGTAAACATTGTTATACTATATTTCATTACACACTTTCCGCATGAATTCACTCGTAAATACTAAGTACCATTACCAACAAAATCTGTCCAGTAGTTAGAAGGATGGTCTGCACATATACAGACAAACATTGTGTCATAAACCTTTTTTCTGAAATAGAGATACGAAAAACGTGTATTTTTGTGCATATCCCAAAATAGATTTTTATAGTATGAGAACAAAATTCTCTAATCTTCTCATAATGAGAAAGTGAAAAGTGAGAAACTATAATATGGATTGCTTTTATGGTGTTATTGTCTTCGTTGCAGGGTGAGAAATATGATGGTCGTAAAGCTGACGTTTGGTCTTGTGGAGTTATTCTGTATGCGTTGCTGGTAGGAGCACTCCCATTTGATGATGATAACCTAAGGCAGTTGTTGGAAAAAGTGAAACGTGGTGTATTCCATATTCCACACTTTGTTCCACCTGACTGCCAGAACCTTCTCAGAGGGATGATAGAAGTCAACCCTGAGAAGCGACTCACTGTAAGTGAAAGAATATGTAACTGATGTCTTCTATATCCCTCCATGGTTGATCTAGAACACTGGTCCTTAATCTGAGATGCATGCATCCCTGACTTAACAGTGTCAGATATTATTATAGCCTTTTTAAAATACTGGTATATTTAGTTATAGACAGAAAACTGAAGTGTGTAACAAAACATTAAATTTTTAAAATTCAGTATCAGTTATAATTTTTTAAAAGGGTGCAAATAGCCATAGTAGCTGATGCGCCCTTTTTAAACGTCACTAACAATCTGTTTGCTTTTGCTCCAACACAATTTTGAAGTTACTTTTAACAGACTGAGATATGTCATAGGAACTTGACTTGCACTTACCCAAAAAACTATAATTATTACTTCATGAATCTTAATGATTCTTCCAAATTCCTGAATTAATACCTAAGTATTTTTATATTCATAGTGAAGCACAGAAAAATTTTCTGTCTTATTCTCTCAAATGCATCAAAGTTAAGACAAAATACGCACTTAAAAACAGCCAGACTAAGTAACAGTACACTTTTAAAATTCAAGGGATGTGGGCAGCAGGAAACTTTAAGAACTACTGGTCTAGACCAATGAGAATAACAAATACAAGTTCAATACTAGACAGACATCATTCTCACCACTTCATTTCATAAACATGGTTGATGACTTTCACAGTAAACAGGAAAGTATGTATTTGTTGTGCATGTGTGTAGAAACTCTGTTCACCAATTTCAATCTGAGCCACTATGGATGCCTCAGCACTGCCACATCTGAACAAATGTGTGTATCTGTAAGGACTGTGCAGTATTGAAATAATTATGGATTGCTTGCCTGATCTATTTCTTAATGTTATTTATACATTCTTATGTTGTTTTAGGTGGACGTATGGTACTTGCTGATCTCACGTCACTGTAATCACACTGTATCCACTTAATGTCAGGTCGAAAGAAAGTGCACTATAATGTCGGGATAAATCCTACAGGAGCATATAGAGAAATCTTAATAGATAAATAAACTATTTACAACCATTACAGTAGATAACCTAACTGGCTACCTCCTGTACCAATGCAGGCTGTACGTACTTTATTACTGTGATTTTTATTGTTATTATTACATTATTGACAATAAAGCACAGTATTTAACTAAAGTCATTGTAAATAAGTTAGGTAATCAATGCATAATTTTTAATATAATGCCACAGTCTAGTATATACAGTCACGAAGCTCAATACATAGGGAATATGCATCCATTGACAGTTGAACTTTAGTTGCTAGCCACTAGGATCGCTACTATCGCACAGTCTATTGTTCCTAGTACTCTTAGTTGCTTACTGCTTGGAGCATTGTATCGTGAGAAATGCAAACAATCACCTCAAGCTTCGTGACTAATGTACTAGACTGTGATATGGCACATAATTACTGAATAAAAAAAATGTGGTTTAGGTTAGGTGTGGTACTGCCTAAGGATTCATAGTGCAGCATGTTGAATTAATTACCAATTTATGGTTCCTATTCAGAAGTTGTATCAGGAGCACTAAAGCACATTTGGTGCAATAAATTATGGCTAAATATTTTGAATTGTATTGTATGTACAGTCTTAGAAAAAAAGTTTTGTCACACAGATACTTTATAAGTCCCAGAAAGGAGGCAGTGCACATTATTAGAGGACGAGTGACTTGGTTCACTAAAGAACGACTAGTTGAGGTAATAAAATTAGTTTTGTTTCGTTGTATGTTTGATTATGTGCAATGCCTCTTTTCTGGGACTTATACAGTATTTGTGCAACAAACCTTTTTTCTAAGACTGTACATGTGTGCACATAGGCCTACACAGAATGTTCATGTTGGTGTGTGTGCTTTATAGGTATATTTTGATACTGTATTTAAAACTTTGCTGCACACATAATGCGAAACATATAAAGTAAGAACAGTAGACACCAAATGCTAATTGTTTATGAGCTCTATTTGGCACATAAGTATCTTGTAAAATTATTCTGTTTATTTTTTTCAATATGTCCAATGTACCGAAAAACATATAATTCCTTTTATGTCTGTTCTCAGTTACCATCATCTGCTTTCCATGTATTAGGCCTAGTGGCCCATTATGGTCTCTTGTCAACATTTTAGCAGCCTGTCCAAGGATCTCTTGCCCATAGGACGATAATTCAAAATTTGGTGTGGAATTCTAGATCGAGGGATTCTGTTTACATTGATTTCCAATTTTGCCTGTAATTTTGTAGATAATCTACGATTAGTTCAATCTTTAATTCCTTCATAATGTCACATTTTCTTATGTGATTAATTCTTGTGTATTCCAATGTACGTCAATAACTGTCATTTTCCCTGTATTTATTTGAATTAATTTCTCCATTCAAAAATTATACAGTGTCGCTTTGTTAAATCTTGCTTTAGCTTGAACTAATGAATTTAATAAGTGCTACTTGGCCATATTGGTTCGACCATTTTCAGCTGGCAGACATTAACCGTCATCCTTGGGTCACTGCTGGTGGAAAGGGAGAACTTGAGCTGGAACTTCCAATGATGGAAGTGGTGCAGACACACATCATTCCCTCCATCGATGCGATGGATCCCGATGTGCTCCAGGCAATTTCCAGCCTTGGGTGCTTCAAGGATCGTGAAAAACTCATTCAGGAATTGCTCAGTCCAAAGTAAGATTGAACAGTAAATTCCAATATATTTATGTTGTTGTTGTTGTTGTTGTTGTTGTTTTCTAATGCCAGGCATTTGACAATAAAAGTCATTTGATCTCTTGCACTCCAATAATATTTTTCAAAAATATTGTCATGGTCAGCCACTGAAGCACAGATTTTGAGGTATTCCGAATCCTTTCTTGATTTGATTTTCACAATGGGCAGTTAGGGGATCGATATATTAAAATTCTATGCAGGTGCTTGGCCAAACAGTCATGCCCTATTGCCAATCTAAATGCAACTACAGACGATTTGCGTGGTAAATTGGGAATTAACTGTGGATTATGATGCAGAGTTCCATTTTTTCCCTTGAGATTGTGTTATCAAGTTTTGTTTGTCGAAGTCTAAATATGTAGATTTAATAAATCTTTTCACAGAATAATACGTAGACTTAGTAAGAAGTCTGTAAGTAGCAGTGCTGTCCTTCTTTGCTAAAGCATCCGCATTCTCATTTCCCAGGATTCCACAATGGAATGGTATCCATTGGAATACAATTCATTAATTGAGAGAGCATTTTAGTTATTTCTGCTATTTGAAGGTGTAATTCCTATGATGCAGCTGACGTAGTGCGTCTGACGTTCACGGCTGACGCATTAGTAGGCGATTCCTATGAAACGTCAGACGCGTGCGGTCTTTTGGTAGTGAGAGGATACTTGCACAATGAGTGAAAGCGATTTATTGTTATATTTGAAGACCTGACATTCTAAATATGCAAAGTTCCAATTTTTCGAATTTCATTTTATTCAACCTAAGGAAGGAACATCCATATGAGAATATGATATTAAATTGTCTTTGTTGTAGCTCAACTGTAAGTGACTCATTCGTGCGCCAAAAGAAGATGTTGTAGGTATCTCAACATGCATTGCGCAGTGTGTTTTTCATCAATATCTCAGAAAGTTGTGTTTTTTTTTTTTGCACTTAACACGTTTAGAATGTTAGGTCCTCAATTGCTATTGGAAGAAAATGAAGGGGAAGAAATTCTGCTCCAACAAATAAATGAGGGAAACGCTGAAGTATATCCCATATTTAGAACAAGGCGGGAGGAAGGTTTTTTACAATATTAATTAATCGGCACATGTTACAAGATGACAAGATATTTCGGGAGTTTTTAAAATAAACATTGCTCAGTTCAACTGTGTTCTCGATCTGATCAAAGACGATCTCAAGAAAGATTCTTCAAGTAGATATCTGTACCCTATAACTCATGAATAAAAGTTAGCCATAACACTGAGGTATGTAAAGTATAAATGCTTTATAGTAGTATTGTAGTAATATATTTAATCAATTTTTTCTTGCAACATTGAAATGTAACAATGAAAAAACTGTAAAGTAAAAATACTGTATTGGTATAAACTGTAGTAATTTAATCAATTTTTATATTTTAACACTGAAAAACAATCACAGTGATTGGAAAGTTCCCTGGTTTCAAATCCCATGCAGTCATAAGAGTTACGGACGATTGAATGATTGCTGATATTCAAAGTTGATCATGTCATCCAACTACTAGTGCTTGTTGATGCTGAAGGTTCCGGTGGCAAAATGAAAGGGCTTGTGTAGCGACTTTCCAAGTCAAAAACCATCTGCATTGATCTCATTTTCACCTCATGAATCAAATTTGATCTCAGTTTTTTTACGGGTATCGCAATACTTTAATCAATGTCATCATCGTGATTATGACTCAAACTGTCAATGATATTTTTTCTATCGATACGCCTATCCTCCAGCAAGCCTATAGTTTTTTCGTGGTGTCTTTGGCGTTTACTCGGTGGTCGTAGTGAATTCACCGTTCTGTCCACATTCTATGTTGAAGTATTATTTGTGATTTGAGAAGTTTATGGTGCACTAGCGTCCTCCGTTGCAGTGTCTTCCATCATTAGTATGTCGTCTTCTTGAGTGCTTGTATCGTCACACTGAATATTGGATATGCTTCTGTGACATTAAAAATAACAATTTAATTATTAATTAAGTTACTACACTTCACAGTTTATCGTAGTTTAGACTTTATTATGAACTAGACCTTAATTAACCATCACCATCTAAAAATCTTATACCACTTGCTAAGGGTGTTAGGTTTGCGAATATTGATGGATTTTATGTGCGAGATTCATTTACGAAATATTTCAGTAGTTACGCAGGGACAGTATACGGGCAAAATAATCGTATTATTAGAACTCACTAAGCTAGTTATTTACACATTGTACAACATGTTTACAACAATACAAATGTGTCACATAATGCTAATAAACTATATCAATTTAGGATAGATGATATTTTTCTTACCTGCTCTCTCGACAAATTCTCCCATTTGTTTCCAAAGGTAACCATGAGTGAATTTTGAAGAAATTCTCTCAAAAATCACAATTTTATTTTTTAAGTCCATACTCCAATTTTAAAAGTCCCGTGGTGCTTTAAATTCCAGCTGCGACACGCTCAGTTTTGCGTTGTTTTCTCACATTTTCAATTTTCAGCATTTTCATTCCTATAAAATGCTCCTTGCGATGCAGATTTTGTGATAGACAGTTGAAAGTTCAGTTCATTATTTTTTTTTTTCAGTTTCTTAATTTTTTTATTTAAAAAAAATATTATACGATATTTAAAAAAATTATTGAAACTTATCTAATCAATCTACACGGAAACCCAGGGCAATTTAAATAAATATACGTGTGGTGAGGCTTTGCACAAATTATGAGAACGAAAAAAAGCTTTCGACCAGTTTTTCATCTTCCAGAACGGTAAATAAATCTACCGTATCAGACATTATACAGCACGGAAAATAGAGGCTCTTTTCTCCCAGACGCATTGCGGCTGCGTCTGTACTGCTCTCGAAGGGGTACAGCCGCGCGGCTCAACTTGCACTGCGGTCGACGCAAGCAGCTGACGCAGCATAGGAATCACTTCCCTAACATTCCATTGTAGCAGTGTAGTGCGTCAGACGCAATCCGTCAGCCGCGTGCGTCAGCCGCATCATAGGAATTGCACCTTGAGGTGAAGGTGTGCGTCTAGGGACTATTGATAGAATAGCTGCTTTTGAATCTGACAATGTAACTACCTTTCTAAATTTATTGATATGGCATAGACGATTCCTGAGACTCACTTATTGCAATGATTTCTCCATCAAAACTCGTTCCATATCCAAGAGATCTATAAAGTGAGAAGAAGCAGCACGTAACACCTGTACCAGCACTTTGTTCCCTGGAAATAAAGGATCCGTCAGTATATAAATGAAGCCAGTTTTGTGGAGGGTACCTAATATGGACACACCTGTTTGGGCTCTATCCTTAAGTGTCACTTGTCTGCATAGATTGATGAAAGCCTTCACTTCATCGAGCTTACTGACTGCCAACAGTAAAATCATTTCGATTCTCGATATCTATCCTGGTAGACTTGATTTTGCCGATATTGATTGCCAAACCAGCTGATCTGCAAGTCCCCACAGAGTGTTAAGTTTGCTTTGCATGTCTCTTCATCTCTGAAAGAACAGAACAATAACATTGGTATATTTGAGATCATTAAGGTTTTCATCTTAACTGGATGTGGTAGGATTTCCAGCCATGGAAGCAGCCCGGATTTCATCAGTGATTATTAAGAGAAGTAGGGGTAACAAAAAGTAATCCCACCTCACCTCAGAAGTGACCTCAATTGGATCAGAAAGAGCACTACTGTGTAGAACTTGAAAGCTTTGAGAGGTTACAGATCATTTCTTGAACTCTAATTCACTCCAATCTGTCCCAGATAACAAATTCATTGTCAGAGGCAGTCAAAAACTTTTTCAAAATCAATGAATAATAATAATAATAATAATAATAATAATAATAATAATAATAATAATAATATAATGTTAATAATAATAATATAATGTTTACTACTACTACTACTACTACCATTACTATTAGAATTAAATTACACAAAATAAAAAAAATAAAAACAATAAATATTACAATGAACTGTTGGTGGATTGAATTTATACAAAATAGAATTGAAAATAACAGAGATTGCAATTAACTAAATTGAAATTATACATAATAGCTGATTATGATAAATCACATACTACTTAATTGTTGATTATACACCTATTATACACATAACACGTTTTTCTTTCTTTCCTTTTAAGTTTGATAATTTTAAATAGGCCTGTAGTAACTAATAGTGAGTTTTATTTGGCAGCCACAACACAGAGAAAGTAATTTACTTCCTGCTGCTAGAGAGAAAACGTCGCCGCCCAGCATTTGAAGATGATACAGAGGCGATTGTCCGTGTTCGGTCTGAGTCCAGTGATCCTCCACGGAAAAGAATTGACACTTGTAAAGTGAATGGGACTGCTACATATCAGTTTGGCCAGATCAGTGAGGGATCTCCACTTACACCACGCAGACAACAATTCAAGTAAGTCTTTGTTATTTTGCACGATTTTGTGCCAGAAGAGCAAATGGCAAGAAATGTACTGCTGTCAAAATAATTTACCTACGTTTTTCTTAACATTGTACTGTATCAGCATGTTAGGTTAATTAGTTAATAGTTGGCTTCTCACCAAATAAACTGAAGATAATTTCCACTATTGCTCCTTTATAACCATAACATTATTTAATTTATTCTCGAACAGTCTTCTTTTTCTTCTTCTAATGGCAGTTTAAGAGGTTCAGTTCATTTGCTTCGTGTATTGATATTGTAACTTCAGAATTCAAAAACAATAATGTAATTTTATTCTCACAATAACTCTTCACTTTCTACAATTTAATTCTACTCCCGTCAACAATGGGATTTGCTCTCCATACAGCAACACAGTATACGTTATTGCACTCCACAGACGACAGTGACAATTTACTTGGATTATTGAGAACAACAATGAACTGTTAATTTTAACTAATGTTCACAAAGCACTATTTACAACACAGAACTGTCAGTTCTCAGTTCACAGTTCGTTTGCCTTGACTAGTTCTTCTAGCTCAGTCACTCGAGTTCACAGTATCTCGAACCCCAGACCTTAGAGACAGTCCACTGAACTTCGAACTCAGGTCCCTCCAACTGCGGTCCACTGCACTCGAACTCAGGTCTTCAGATGCTCACACAGTTACGGACTCACACTCAAGTCGAACTCCGGTACACAAGACTGCCTGGCTTGCTGTCCACTGACTATAACAACACTGACTTACTGACTGACTACTAAACTGCTCACTCGCGTGTCGCAATTTATAACCACACCACAGTTGCGAGAAAGTTCCACGGGTGTCCAGAGATAGCACTCTCGAACAATCCGGACCCTTCTCCTCTCTACCGCGGTCGCTCTCTCCCCTCTCTTCTCTTCGCCATAGCACATGCCCCAGGAAGCAGATGCGTGCGCAACCCGCCCGGCCCGGCCGACCTTGCCCTTCTTCTGCCGGTCGTGAGATCGAATCTCATGTGGCCGTCACAATATTTTTGCTGTCCTGAAAATCTCTGTTTAACTGTTTGCAGTGCAGTAGATTGCTGCTATTCATTTTGCTGTTTTCTTTCTTACATATGGTGTATATTTCTGACTTGTAAATGCCTTTTTTATGGAGGTGACCTGCTAGACAGTCATGTTGTGTTGTTAGTCTGAAGGGTGCAAGTGCTTCCTGCAGAGATTTGTTTTTATATTTCTCCCAGTCTTGATTAATGTTTTTCCGAGGTTTATCTATTGCCAGCTGTTTTGTTTTGTTTTTTAAATGTTCAGTGACTCTTGATTTTAATTTATTGTTGTTTTATTGCTTTTTAGCCAGTGCCCTTACTGGCTATAATAGTTTGGTTCCTATCTTGACCAGGTCTGTCCTTTCTTTCCCCATTATTCCAACATGTGAGGGAATCCATTGGAATATTATGGTTTTCTGCAAGTTGATTAGAGTCCTGATTATGTTTCTTTGGCTTCTTGAATGCTTGTTGTTTGGTTATAACTGGTATTTGATGTGATTGCCTGTACTGCTGCTTGGAAGTCCACCAGGGAATACTGCTTTTGGAATAGGCTCGTTCTATATAATATTTGTTTTAGGTCAAAGTTTATTCCTTCTATTTCTGCTGAAAATTTGTGTTACATCCTCCATTTGGGATACAATTCCAGCTCCAATTTATCCTTGATAATAGAACCATTAGTATAGATATGTAGCCAGTTTTTAGCTGGGACTCGTTTAGCTATAGTTTGTAGTGTCAGCTGTAGAATTTTTTCTGGACCCTGCTTTTGAACCCTAGGTGATTTTCTGATTTGTTTGTTGGTTCGTCTTCTGGTCTGATTTGTAGTTCCTCAAGATAGTTGCTGATTACATTTTTAGCATATGCGTTGATAAAATCAACGTAACGTTTTCTTATTACTTCTTATACTGGTGGATTATTTGTATGGGACTATATTATATGGCCTAAATTACCACCATTCACTACCGATTCCTTTTCCTCCCGTGCGAGGGATCTCTCCATTAAACACGCACGTTATGACCACTTATAATGCCAGTAAGTTGTATCTACCACGCATATCTGTGTGTGTATGTGTGTGCGTGCTTGTGTGTGTGTTTTTTAATAGTGTATTCCTTGTCACTGCATCCTGGTAAGGCCACTGGATGTGTGCTTCCATGTGGATGTGGAAGTATTGTTTTTAGTTGAAATCCATCTCTGTGTGAGGCATCCTGCACCCTTGGTAAGGTCTGAGGATATCTGCTTCCATGTGGATGTGGAAGTGTTATATTTAGTTGAAATCCATCTCTGTGTGAGGCATCATTTGAATCAGTTGAGCATTTTACTTTGGATGTTGATTTTGTTATTTTGTAATGAATTTCCTTCTCCAGATCATGCCATATGCTCATTTTAGATCGATGAAGATTACTACTACATTTTTACTATTGTAGGTCCCTTTTTGTTTTGGGTTACCAGTAGTCTCGGTGGTTGTTGGGAAGTTGATAATTTTTGTCTGAATCCTGCGTGTTCTGGTTCTAAATAGCAGTTGAGTCGAGCGTTGATAATTTTTCCATCATTGAATAGTTTCTGTAGCTAAAAATATTGTTAAAAATAAGGACTATACATATATAATCTCAGCATGTCTCTGACGAGTTCATTTTCTGTTACAAAGAGATGTACCATAGATTTCGCTTCCCCTGCCCCCAGTGGTTGCTATTTCATATTTTCATCTTTGATCTTAGTACCTGTATTCCCGACTTCTAATAACATGGAAAATCTGTAATGACTTTGCTATCTTATAAATTGCTTGTGGTATAACACATGGAGATATATCATTTTTAGAACAAAGGCTTTTATGACGGTGTTGATGGCAATTGTGAAATAATAAAATGATGACTAGGGAAATGGTCATACTTCTGATAACCAACTCCGAAACAGTCTTTGTTCACCATAAATTTCATCTAGACTTGCCGAGATTTGAACTTCACTCTTTGGCATGGAAAACTGATGCTCTAGTCATTGTGTTAGTATTGTACTTCCATGAAGGAGTATACATTTCACGAAAATTTCTCCGTTTAAAATCAAGCCACATTTTTGTCAGTACAATTTTTACACTATATTTTTCTCTCAAACTGGTACTGGTACAAAATAATTCTCTTACAAATTTGTATGAATATTGTTTAATTTCTTATTTGAGGTTAACAAATTGTTGTGAAAGTAAGGCTTCTATGCTCAGCATCATTTACTAAGAAAAGGACTTTAAAGCAATAAAATTTAAAATATTCATGGTATCTCTTGATATTTAGAAACAGTAGCTGTAATAATATGTTCATACTTCACTATCCATTAACTTCATCTTTTAAATAATATCATATAAGAAGCATAATTTAACTTATTAATTAATTAATTAAATATTTTATAATGAAACTTTGTTATGGATTAGTAAAAAATATGCAAAAGGTGAGCTCAAAAGTTGTCTGATTATGTTCTTGTTCTGTCTGTTGTTAATTAGAAATTGTGTGAGTAGATATATTAGGATTCGTTCTTTTCTAGTGGAGCGACGAGACATCATAACCGGCGGTCTCCTGGAAGTGGAGGTGGTAGTGGCAGTCACACCCCCAACATACAGAATTCATCTGCTACTTCCAGTCCACTTCATACAACCTTCAACAATGCTGCCTCAGCTACTCTTGCTGGTAAATGAGAAGCAAAACTTCCAAGCACTTACTGATAGAAGCATATATAAGCATCAACTTATAAAAAATATGGTTAATTGGTTGGTTGCAAGTCTATCCATATATGGTCAATTAAGATCTTTTTGGACTCTGCTAGTTCGACAGAATCAAATTATATTTGCAAGTTAGGGATATTTATTTTGTAACGCAAAATTCATTCTCCCATTGAAAGGATGATAGGCGAGATTAACTAGCAGAATTGAATTTTGTTGTGTGTAAAAAATAATCAATAACCATTATTTGGAGCTCTCTTAATAAGGGAATAGGGTTCTGTGATGTGCCATAAATCTAAGATACCTTCATTTCCATTACCATCTTCTATAACTTACAACAATCCATGTATCAATTAATAGGTTGAGATTTTTTCAGATCATTTCTAGACAGAGTTGAGTCAGTAGAAAATACAAAATCTACGTGTATATTCTATTGTATGTAACGTAGAATATTACTATTACATATTCTACACATAGAAAAATACATTTGTGTTAAAGGAATGAATTTGAGAGGCTTATAGAAACAGAATAGAGAATTCTATATATTAATTTGGTGTCTGCCAAGTTAGCTCTGTGGTAGTGCCTAGTCAGTCCGGGTTCGATTTGTGGCGGGGTCAGAGATTTTCATGTAAAATTTCTACCTTGGGACTAGGAGAGGTGGTGGTGCACAACTTCTAATCACTAGAATATCCCTGGGTTAAATCCCAAATCTCTCCACAGTGCATATGAAGAGAAGACATTATTACTGTTGATAGTGATTATCTGTCAGATGGGAACGTTAAGCCTGGCAGACCCTTTGGTGCCATTTAACAGGAGTAGGCTACATGATGGCACTGGATTTCCCCTTCTCCCTTTCTCATCTTCAACATCATCTTCACCCATTCCCTACACTACACTTACACCGTAGTACACGACATAACCGATATAACTCTCCACAGATACATATCATGCACATCGTGACCCACTGAAGTGGTGTGCAAATTGAAAATGGATCACAGTTCTGCCGTCTATCCGCAATACGTGGAACCCAAATCACGCAAGTGAAGTGGATAGGCATTGGATATACACACACATTAATTTGTAATAACATAGTAGTGCAAATCTCAACCTATTCAAAAGCAAATATGCATCCAAACAAGCAAAATTAAGACAATATTTAACAGTAATAAGACCAATTGCAACATATGAAGTGAAACCTGGATCCTAACTGAATTGTCTAATCAAAAGCTCCTGGTTTTTGAAAGGAAAATACCAAGAAGGGTATTTGGCCCAATAAAGAATGCAAACGAGGAGTGGAGAATTAGAAATAATAAAGAGTTAAATATTTTAATACAAAACCAACACATAGTAAACTATATCAAAGCGCAAAGGATGGCATGGTTTGGCCATATCAATCGTATGGACGAAGGTAAAACAGTTAAGAAAACATATAAATGGAACCCCATCAGTAAAAGAGCAAAAGGAAGACCAAAAAGTAGATGGAAGGAAAACATAACCAACGATTTGAAAACACTGAATGTAAAGAATTGGCCAAATCTTGTTCATAACAGAAAAGAATGGCGTAAATTAATGGAGAAGGTCAAAACTTCGACGAAGTTGTAGCACCTACAGAAGAAGAAAAAGAAGAAGGAGAAGGAGAAGAAGAAGAAGAAGAAGAAGAAGAAGAAGAAGAAGTGTAGGCCTACTGCTTGTATATCAATTATCATACAAAAATAATAATTATAACATAAGTTTGTTACATCCATTCTAGAATATCTGCTGTAGTCTTAATTCAATTTATCACTATTCATCACATGTGTTATCTTTTAAATTTCAGCGTGTTCTACACATGCAGCAACTTTTTTTTACCTGTCAGATGTTAGCCTATTTCTTGAGGGACAGTGAACATAAGACCAATTGCTTAAAAGTCTAATTGTGCAGAAGAAGCAGGAATATTTAACAACTTCTCTGCAAGCTTGACCAAGGCTGGATGTCTGCATTTAGCAAGACCCCCAGAAACCAGATGGAATATTAACATCTTTCAGAAATATACTTTTGGTCTTTTGGGTATTCCACCATATCCTAGAACTTGACATTTCCAACGTTTCAGAACTACCAGTACATACAGGTACCACCATCAGGGCAGCTAGGTATGACTGATGCTCGCTGAAGATTCAAGTAACATTTTTCTTAAATGAATATTACATGCTCTGAACTCAAGGCTTGATGTGCAAAATATTAATACATACAAACTCAAGGACTCTACTGATTCTGAACAAACAATTATAGCAAACTCTACCACACTGACTTCTGACAGACAACTTGTAAGTCTTCTATTGTTTAAATAAACACCATTCCTCACACACACTACTGATATTCTAAAATCCTCATCGGTAACATAACTGTGGTTAGGGTTTAAGTATGACAACGTTCTTAACTTGTGTTAGTTTTTTATATTTACCATTTTTAAACTTTAGTTATTTATTACAGCAAAGCTTCGATTATCCGTATGCGGTTTATCCAGTTTATGGGTTATCCATGCACAATTAAAATTTGTTTTACTAAATTTTTGTCACGAAATTTTGAATACTTGTAAACTGAGCTTGGAATTAGAGTGCACAAGTCTCAATAGTGACTTTGGTATAAAAATAGTCTGTTTGAAACAATCCATTCTTCCCACTCTATTTTCCGACCTAAATCTGTTTGTAACCTATTTATAGGGCTTATATATTGTATTTCTCAATTAACGAACAGACGAAACGATTATTGATTGGTTGAACACTTGTAATTGATCACAATAATCTGTGTTATCCTTATTGTTCTCTCTGGTCTATGTACAGTAATGAGTATAAGTACCAACAGTACGAAGTGTAACAAGATCAATGTAATTAAAATCTCATTGTTTCGCATAATCTAGAACAGTGTTAACACACTCTAAAATTTACTGTAGAATATGTTAAATGTTTGACATATTACATTTTTAAACAATGTACTGTATGTCTAATATATACAGTAAAAAGATTCGTTCAGCAGTAGATAGCAAAAATCGTATTATCCGTGTTTTCAGTTATCCCTGCACATTTGTCCAGTATTATCCCGGATAATCGAGAGTTTGCTGTACTTTCGTTTAATGGTGCAAATAGCCATAGTTATTGACATGCTTTTCTAAATACTACTACTGCTGCTAACTACATGCACTTCAGTTGAGTATTACACATGTTGCTTTATTGTGCTTCAGTTCCTTCAGTGGATTCAAGGAACAAAAGGCAAACAGAAGATTATTATTATTATTAATTTTTTTTATTTGCTCATACAATGTCTGAAATCGTGAGCCAGATGGTTAAAAGAGAAAAATGGAGCTTGAGCTAATAGCCTCAGAAAACAACGACGCATTTTGTGAGAAATGACCTTTTTTCTGTATCGAGAACAAATTTTCAGAGTGCAAGTCATCAATGAATACTAGCTCACATAGTGACATTTGAGGCCGAACTCAACTAGCAGCATTGCATCCGAACACAACTGGATAACACTGCAGAAGTCTGGATATCTGATGCTGGCTATGCTCATCCACGTTATAGAAATTATGTTCAACTCGGCAAATTTCAAATTTGTAGGAGTTATGACTTGACCATATCTGGAGATATCGGAAACCGACCAACACATCTTTTGTCCTCCTTGTGTTTCATGGTTACCAAGTTTGCCATGAGATCCGAAGTTCACTGATTCACACCCATTGGAAGTAATGGAATTTTAAGAGATAATAAAGGTCTAAATTTGGCTTCTTTTCTAAAGAAAGGGAAGTTCGTGAATCCTCAAAAAAAAAAAAAAAAGTCATACGTATTCACGAGCATATTTATGCAATAAAACTAAGTATTCTGCTGAAAATGGCTTCAAGTTTAACTTCTTGTAAGCTGGTTTGAATAATATTAAAGGGGAAAATTGTTCCGAGACCTGAGAACGCTCATATGTCGTGTTAAAGCATGAAACCACAACTAAAGTCATACAGTATAGTACTGTATGCATTCTATGTGGGCCATTGGCAATTGTTGTCAAACCCACTTCAGGTATGTGGACATAAAGGGAAGAATTGGATCGGAATTGTGTATCATTCCTGGATAGCTCAGTGGTAGAGTGTTGGCGCTCTTAGCCAAAGGTCTCGAGTTCGATCCTTGGTCCGAGAACAATTTTTCCCTTTAATATTATTAAGTATTCTGTGTTTTTATCATCTGGCATTGTAAAATAATGCAAAGTGCTAAAGCTTCAAATATACGAAGATGGGTTCTCATGTAACAACAATAAAGTAAGGATCAGAAGCCTTCAAAAGACTTAGAATTTGATTTGTCTGACTGTACAAACAATGAGGTTCTCACAACCCATTTTAAGCTCTGATTTCTAAACGAGATATTGTGTCCTAGGTATCCTATCACCTGTAAGTCAGCGTGCAGCATCTCATCACCATCATCACCACCATCGTCCAACCCATGGCACCAGTAATGCTCATACGGCGCTGGCTCCACCTTCACCCCACCACCAGCGAGCCAACAGTAGTGGGGGAACTACCACTGATAGCAACGATACTTCCACAGGTATTCACATAGAGTGTAACTTAGCTCTGAACACGTGTAATGGATCAGAAAAGAAACAGAGTCTTGAATATGTGCAATATAAGAGGGTCATTCGGAAATTGTTGGAATTGATAATATGAAATATTATTATGGAAGTTTTTGTTTCACTTTTCAGTATGATCTTCTCTAAGATCAATGCACTTAGTCCAACGTTGTTCCAATTTTTAATGTCATTGGAATGCTTCTTTCTTCAGGTTCTGCAGAATAGATGTCTACTTGAGAAATGACATGATGGTAGGATTGAAATTTCTTTCTTGCCAGGAATATTTTTAGATTTGGGAAAAGACGAAAGTCAAAAGAGGCCATGTGGGGGGAGGATGGTGGATGGAGAGTCCCTGTGGTAGCTGAGTGGTCTAGATCAGGCATGCCCAGTCGGGGCAGATCTAGCCTTCAATCGAGGTGTAACAGTAACATAGAATCTCAGAATACCATGCAGGCACACACATAAAAGATGTTCTATGTCACTTTCGGACCTCGTTTGAAGGCTAGATATACCCCATCTGGGCATGACTGGTCTAAATCACGCAAGCAGTCCGGGTTCTAGTCCTGGTCAGGTCTAATAATTTTTAAGTGAAAAATCTGGCAGATAAGGTCGCAGTTGGGGTTTTTCTTTGGTTTTCCAGTTTCCTCACATTAGGCATCAACATCATTCCATCTGAGCTCTATTCCATAGCATTCTCTGATTGCTGGCTGGTGATGCAGCTTGCACAGTGAACCTTAGCATATTCAAGTAGTATGTGTATTGGAAATGTGTCTACCTGGAGGATCAGCACAAAAGATCTACGAGGTCAAAGTGACCCCCCCCCCTTCACCTCCGATAGTACTCTATCTATATCTATATCAGTATGGTGTGTGTGGAAACAATTAGAAGCACATTTTTTCAAGTTTTTGAGTGGTCATATTCACCTCCTAACTTTATAATTTCTGTGGGAATATCGTCTGGATGCGCAATTTTCGGTTTTGTAGTCTTTGTATTATGTTCTGAAATCTTTTAGGCATTATTTCCAACATCTCTGTGCATTCACCTTCCTCGATTATAATCTGTCTCTCTCTCTCTTTTTTATTGAAAATAGAAATAATTTTTGAGTTCAATAAATCTTCTTTTTGTTTGTCCCCTGTAATTATTTGGTCATTAGTGTTTCTCAAAACTGGTATCAATTCCTGGTTTTGCCTTCTTCTGTGCATGTAATTATAAAACCTACCCGTTATTTCCGCTTTCTTTCAATAAATTTTGCAAGTAATTCTCTACTGCCTTTTTCTTTTCCCTTTCTAATTATTTGGTTAGGTCCTTGAATTTCTGGTAATATTCAGAACTCACATTTCTTTTGTTGTACGCTCGCCTAGCCTTTTTTTCTTAAGTTGTATGACATATCTTATATAATATTCTGGGTCTGAATTACTTTTTACTATTTTGTATGGCATGTATTTGGAGGTGGCCTCGGTTATTATTAGTTTACAATTTTCCCAAACTTGACCCCTTGCCCTTGTCTAAGAATTTGTTATATTGATCTATAAGGTAATCTTGCAAATCGTTAATGTCTGCTTTGTTATACTACCATATTTTTCGAGTGATATCTATACGGACATTTGTCTGAAGCCAGTTTAGCTCAATTGAACACTATTATGGTCACTGATTCTAGGTAATATTTATGAAGAGTGAAAACTATTCCAGGGTCGTATCAAGAAGACATCTAAAGGGTTATTGTTCCTTGTAGGTTTATTTGTGACTTGTGTAAATCCTTATTCCCATAGTAGGTAATTAACAAAGGTTTGTGAAAGGATGTTTGTTTCTACCTGATCATTCCAGTTCACTGTGGGCAGATTTAGATCTCCTGCTAATACGACCTTCCTTTCTAACTATATTGAGGACATCTTTTCTTGCAGCTTATTTAGAGTAAATATGTTTGTTTCGTTCGGAGGCCTATAGCAAGCTGTTATATCCCTCTTTTCAACATTGTATTTATTATTGATTTGTACCACTATAATTTCTGCTTCTGCATGTGACCATAGCAAGCTGCTGTCTATACCTGTTTTAATACAAATACTCCTTCGCCCTGTCATCTCTATCTCTTCTGTAAATCCTATAATCATTCCTACATATTTCCACGTCATATTTTTTACTGTGAAGCCATAATTACCTCTGGATTGTAGATATCAACTAAATTCCAAAATTCAGTGATTTTATTATGTCTACATATTCCATATAATGTTTAAAGTGCTTATTAAACATTCAAACTAATTTTAGTGTTTCTAGATATAGTATTATTGTTGTTGTTGTTATTATTATTATTATTATTATTATTATTATTATTATTATTATTGCTACTACTACTACTACTACTACTACTACTACTACTACTACTACTACTACTATTACTACTACTACTACTACTATTACTACTACTACTACTACTACTACTACTACTACTACTACTATTACTACTACTACTACTACTACTATTATATTTATTATTATTATTATTATTATTAGTATTAGTATTATTATTACATAAAAGTAAAAAAGTACTGGTATAACCGTTTTAATGTTGGCACCATATTTTTATGTTACGGAGATTATATCATCTACATGCAACCATCTACACCTGTGGAATAATGGTTAGCACGCCTGGCCGCGAAATCAGGTGGCCCAGGTTCGATTCCCAGCAGGGGCAAGTTACCTGGTTGAGGTTTTTTCCGGAGTTTTCCCTCAACCCAATATGAGCAAATGCTGGGTAACTTTCCGTGCTGGACCTCGGACTCATTTCACCGGCATTATCACCTTCATCTCATTCAGACGCTAAATAACCTTAGGAGCTGATAAAGCGTCGTAAAATAACCTAATGAAATAAAATACATGTAACCCCATACTGTTTTGGAGAACCACATCTGCCATTGGTTAATGGGTCCATATGACCTAGATGAGAGGACTGTCAGTCAACTCCACCAATCATATTCTCTCTTCACCACTTAAGAGTTGCTTATGCATTCCATGGCAGGTCAGCTTGTTGAAATGCATTTTCTCCATTTTTGATGGAACAATTATACACTATGTCTCCAGAATCACATTTGTTAAAAACAGTTGCACCATGAGAAGGTGAGGACGGGATTAGAGTGGAAAAGTTATGGAATGCCCTAGAGCAATTAATATGTAGACGGAAAATGTTTCACAATGCTGTTTTACTAGTCTACTCAAAAGCTACAATACAAGCTATAGCATCAAACAAATTGCCTCTTACAAATAAAATTAATGAAATCCGAAAACTAATAAAAATACTAGAAAACTTACAGAAGAAAATACACTTCCAATGGATACCATCACCGTTGGCGTAAGTGGGAATGAAATTGCTGATGAATTAGTAAAAAAAGGCACAAAACTGCATAGACAAAACAAAGTTTTGAGTATACACACATTAGGCATCAAAATTAAAATCAAACCAGAAGCAGAAATACTCCATAAAATTCATCAACAATCACAGGGGTTAAATGGGCAGATATTAACAAACTTTGGAAAACATATAGCTTAAAACCAAGACAAGAAGCTGTTGCCGCCTTCAGATTAAACACCGATCATGACTGCCTCGTAGCACATCTCTGCAAAATTGGAATCCTTAATACTGAAGAATGCCCCTTTTGCAACTTACCAGGTTCATGTATGGGAAGAGAACACCTATTCACATGCACTGCACTGAACAAGGAAGCACAACAAAATGAAAACTTCTCTCAACTTTATTGGGAAGCAAGAAGCAAAATGGGTTAAATGATCCCAAATTGCGGCCATTAGAGAACAACAACAACAACAAGTTATGGAATGCATTTCACTACCCCTTGCAACCCTTATTTAAATTGTTCTCCACAGAATTATTGTGAGTGATTTTATATTCTAGAACAAAGAACTTAATTGAATTAAAAGAAGGGGTAAGAATGATATAGTCCTAAGCCACACAGACAAGATTTTACAGGAAAGCGTATTACAGGTTTAAAGTCCAATGCTATTAGATGCGGTATCATAATTTTTCAGCGCATACTTACGTCATTTGTTGAGTAATTTTTGTAATATTTTACTAGCAGCTTCCTCATATGTGTAAGAAGTGAACTTCGCACAAAAAAGAAACATTTTTGTTAAAAGTGTGGCTTTGGACTATCTCATTCTCACCCCTTCAAATATTAAGTAAACTACTACTCTCTCACCATTACTTATACTTTCATCTTCATTACTATCATCACATCATCATTGTCGCAGTTGTCATCATGTGTTTAGGTCTGTATCTATTTCCAACTTAAAAAGAATTTATCCTCCCATCTAGTCAAAGCCTTTGGATTTGTAATTTAGCTTTGTTTTAGAGTCTGTTGGCATATCCTTAGAATGTGTGTGTTATAGTCTTGCATCTGTTTTTCTATTCTTTCCATTAAATTTAAAATATCTAGTTTCGATCTGACTTAACATAAGAACTTCATCTCTGCTAAATAGATTTTTCCTTTATCTTTTCGATTTAGTTTACAATTTTCACTTGTATAAGCACCACCATCATATTGTAAAACCTTAATGCTGTGTTCTTCAAAGTTTTGTTTCAATATCTTTGTATCTTATCGCACACATTGTTTTGAATTTACCTAATTTTATGTATATATTTTAATTTGGACAGTATGTTTTGAAACCCATGTAATGAAACGGTCTGTTCTTTTATTATTCCCTTAAGATGAATCCTTTCATGTCTCTCCTTCCCACCCCCTCAAACCATTCTTTTGAGCCATAATTTTATGTTTATATTTTCATTTGGACAGTATGTTTTGAAACCCATGTAATGAAACGGTCCATACTTTTATTATTCCCCTAAGATGAATCCTTTCATGTCTCCCCTTCCCACCCCCTCAAACCATTCTTTTGAACCATGATTTTATGTTTATATTTTCATTTGGACAGTATGATGTATTAAAACCCATGTAAGATGAATCCTTTCATGTCTCCCCTTCCCTCCCTCTCAAACCATTCTTTTGAACCGCTGTCTTTGTGTTAGAGGATAACATTTTTATATTAAAATTATATTCTGCTTTTTCAAGTTTATAACTCTCTCTGGAGGTAGTTTTCAGATTCATTAAAAATAATCTGATCGTCAGTGACTAAAGTATTTAAAATTGTATTATCTATTTTTAAAATCTTTACCAAAATGTCTTGCTACTATCGAGCGAGACTGTTAATAGGAATGTGAGAGTTAAATCCGAGATACATAATACTTGAAGATAAATACCATAATATGTGTTCTACAAATCCAGTCTCATAATTTCTTTCTCTGCTTCTCTGCTTTCAGGTCTAAGTACAGGTAACATTGCACCATGTACACCTCCTGGTTCCCCACATACTAGCACAACAGGCCATCATTGGAGATCACGACTAACAACTATCAAGAATAGTTTCTTGGGCTCTCCACGCTTTCACAGGAGGAAACTGCAAAGTAACAATCTTCAAAAATTATTCCTTTATAGCAATATAATTATTTCAAAACTATAACAAAAACATATTGTGAATAAAATGTTGAATTACACCACAGTTCATAAGAAGTTCAGTTATGAATAAAATTTATTTAATTTTTTTTCTTCTTATTTTTACGTTTATTATACTCTATTTTTCAGCCCTATTTCCTGTAAAATTATTCAAAATTCTTTTAGTGGAACAGCAAAAATCAAAATAATACTTGTGGTCTAAGGGCTTGGAGCTCGTAAAAATTATTTCCTACAGTCCCAAATGAGAACAGAGAAATGTTCATATAACTCTTCCAGCTTACCTTTAGGCCCTAAAAGAAGTGCCCAAAAATCAGCTCCTTGCATTTAAAAATAAACCTGCTGTGCTTTATTTTCTCTGTGAAACGCTTTTTGTGCTTGGTTCCTGTAGATGTATGCTCAGTATTTTGTATCTGCTATATTGTATTGTATTGTATTGTATTGTATTGTATTATATTCATTTACATTCCATGGTATTCGTACATCACTTCACAACTAGGATATGGAACATGCCAAAAAATCTTAATAGTACTATACATAGTCTTAATTACAGTCACAGTCTAGTTGAAATATATACAGAAGAATTTTACAATATACTACATAGTAAAACACAAGGGGTTATTATCGATACTTAACACAAGACAGAAATATTCATCCAGCATTGTTGAATATCATAAATTCACCTACAAAGTAGAAGGCGTGAGAAATTAGCTACTTTTTTTATTTGGCCTTAAATAATCTTATGTTTTGAGTTTGATTTTTTGTATCCATAGGGAGGCTATTAAAAATATTTACTGCCATATAACGTACTCTTTTTTGATAGCACGATAGACTGGTCGATGAAGTATGAATGTCATTTTTTGACGAGTATTTATGCTATGAACTGTTGAATTAGTTACAAAGTTTTCACGAATACATATGATAAAGTTTATTAATGAAAAAAATATACTGACAAGCCATGGGCATTATTTGTATTTTTTTAATAGTCCTACATGATTCCCTAGATTTGGCACCTACTATTATTCTAATTATTCTTTTTTGTAGTGGGAATATACTGTTACTATCTGTAGAATTTCTCCAAAATATTATTTCAAAACTCCTTACCGAGTGAAAGAATGCAAAATATATTGTTTTTAAGGTGTTGATATTTACTACTTCTTGCATAGATCTAATACTTAGCAAATCATGCTGAATTTAGTTTGGAGGTAATTTCTTTAATATGATTTTTTTCAACTCAACATATTATCGATTTTTAAGCAAAGAAATTTGGTTGTTGTTGTTTCTATTATGGATTTGTTGTTAATTATTGGGCTTGAAATTTGGGAAATTGAATTTGGGCAGGATTTGCTTTTACTTAAAATTGCGTAGTACTCAATTTGAAAATATTCATCACTCAGATGAAGACATTTCTCATGCTGTGATGAATCACACACTAACAACAATTTAGTATTAATATATTAGAAAAATAAATGGCCTGTTATTTTAGCTGAAAAATTGGCAAGAGACCCTACTGCAATTTTTAACAGAAAACTTGATTGAGTTGCTGAATGAAGTATGTATCACTTAATGTAGTTTGTAACAAATATATGATGGTACTATTTTTCTCTTTAATCTAGTTACTAGTATTAGGAACTATCTGGATAGCTGATTCCAAAAGAAATACGTATATTGGCTATTCTTTGCTCTACATACTATAAATCAGAAAGCACTTACTTACTTATGAGGTCATCTTAAATCTAGTGTTTACTTCCCACCAATTAAGAACATTGACATAACTCTGGCAACGTGATGAATAGAGTTGCAACGAATTGGTCAAAGTGACACTGAACATAATTTTATTTTATTATTTGTCAGTCCTGAATCCGTCCTTGAAGTAATCTCATTAGCTATGGAACACTTTGTATTCCGGTATTATTTATCATCATTTTAGAATTTTTAAGCAAATCGCAGTGTCACATTTTCCCTACTTTGTATACCGATATATTATGTCTTATTAATAGATTAATAATGTTTCAAGTAATTCACATATTTTATATGAAGTTTTTATATAACTTCTTACATATTGAAATAAATCCATAAACTAGTATCTCAAAATATGGAACACTATCCAATTGGGCAGGATTTGCTTTTCTTAAAATTGTGTAGTACTCAATTTGAAAACATTCATTAGACTTGTAGATAAATAATATATTATTATATTTTAATAAAACGGCATAGTTAAAATAAAATATAATTACAACTATATGAGTTCCAGAAATGATCAGTCATGTGCGTATGTAGGCCTATACATATGTGATTAATGACATTGTGAAAATTTGTTTCCTATTACGTAATATATTTATCTGTTAAATGGAGTGTAAAAAAACTATATAGAATATTACTAGTAATTTTTAGTTTTACCACGGAATATTATACAATTTATGTTGTTGAGAATAAATTAAGTTATATTATGTCAGTGTTTTATAAAACACAAATTTCATGCATACAGTGTGTGACAAGACATTCCTAAATGACAGTAATTACTGTATAATATATTACCATATTAATTTTTAACATTTTCGGAATCAGCATTTGGACTATGTATGAAAAGGAAGATTTGTCACATTGTATCAGTTTTAAACTGAAAACACTGAGTTTATTAGATGCATAATTTTAAAGTGTTTACCTGATAATTACTGATCAAACTGCAACATAAATTTAGAACTTAAAAACACTTCACAATCTTTATAAATTTTCAAAATGAGAATCACTCACAGCCAAACGATGTCCCAGATCTATAACGAAAATTGTCTTTCTGACAATCACAGGAGTTACATCTCATCTCTAATTCTTACCTTCACTTCTAATTCTTTCCTTCAGGTCTCCAACATTTTTTGGATTATTCCAATTCATCCAAGACTTCAAGTAGCCCCATAGGATAGAATCCGGCAGATCATCTAACTGGCCAATGAGTGTGTCCTTTTCTTCCAGTCCATTTACTAGGGAACTTTTCATTCATTCAAGAAGCCCGTTAGTACTTATTTCCCAAAATGTGCAGGAGCACCATCTGTGAAACCAGATGTTTTCCTGAAGGATGCCAGCAAACAACTGTCTGAAAACTGAGATAACATAATCACGTAAAACACGTAAAAGCTCTATATACTTAGATCTATGAGAGTTTAAATTTCTTTCTATAAACACTGGGCCATTTTTGTTGTTCTGCTTAAACATTGACTTTCTCAGAAGGCTGTGTATGCATGTGCCATTCAGTGAGAATTATCAGGAGACCAGTATCAACAGCTATGATGATTGATGCTGCCATTTAAACAGAAATTTGTCTCATCTAAAAATAATAGCCTATGTCCCATAAGCTATGGCTTTGGTTTACCATTTTTATTAAAACTTCACAGAACCGTTCATTCTATTAAAATTACTTTCACTTAATTCTTGCAAAAGCTGTATGGGTGCTATACCATTTCTTGATTTCAACAATTTGTATGCAGACGCATGATCGATAATGTATTCAAATAGCACCTGACTTGTAGATTTATGTGTATCTTCTTGGATGGTTAGTTTCATATTAAGGTTATTTTTCCTTCTTTATTGTCTGTTATCCTCCAGATTTTGGCTTATTTTTATGCTTCTTGTTTCATAGAATTTTTTCACTATGTTCGAAACTTTTGATTGTGTTATATTTATATTTGTTAAACAAATCACATAACCTCGTATTCATTTTCATTCCTCACTTTAAGTAACCATCATTAGGATATATATTTTTTCCCTTTCATTGAGGAAAATCATGATGAACAATTTTCAGTTCAGAAATGAAACATTTTTCCTTTCATTATAAAATATGACAACTACGAATAGATATTTAATGTAAACTTTTTTTTGCGTCCATTAAATTTGATTACTAGCTATATCATAATTTCTGCCCAACATACCAACTTAATATTGTATTGTTCATCAATTAAAATGGAGAGTTACACACGACAACATCAGTTTTCTTTCAGATAGGATATATAGTACTATGAAAGACATAAACTTCCGTAAGTAGTTGATGTAATCTACTGAAATAGCGTGCCAAGCATATTGTGCTGAAAGAAATTAACTGGTATAGTATAAGTTGTTTAAATTCTTTGAAAATAAGCGTTATTTTATATTCTCCTGGCAATATGTATTTAATATTTTCTTTCGTTTTCTAGTTACAGAGAGAATGTTTGCATTTGCAAGTGTATAATTTTAGTAATAATTTCCTGTTATTTCACAGCTTCGTCAGAAGAAGTTCACCTAACACCTGAATCCTCACCCGAACTTACTAAGAAGTCTTGGTTTGGTAGCCTCATGACTACAGAAAAAGATGAAACTTTCACTATTTTAGTGAAAGGGAAGCCTTTGGCAACAGTAAAAGCTGATCTCATTCACGCTTTTCTCTCGGTAAGGATTTTATATAATTTTGTTACTGATAATGGCAGTTTCTCCAATGTACAGTCACAGATTCCAGATGACATGTACATTTTTAGATATAAAGACTGATAAACTTTAGAAATAGCACCTTCATAAACGTTTGAGTATTCTATTTATTTAATTATCTATAGGTTTATTTCAAAGGGAGGTAGTTATTTCTAATGCTTTTTTTTTTCTCTGTTATTAGTTATTATGTTTATTGTCGTTATATGAAGAGTGACTGCCATACTTATCAATGAACTCCAGAGATATATGCAAAGTGCTCATAACAATGAAGTTCTGAACATATGTAGAAGTTAAGTTCTGAAAAGTATGCTATGATCGACGATTTTTCGAACATTTTAACTGTACGAATATTGGTAATGCAAAAAATGGAAAAATATTTTGCCAGATGGTTACAGCATTGGTTTTCCAAGATTGTAACCATGGTTTGAATCCTGTCAAGTCCAAGAAGAATTTGTGGTGGACAAAAACTATGCTTGGTGGTAGGTTTTTTGTCTGGTAATTCTGTTTCCCTGACTGGCATTTTATCATTGCTCCATTAATCATTATCATCATGAAGTGTTATGTAGTTTGTCTCCCATGGTGCACCGAGGACAAAGCCTATAGCAGTAAAAATAACTTCAGTTTTGTATGTTACTCATAGATAGAGACCCTTGGTTAAATTATGCAAAGTCAAGTACCCACCACATTTGAGAAAAAACATGTTTTCTTAGGGTGACCAGATTCACATCGATAGAAAAGAGGACACAGAGCTTCAAAAAGGAGGACATTGTTCGAAAAAAAAAGAGGATAGAAACTATGTACTTAGATGTAGGACTAGGCCTATATTATACTATAAATTACGTCAATATCTATTTTCTTACAAAATATTTACTAGTGGCTTAGCATGAAATTTTGAGCAGGGGAAGCTAACTCAAGTTGTCTTTCATGCAATATGAGAAAACGTATTACAAAAATACAGTCTTGAAATAAATAGTAGTCAATTTCAAGTCAGCAGTCGAAGATTGGTTGTAACATCGTAAGTAACACCAATAAGGCATGACCTCAAATGATACGTAGTAAAATATGATTTCACGGTTTACACATATCTCTTAACAAATAGACACTTATACGTATAACATTAGCTCACCCCCTGTCATACTTAGAGAAATCACAATATTAGTATCATTATGTAAGTATGCGTCTGTCTTTTGGTTGTGTCCTTCATTGACAGCAAGGGAGTTGGTCATTTGTTTTTTAAATCACACTTTTGTTTGTAAGTCAGTCTTGACAATACAATTGTCCTAAAAAAAAATTCAAGTAAATTAGTGTCAGAAACTGTTATTTCACTCATTATTTATTATATCAGCCACAATGCACACTAACACTTCAACTGAACACAACTGACGAAAAGGGATAACTCGGAAACTACTTATTTTAAATGTTAAAGCTAGCTTCTTGCAAGCCTTGCGACTAGGATAGTTTAGTTAGAAAGGGATGGAAAATCTGCAGGGTGGATTACACAGAAGAAACCAGTCTGCTTGGACGCTGGTGTGTGCAGGCTTCTTGTTTACTGCTGCATCACAAATCATCCTGACCTGCCGCATCACAATATTTAATGCGTAAATATAAATTCTATTAAAATTAATAAATAATTTTCTCCATAAACTGCAGGTTTATTATGAAATTATTATTAACTGGGGAAGCTAAGCTTTTTAGCTTACATTGACGCTACGCCACTGATATTTACAGTACACATTTAGGCTTATATCATACTTAAAAGTATGTTAATATTACAAAATAAGTATGGTAAAACTTAATAATAATGATTTTACAGTTAGCTACATATGAAAGTCAAGGGAACTATAATATTGAAGAGGACAGAAAATATCTATTTAGATTTAGGCTTAGGCCTATATTATACTTAAAATTATGTCAATACTAGTATATATTTTATTACAGTATACTTATGATACAACTTAATAATATAAAATAATTTTACAGTTAACTACATGAAAGCCAAGGGAACTATAATTATTATCAAAATACATAAAAAGACCGCACAAAATGTGAATTTAATTCTTGATTTTTTTTTTTTTAAACCCGCCCAGACCCCCAGACAAAGGTCTAAAAAGAAGGACATGTCCGGACAATGAGGACATCTGGTCACCCTATGTTTTCTCCTCCAGAAGTTCAGATTTATTTAGAAAGCGGTATTTTGTTTTGCAATAATGGTTATCATACTCCTGATAATCCAGTGATGAATGAAGCTTATGAGTAAACTCATATAATTAAAATAATCAAAATCTCAAGAATGAGGTGGCTGGAACACTTATACAGAGAAAAGGAGGCAGATCCATGTCCAAAAGTCTCGTTAACAAAAGTAGATGGTAAAAGAAGAGCTGGATATTCTAGCATCAGATGGCTGGATAATATTCAAAAAGATCTGAAAATACTGGGGGTACGGGATGGAAAGGGAAGGCTAAGATAGGAACGAAAGAAGGCATTTTATAGGGGCAGTCAAGGTTTGTAATAAGCTGCAGTACCAACAATGAAGGGATGATGTTTACTGTGAAATAAATCGTACACAAATTTGGCAATACTAATCTAATCTTTTCATATTTTACAACAAAAATAATAATGATGATGATGATAATGATAATGATAATAATAATAATAATAATAATAATAATAATAATAATAATAATAATAATAATAATAATAATAATAATATGTACAGATAAAGATCATTATAGATAATGTGACAGAAATATCATTTACACATAAAGAACTTTTCTTAATGACAAAGAAATTTCACTGTCGAGAATCTCAGCATAATCTGCATTATTCACTATTACATGAAGTATTAAGATATATCGATTAACATGATGTTTATTTTATTGGATGGATGGATGGATGGATGGATGGATGGACGGACGGACGGACGGACTTAACCTGAATCAGCAAATTTTGCCTGCAGTGCTGTCAGTTAAGGACAGGGTTCTTTCATGTACAGTAAATCTATGATACAGACCTCTGAACTTCGCTTTCCTTCTGAAGGACTTTATGATTAAGCGTTTCGTCATCCTTAAAAATACATTGCTCTCAGTCATTAACCTCGATTTAGTGACAAGCATGATAACCACTAGACCATCAAGGACAACAGTATTTATCCTATTATAAATACTATTAATATATTATAGTAGTAGCAAATGCATATTAGTCATACATATTCCAGTAAATATTGTATACCTATATTTGCATGCTTATTCCAGTAATAGTTTTTGTGCATATATCTGTTCTCTACTTATCATTGATTCACAACATGTATATGTTTGAGTGGCCTTTGTGCAAAATTTACTGACCAGAAGTTCGTCACTCCAAATTCGCTGCTTTGCAGACGAACCTCTCAGTGAACCAACATCTAGATTGGGATTACAGATTTCTCTATAATGTAACACTTCGTGAGACCACAGAGGTCTCTAGCAGAAAAGAAAAAATCGGAAGTATAAAATATGATATGGGCACTAAGGTTGCAATCTACCAGCTTAGCTCAGGAGATAGGCACGTTTTCCTGCTGGTCCAGAGCTTGCTCGGGTGTGGGTTCGATTCTCACTTCGGCTGATTACCTGGTTGTAAAAAAATGGTTTATTTAACAATGCTTGCAACTGCCGAGGTTCTATCAGCATCACCAGTGTACTGGAATTTTGTCCCGCAGGAGTTCTTTTACATGCCAGTAAATCTAGTAAATCTATTGACATGAGCCTATCGCATAAAGCAGACTGAAGGCCAGTGCTATACCAACTGTGCTACCTAGGCCGATATCTGGTGAATATTTTCCGAAGTTTTCCTCAGCTATAAGGCGAATGTTAGGTAATTTATGACGAATCCTTGGCTTCTTGACGCCAAATACCACTTCGCTACCACAATTCATTGACGTTAAATAACCTAGTAGTTGATATAGTATCGTTAAATTACCAAGTAAAGAAAAAAAGAAAGGCTGTAGTATTTCTAGAGGCAAGATAGTAAACAGACTTGCGAAAAATCGAAAACACTTTACACAGTGTTGCCATTCACACAATATTCCAGAATTAGAGTAATTTGAATAATCCAAATAATAGTTTCAAACACAGAGATTTGGAACTATAGTTGTAAAATAATTAATCAATTATATGTTTCAGAGAATAAGTAGTAGATGATAAATTATCTGTACACTTTGGTTGTAGTGCAGTAGTTCTATCTCACTTACTTACAAATGGCTTTTAAGGAACCTGCAGGTACATTGCTGCCCTCACATAAGCCCGCCATCGGTCCCTATCCTGTGCAAGATTAATCCAGTCTCTATCATCATATCCCACCTCCCTCAAATCCATTTTAATATTATCCTCCCATCTACATCTCGGCCTCCCCAAAGGTCTTTTTCCCTCTGGTCTCCCAACTAACACTTTATATGCATTTCTGGATTCGCCCATACGTGCTACATTCCCTACCCATTTATATTTTTAAATTATTTTATCACAAATTAAACAAAAAAATATATCTGGAGTATATCCCTATATTGCCACAGTTGTCCAAATGACTAATTTTTTTGTGATAAGTTTCTCAGGAAAGTCAGATTCTAAAAAAAAAATTGGCATTAACAATTTAAATAATGTGAGTGTTTTCTGTTACAGATAGCAGAACTGAGCCACAGTGTATCAAGCCCCATGTCTTTCCGAGTCGAATACAAGAGGGGCTCTACAGCACCGGCCATGTTTCAGAGACAAGTTCGCTTCCAGGTGGATGTGTCAACGATCACTAAACAGGCTGGAGAGAGCCCCAAAGAATATCTCTACGCCATCACTTTCACTTTACTTTCAGGTGAATGACTGAAGGAGATTTTCGGAAGTTTCATATTCACTTTATTACGAAAATGTTTGCAGAGTTTAAAAAAATAAATAAATAAGGATCAGTGGGGAAATAGATCTGCAAAACCTGGGTACTAGACGTCCTCAGTATTGCATTTTATCAAGTGAAATATTCTCAAACCTGGATAATCCTATGTGACCTGAGGCATAGTAAGAAGATAATTGGAAACTCACTAAGGACGTCACTAACAAGCATAAAATTGAATTCATTAGAGAGTTTCTAACAGGACATGGTCATTCCTTAAACAGCATTCGAAAATTTCTCCCGCTATCACTCAAAGTATAAAATATGAGATGGGGAACTAAGACTGCAAGCCACGAGCATAGGTCAAAAGGTAGGCGCGTTTTCCTGCTGGTCTAGAGCTGTGCTCAAGTGTGAGTTCGATTCTCACTTTGGCTGCTTATCTGGTTGAATTTACTACTAATGTCCCACTTTGATTATTGCGATTTTCTACCAACTAACCTCAATGTCAACCAGTCACAAAGATTACAGCGTGTTCATAATTTTTGTGTTTGCTCCATCTGCAAGTCCATCGCACTGACCACATTACCCATCCTTTCAAAGTCTAAATTGGCTATGACATAATGAACATAGAAATTTTCATTCCCTTGTCCTCCTTTTCCAAGTCTTTCAAACTTCTACACCTACCTATCTTGCCTCACTTCAATTACCTATCATCATATTACAATCTCTACACATACATCCAAAATAGCTGCATATTAGCGATACCAACACATAAGATATTATCATAGTCATCATCATACACAATCTCGCTATCGCACTTGTGGAATAACCCTACCCAGTGACATCAGAGACTGTCGGAATTTAACGGCATTCAAAAACAAACTTATTGAGTATCTACTTACTGCATAGATTGTAATGCAGTAAACTGATTATTCTAACTTATTGCAAATGTTTCGAAATCATTACTGTTTTGTTCCTCTTGATATTTGTATAATCAGTTACTTATTTCTATATATTTAATAATTTTCTTTAATCACTAATATATTAAGCAGTCAATATATTGCATTAGTACTTTTTATGCCCATTGTTATCTTATCCTTCTACCAGTATTTTTTTTTATTCACCTCTTATTGCATTTTTGTATTTGTGCTTTTTGTATTTGTATTTATAATTTTACTTCTATTTCTTATTTACTTCTCTCTACACTTGTTTTTTGTATATGTCTATTTGTATTCTGGTGGTATGGCAGAGAAGGCCTGATGGCCTTAACTCCGCCAGATTAAATAAATAAATAAATAATAAATACGAAGAAGATCCCAATCAATAGGAATGTGGTTAATGGCAATCTAAGCTATAGACATCATGGGAAGAACATAAAAACTGCTCAGTAGATACTATGCTTTTGTGATATATCATATCACAAGTGTTGCTATATTCTTGGATGTAATAGATTGGAATGCCACGTAATAGAATATCTTTGTCTTCTTGTTGAAGTTACTGAGTTAGATTATTACTAAAAAAATATTATAAGTGCATTTTTTTCATAGTATGTAAAAATAAATAAATTTATTTATTTATTTGTTTATTTACTTACTCGCTTGCTCACTCACTCACTTATTCTGGCGGAGTTAAGGCCATCAGGTCTTCTCTACCACACCACCAGAATGCAAATAGACATGTACAAAAAAAAAAACAAATGCAGAGAGAAGAAGTAAATAAGAAATAGAAATAAAATTACAAATACAAATACAAAAAGCACAAATGCAAAAAGAGGAGACTAAAAAAAATACAAGTAGAAAGATAAGATCACAATGGACACAAAAATTACTAATTCAATATATTGATTGACAGCCTGCATATGACTTACAACAAAGAAAGAATGACGTCTACTCAAAGTAGAATATTTTTGTAGAATGTTACTAAAACAACTATAAATGTAAATTAATTTTAAAATAGTAAAATAGTGGTCACTCAAAACACATTGTTTTGCTCAATATTATTCAGACTATTATAGATAGGCGAAAGCTGTATTATTTAATAGAATAAAAGTCTTTGTGCATCTCATATACTATGATGATGTGCACTGTTTTGGCACCATTCTGAAGTAATACATAATGTGTTGATATGTACACGTCGAATTCGACTTCTCTACTTTATAAGAATTTGACAACAAGGATATACAATAAATTCTACTCATTCCACTTATTAAGATTTTGACAAGTTTGGAAAAGAATGTAAGTACAATAAATAATTCTTCACTAAAATTCTATCAATAGGCTTTGACACCACTGTGGAGGATTATATGCTAACAGTTCTATTCATAATCGTCTTATTTGAGTCTGTAAGAATTTTATAGCATTTCGAATGTATGTGTATGCTAAGCATTCTACTCAGAAATACCATTCTGTAAGACAACTATTTTACATGCTGTTAGTAGTTGGAAGCTGAAACTATGTCCCTGATGTGAGTGCAGGTAACATCCGCCGATTCCGGCGTGTATGTGAGCACATCCAGTCGCAGGTGTGTAGTCGTCGCCCACCTCCCTCACCACGGGCGACTCGAAAGTTCACAACAGAGCTTAGTGAGAGTTCCAGCTGTGGGTCAGACACTTCAGAGCGATTGTCCCCATACCCAGGCACTAGACAGGTAACTCAACTCTTGTCTTTGAACAGCCTTTGTAAAATAGTCACAAATTTGATGAGTTTAAAGTTAATATACATGAATGGTGTTCTAAATATATAATCTCGTATATCATATTTTAAGTAAATAATAGATGCCTTAAAGTTACTTATTAAAATTAATGTAAGCCTATGTTAGAGTGGGATCACCCAGAGTAGATCTGTGATGTTTGTTCAGCATGTGATTGTAAAACAAATACAGGCCATAGACAGTCAATCATCGCTCCTTTTCCTGTTTGCGTTTTTATAACAGCCCTACTCTGCTGCTCAATCTAGTCCTTCGTTTCTTTCCCCTTAAAAAAGTGCAACTTCGTTTTGCTTTTTGTCTCTCAGAGTGAATGTGTTTCTCGAAAAGATGGGATTGCACAAATTGACTATCCTATATCAAAATGTATTATATATGTTGTTCTAAGTAATTCTTTCAAATAAATTATTTGTTCACTTTATAATTTCTTTATTTAAGTTAGTGTTAATACAATTCAATTAAAATTAAATAAAAGTTATATTATTATCGAACTTGCGAAATACTTCTCTTTACAATGTTCAGCAATATATCATCACTAAGGTTCGGATAAAATAGCTGCATCAGAATAGGCTGTATAGCTGTCTGTATAAGATAGGGTCTTGACTTGCTTCAGACTAAGTAAACACTACTCCCTTCCACTAGCTAAAACTCTACCTGCTGGGAAAAGTGCTCCCACCCCCTAGCTAAAACATCAGTGAACTGGCTGGGAGACACGGACAACTAGTTAATGTTTGTAAACAAAATATATGGACCAAGGTTGTCTATCCTGATACAGCTACTTTATCCAAACAGTAATCATCACTAACTGTGTTCTATTCATATAGTTACAGTTATTTGGTAGCTCATTCAGATATGGCCATTTAAACCTTCATGGACTGTGCTAGTCTGACAGTAAAAAAAATTTCATTTTTGAGGTAGGTGCACCTTTAAAGCGGAAGTCATTATTTCAGATAATAGTATCATAGGTATAGTTGGTCACCAGCAGAGTTGAACTTTGACATTGGTGAGATGGTGAGAAATTCACGGTAAATTTTTCCTGAGGTCCTCTTATTCAAGGACACAGTTCTTTTATGTGCCAGCGCTATTTTTTTCTGAAGAAGGTCATGCTAAAGATTTTTATCACCATTAAAAACCCATTGGGACTTCAACCAACAAAACTCGACATGAACGACATGGTAACTAGTAGATCACTGAGGACATAGACCTACCTGATTATTACCATCCATTTAGATTATTTGTGTTTTTTATAGAAATTTATTCAATAGACATTTATTTCACAGTTTTGTACACACAAAACATTGTAACCAGAAATGCACATGCGAATAATATGCTGGGAACCTAGAGAAAAGTTTCACATATAAACTGAAAATAATCCCATTTGTTTGAAGAAATGATATTAACCTTTAGAAAATGCACCGGCTCAAAATTGTAGTAACCTTCTTTCTTGCCAACAACTTGATGCATTGCAGCCTCAATTGAAGAAAAACGACGGGAAAGACTGCATCAAGTGCTGCTGCAACACGATAATGCACGCCTGCACTCTGCTAACATGATGAAGGCAGCTGTCCAGGAGCTTGGTTGGAAGGTGATTCCACTCTCCCATATCTTGCGCCCTCAGATTTATATTTCTTCCATTCTCTATCCAATAATCTTCAAGGGAACTCCTTTGATAACATAGGTGCTTTACAAACTTGGCTTGACAAATTCTTGAACTCGAAACCAGCCGATTTCCTCACACACAGAATAGAGAAACTACCCCAGCACTGGCAGAGAGTCATAGGTAATGTAAGAGAATATACCTTACTGTCTTCTATCCATCTCAAATAAAAATGTTTGTCACAACGAGAAAATGCTACGAACCTTTGCATCAACCCAATATTTAGCACTAATACTAATGAGTAGTAACTTTGTTTATTCATAGAAGTTAAGCAAAATTAATTTAGTTGTCTAAACCAGTAATAAATTACAGTACACTTCACGTTCAACATTTAAGGTTTTGAATTGAGCAACTGCATTTGTTGCCCCTCAAGTGGTTTTGTATCGTAAGAAACTTCTTTCCATGTCATATTACATTACATATCTAAATGGCAAAGAGAGTTAAATATTTTGCTATAATGGCGGATTTGGCTTCCAGAACGTTTAAAATTTGTCACAGGTATTGGTACTCAGGATTTCTTTCAGTTGTTAGTTACTTTGGAGGAGATTAACCAATCTTCCAATGGAAAACAATGGTGAGTCTCAGACTCAATCTTACATGTGATTTTCAGGTGTTGGTTTTGTCAACATGATGATTCATATTTATTTCATCTTCCATTCTTCAGTTACTCGCATGTATTCACGTAATGGTAAATAGAATTAAAGTCGATAATGTGAAATAAAATACCTCCTAATATGCTATATATACATATGTTACATACTGAACATTTGATGTGCTTCCAAGAAATATATCGTCATTGATTTTATGAAACCTCCTTTGTGACAGTGCAGTGCATAATTTTTCAGGAGGAAGAAAAAATTAAATAAACATCAATAGGCCTACACAGATCTTCGATGATATTTATCATATCCACCAACGTTTTCTACCGAATTATCTAATATTCTTCTGTAGGCCTATTGGTATTTAATTATACTTCTCCCTTCCTCCTGAAAAAATTGTGATCTGTACTGTCACATAGGAGGTTTCATAAAATCAGTGACGATATGCGGTTATAGTATTTGCAACATAAGGCTTAATGAACTTGAAAACTGATTATTTACTTATGGCTTTTAAGGAACCCAGAGGTTCATTGCCACTCTAACATAAATTCCTATTCTGAGTAAGACATTAATCCAGTCTCTACAATCATATCCCACTTCCCTAAAATCCATTTTAATATTATCCTCTCATCTACGTCTGAGCCTCCCCAAAGATCTTTTTCCCTCTGGCCTTCCAATTAACATTCTAAATGCATTTCTGAATTCGCCCATACATGCTACGTGCTACATACCCTGCCCATTTCAAATGTCTGGATTTAATGTTCCTAATTATGTCAAGTGAAGAATACAATGCGTGCAGTTCTGCATTGTGTTGAAAACTGATAGTTCGTATAATTTACAGGTCCTGGAAAAATATATGTAAATAAATTATTTTCGGACTCTGTAGATAAGGCTATTGATTGCAGTTCTCAACATGAGTATATCACCACTTGCTTATTTTCAAGATTTGGTAACTTTGAATTTTTCAACTAGAGATCAACTCTTGCTGAACCCACTCTATAACGTTACATTTTTATATTCTATCCTGTGTAGCAGTTTCTTTTGTGTACTATGAATACATTTTATAAAGCAGGGTGATTTTTCAGTTGCAATGCATTAGAACGCCGAAATTTCTATAATTTGTTATCACCTCTTTGACCTGAATGACATCCTGGAACTTTAAAGTCTGTAATCATTACACAGACATACAACCGTTGTCAGGAGCAAGGAAAAGTAATAGCATAAATACGGTAATTATATGCGAAAAATAACCCTGCTTTGAAGTATATTACAATAGGTGCATTAAGTTACAAATGTAGGCAAAATTCGTACTACATATTCAGCCCTTATACTTTCCGAATAGCTATTCTTATTTGATAAGTTAATAGTTTCACATAAGTATATATATATATATATATATTTATAGTAATATTTTACAAACATTCAATATAAAATAAGTTTTAATTCGTTTGATTTGGGTTATATCTTGGTAGATTCATCCCATTACTAGAGCAGACGATCGACACTCTAAAACAGTGGTTCTCAACTTTTTTTAATTGCAGCACCTATGGAGGTGCTTGGGTAAGGTCAGTGATAGAGCTTATGTTTGCTTTAAAATTAAATTTTCCTTACATTAAAATGAGATTCTGCACTATTAGTGCACCAGTAAAAGAACACAGAGTATGGTTTGCTGATATAATGCAGCTAAATCTTTGAATTGTTCACAGGGCCTGATTTAGGTAATGAGAGTTTTCGATAACACATACTAGAAGTATAAAACAACATTAAAGAATTTTATTACTCTTCTGTTTATCATTGTTCGTGGTGAATATATTCTCTTAATTATCGAAGCATTACTTTGATACCAATAGTGGTTAACTAACATACTATATTAATAAGTTTCTATATGCATACATTTTAATTTAAACTTAACTTAGTAGCCTATTTAATTACCAGTACGGTATGTTTTCAATATTTTCGTGATAAGAAAGTTAAGTGCACGGAGTGAACAAATTTTTTGTTAAAAAAACACATTTATCCACTTATCAGGCCTAATTTTGAATTAATCTTTGTTTGATTTTATCAATAAATATGAACAAGTGAAGAATTGTATGGACTCATGCATAAATCGGGGCCTGAATTATGATATATAATGCGTATTATTTCAGTTTATGCACACTTCACTGAGTAGCATTTCTGCTTGAATCCTTTTCTGGTTAACATATTGTGATCTTTGTGTGTTTTTAATCTGAATTTGAAATTTAGAACTTAATAGATGAAAGTACTGAAAAGATACTAATTTGCAGTTAGAACTTTTATATACATATATTTAACTTTAATTTATTTCATTACCTTAATATTGAGTACTTTATTTAATTATTCAGTTTCTATGATCCCGCTCAAAAAGGCTAACCGGTATGTTTAATCTCAATATACCATAATTAATTTAAAATAGAAAAACTCATTCGCAGTTTCAGTTTGTTTTCATATTAAATATTGTTTACTATTGGTTTATTCGTTCTATTTACTATTTGTCTATTCGTTATCGTGCTTTAATGATGAAATATTGATACATAGTGTTCTCTTTTCTATCATTCACACATTACAACATCTAACTTTAGTCACTGTTATTGCCCCGTTTTAACAGCCTTCATTATTAGCTTCTTTTGTTACAAGTCTTTGTCTTCTTGCATTCCCTCCATTTCATTCCACTTTGGTATTAAGCACAGAGTCCTATTAATTTGATCCATTGTGTGCCCCATCAACCTCAAAAACAAGTACCTATATTTTACTTTAAGATTTGTATTAATTTATTTTATTATTTTGGCAGATATGTGCACTTGATTCACAATCGATACAATATAGGCCTACAGAATTTTCTGTCATAAAATATTGACTAGTGTAATCCCCTTTACATTGTCGAGATCCAAAGAACATAAAGAAGTTAGTTACACCTGATTCCATCCAGTATTTTCAGGCGACAGAGATCTGTCATTATCCCTGTCGCCATATTTACACCCATTCAATTTAGTACCAGTAATGGAGAGAATATCCCTATCAATATTTGTCGTCATATTTATACCTGTTCTATTTAATATGATGATAAAAAGAATTATGCTTAATTGAAGTCAGGCTGTGTGCCTCAGTAAAGAATATGGCCTTACTACTTACACCTCCTTTGCTAGTGATTTGTCATTTGTTATCAATCAAACACATAATATGTTTTTCTGTGCAGATATTCTAAGACTAAATCTGTAAACTTTTTTCTAACGTTTATTTCTGTTCTTAAATTAAAGTTTAGTTTTATTCAAAGTAAAAATACATATACAAATATTTTGTTGCATGTGCATTTTCCTATTTAGTAATTACATTTACATTAAATATATTTTTCTTATATGAAAATGTTTTTCATGAAAGAAATGCTGCTTCAATTTACTTATAAAGCAAAAGTTGTATTGTATTAGTTAGAACGTCAATGTAGTCTTTAAGAACATGGCTAATTATTTTCAGTTAGGCATGGATTTTTGTTCTTATAGACAATAAAAGAGTGAATTTTGCACTCATATCAGTTGTGTTGCTGCACTTTATTATTCATGCTGTCGAGCATGCTATGCACTGTAAAACTGAAACATAAGAGAAGAGATTATTCTTAAAGAATTGTAATTAGACAATGACCCTAGAGTATATCACGTTTTATAGTCACCAGATTAAAAAATGTTGTAAACGAAAGTTATGCGTGTAATATTAAAACGTGTATTTATTACAACATTTGTTTGATTTGATGATGAAGGCTTCAGTTTTAAGATATTTATTTCAATTGCTTTGTGCACTGCAATTTTATTTCTCCAGTTGTTTGATTTAAATATTTTCAGTGTCAGAATATGAACACGTATATAGTAGATCTTGAGCTATATAGAAATATGTAGGTACCATGTTAGTAACTTCATAACACTTAAATAGTTTCATTAACATTCTGAGTGACATATTAAAAAAAAAGTGAGAGATGTGAATGTGATAGTACAATATGTGAAATATTTTTTTTTTATCCAATGCCACCAGGTTGTCTTTTCGACATTTCTGGTCTTCTCTCCTGGCCGTGGCTTAATTGTAACCCACTTCTAAGGTTGGGGCGCCTGGAAGGCGGAGTTACATTACCCCGATGATGTGATAGGATGATTATGATAATGTGGTGCCAGGAGAGATCTTAAATCTAAACTTAACCTAAATTCCAGACCTTGGACGAACACAGGAATAATCCCCATATGTGAAATATACATTGACAGGAAAAAATTATGTAAAATCCAGTCATTTTACAATAGTAAAGAAGATGAAAAACACAACGTAATTTACTGAAAGTCAAGGACAATAATTTATTCAGAAAGCTAACAGGACATAATCTATATTATTAATGCTCATTAAATTAAATGTCAGTAAGATAGAATTAAATAAAATTTATGCAAATAAATGAATTGGAAAACATAATATTATTTTACACTACACTATAGGCCTAACTATTTCTTAGAAAATACTTATGTATTATGCAGAGTATGTAGACTGAATATAAAATTCAGAATCTGTAAAATAATATTATAAACTTAGTAATTTTCAGTTATGAAGATATTTTCTTTGGATGTTATATGTAGCTGTTGAAGGATTAATCGAAGTATCTAGTCTAGTTTCGGTGATTTCGAATGAAACGAATAGGCCTAATATTAATTACATAATGTAAGACAGTATGTAAAATTGTAAATTAAAAACTTGGGAAGCTACTTCCATTAATTCTATGAAAACAATATCAGTCAATCAGATAGGGGTGGAGCCAAAGTGAATTATAATTGCAGGCAGAGTAATTATCTCTTACTTCCATGTTAATTTAGAAACAGTGTAGTCATTAGAATCAGGCACCCAGCTGCTGAAGCAGTTAACCCTGTGTACTGTCAGTTTATTTATGTTTCCTGTACTTAAATTGACGTTTTATTATTGAGAGAGACAAGTTTCTAAGTGGGTGTGGCTGCATTATGTTAAACATGTGCAGAGCAGTCTACAATCTGAATGTATAATGGTAGTTACTGTTAAGTGAATCGTTATAGTGTTTACAGTTTACAATACATTTAGATTTCACATTGTATGCACATGCAAGAGCCTGGATAAGTAGGCTGCTCGGCAGATATCAGGATCAATCGTGGAATCAATGCATGAAGTGGAATCTGAACGTCAACAATTTATAAAAAAAATTGCTATGAAAATTAGGGGGCAAAATTTAGAAGGAAGGGCCCAATTCTTTTTAGTCTAATTCCAATATTTATTCTAGTGCCTGAGGGAAAATCATGGAAAAAACCAAGGGCAGAATGAGTTGTGCTGATGACAAGCTTACTGTGTGTCTCTAGTGAATTCTCGGGAAAAGCAACAAAACTGGCCCTTAAGAGGGATTGCTCATATTATTAGATATAATTTACAAATTTACATTTTATTTTCCTGTAACCATGCTTGGTGATCTGAAACATATAATATTAAAAGTTACCGATATTTGAATTATTGAAGTACACTACACTGTCCACAGTGCAGTGTAATTTATGTACATTGTAATATTTATAGACTCACTGAACGGTCTGTATCTGCTAATTCAGGTACATTGTCGTTGAAATAGATATTTTTTACACTCAAGCCACTCCCCTTTGAATATATCCATTGCAATGTTTGTTAACATTCAAAGATTCTATAGACCTATCTCAATTCATTAACTGAAAGGAAACCTTACAGATTATGAGTAAATATGAAAATATTGGTACACATGTTGTAGCCTAGGCAATAAGTGAAATAAGTAATACAAGTAGGCTGCTTGTAGCATATCATAAATTTAATGTTTTCTTAGGTACAATACCTACTGAGAAACAGATTTCAAGGATTTATGATCTGGTGAAGTCCCGTTAGAGCACTCTTTCATTTCATAAAGGTGCATCTACATGGTTCAACTTTTCTTTCAACTTTATACATTCAATTGTGCATGTCTTTTTCCACTAAAAATGAGAATGCATGCAGCAATTGAAAGCTACCCATCACTGATGGGTATCTTGTATGTTAGTTCGTTCAGCAGTAGCATGTAGTGAGCAGCTGGTTGTTCTAGGTGGCTGCAAATAAACTGAAAATTCTTTTGTTTGGCAATGTTGGACCTTTTAAGCTGAAAATGGCAGCAGGTATGATTAGTTTTATTGAAGATTATAACAAATACGAGTGCCTATGGAGTATTCAACCACAATTTTGAGAATCAAGTAGGCTTAAATATTGGACTGATATTTAATATTTTATATATATATAGTAAAGATGACGTTCAAGACTGTGCACCATGTAGACACGAAATCTGCATGCATCTTAATTGAACGTGCATTTTTTCAATTTGATTCTTTCAATATTCTCCCAAGATTGAATGCATATGCGCATGAAAAATTGAATCGTGTAGATGCAGCTTAAGAGCTTACTATTCCTCCTCTGACTGATGCTATCTGTATACCAGTTACAATATTACATCCAGCTGCACCAATTTGGGTAGATACTATTGATGATGACGATGAAGATGAATGCTCAAATGGAGAGTGACGGTGAATGATGGAGGGAAACAGGAGAACCCCAAGAAAACCCTCAGAAACCTTGGCTAGTAGTAGTTTAATGCTCATGGCATTTGGATTTTCTCCATTAGCCTTCTTGTCACCCAATATAACTGTGAAATGCTCATTGTAGATCTAACTTCTAATAGGTTTTCACATTCTTCCAGATGTGCAGCGTTCATCACTGTACCAGATTTCTTGCATAATGTTCACTGTGGTGAATGAGCTAATTTGAACAGATTTGCAGCAAGGCAATCATGACCTGTAATCATTCTAAATGCTGCCACTGCCGTACTTTTTGCAAATCAGGAATATGTAGTACTCTTGTTAATAATTTTAACCAACATTTGTTGATAGCATTATTTTCGTGAGATTTCAGAATGTTCTCCTTAAATTTCTTAATGTACTATTTGCTGTACAGAATGGATCATAGCTGAATTATTAAAAGCTTGTGTGATTGTGGTGGCTTTATTAGCTAGCTGATCTGTCTTCTCATTACCACTTTTATTACATTGGGATGGTATCCACTGAAGGGCAATGGTTTTGTTTATGGCCTGAAAACTGGTGAATATATGTTTGGATTCTATGATTCTTTTAGTCTGTGCATTTGTTGAGACAACGACTTGGATTGCAGATTTGGAATCACTTAAAATAACAACTTTATTAAAACAATCAGTCCAGGATGAGAGTTGATTAACTGCTAAGTAGATTGTTTTAATTTCATCATCAAAGTTAGTCTGATTTTTACCAATGGGTTTATAGAAACTGAATAATGCAGCCGTGGCGAAAATGCGACTCACGAGCACATTGTGGCTCACAATGATAGCTGTGCATTTCTCTTGCTTCCTAACTCCCCAACCCCCACCCTCTCACTCACTGGAGTCAAACTCTGTTCCACTTGTATTTGTCTCTGACCTGCGAGTGGCGTATCGTCGCAATATCTCTCTCAAAACCATGTACCATTACAGAAACTAAAGTTTCAAATAGGATGAGAGGACGCATTTTTTTGCTGCCAATATGGTGAAAATATTAAATGTATGATTTGTTCACAAGTATTATGAGGAAAACAGTTGTATAACATAAAACAGCATTATACTATATGTCACTCATGAAACATTAAAAGGTTAAGTGTTGTTATTATTATTGTTGTTGTTGTTATTATTATTATTATTATTATTATTATTATTATTATTATTATTATTATTATTATTATTATTATTATTATTATTATTTCGATCCTTTTTCAGCAGATGTACGAATAATGCAGTTAGGTCTTCAATTTAAACTCACAGATTTACAATGTAGCCCTAATATTACAATGAAAGCTAGATGTAAGGACTTGACAAATGTTGAACTTTTCAAATCTTTGCCAAAAAATAAATATACGAAGCTTCGTTCTTTTACTTGCTCTGTTGAAGCCATGTTCGCTACAACTTACGTTTGTGAAAAATTATTTTCAACAATGAAAATAGTAAAAACCTAATTTAGATTACGAGTGATAGACAAATACCTTCGTGATCAACTACGACTGGCAGTAAGTGACATAATTCCTAATAATGTGTCCTATGTTTTCTTGTTCATTTATTTCTTCGTTACACGTACTAAACATTAGTTTGTAACCTTATACTCTATAAAATTATATTTAAGTGCTTGACATAAAGAAAATGAAAATCCGTTAATAAGTCTGACAGTTGCTTCACTTCCCCTTCGGGTGTCCGCCTCCTTCCATAGGTGCTATGCAGGTTACACAGTGGCTCAGCGCACGATTACATTTTCGCCATGGCTGGAATAATGTACAGACCCAGAAATAAAATTTGGCCCACCTGAATTTCCCAAGTTCCAGTTATAACATACTGCGTATGCTCAGTAAATTTCGTTTCTGAGTCTATACTATATACTTCTGCCCCCATATAAGATCCATCAGTATACATGTGCAACTACTCTGCCTTTGGGTACCAAGTGTGGATCATTTCTAAGGATGCTGCTCCATTTCGGTTTCAATTGTGGATCTTTTAGAGACATGTCTTATGAGGCTAATGTTGTGGTTGGTATTTATAAGATCATCTGGAGAAGGCAATGGCAGTGTTTCAACGATGGTATTTGGAATAATTGTATTTTTAAGTTCTGCTACTTTCTGTATAAAACCCTTTTGGGATTTCATATTCCTAGGTTATCATCATATTTGAACCAATAGTCATTTGATGACAATCTTATGAGTTTCTCATTTTGTATCAGAGCCAATCAGTTATCTATGGAATCATTCTGAATTAGTATCTGCATCACTGGTAGTGGTATACTTTTGACAGCTCCAGTAGTCCTAATCATTCTCATAGTGGTTTTGGGCTTTCTCCAGTCTCTTAGTGCTATTTTAATTAGAAATTATTAAGGTTTCAGTTCCTAGCAGAGCATTGGCTTGATGTAGATTTTATAGGTGGTATTTAGTACCTCTCTGGAACAATACCATTTATTTCCTGCCTCTTTAATGCAATCAGTCGTTTTGTTACTTTTCCAGATATTTTCTCTGTTTACCTTTCCCAGGACATTTTTGTGTCTAAGTACATTCCTAAGTATTTTATGCATTCTTGTTCCTGTATCCTTTTGTTATCAATTTCTAATTGAAGACCTCCCCTGGAATAAGGATGTAACCAATAAAATTGTAATTCATGTTTCAGGAGCATATTAAATTTCATTAGGCCCATATTTACTATCACAACCATTTGACAAAAGGAGGATGTAAGTTTATTCAGCCATTGAACGCAATAATTTGTTGTTATAAATGAATGCTTTAAAGTTACTTTTTCCACCTACAGCACATATTTCAAGAATCTGATATTACATTCTTATGCAGGGAGATTTTAAATTCTGTATTGGGTTTTTGATGGTTCAATGTATAGGTCTGTTTAAATGTTTTGTCTGTATTTGTTTCCAAGTTGTTGCTTTTTGACCACATACTTAGTATGTAGCCTACAAGGCTTCTTGCATGATACTGGCGAGCTTGCTAGTATTTTCCGTTGGCTGTGATGTCCAAACAACTAGATCATCTGCATACAGAGCACATTATTTTATTCTAACTATTGTAGTCAGAATCTAGATCAATGATCATTCCATTAAATAATGCAGGACTTGTGACTCACCTTGAGGAACTCCTATTTTGAGTTGTTGATACCTGAACATTGCATTGTTGACTCTTGTTGCACAGTAGCGTTGATGAATGAAGTTGTATATCCATTTATTTTCAAAAATTCCCATTATGTACAGTTTTTCCATAAGCTTCATTCTCCGTATTGAGTCAAAGACACTCTTAAAATCCACGAGCACTGCAAGAGCGGTTTGCCTCTTATCCAGTGCATCTTTATTTCTTGTAAAAGGAGAAAGATTTGTTGTGTTGTTGATTGGGAGCTCTAAAACCAGCTTGGACAGGAGATAATTTATTGTAGGTCTCTAAAAACCAATTTAACTTTTTTGTACCTTTTTTTTTCCATTGTTTTCTCAAGTATACTAGTTAGGAAAATGGCTCTGTAATTAGATACACAATCTGATTTTTTATTGGGCTTTAAGATGGGAATTATAATGGATTTTTTCCATTCGATTGAGATTGTGGTTTCCCATATATATGATTAAAAATGGAGGGACAGGTATTAAGAACTTTTGGTCCTAGATGCGTGATAAATTTTGTAAATTTCATCAAAACCACATTCGAGTAAAGATATTGTATGTTTTAATTCTTCCATACAGAATTGTTTATTGAATATGTGTTCATAATCTTCAACCACAAATTTTCCTTTCATTATCTTCCATATGCTTTTTTCCCTGGCTTGCAACTCTTTCGAGAGTTGTTGTGTTGTGGTAAAATGTTTTGCCAATGCATTGGCTAAATCCTTGTCATAAGTTATCTCACCCTTCTTGGTTTTGATAGGTTCTTTAGCACTTCCTTGGTTGTCACTATTATTAAATATAGAAACAAACTTATGCACTTTACTACCATTTCTTCTATAGTCTATCTTTTCCAAGAAATTCTGAAATGTTTTTCTTTTGGATGCTGTTGTTTCTCTTTTTAATATAGGTACTGGATGCCTTTTTCCATGCAATCACATACTTAATATCTTTTGTTTCTTGTGCTCTTTTTCATGTAGTTTCTCTTCTTTCTTTTAAAATGGATAATTTTGCTGACCAGAAGGATTTATATAGAATGATTCAGGACCTCTGCAACAAACTCTGGGGATCGATAGATCTCGCAATGGGGATCATTTTTCATAAAACAACCCATGTTCTCCGATGCCTTGTTTAGGAGCTAAGCAACATCGAAACAACGACAGATTTTAGTGACATTAACAATTATGAAATTAATTATTTTTCAAGTATGTTTTCTGACAAGTTACAGGTGTCCAAAGTGTCTATCCTGAACCTGATTAGATTCATTACACTGTCGCAGCAGTGGTTATTGGCCTGTGTCAAATTTGATCAAAAGCAGCTAATACTCACATAGTCGGTTTCTCTCTGGTGTCAATTCGAGTGGTGTATTACTTCACATGTTTCAAAAGGAAAAAAAAAGATTAAGGGTGTGAAGTCGGGTGATCACGCTGGCCATGCAACAGGTCCAGCTCTCCCTATCCATTGCTCCTCGTAAATGTTGTTCAGATATGCTCATACAACCAGGTTGAAGTGTGTTGGGACGTTATGTTGAATCACATGTCCTCTCACATTGTGAAGGGTACATCATTCAAACAGGGCAGCAAAATGACAGGATACTTGTAACCTGTCCACAAGGGTACTTGAAGAAATAATTAATTTCATAAGTAACTGTAAATGTCACTAAAAACCTGTCTTTTTTTATGTCGAGTATCTCCTACATGAGGCATCAGAGAACATGGTTTGTTTTACGAAAAATGATCCTCATTGCGAGATATATTGATCCCCAGAGTTTGTTACAGAGGTCCCTGAATCACCCTGTATTTCTATGTAGTGCCTTTGGGGATGTTTTTTAGCTGTGTCTATTATAATTTTGCAGAATGTCTTGTAATTTTTACCTAGGGTAGGATCTTCATAATTAGGTTTCAAGTTTTGAGCATTTATTTTCAATCTCTGAGATAAATTCCTTCCATTTGCCCTTCTTGAAATTCCAGGTACATTTCGGTTTGCGGTTTATTGGACGAGGTTTATTTCTGATCAGTATTTTTGTGTGTGTGTGCATGCATGCGTGCGTGTGTCTGTGCCCACTTCACTTCCGTGATTTGGGTTCTGCATACTGCAGATAGATGGCAGGACTGTGACCCATTTTCAAGTTGCAAACCACTTCGGTGGGCCACGTTATATATGATGTGTACTGGTATCTGTGAATATTGTACAAGTTATCATTCTGTGGCTGCTCCCTGGGTCTTCTATAATCTTCCGTTCAATATCTTGTGCAATGTCCTGTGAAGCAAAGGTAAGGCCTGGATTTGTGCCATTTCCATTATAGTGAAGATATGTTGGGGTGTCATTCTTACTGTGATGTCTTTGACTGTTTCTCTAGTTCTGTTCCTATCTTTGTAACTAACTCTATCAAAGTGTGCATTGAAGTCTCTTTTAATTATTATTTTGTTTGCTGTTGTTAACAGGTCTAGATTAGGATCATTCCTAGGTGGATTATGGATTCCATATACTGTCAGATGGTTATTGTTTATATATAAATCTGTCCTGGCAATCTCGGATGTGTCCCCTTCATTCATTTGCTTAGTTACGTTGAACTTGCTGATCAGTGTCTTCTTTGCGTCAACTAGGATTCTACTGGAAATTTGGTAAGATATTTATGTTGTAGTTTCTAAATTTCTAGTATTTCTGTTGATCTGAGGTCAATTTGCTTCCAGAATAGATCTTTGTTTTCATTGGTAAATATTCTTACAACTTAAGTCCTTTTACAGTGACTAAACCCACCAGCATTCCACTCTGTTGACTTGTTTCTCAAGACGGTCCCAGCCTGGAGATCTGAGTGGGATACTTTTCCGGAATTTTTCATTTTGAGAGACACTGTCCATATCTCTGATTGTTTGTATGGGCACACAGATCATTTGAGAAGTCAGTGACGTACTTCACCCTGCTTCTTTTTTTTTTTTTTTGCAACATTTCTTCTGCACAGGTTTAATGGTTATTCTAAGTGACTCGGTCTCCATAGTCATGGTAATGTAAATAGGTTGCACCACAAGAAAGTGAGGATGGGATTTTGGTAGGAGAGGTTATACGTTACACATCACTACCCCTTGCAACCCTCCACCACAAATATAACTCCACAATTGCCAGGATTCGTACCTAGGTCTGCTGTCATTGTAAGCCAACTTTCTACAAACAGTGCTACCAAGGCAGTTTCAAGGCTGTTAATCTTTTAATAAAGCCTTAAAGGGTACATTTCAATATTATTTGAAAGTTTTATTCCTTAGATTTATATATTTCTGTAATGAAATGAATAAAAGTTTGTAGCCTATCCCCATTACTATTTACTATATACAGTATATAGATCATATGATTATAAACTGAAAAAGAACAAAACATGGTAATTTGAACATCAATAGAAATTTGAAGTTAGATATATTACTGTTTGCAGATGATGTAATATTATTAGCAGATTTTAAAGATGGCCTCCAACATTCTGTTTTCCAATTACTACTGATTTCTGAGAAATACGGGATGGAAATTTCAGTTAATAAAACTAAAGTAATGGGATTCATTGGAAAAAAATCATATCCACAGCAAAATTTGCCTTTATAATGAACCTGTAGAACAAGTCTCATGTTTGAAATATTTAGGTTTTCATTTGAGCTATGAACAATAAAAAGATATTTATACAAAATTGAATTACTTTAACTATGTAATGAATACCATTAATAGCATTTTCAAACTTTCTCTTCTCCAAAAACATACAAGAATTAAAGCCTATAAAACATTGGCGGGACCTGTTTTCAAGTATGGAAGTGAAGCTTGGACCATATGTAAATTGATGAACACCGAATCACTGTCAGTGAAATGAAGTTTTTAAGAAGAACTGCTGGTTATAGATTAGACAAGAAGAAAGAATTAAATATTGACCCAATTTTAGAGAAAATTCATGGAAAGCTCATATATTCAGAATGCCTAGCACTAAATTACCGCCTTTTAGGAACAAGATCTTTGGACCGTCCACTGAAACAATGGCGTGAGACCATAACAGGCCACCAAGCTTAATACGTGATAGAAAGGAGAAGAAGAAATGAATAAAATTTAAATCTTATTAAAATCTAAAATCATCTCCAATTTTTATCCCATTTATAAGTAGGTCTACTTTTTTTTTATATACTCACTTTATCATATAAAGATTATATGTATTTAAATCTTTCTAATATTTCTTTTCTCTCTTTCAATACAAATAATGGGCTCATAATGTTAAGTATACATTTCTTAAAGTTATTAGGTAAGTTACTGGTATATTATTGAGACAGATTTTCACATATTTACTAAAATTTCTACATACAAACACAAATTATGTATACACATATATATATATATATATATATATATATATATATATATACACATACATACATACATACATACACCAGGTGATTAAAAAATCGAGTGCCATAGACATACTCCATTATTAGTGCAGATAGCGAAAAAGCGAAAAATGATAAAAAGGGGAAGGTTGCTGCAAACATGTACGAAGTGTATGTATAGTCACAGAGGACAATGGAAAAAGTCATACATTTTGGCATAATTCATAGTGTTTTTTTGCACTGCAAAGGTCTGACATTTTTAACTTAAGCAGTAGCTACCATCTAGATCAGAGATGGCAAAACAGTGAAGTAGTAAGAATACTACCGACAGAACACTGTATGTTTCACATCTTAAAGTTTCAATACTAATGTAAGATCTATGGAATACAATAAATGAAATTAAATGAAATGGAAACAAAAAAAAAAAAACTCTCAGTTACAGACAGACAGCTGTTTCATAGTTTTACAGCATACTTTATCTCTTAATTACAGACAGAACTTGAATTTCAGGATCTAATACGTTACGAAAACGGAAAATTTATATTTTGAGAAGTGTCAAAATATACTGTATTGATGTTTTAAAAATTTCTTAAATATGAAAGAAGACGACAAACATCCTGTATTACCCGCTAGCCTGCCTGAGTCCTGCAAAGACTGCCTCGCTAACTGGAGCAACTGGATTCTAAAGAATGTCATAAAATTTTGCCTAACTAATGGGTCCAAAGTCCAGTTACTTTGATCGGAACTCCCTTGAAAGCAGAATTTCATACTAGTGAAAATGAAGTCGAGTACAAGATGACAATAATGAATGCAGAAATAGCTGCAGAAGTTATGAACCAGGCATACATAAGAACATTGAAGCCAGTGAATACACCTCAATTGATAGCAGTGTTGGTGTTGGAGAAAATTTATTGGACGTAAGTGTGGTTGTGAAGGATGTACGAGCAACAGAACTAACATCTAACAATAAGTGTAGTGAGAGTGAGGGAGAAGATGATAAAGATGGCAATTTGACCTCTCAAAATTCAATAAAAACCATAAGTAAGTTTAGCAGACAGTGGAGGAATTGATTAAATTTTCTATTAATTGCAGTGTTTCTTGTTTCCGAAGTTCTTCAATTAATACAACAGTTGCAGGATATTTTGACCATAAAATTGTTAATGTAAAGTATGCCAGTAATCGATAAACCAGCCTGACTGACTTTTCTAGGAGAACTTCATAATAAAATGCTGTACATTATTCGTGAGTTGAATACTGTAAACTGTATTGTATACTACAGTATACGATTGCATATTATTTCCTTTTCTTTTGCTCCGTCTAGTTCAAAGTTGCAAAGCACTTGCTATATTTAGAATAAAACTAATTTTATTTGAAGAGTGAGGGTACACATAAGTAAATTATTAAGTTACAGTTACATTAAACAACCTGCCTCCCAATTAAGGACTCCCTCCCAGATATGGGCAGATTGTTACATCCCTTCGATGTTCATAAATGAGAGGTTTCGCTACATCACTTAGTTATGTCTTACTGTTTCGAATTTTGTACCAAACATATGGTACCAGTATGTGGTTTCTTAGGTAATCTGAGCCATTCAACTAACAACACTAAATCGTTATACATGAGCTCTTGCTTAAATAGTATGTTGAAATTGGGGAAGAAAATTATAGAACCAATGCTGATTGATGAATTTTTAGATTACATTTGAGACAGTTTTCCGAGTTTTATTAAAGGAAGTTGAACCTCTGCCGTGAAAAATCTAGCAATAAGTGAGAAACAACTTTATTTTACTCTTGAAACTTTGCCCTCTTATAAAATGCAGAGTATTATTCTTGTTAGTCACTTCAAAAATGACTATAACCATTCTCTCTCACTCTCCCCATGTGAGCCTTATCAATTAGGATGTCATATTCTTCTGCCATTACTATGGCTTCAAGGAGTAATATGGCTTTATGACTGAAAGTTATTCTTCATGGCCTAGTGTTTAGAGATAGGTTCTCCACATCCTTTTACATGTCATATTGGGTTATGTCCCCCTTAAAAAAATTCCACCTCAAGAGCTTTACTGAAATGATGAACGCCAGAGTGACCCAAGTGACCAGAAGCTCAATAACTGTTGCATTTAGTCCAAAGACTGCTTGCAAAGACGTGAGAACTCCTCCAGTCTTTCTCTGAATCCAAAATGTTTATTGATTGATTGCAAATGCACTGCAGTTGACTGTTAGAACATTGTACTTACTGCTTACAGGAGAGTGATCTACTGCAACATGGTAATGCATAGATAGCAATTGGAATACTTATTTATTCTTATGTTTTGGAGATTTGAGCTAATGAGTTGTGTCTGGCAAATAAACTGAATTTTGTTACAGCAAATTTTCGGGGAAGTTGGAATTAGTTCCAATGTTTTTACTGTTTCCTTTGTTTTCGTTTAGATCATATTATTGTTCCCTATTACTGCTTTTTACTTTTGTATTGATGAGTTTTTTCACAGATTCAGTGGTAGATCTTTTACTGATGCTTAAAAAATGGAACATCATATATGACTGCATAAGCTGAAAACAAATTTTACAGAAAAATTGAAAAAAAACAAGTGTATTCATATTCTATTATATAGGATTCACATAGGAACATAGCTGTGATTGAGGGCGATGTTGTGGCAAACACAAACTGTTTCAGGTTGAATCAGACATAGAGAGTGATACATCAGTGTTTGATGTGAAGTCTCCAACACGTGAGAATGGCAACAGTGGAGGGCGTCGCCGCAGCTGTACCAGTGCCAACAATAACAATACGACGGCTGGTGGCTCGTCAACTGAGTGCAACAATGCAGGGACACCTGCCACCACGACTGTGTCGTGCCCCACCTCGACAGAGACCATGACTGCAACGGGAGCCGGGTCGTCTCCACCTGCAATCAAGGCAGTCAGGTCCAACAGTGAGAGCAAGGGTACGCTTGAGAAGTGTGTGACAACGACTTCGGGGTCGCTGGCATGAAACAAATGTCTCCACCTGCTAGCCGATAGTCTGCTGCAGATGTATTCTGTTAGGTAACCAGTGAGGACTCGTGCAAGCTGTTGTAATGTGGGATGGGATTATTGAAAATGAAATTCTGCACTCCAGTTTAAAATGTCCCTCTTGTAAAATGTATAAATAGGAATAGGATTTTTCTAACAGTCCTATAATGGCGCAGGGCAGCTAGTAAAAATTAAATCTGGCAAACCTAGTCAAGTTATGGACTAATTTGCCATACTTTGTGATATTGATTTTCATTCTCAATACATATTTTAAAATGCAGTGAACAAATTTAAAATAAATTACTACCAGCATACACTGGCAAGGCAGATTTTAGGTTTTAATTAGCTATTTTTATCATAATAATAACTTGATTTAAACTCTGAAAATATCGTGTGTTTGTTACAAGTTAAAAGTATAAATTAAAGTACAGTTGTTTAAGCTTAACAGTACAGAGGCAACACACATTTAATTCTTTTGTCTCTGCTGAGTGATACAATTATATTTGACTTTATATGCGATATTATGCAACATATTGAATCATAACAACTCAATTGTAATGCTTTTCTAATGAAGTGTTTTCCATACTCCTTGCCAAATTTCAGCAACATTTTGGAATCATTTGAAGTAATTCAAACGTGAATATTATACTTCTTTTATTTTTTATTTATTTTTCCATTCTAGTAAATTACGAGCATGTTAAACAATTTTTTAATTACTGAATATATATTTTAGTTATGGGAATGTAATGCATTCAAGTACAGAAGTAAATAATAATGGAATTTAAATTTTGAACTGCATAAAATGTTTAAAGGGGAGAAGACAATTCTAAGAAAACTGTTGTAAATTTGTTACTTTCATCAGTAGAGATATGCTGCAGACGAGTTTTTTTCTTCCATTATACTGTATTAAAGTAAAAGAAACTTTTGTGATACTGCAAAAAGAGAAAGAAGAAGAAGAGGAAGAAGAAGAAGTAGTAGAAGAAGAAGAATTTAGGGTAAATTTTTAGCATCTTTGATATCGAATCGACAATATGGTTTTTGCCATGCTGACTGCTCACTTGTGTATAATACTCGTAATTTTTTCAGTAATATTTCACAGATTTTGTTCATATTAAGTATGTATGACTTAATTCATTTAGAAATAATGAACATGAAATTTTATAGATTTCACTAACAATTAATGAATGAATATTTTTAATATATATCGTAACACAAAGTGGTAATTTATTCAAAATTGATTTTAATGAAATTCTTAAATTTTGTTTCTACAATATTACTATAATTTCGACAATAATCAAATTTAATGGTATTAAATAGCAAATAACAATTAGTAGAAGCAATGGTATTTAGTAACGACAATAATCGAAGTTCCACTATATTCTATTATGAACATTTACCCATTTATACAAAGATTGTCTTTGGTATTTGAAAAATAGCTAATCCTTTCACCAACAAAATTCTTACTGGTCCTGCTGTATTGCAATGCTGTTAGGTTATTTATGGCGAAAAATATCTTCTGAGAAATCACTTGTGAATTTATCTTCGAAGTTTTCATAAAAATTAATTTATTTTCTTCTGACATATTTCCATACCTGGTACTGCTATGATTACGTTAATTTTATAATGTAGGTAGTAATTCATGCAGTTCTCCCCCCCTCCCCCCATGCAATGCCATCATTACTGGTCTTCTCTCCAGGCAGTGGCTTATGTGTAACCAACTTCTGAGGTTGGGGACACCTGAAAGGCG